>NC_135881.1:123239580-123879048 GCF_964194155.1 Cetorhinus maximus | reverse complement strand
GATTTGCTTAACGTGTAATCTATCCTAGCACTGCACTCGCTCATTAGTACCCATCTGTGGGCTTCAATTCATGGTCTGCTACTTAAGGGATGTTGCTTTATTTGGGGTGTAGAGCTGAGAAATACAGTATTATTAAAACAAATTCTTTTGGAAATAAACTGAGGGAGATGTTTATTGGAGGTCTTGAGTGGTGCTGCAGGAAATCATGGCTCAGGTCTGCAGCTCTGGAAAATAAGTTGAACGCTCATGATTGAAATGATGAATGTTGATCTGTTTGAGTGGGCTCCAAAACTAATGATGTGCTTACACATGCACTTCATAGCAGGGTTCAGTGACAGGAATCCCAGCTGAACTTTTTTGTGCACTGATACTTTAGATGAGGTAAGTTAACCCAAATCAAAGACTTAACCTGGGACCATTCTGATCAATATAGTCAGCATTGTACTACATGGTGCATTTACTTGTTGAACTGTTCCCTGATAAGTTAATTCTGATGGAAAATCTGAGGTAAAATTAGCGTGGACTTTGCTATAACTATCTTTCCATGTTTCCATTTTGTTTTATAAAGATAAATATTTACTGGCTTATTTAAGCTAGTTTAGCCCTTTGAATGTCTTCAATTTTATGTTATCCTTTAAAAAGAGAGAACAGATTTGTAAATTTTGTAATGCACTTAAGTTATTTATTTCATTTATATTTTTCAGCTAGAAACAATTGGTCTTGAGAGACCTATCAGGCTGCTTCTGAAAATTGAGTTCAAAGTTGACAGTACATCAGGCTCCCATTCCTGGGGTTGGCAGGGAGCTGGAAGCCCCTCCTGGTGTTTAAACTCATTGGGGACACAGAATAATTTACATAATCTTCAGTGATCAAAGCTTCTAATTTCTTATTTTGTTCAATGACATTATATCCATAAGCATTTGTTTCAACAACAGATGTATAAAGTAACTTTGGTGTAGTTTTAAACACAAGGTGATGTTACGATCGCCATAGAGACCGATAACTTCAGAGATTTGAACCCACCGTTGAAAGAATGACACGTCAAGATTTTGTTTTACAATTTTTATTGTATCATATGACTAAAAACACTATTGACTAAACATTTTTTTTGTAGGCAACTTATACTTTTAAGCTGTAGAAATAAACTGCTCCTTGTTACTTATCACACATCACACTCTCCACAGTATTACAGTTCTTATAGTAAACATCTCACAGCTAGTCCCAGCTTCCAGTTGGTTCATTGTTACTTTCCCAGCTGGGCAACTTCTGATCCCAGAACTATCTCTCACTGGGAGAGTTACACTGTAGATTTCTTGCTCTAGCTCCAAGCTAGCAAATCAGCCTCCTTAACACTTCACTAATTCAGGCTTCAATCTGAGTGCAAGCGTTCTGCGTGGTGGACGATAGAATCAGCATTTTCTCTGACATGGGCCTGGCTGGTTCTATCTCTTGCTCTCTACCCCTCCGTAGGCTACAGATCACAAAAGACAACACTGCGTGTCTGAGATATCCCTGTGTTTATAGGGAAGTCTGTAACCTGATCTCAAAATGACTTCCTCTACCCCTTCCCCATGGCAACAGGAAACACAACTTTGTATCTAAGTAGAAATGCTAATTAGTTATTGTTGATCCCGATTATCTTTCGTCTTAGAAGTAAAGGGACAGTTTACAGCACAACTGTTTCTTTGTAGACTAAGAAGCTGCTATCATTGCCTCCAAATACTGTGCAGCTCCCTCTCAAAACTGCTGGGTCCCTTTGATCTCTAACAATTGAGCTACCCAAGCTTACTGCCAGGCAGACTACACAAGTCCCATCAACCTCCTTCATTCTGCTGCAGTCCCAAACTATAGCAATCTTTTAAATCTCTCTATTTTAACACTTAAGTAATTTACTAGTTTCATTAGAGGGTATTACTAAAAGTGAGTATAATTGTGGTAAAATAGAAATGTCAGTACCAGAATTATTTTCTTGTATTGGATTTTGATATTTGCTAACATTTTTACGATGAACTCATAAATTTGGAAGTGTAACACTTTGTAGAGGAGAGAGCTATTTTGTAGTTAATAAAGGTAATATATTAACATTTTGTCACAATTTTGAGATAGGTGGGCAGAAGTACTGTTACGTTTAACTTTTGAGGATTACAAAACTAGTGGAGAAGTGCTGCAATTGGCCTTTGCCACCCCTAGATTAGAAAAGATGAAATAACATTTTGTTTGCCTGGAATGATCCCCCTGATGTGATCTGGCCCTTGGGCCACGCGTTGGACAAACCTGACCTAGAGGCTGCTTGTTGATTTGAGGCAGTTCACGTGTCCCTTGGAGCTACTGCAATAATTTGTTCTCAACTAATGGGAATAAATAGCAAAATTGCAGCAGTATCAAGTTAGACCTTTCTCTTCGTAGAGTGTAAAAACTTTGCAATGTAGCATTAAATATTTTTATCTTCCAAGCGGATGGAAAATCATCCTGTGTCAAGTTTATAATTATGAATTGATTCTAAAATATGTTTAGGTATAAAATGCTAGTATTCACTCCCATGTTCTCTGTTCAGTAAATGGGTACTCCACAGTTCAATGTACAAATGATGCAACTGGCATGTTAGTGTAGTCCTGGTTTTGAATATTTTCTGTTGAAGTAAATGTGAACTCATTTAAATTGAATGGTTTCACCTGAAATAGGTGTTGACTATGTTTCAGTGAGGGCTTTCATTGTTGGGAAATAGCATTTTTTGGCTTTTGGTCACCGAGTCTCAGTATCCCCAGGTGTAGTATAGCCAGATTTTGAGGAAAATCTTGTTTATGTAAAAATAATCATTATACTGTTTATAAACTTGATTGGTAACCTTCAGTACTGTATCATTTGCTCCACCTAACATCTGATGTATTGGGGCCTTGCCAGTCTAAATTACATTGCAAACTGTTTAGCCTACGATTTACCAATGGATCATTTATTCAAAACTTTACAGTTAATTAACCTGCCACAGCTACAGCTTCTGTGTTTTTCTAAAGATTTTTTGAGATATGACCAAATAAAACACGTTTCGTATAAAGGTTTTAAGGAGAATTGTGAATCTACACTCAAACCGTTCAAAGCTACGACCTCTATTGGTGGGATCTTTTCAATTAATATATTCGAGACAGTTTGGCACTTATTTGTAATCTCGTACAACGTTGTGAAGCCGTGTAATTATTCGGTTACTGGAAGAATAACCCAGAGAAAGTGAACTCAAATCTCATTATGGAACTTTTGAGAATTTCAATTCAGTTTAAAATGAAATATGGAAATAAGCTGGATAGCCCATGAAATGAGACATTAGTTAGGAGACTGAGAGTAGGGATAATGGATATGGACACAGATTGGTGGGATATTCCACAGGGATTGGCACTGGGATTGCAGTTTATCAAATAGTTGAAGGATTGGAGCAGTCATCCTCACTACTTTTCAAGCAAGGGCCACTTTAGCAAAAAATCTACAATGTGGGAGCCCCATCGACTATAGTAGAGGCTGTTGCCTGATTCGCTCCTGCCTGAGATAGCACAAAAGGAAGAAAGGACATTAATCGAAAAGTAGAATACATTCTTTCTGGGGGAATGCAGGCTCGAAGTGGATTGACTTTGGCTGTGCCTCAGTGCTTGGGTGAGGGATTTACCTGAAGAATATGCTTCTCCCGATGAGATGGTGGTGCATTCTTGTATGCCACATCCAACTATGATGGTGGTGCCCCTTGAACACTTGCAGTAGCTAACTGCATCAAAATGCCAGGTGGAGGCCACGGTCCAGATCAGCGCTCTCCTGAAGGAGCGGACACTTGCTCGCGCCCACACTTGCTCGCCCCCTCCCCCGCCCCCACACTTGCTCGCCCCCTCCCCCCGCCCCCACACTTGCTCGCCCCCGCCCCCACACTTGCTCGCCCCCTCCCCCCGCCCCCACACTTGCTCGCCCCCGCCCCCACACTTGCTCGCCCCCGCACTTGCCCCCTCCCCTCGCTCGCCCACGCCCTCGCTCACACTCGCCCCCTCCCCCGCGCCCCCACACTCTTCTCCCCCTCCCCCACATACACTCTGCTAACGTCCCATTATTAAAAAAGGGAAGAAGGGATAGACCAGGAGATTACAGGCCATACAGTCTAACCTTGGTGGTAAGGAAGTTACTAGAAAGAATTCTGAGGGACAGAATAAATCTGCACTTGGGGAGACATGGATTAATCAGGGATAGCATGGATTTGTTTATGACAGACTGGTCAAGAAAGTAGAGCCCATGGGATCCAAGGCAAAGTGGCAGGTTGGATCCAAAATTGGCTGAGAGGCAGGAAGCAGAGGGTGATGGTAGAGGGATGTTTCTGTGACTGGAAGTCTGTTTCCAGTATGGTTCCACAGGGCTCAGTGCTGGGGCCCTTGCTATTTGTTGTGTACATCAGTGATTTGGACTAAATGTAGGGGGTATGATCAAGAAGCTTGCGGATGACACAAAATTTGGTAGGGTGGTAAATAGTGAGGAGGATAGCTGTAAACTGCAGGATGATATCAATGGACTGGTCAAGTGGACAGAGCAGTGGCAAATGGAATTCAACCTGGAAAAGTGAGGGGTAAAGCACTTGGGGAGGGCTAACAAGATAAGGTATTACACTATGAATGGTAGGACCCTGGAAAGTGCTGAAGATCAGAGGGACCTTGGTGTGCATATCCACAGATCCCTGAAGGTAGGGCAGGTAGGTAAGGTGGTTAAGAAGGCGTATGAGATACTTGCCTTTATTAGCCAAGGCATAGAATACAAGAGCAGGGAGGTTATGCTGTAAATGTATAAAACGCTGATTAGACCACAACTGGAATACTGCATACAGTTCTGGTCACCACATTACAGGAGGGATGTGGTTGCACTGGAGAGAGTGCAGAAGAAATTTACTAGGATGCTGCCTGGGCTGGAGGGTCTGGGTTACGAGGAAAGATTGGATAGGCAGGGGTTGTTCTGCTTGGAGCAGCGAAGGTTGAGAGGGGACCTGATAGAGGTGTATAAGATTGAGGAACATAGGGTGGATGGAAAGGCACTTTTTCCATTAGAGGGATCAATAACCAGGGGGCATAGATTTAATTAGAGAGTAGAAAGCTAAGAGTGGAGTTGAGGAGAAATTTTTTCACCTGGGGGTGGTGGGAGTCTGGAACTCTGCGTGAAAGGGTGGTTGAGTCAGAAACGCTCATAACATTTAAGTATTTAGATATTCACTTGTGTTGCCATATCCTCCAGGGCTAAGGGCTAAGTGCTGGAAAATGGGATTAATGTAGTCAGATATTTGTTGACAGGCATGGACACGATGGGCCAAATGGCTGCCTCCTGTGCTGTAAATGTGAGTCCTACTTGCGCACTCACTCTCACCCACAGGCTCGTGCTCACACACACGCTTGCGCTCTCTCTCTCAGACGCGCTCTCTCTCTCAGACACACTCGTGCTCTCCCCACACGCAGACACACTTGCTTGCGCCTCGCTCCCACGCGTGCAGACGTATGCTCGTACTCTCACTCCCACCCATGTGCGCACACTGCTCTCTGCATCCTGGCCGGAGGTAGCTCAGGCAGGACTACATTGCTGGTCAGGCCAAAGCACTTAACGTCGATGGGAGCCGCCACTGGCTTGGGGTTCTTGCAATGAAGCACATTAGAATAGAGAGAAGTAAACTGTATATAGGTTTTCTGGCAGCATTAAGTGATGTGGCACAGTAAATGGTGTGGGTAGGAGCAGAATGTTGCAACAGATATTGATTGTGTGCAGACAAAACTGTGGCAGATGGAGCTTGGTCTGAGGTTGCCCACTTTGGGCCCAAGAAAGATATTCTTGTACAATTGTGATTCAAGTGCAGTTAAAGTTGGGGGCAGGCAGTGAACATACGGCCAGTGGAAAGAGTCTGCAAAGTTGATGGCAACATTGTGCAGCATAGTGTGTTTACAAGGTGTGGTGTTTTCCATTATAAAAATTGACATGGCAACATAAAAGTAGTGCATGTTTTTCTTTCTCCTGTGAACAATGTTTTCACTAGAGGCATTGTGACCAGCAAGACAAAAAGTCAAGGATGCAGACTGAATGCATGTACAGATATATGGTTTTTGTACATTATTGTGACTGTCTCCAGCTAATCTACTTGAATAGATGAAAAATAGGGGATTTGACTTTGCATTTTGGGTACAGATTCACAAAACTGAGCATAATTTAACTGATAGAATAATTTAAAGAGGTACATATCTTTGATAATGAGCATGGAAAGTAGTTAAACTATCGATGACATTGAGAAGTAGATCGACCTATTCAGCTGACTGAGTTTTAAAATATTGTCAGGTTCTACTTCTGGGTTTAAGTCAAATGGTGTGATAGCCTCTTCCTTTCCATCTCCATAACTGCGACCTGTACTTTACAGTGATTGCCAAATTCTGTTTCTTAAATGGGATTTTGACTGGTGTTCCAGGGACCCCATACTATTTAGTTTATAGTTGGACCCATTGGTTTATGATGAGTTAAATGTGAAAATGTGTTGCATTAAATTGGAGGGCTTAGAATTTTTAGGGATCATGTTTGATGGTTCTTTTGTAAATTGTAGTCTTGCCCATAACCCTGTGAAGTCTAAATTGAAGCACTTTTGGCCAGTGTGCATTGGTGAGATTTGATCGCACAAATTGGCCATGGATATGGAAATGTTAACACTTTCTTTGATATGGTTTCTGAGGTTATGGGTAATTGGGATAATGTGGAAGTTTTATCCTGTATTTCACCTGACGGCGTACTGGCTTCAGGCTTAAAGGTTGCTGGAAATCTATTATACCACTTGAGCACAACTTTCACTGAAACAGCCTAAGTTTAAGATAGGGGTTGATGTTTTATTGCACTTGCAGCTATATTCTATCTATAGTGGCCATAACTTGCTTGACTGCTTTCAAGCTGTCCATTATTGGGCAGTAATTATTTTAACTAAGTTCCTGATGTACCTGATGTTATATGATCTGGTAAAGGACTTGGGACTGTTGAAAGTCGGCTATTAGTTAATAGTTTGTGTTGAACGCTTCATCTAAGCAAAAGTTACTGGTTCTAGATCAAACACATTTTTTCTCATCACAGTTCTTCAGATATTGTTAGCTACTGTTTTGGGAAATTGTGATGGGGAACTGGAGTTTAATAGTTCAGCCTCAAAGTTGCAAAGGCAAGGTTTGCATTTTGAATCTGGACAGCCATGTGACCAGGAAAGGCAAAAGCATTACGAATTGGTTTGTACTTGAGGTTGGGTTACAATATTGTATGTTACAATGTTGTAACTATTTTGAACACATTCTACCCATCCTCGCTAATTAAGGGTAGTAGAATTGTGTTCCTAGGTAATTATATTAACTGCAACCTTGCATTTTCAGGACAGATATTTTCAACACAAGGTGACCAATATTTAACTAATAATGAAAATTAATTTACAAGAAAATGCTTTTTCAAATGGCAATCATAATTTCCTGAGTGTTCTGTATCAGGCACAAAGTATTACTGTGCATATTGGAATTTTTTTCTTAGACTTTTTTTGGAAGTGAAGAGGGGAAGAATTAAAAATTCAAGGCAAGTTTCTCAATTTAATCAGATACTGCCTTTTTTTGTTCTGTTTCTAAAACTTTACACCAAGTAAGTAAAACCACAGGAGTACATATTTATTTCAGGAATTTTATGAAGGGACTTTTTTAATTAATGGAATTATTCCACCTGCTGGTGTTTAGTTAGAAAGATGGTAGGCTGTAGTGCAAATCCAGCAGATTGTAACCCCATGCTTCATCCTACTGAATGTTCTTTTTCCATTAAGGTTAATATTGAAGAAATGGAAGAGTATTTTCCAAGAATGTGGAAGAATAATCAAGATAACAGAAGGCTAATCACAAGTATTGCAGATCAGAAAATAAAATTTGAATGGGAAATGAACAGAAGATTGGTCAGATAGAAGAGCTTGCTTTTATAAGGCATTAATGAATTGTTTGAATTGGGAAGAATACACGGAGTATGAAAACTTTGAAAATGAAGAAATGAAGAAAATAGAAAGCAAGAGTGAACTAAAATTTAAAGAATCTGGAAAATTAAGAATCTGGAAAATTAAAAGAATCTGGAAGATTGAATGTGTCCTAGGTTAAGTAATGTATGGTTTATGTTCACGTGTCTGTATGCTCAAGTTTTAGCATAAAATGCATGATTATTTAAGAAAGTTTCATAGAATGTTGGTGATTAGGTATATTTGTAGGGAATGTGTATTCTTTAGGAATGTGCAGTACTTACTATGGGTTGAAGTTTTTTGTGCTTTAGCAGGGGCCAAAGTGACATTAGTGAAGGATACTTAACCATTTTGTCCCTCTGCTACTACCTGAGACAATATCTGAATTATAGATGATCACTACTAAGGTTTAAAAATTTCATATTTTATGTACAATAAATAACTTTGTTCTGTCATGCCAGGAGTCCCGTTCGCCATCAAAATCTCCAAGTGGAAGTGCTGGCCGTGTAAAATCAGAAAGTCGCTCTGCATCTCGCAGTCCATCTAGGGCCTCAAAACGTTCAGAATCTCGCTCTCGATCAAGGTCCAAGTCTAGGTAAGTGTATTTATTTAGCAGGTAGGTATGATAATATACACCTTTTAACAAATAGCTGGATGCCTTAATGCACATCTGAGTCTCTAATACTACAATAAGCTTATAATATTGCTGTTTGGTCAATGGTATCCACATAACAGCACAATTTTCACTTAATCCTAGTTGTTTTGTTTTCTACATTTCTCCACCAGCCCAAGCTTAATCACAGCAAAAGCTGTCCCCCTGGCTGGCAGCTACATTCTCCCCGCACATGCTGCGTGGTACGTGCTGCTGCCTGCCAATTATCACTCATTGCCTATTCTTGACTGTCCTACTTTCCAGCAGCCTTCCTCCATTCCACTCCTTAATTGTGAGACAGATACCATCTGGTTAGCTAGTAGCTATGTTTTAATATCCTTTTGGAATATTTGAATGGTTGAGAGTAATATGCAGCACCTAGCATTGATTTTCCTTCCTAAATTCAGTCTGTACACCAGGTAATTTCTGGCCATCAAACTTTTAACCAAGCTTAATTAAAAAGACTCCTGGGATCTGTGATCATGCTAAGTTTTTCTTGAAAAAAAAAAAGAATCTATAATCTCTGGGTTTCTCTAAAATTGACTGAGTCATCATTCCACGTGACCTTAGTCTGGCATCAGCCATCAACTGATCAAAATAACTTTTACGTAAAAAAATATTAGCAGATATTGCAGTTCTCCTGTTCTCTGTTGTGATTGCGAAAAGGACATTTGTACAGTTTGCTGTTTACAGATTGTGGGGAGAAAATACAAGGGTACAGTTCTTGGTGCAAGGGTCAATGCATGTTTCATACAGCAATGGATACAGTAAAATAAATATCTGACTGTGGCCAGTCATCCATCCTGCTGTGACTTTGTATTATGCTCTGCAGCTCCTCATTCATAAGTTGCTCTGTTTGTCTTATTAGCTGCTAGGCATTCTACCTGACCAGTAATAATCATGCAGCCTTCAAATACCTGTTGGTTTTCCTTATGCTGCACTGGTGGCAGTACAAAATAGTCTCACACGTGTTGAAATTAAGCAGACCAATTGTTCAATTGCTTCAGTACTCATGGAAACATCAAAGTAGAGTGATGACAGTCAGGGTACAGGCTTGCTACTATGTGCCGAGGCATTTTTGAAGAGTGGTTCGGCATCTGAATTAGAGATGAAAGTTCTATTATTAAAAGATTATTGTAGTTTATTTTAATTATTTTGGTCAGGGCTGGTCAATACATTACAAGAAATCTTTGACTGTCTTAAAAGTGTGTTCTGTTTTAAAAATAAATCTCAGCAACTACTATAGAAATTTTAAAAAATGCATTATTAATTTTATTCAGTCAACAGATATTGATCTTGCACAGCAACTGTTTTTATACCTACATAGACAACTTTGGGATATGCATTGAAAGATGGCATAGAAATGAGTATGGTGTAATGTAAGGAACCTAAATGAGTCCTATTCCAGGACTGTGATCAATTTATCAGTTAGAAGTTGAAACATAAAGAAATATGTTCATATGGACTTGGATGTTTGGTAATATCTTACATTTGTCTGCCATATGTTTATGGAAATATACTAACTAAAGCGTTTTATTAATATTATTACCAGATCTCACTCCAGAAGGCATTCGCACCGGCGTTATTCGCGTTCCAGATCTCGTTCCCATTCGCACAGAAGGCGATCCCGTAGCCGGTCCTACACACCTGAGTATCGATCACGCAGAAGGAGCCGTAGTCATTCCCCAATGTCCAGCCGAAGGCGCCATGCAGGAAGTAGAGTAGGTTATTGTATTTAAATAAATAACATGCATAGTCTCGTTGGTGAAGGATGAATAACACTTCACAAGTGCATACGACTTGTGGTTCTGATGTTCTGAGGAGTAGAAGAATGTTTATAAGTAACTGCCACCCATTGAGTTTTAATTAAGCAAATTTTGTTTGAACAATGTTCTGCTGAAGAGTACCATATTCTTGAGGTGTGATTTCAGTTTGGAATGCAAAACGACTCGTGAGTTTGTGATGATTCACACAAGTGAGTGGTCATTGTAGGTGACAAATTTGTGCAGCTATAGAATAAATTTTGTTAATTATTTTGTGTATAAAGCTCTGGGACTTCATTAATGTAGCAAAACCTATACTTCAATAGTAAGTTATTCTTATGCAGTAGCATTTAATTTTCTTGCACTGCAGTTTATCAACTGCTAGTTTGATGGTGACTGTTAATGTTATCTTTGTAACCCTTGGATCTCATTTCATGAGCTGTCCAGGAATTCAATCCTTCAGCCACAGTAGTGAAGTTTTCAATCTTGTCTGAGCTTATGGGCAGTATGCCACCTGTTAATGGAGCCTCCCAACTCTGAGAGGGGGGAAAACTCATTCTGTCCCTCTTGTCCTACAGACAGGACATGTGTCAGCGAAGCACGGAGCGTTGATTGTAGATGTGGAGAAGTCCGCTGCCAGGACTGCCCCATCGTCCCAGATGAAGGATGATTCCTGGAGGCGAGCAGGATATGGGAAGAAAGAAGGGAAACTCGGTTCTCAAAACGTAAATTGAAAACTTACTTTCAAACAACTTGATTGTTTCCAGATGTCTAATGGATGTGTTGTCATTCAATCTCTCTACAGCAGCATGTTCGATAAAATGTTGGCTCTCCTGCTATTCTGACTCTTAAAAAAAATTCCACGCCAACACAAATATCCAATAAGTTGCAACTTGACTCGGTGTGCTTTGTTTTGTTCCCTGTACCAATGTCATCCTTAAACCATGTTAATCATGGGAATGTTTTCATTGAATCATTACAACACAGGAGGAGGCCGTTCAGCCAACGTATCTGCCGGCTCCCTACAAAAGCAACTCGAGTTGGCCTACTCCCCCTCCATTTCCCTGTAGCCTGCAAATTTTTTCTCTTCAGAAAATCCAATTCCTTTATGAAAACCACAATTTGAATCTGCCTATACCACATTCTCAGGCAGTGCATTCTAAACCCTAGTTATATGCTGCCTAAAAGTGTTTTCCTCATGCCACCTCTGGTTCTTTCAGCAATCGCTTTATGTTGGTGTCCTGGTTCTTGACCCTTCTGGCAAGGGGAACAGCTTCTCCCCCTGTTCAGATCCCTCATGATTTTGTACAGCTTTATAAATTTCCACTCTATATTCTCTAAGGAGAACAACTCCCACTTCTCCAATCTATCCACGTAACTCAGTGTAGCTCAGTGATCTGAATCAAGGCTCAGAACTGGTTCAAAAGTCTGAATGGCCTAGTGCTGTCAAGTTCTTAAACCATGGGAAAGACTGAACTCAATTCATGTAATTTTGTTTCCTTTAAACAAGTGCAAATAACTTGCTCATGACGAATTGTAGGTAAATGCCAATCAAACTTTCTTGCTGTTTAAAGTTATAATTCTTTCTTAAATCAAAATACGAATTGTATAGCTAATTTACTTTTTCAGTTTAGATATGCAAAGTCATTTGTCCCGTTTTCCTTTCCCCTCTCCCCACCCCAAGCCACTACAGTGACTGGTAATGTAGTAAAAGGCTGATATTTTGAATTTTAGAGTAGAATTGGTGAAATTTTGTTTATATGCCTATGATTTATTGCTACAGTTTGAGAACTGTGAACAAGGCTAATACAGACAATTATAGAATGATACAGCATAGAAGGGGTCCATTCGGCCCACTCTCTAGTATGCTGGATTGAGTGGAAAAAATTGAATTTGTGGAATGTGGTGTCAGATAGTTGTCACAAAATGGGTTATTCAGGCAACACCAGAGATAGAACAGGTTCAGTTATTTGAAATTCAAATTGATTGCATTTTTCTGTTTTAAAAGTTGGAGCTGGAGTTCCATGGTAAGGTTCTGTTGACACTCCAAGGTAGCCATGACTTTCTGGATAAACGGTTTGTGTGCTGATACAGCTGTCCATACAAAAGTGGGGGTTAAGGGAGATGGTGGAGTAGTGGTAATGTCACTGGATGATTAATCCAGAGGCCCAGGCTAATTCTTTGGGAACTATCAGTGATCAACTATCACTGATAGTTGTAAAAACCCACCTGGTTCACTAATTTCTTTTAGGGAAGGAAATCTGCCATCCTTAACTTGTCTAGCTGACATGTGACTCCAGACCCACAGCAATGTGGTTGACTCTTGACTGCCCTCTGAAAAGGCCTAGCAAGCCACTCAGTTCAAGGACAATTAAGGATGGGCAGCAAATGCTGGCCTTGCTAGTGAGGTCCACACCAGATGAAGGAATAAAGAAATTCTGCACCATTTGGAACTAGTAAAAAATGCTTTGATGGAAAATTTTAATTTGTAACAGTGGGACTTGGTTCCAAATAGTTTTATGAACATCATTAGGACATTTAGACAACTCCACTAAGAAAATATGCAGACATTGTACTTGAGGCCAAAGTTGGTTTATGTTGAAAGTTTGAATAGTTTTGTGCGTTGAGGGTTGGCATGAGAAGCTTTCAAAAAGTTGAGCACTAATGTGTGAGCCTTGTAAGATTTCCTTTGAAGGCCTCTGAGATTTCATACAAAAATATGCCAGCACTAAATGAATCCTTTAAGTCTACTTTGGACTTCCAAGCAGAGTGTGGTGAGCATGTCTAGTAATTTCAATTGCTTGTCAATGACGTATAGAAGGGTAGATGTTCATCAAACTAATTTTGCTGTACCTACTCTTTAATGAACAGTAAAATACAATGAAAGGCCATGCTGATTCTCTTCACAGGTGACTTTGTATGTAATCAAACCTGATTTCTGAGAGATGAAGTTTCGTTAAATTTTTTTATAGAATCATTGGAGGATTTGGCACCACAAAATTCTTCTGAGCTGTTCATGCATTGTTTTTGCAGGCTAATCCAGATCCAAACACCTGCCTGGGTGTTTTTGGTCTTAGTTTGTACACCACTGAGCGTGATCTTCGTGAAGTTTTCTCTCGGTACGGACCATTGGCAGGAGTCAATGTTGTGTATGATCAACGGACTGGGCGTTCAAGAGGATTTGCATTTGTTTATTTTGAAAGACTAGAGGATGCAAAAGAGGTAACCAGAGGGCCATCAGACAACAATACTTCACGTCAGGGTCATTTATTTTGTGTGATAGTGCTAATTATATGCTGCTAACTAAAAATTTTGCATTGTGCTTCTTGGCATGAAGTTGCAGAGCAATTTCTATTGCTCGTTCTGCAATACGAGTTGACTTGGCTTGTTTAAGTATATTATATTTATTGAATTAAGACATTGGAGAGCTTAGTGTTATTATTTGATGGACATAATTGGTAGGTGGAGAAGTAAACTCAATTTTGGTTTTAAAAATGTCTTTCTGTAGGCAATGGAGCGTGCTAACGGAATGGAACTGGATGGTAGACGTATTCGTGTTGATTATTCTATTACAAAGAGGCCCCACACTCCCACTCCTGGGATCTACATGGGACGACCTACTCAGTAAGGATAAACAACTTCTGCCTTTCTTGAATTTCAGTTCAGTTTATTTGTTTACTAATAGGCTTCCTTTTATTCCACTTTAGCAGTAGTGGGGGAGGTGGCGGTGGAGGCCGTCGTCGAGATTCATACTATGATCGAGGATATGATAAATATGATCGATATGATGATCGGGACTATGATTATCGTTACAGGTAAAGCATTCTATACTGTCTGAATAATGTTGTGGAGGGTGGAATTAAGACGCTTAATGCATCGAATGTCTTTGAAATGCTGAGTGTTCTTTCAGCATCCTCTACACAGTTTAATGCAGGCTACAATTCATGATGTGAAAGCCATCTGCTCATTTGACATCATCTTGCTATCAGTAACATTACTTTACAGGGCTTTCCATTTCTACGTTCTTTATGGACCCTAAAGAAATATAGTGCCTCTCTCGACTACTGGACATCACTCATTCACATGCTGGAATATGGAACACTAATTCACTTTTTTTCTCAGGCTGGGGTGTTCTTTCTTTCAAACATCATTTGTCATGGTAGCCCTCCAGATAATCTGAATTTCTGAAGTAATTGTAGCCTAGTAGAGTTAAATTTTTTTCTTGGGTTGCTGCTGATCTTCCTGTCCCAAATTATTGATAGAAAGTTTTCAGCTTTTTTGGTCTGTCAATGATTCACTGACTTCAGATGCTCCAGTCTTGAGTTTAAACCATGATAGCGCTGTATTACAAACAGTCAAAGGAACCTTTCATTGCTTATTGCCCATTGCATCTGTTCCATTAGACCAGTGCTTCCCAAACTTTCCCACTGACCTCACTTTAACACTTCCAAATTGATGTGACCCCAGAGTTAGAGCATGGGGATGGGTAGTTGCGAAGGATGCTATAAAGCAGCAGCATTAAAACCATTTCTGTTCCAGTGGCACAGTAAATTTTGCATACTAATTAAGCCATGGAGTGGATGTATTTGACAGAGGAGTGTACCTCAGAGCCCCCATGCTGTCTTGCTCCACATAATTTATTGTGCAGCAAACATTAACTTAAATGGTCTACCCCCAGAGAACAGGCAGTTAAAATTCAGACTGCAATGTATACTAGAGGTACCCGTAACAGAAATGCCACTGTGTCCCTTGTACTCCCCAACCCTGCTGGTTGCTGCATCACTCCTGAGGAAAGCATAATGAATACCACTGGATCAAACTCAAGACAGCAAAATTGGGGCCGGCTCCAACAGATCTCACGATAGCCAGTCAGACTCTTACTGCAGAGCATGCAAGCGAGTTGTTCAATCAAAGTGGCCCATTGCAAGAATTCCATAAGGCTGCTCCACAGCTGCCATAATGATGTCAGACTTTGTGCCACCAAAATTTCATCCCGTAGGCCACAACCCACAGTTTGGGAACCCCTGAATTAGACTATCTCTTGCCCTCGAGTCTTTAGTCTATTATTCCTCCCTGCACAATGCATCCAAACCTCTTCAAGTGTGCATTTAAAGTTTCGATCACAGAAATTGGTGAAATAGTTGTATATTCTGTGCTCAGGTTAGTGAGTTACAAAATTTGGAGACAAACTTAATTTTTCTGGTACTTGTGCACATGATGTTTCCACCTAAAATTAGGACACAAAATTGTAACCAGATCTAGTTGTAAGTCAGAGCTCGAGTTCTTTCAGTGCAAATTAGTTTACGGTCAAGATGAATTGACACCTTGCAATGTGAATGAGGTTTATATACATTTCCACATGCAAGAAGCTTGAAGTTTAGTATTAATATCATTGGGTCAGTATGCCGAATATGGAATTCCACCCTTTGAAATATTTTCTCAACCTCTGCTTCCCCCGCTACACAGTGTCGAGGTGTATTTGAAATACCTCGTGCTTTAAACATTTTAAAAAGAACGCAATGCAACTCTGAGCTTATGAACACAGCAGCTGAGAGGGAACAGACTTTCTATTGATTCTGGCAGAGGGAATGTGTGTGCACAGTGCCTGCCCCTGGTTGCTTGTGCATTGTGTTGGTGTGTCTTTGCTAAATGTGGTGCTGGTGGGTAAGAGGTGGAGAACTGAACGCAGTGTGTGAACATTGCAAAATACATTGAGGACTGTTCCGATAACGAATGAGACCCGAAGTGCAAGGTGGTGGGCGGAAGAAGCATTATAAAATAAAGTATGACACCGAGCTGCAGAAGATATTGGGTCAAATTGCTAAGTTTGGTTAAAGAGGTAGACATCTTAAAGGAAGAAAATGAGGTAGAAAGACGAAGAGGTTATGGAGGGAATTCCAGAGTTCAGGAACTTAGCAGGTGAAGGCATGCCCACTAATAGCGGAGCAATTAAAATCAGGAATGCTCAAGGGCCAGAATTTGAGGGTTGTGGAGCTGACCAAGATTATAGAGATAGGAAAAGATGAGGCCGTGGAGAGATTTGAAAACTAGGATGAAATTAAAAATGGAGGCATTATTTAATCAGGAGCCAGTGTAGGTCAGTGCGCAAAGGGTGATGGGTGAACAGCACTTGGCGTGATTAAATATAAGGTCAGCAGAATTTTAGATGTTTACAGAGGGCACCATGTGGGATGGTGGCCAGGTATGTGTTAGAATAGTCAAATCTAGAGGTCACAAAGACATACATGAGGGTTGCAGCAGCAGATAAGCTGAGGTGGGATGGAGGTGAGCTATGTCAGGAAATAGGCAATCTTCATGATGGTGCAGATATGTGGTTGGAAGCTCACCTTGGGTTAGAACAGCCTGGTTTAGCCTTGGAGAGGGATGAAATCAGTGGCTAGGGAATGGAGCTTGTCATGGGGACCAAAGACAATGGTTTCACCCTTCCCAGTATTTAATTGGAGGAAATTTCTGCTCATCCAGTACTAGATGTCAAACGAGCAGTCTGAGAGTTTAGGGATAGTGGAGGGGTTGTACGAGATGTGATGGTGCCGTACAGCTGGGTGTTGCCTGTGTACATCTGGAAATTGACTTGTTTATAATACATTACAATTGATGTAAAACCTCATTTAAGTTTGAGATTTACAACTGCTGTTTTTGAAACTGGAGAATGTTTAACCATCTAAGCTGAGCTACAAAGTAAATCAAA
This sequence comes from Cetorhinus maximus, assembly GCF_964194155.1. NCBI lineage: Eukaryota > Metazoa > Chordata > Chondrichthyes > Lamniformes > Cetorhinidae > Cetorhinus > Cetorhinus maximus. Next base: position 123,861,925 of record NC_135881.1, on the reverse strand, counting down.
TTTGGTGTTTTTGATTGTGGCCTGGAGTTTTCTCCAGGGACACAATTGGAAAGTTAGATTCAAAAACCCCCACGTAATTCCTTGTTGCACAAATTTTCAGATCTTTTTGTCTTCACCCACTGTCAGGAAAGGGTCAGCTTGTGATCATGGAATAATACAACACTAAAAGAGGCCATTTTTGCAGCAAGTAACTCAACTGACTTCCCAAAGCCTATGCCCCATCTGCAAGATGTAAGAATGCGATCGATTGCACACCATTTGCCTGGATGAATACAGCTCCACAAATATCCCTATCCTCAATGATGGGGAAGCCCTGCACAGCAGTGCAAAAGATAAGGCTGAAGCATTTGCAATAATCTTCAGCTAGAAGTGCCGAGTGGATGATCCATCTCTGCCTCTTCCGGAGGTCCCCAGCATCACAGATGCTAGTCTTCAGCCAATTCGATTCACTCCACGTGATATCAAGAAAAGGCTGAAGGCACTGGATACTGCAAAGGCTATGGGGCCCTGATAATGTTCCGGCAATAGTACTGAGGAATTGTGCTCCAGAACTTGCCGTGCCCCTAGCCAAGCTGTTCCAGTACAGCTACAACACTGGCATCTACCTGCCTATGTGGAAAATTGCCCAGGTATGTCCTGTACACAAAAAGCAGGACAAGTCCAATCCGGCCAATTACCACCAAATCAGTCTACTTTCTGTCATCACTAAAGTAATGGAAGAAGTCATCAACAGTACTATCTTGCACTTGCTTAGCTACTCACTGATGCTTAGTTAGGATGCTGCCAGGGCCACTCAGCTCCTGACCTCATTACAGCCTTGGTTCAAACATGGGCAATGGAGCTAGACTCCTGAGGTGGGGCTCTCCGCTGGTTGGAGTCATATCTTGCACAAAGGAAGGTGGTTGTTGGAGGTCGGTCATTTCAGCTCCGGGACATCACTCGGTAGTGTCCTCGGCCCAACCATCTTCAGCTGCATCATCAATGACTTTTCTTCCATCATAAGGTCAGAAATGGGAATGTTTGCTGATGATTGCACAATGTTCAGCACCATTTGCGGCAACTCACTGAAGCAGTCCATGTCCAAATGCAGCAAGACCTGGACAATATCCAGGCTTGGGCTGACAAGTGGCAAGTAATATTCATGCCATAGAAGTGTCAGGTAATGACCATCTCCAACAAGAGAGAATCCAACCATTACCCCTTACCATCAATGCATTACCATCACTGAATCTCCCACTCAATATCCTGGGGGTTACCATTGACCAGAAACCGAAGAGTGTGGTGGAATCTTGCCTGGATGAGTGCAGCTCCCACAGCAGTCAAGCTGGATACCGTCCAGGACAAAGCAGCCCGCTTGATTGGCACCTCATACACAAACATTCACTCCCTCCATTACCGATGCACAGTAGCAGCAGTGTGTACCATCTAGAAGATTCACCAAGGCTCCTTAGACAGCACCTTCCAAACTCACGACCACTACCACCTAGAAGGGTAAGGACAGCAGATAGATGGGAACACCACCACTTGAAGGTTCCCCTCCAAGTCACTCACCATCCTGACTTGGAAATATATTGCCATTCCTTCACTGTCGCTGGGTAAAAATCCTGGAACTCCCTAACAGCACTGTGGGTGTACCTACACCACATGGACTGCAGCAGTTCAAGAAGGCAGTTCACCACCATCTTCTCAAGGACAACTAGGGGTGGGGAATAAATGCAGGCCCAGCCAGCGAAGCGCGCATCCTGTGAATGAATGAATAAAAATAAATAGCCAAGTATCTTGATGCTTTTTTAAAAAGTTTTTCCTGTCCTGTCACCTTCAAACATTTGTATACATACACCAACCCCCACACCTCCCCCAGCTTGTCCTTGAACCCGTTCAAATTTGTACCAGTTAAACCATACTTCCCCTCATTCTTCCTTTCAAAACTTACCACTTTTCTCTGCCACCCCCAAATCTAAGGAGTGGAAGGTTATGACTGGAGCCTGCACAGTTTACATCTTTACTTCCTTCTGTAACCTAAGATGCATCCCATCCAGACCTATTGACTTTATACTTTGAGACCTACCAACCTTTTAAGTTCCCCTTCTCTATTTTAATCCTATCCATTGCTTTCTCCTTTTTTTACTGCTATATTGGCAGCATCCTGCCATGTCCTTGCCTCCAGAAGGATGTTATATTTTGGATCCCTAATCAACCCCATCCTCTTATTGAACTATCTTTACTGTTTTCAAAGAGTACCCTTTTATATTAGACGTTAATCTGTTCTGATACTCCTTGACCTTATTCCTGGATGACTTGTGTTCAAGTATGCAGGTTTAAATGAATATGTATAAATCTGCAAATGGCACTGGTGAAAGCAAAAGCTCTCCTCTCCTCATCAAAGTATTTAGGGGAGAGTTTCTGCTCTGTATGGTGATAATCTTGTTCACCCAAGTAGCCTTTCTTTGTGGCCAATGGAGACCAGTAGGCTGGTTCACCGAGAGAAATTGTATGCTGCTCTGTTCACATTCATATTTTAATTTTCAGCTGAGGATACGGGCTAAACACAGTCTGCAAAGTAGTACAGTGAACTTCACAATGTGGCCATGCACAAGTTTTGTTGATTAAAAATTTGAATGCCAAACGAAGCTTTTTAAGGTAGCTGAGACTTCCAATCTGTTGTTTTATTATAGTAGACGACGGTCACCATCACCATATTACAGCAGAGGATACCGATCACGCTCGAGATCTCGTTCCTATTCGCCACGTAAGTACTAAAACTGAGTTATTTGCATTGCAGGTGATGAATATAATTAACTAATGAAAATGCACGGTAGTCAAGTGTAGTAACTAATAAGGTTTATTTGAATAATTCATGATGGTAATCAAATTACTTCTATCATTTGTTTTGCAGGTCGTTACTGATCAGACTCTCCTGCTTTCTGGACAACTGTCTTGATTTTTAATCAACGTGTTACAGTGACTTTTTTTTGGAGGGGGGTGGGGTTAAGATTTTGGTAGTTGTGCATGATAGTTTCTGTGGCTATATACTGCTTTGGAAAGGCCATTCTAAAAGCTACTTGCTTGAACTGATTTATGTAGTTCATAACCTGAAGTAGGGAAAGGGCAGGGCCGGAATTTAATGGTAATCTTTTAATTACCAAGTACAGGTTGTTTTTGAACATGCAAATGCCAACATTCATTAGTTTTGTGATGGTGTTTGACTTTGTCATGGGGTTGTATTTGCTGTTTGAAGCTGTCCTAGAGTTCTGAGGTGTATTTTTTTTATTCAAAGAAAATCTGATGTAAACCTAGAAAAGATCAAAATATGCATTTTACAAAATAACTATTGAAAATGTGCAAGAGGGTTAGACTGTTGTAATGTCCTTCTGAAAGATTCTTTAAAACTGATTTGCCAGTTCTGGAACCTATTGATCTAACCAGGTAATAGTGGAACATTGAATTTCTGCCCCAGATTGAAAATGTAATGTGACAGAACTCTTAACAATGTGTCTTCACAATTGTAAAGGATTATAAGGATTAAATTTTTGTTTTTAGTTAATGGTGTATTTCTATATTTTGACCTGCAAGGTAGTACCTGCACATTGACCAACTATAATGTACAACAGTTTACAAAAAAATTAAAGATGCCTCTGAGGGAGGTGCTTGGGATATTCCATGGATTGCTGTTGGGTATCTGATTTAACTATTAATTGGGAATCTTTCTGGCAATCATAATTTCTGAATAGGCATTTGTGTTCCTTTTTTTAAACTGAGAATTTGAAACTTGCTTTACCTTACTTTTACCCTGCAAAATCCATGCCATAAACACTAATGCACTGCTTTTAGAGCAGAATATACTCACGTTTTGTTTTAAATCTATGCTAACGCAAAATAAAATGCAGGAGTAGGATGTCAAATTTTTCATTATATGCAGAGTTAACAGTTGACTTTTTCATTAAGATATCCTGCATCAGATTATCCAAGGCAAAGCTAATGTAAGCACAAATAGTTCCATACAGTAAACAATGATTACAAAAATTGGGAACGTGATCCCCAAAAATCTGATGCCATCAGTAAGAAGGGAACAAAGAGAATTGAGAAAAGGAGACAGACTTGCAGGGAAATTCTGTGCTCAAACAGCCTAAGATTGAATTCTACTTACGCAATTCAAAGGATACTTTGTCTAGAGAACCTTTGGATTGAGAAGCATCAAATATATTGCCTGTTAGCACTTCCCACCTGTTTCCAGAATGAATAGATCGTATAGGCATACATCAGCAAGCAGCATATAATTAATAGCTTGATATTTTTACGTACTGGTTTGCCATTTCTATACTAATTTCAAATCATTCCTTCAAACCTCTGTGCTTCATGTAGCACTAGCCCTCGTGCTATAATTGATCATATGCTATGTTGCAGTAAAGATACTTATATCGCCTCTCTTTTACTGGGATGCAAGCTTATTTTCTTTTTCAGATATAATCTGGTGTAACATTAAAAGCAGTGTAATTGGAATTGAGTTTTAAAACTTCTGTATCAAGTTTCAAACTTAATAGAATATTGTACTACACAGTCTCTACACTTTCTAAATGTAAAATTTCTTTTGTGAATCCTTTTATGAAATACACTAATTCCTTCTAAGAGGGCACAACAGTCTTGATCTTCAGTGAAACTTTAGCACTGATATGGTAACATAGAAACTAGGAGCAGGAGTAGGCCATTCAGCCCTTTGAACCTGCTCCGCCATTCACTATGATCATGGCTGATCCTCTATTTCAACGCCATATTCCGGCTTTCTCTCCATACTCCTTGATGCCCCTAATATCCAAAAAAAATTATCAGTTTCTTTCTTGAATATACTCAGTGACCTGGCCTCCACAGCCTTCTGTGGGAGAGAATTCCACAGGTTGACCACCCTCTTGAGTGAAGAAATTTTTCTTCATCTCCGTCCTAGAGGGCCTGCCCTGTGTCCTGAGACTGTGGCCCCTGGTTTGCCCCGAGATCTCCCCGAGGCACGGATTTTCAGTGCTGAAGTTTTAAATAAAGGTTTTTAACACTTGTCCCCTCGTGACACTATCACACGAGCTGGGACATGTCAAAGAATGAATGTATAAATTTTTGAGATTTTAAAACACTTCATGAAACCTCATCTGGCCCGTGGATGAGGTTTCATGAAAAACGTGAAGACCGTCTGGGCTTTTCGCCTGCCCACCAACGTTAAGGTTGGACGAGCAGCTCATTAAATTGAATTAATTAGGTTTTAAATGGCCTTCATAGGCCTTTGACTGTTCGGCGGGCGCGCAGAACTGAAAATCTAAATGAAGTGCAGTGACGTCGGGATACCCGCCCGACGTCAGTGCGTCATTTTACACGTCGGCAAGTGGGCCCTGCTCCGGCTCGCTGACGGGAAAATTCTTCCCATGGATAAGAAGGTCATTCAGCCCTTATGAATGCATCCTCCCAGAAGAACCCTATACTGTTCTCATTGTTGTATCAAGTTTTTAAAATAATACCAGCATTTTTGCATCCACCTTTCTACTCATAAGCACATTCCCGATGTTCATTACTATTAATCCATTGATAATGTAAATGAGAAGCAATGAACCTTTAACTATGTACTTGGGTCTGTAGTTGCCTAATTCTGTTCTACCACTTTTTCTGAATATAGGCACAATTAACTTGTATCCAGTCTGCTAATACTTCCCCAATGTGCATTAACTCCCTCGTAATGGTTCAGTGACTCCAACATCTCCTTGACTGTCTCTAAACAGTATGGGATAAATAGCATGTAATGCTGAGAATTTCAGTTTTAAGCCTTATGGCTTGTCTGCTACTATAATCCCTCTTTGGGATAGGAGTGTAGTAACTTCCCATGTAAATACTTCAAAGTAATGATATTTAAAATATTTGTCAGATTGCATTTAAAAGTACTGTTTGGTTCTGGTCACTGAGATACTTGGCATTAGAGTCAGTTCAAAGAGGAATTAATTTCTGTTTTTCCCACCAAAGTGGATACCATCACATTTTTTCACATTATATTCCATCTGCCATGTTCTTGCCCACTCACTTAGCCTGTCTAAATCCCCGTGAAGCATTTTTGCATCCTCCTCACAATTCACAATCCTACCTGGTTTTGTCATCAAATTGGAAATATCGCATTTGGTCCCCACATCCAAATCATTGATATAGATTGTGAATAGCTGGGGCCCAAGTACTGATCCTGCTGTTTTCTGTCCATTAACCATTTCTCAATCCATGCTTGTATATTAGCTCCAGTCCCATACGCTCATTTTGTTCAATAACCTCTTGTGTGGGACCTTACCATAAGCCATAGGAGCAGAAATTAGGCCATTCGGCCCATCGAGTCTGCTCCACCATTCAATCATGGCTGATAAGTTTCTCAACCCCATTCCCCCGCCTTTTCCCCGTAACCTTTGATTCCCTTACAATCAAGAACCTATCTATCTCGGTCTTAAATACACTCAATGACTTGGCCTCCACAGCCTTCTGTGGCAATGAATTCCATAGATTCACCACTCTCTGGCTAAAGAAGTTTCTCCTCATCTCTGTTCTAAAAGGTCTTCCCTTTACTCTGAGGCTGTGCCCTCGGGACCTAGTCTCTCCTACTAATGGAAACATCTTCCCCACGTCCACTCTATCCAGGCCTTTCAGTATTCTGTAAGTTTCAATCAGATCCCCTCTCATCCTTCTAAACTCCGTCGAGTATAGACCCAGAGCCCTCAAACGTTCCTCATATGTTAAGCCTTTCATTCCTGGGATCATTCTCGTGAACCTCCTCTGGACCCTCTCTAGGGCCAGCACATCCTTCCTGAGATACGGAGCCCAAAATTGCTCTCAATATTCTAAATGTGGTCTGACCAGAGCCTTATAAAGCCTCAGCAGCACATCTCTGCTTTTATATTGTAGTCCCCTCGAAATAAATGCCAACATTGCATTTGCCTTCCTAACTACCTACTCAACCTGCAAGTTAACCTTAAGAGAATCCTGGACTAGGACTCCCAAGTCCCTTTGCACGCCAGACTTTTGAATTCTCTCCCCATTTAGAAAATAGTCTATGCCTCTATTCTTCCTACCAAAGTGCATGACCTCACACTTCCCCACGTTGTATTCCATCTGTCACTTCTTTGCCCATTCTCCTAACCTGTCCAAATCCTTCTGCAGCCTCCCCGCCTCCTCAATACTACCTGTCTCTCCATCTATCTTTGTATCATCTGCAAACTTAGCCAGGATGCCCTCAGTTCCTTCATCTAGATCATTAATGTATGAAGTGAAAAGTTGTGGTCCCAACACTGACCCCTGCGGAACTCCACTAGTCACCGGCCGCCATCCTGAGAAGGACCCCCTTATCCCCACTCTCTGCCTCCTTCCAGACAGCCAATCTTCTATCCATGCTAGTACCTTGCCTCTAACACCATGGGCTCTTACTGAGCAGCCTCCTGTGCAGCACCTTGTCAAAGGCCTTCTGGAAATCCAAGTAGATAACATCCATTGGCTCTCTGTCTAACCTATTCGTTATCTCAAAGAATTCTTAACAGATTTGTCAGGCATGACCTCCCCTTGATGAAACCATGCTGACTTTGCCCTATTTTATCATGCATTTCCAAGTATTCTGAAATCTCATCCTTAATAATGGACTCTAAAATCTTACCAACGACCGAGGTCAGGCTAATCGGCCTGTAATTTCCCGTCTTTTGCCTCTCCCTTCTTAAACGGGGTTACTTTAGTGATTTTCCAGTCCTCTGGGACCCTCCCTGACTCCAGTGATTCCTGAAAGATCACCACTAACGCCTCCACTATCTCTTCAGCTATCTCCTTCAGAACTCTGGGGTGTAATCCATCTGATCCACGTGATTTATCCACCTTCAGACCTTTCAGTTTTCCTAGCACCTTCTCCTTGGTAATGGCCACCATACTCGCCTCTGCCCCCCCGACTCTCTTGAACTTTGGGGATGTCACTTGTGTCTTCCACTGTGAAGACTGAAGCAAAGTACCTATTCAGTTCCTCCGCCATTTCTTTGTTCCCCACTACTACTTTTCCAGCGGCCCAATGGCCACTTTGGCCTCTCTCGTATCCTTTATATATCTTAAAAAAAAACTCCTGCAATCTTCTTTTATATTACTGGCTAGTTTACCCTCATATTTAATCATCTTCCTTATTTCTTTTCTGGTTGTCCTCTGTTGGTCTTTGTAGGCTTCCCAATCCCCTGGTTTCCCACTGCCCTTTGCCGCATTGTAAGCTTTCTCTTTAGCGTTTATGCTGTCCCTCACTTCCCTTGTCAGCCATGGTTGCCTCGTCCTCCCTTTAGTATGCTGCTTCTTCCTAGGGATGAATTTTTGCTGTGTCTCCCAAATTACTCCCAGAAACTCCTGCCATTGCTGTTCCACTGTCTTTCCTGCTAGGCTCATCTCCCAGTCAATTCTGGCCAGCTCCTCCCTCATGCCTCTGTAGTTGCCTTTATTCAACTGTAATACCGTTACATCTGATTCCAGCTTTTTCCCCTCAAATTGCAGGGTAAATTCTATCATATTATGGTCACTTCCTCACCTTAAGCTCCCTTATCAAATCTGCCTCATTATACATCACTAAATTTAGAATTGCCTGTTCCTTAGTGGGCTCCACCACAAGCTGCTCCAAAAAGCCATCTCGTAGACATTCCACAAATTCCTTTTCTTGGGATCCACTACCAACCTGATTTTCCCAGTCTATCTGCATATTGAAATCCCCCATGATCACTGTAACCTTGCCTTTCTTACACCAGGAGATAGAAAAGATGTGTATCTTGTGCTCCACATCCTGACTACTGTTCGGAGGCCTGTACATAACTCCCATTATGGTTTTTTTACCTTTGCAGTTCCTCAACTCTACCCACACAGATTCTACATCATCTGACCCTACATCATTTCTTGCTATGGATTTAATTTCATTTCTTACTAACAAAGCAACCCCACCCCCTCTGCCAACCTGCCTATCTTTTCGATAGGATGTATATCCTTGGATATTTAGCTCCCAGCCCTGATCCCCTTGCAGCCATGTCTCCGTGATGCCCACCACATCATCCCTGCCAATTTTAATCTGCGCCACAAGCTCATTTACCTTATTTCGTATACTGCGTGCATTCAGACACAACACCTTCAGTCCTGTATTTCCCATCGTCTTCCTCATTGTTGTCCCTTTATCTGATGTGCTTGAAGTTTAGATTCCTAGCCCTTTCCAAACACTCTGTCCTATTTTGTGTTCTGGGGACTTTCATAGCCTCTCCTGGGCTCTCCTTTCTTTTCAGTTTTCTCATAATTTTCCATGAAGTTGAATCCACCCCCACCCCCCCCCACCCCAAACGCTGACCTGCTGCTTTGTTTCCCATTAGTCATACTTCTTGGAGTTTTACCGCCCCCCCACACTTTCTAGTTTAAAGTCCTGTTGACCACCCTATTTACCCTTTTCGCTAGAACATTGGTCCCAGATTGGTTCAGGTGGTGACCGACCCAACGGTACAGGTCCCTCCTGTTCCAATACTGATGCCGGTGCCCCACGAAATGGAACCCCTCTTTCCCGCACCACTCCTTTAGCCACGTGGTTACTTCCCTTATTCTCACGTCCCTATGCCAATTTACACGTGGCTCAGGTAGTAATCTGGAGATTATAACCCTTTAGGACCTGTTCTTTAATTTAGTTCCTTGTTCCTGATAACCCCCAAACAGGCCCTCTTTCCTAGTCTTACCTATGTTATTTGTCCTGACGTGGACCACAACAACTGGATCCTCCCCCTCCCTTTCCAATATGCTTTCAAGCCGGTCAGAGATGTCCCTCACCCTGGCACCGGGCAGGCAACATACCATCCAAAGGAAGCTATCAATTCCCATAATTATAGAATCCCCTACAACGACCCCCTCTTGAATGGCCTCCTGTGCCATGGTGCCGTGGTCAGCTGGCTCATTCTCCCTACAGCCCTCTTCCTCATCCACACAGGGAGCAAGTACCTCGTACCTGTTGGACAAGGTCAAGAGCTCCTCTGTTCCTGAACACAGGATCTCTCTACCTGCCTCACTTGCAGTCGCACCCTGCTGACCCCGACCACTGACTGGACTTGAGGTACTTAATCTACCGGGTGTGACCACCTCCTGATACAAAGCGTCCAGGTAACTCTCCCCATCCCGGATGTGTCGCAGCGTCTGGAGCTTGGACTCCAGCTCATCAATTCTGAGCCGGAGTTCCTCCAGCAACCAACACTTGCTGCAGATGTGGTCACTGCGGCTCGCAATGGGATCTGCCAGCTCCCACATCATACAGCTACAGCACATCACCTGCCCAGCCATCTCTACTTAGATAATTAATTTATTAGCTTTGCAGTGTTGCTTTTTTTTATCTGTGTTTAATTGACTGCCACCTCTCTTCAAGAAATGCCCTCTCTGAAGAAGTACTGTTCTCCAACAGGATTTCCGCCTGTCTCTTCTGCCCTGCTCACCTTCATTGCTTTCCATTTCTCTCCTGGTGTTTGACAAGGTGTTTACTAAAACCCGCTTTCACAGCCATATCTCCTTTCTCAGTGACTGTCTCCATCTCCGACTCACCCCACGTGGATTTCAACTGAAATTCCATCCCTCTTGTTTCAAACCCACCCAGGATTACAGGTATCTCCGGGACATAAAACGTTTCTCGGACTGCTGTTCCCGTCGCATTCTGAGATCCACACTCAGTGCCATGCGCCGCCATATGAACACACTCGACCTCTCCCTCCAGCAGCACCGCCGCACCCTTTTTCAAAGCTGCGCGTGCCCCCAGTTTCATTTTATTCTTCGCCTCATCCGTCACCTCAACAAGAAACTTTTTCTCTTTCTCGCAAGTGCTAAGGAACGCAAGCTCCAACAACACATCGACACCAACACCCATCTGGGACCCTCCACCCCTGCTTGTCCCTCCGTCCCCACCCCATCTTCCAATCCCAGCCCCAGCCGCGTATTCACTATACCCCCTGACCTTCCCCTCTCCGATGCTGAACGTTCAGTGCTCAGCAAAGGACTTAGCTTCATACCCTTACGCCCTCATCTCAATGAATTTCGGGCTCGGCATGATGCTGAACTCTTCTTCCGCCGTCTTCGTCTCCGTGCTCACTTCTTTGGGCAGGAGTCCTCTCCCCATTCAACAGATCCTTTTACCCACCTCCAATATTCTCCCTCCACCTGGACCCCTCCCTCTGGATTCTTACCTTCTCTTGATCTTTTCATTGAGAACTGTCGGCGTGACATTAGCCGTCTCAATTTCTCTGCTCCTCTCACCCATTCTAATCTGTCTCTCTCTGAACTCACTGCACTCCGTTCTCTCAGGTCCAACCCCAACATTGTCATCAAACCTGCTGACAAGGGTGGTACTGTTGCTGGCGCATTGACCTCTACCTCGCGGAGGCTGAGCGTCAACTCGCAGACACTTCCTCCTACCTCTCCCTGGACCATGACCCCACCACAGAACATCAAGCCATTGTTTCCAGGACTGTCACTGACCTCATCTCCTCTGGAGATCTTCCTTCCACAGCTTCCAACTTGATAGTCGCCCAACCTCGGACGGCCCGCTTCTACCTCCTACCCAAAATCCACAAACAGAACTGTCCTGGCAGACCGATCGTGTCAGCCTGTTCCTGCCCCACGGAACTCATTTCTCGTTATCTTGACTCCCTTCTCTCTCCCCTTGTCCAGTCCCTTCACCTCCATCCCCCACCAGGATGGTCTGAGGGCCCTTAGCTTCTTCCTTGAACAGAGGCCCGAACAATCCCCATCCACCACTACTCTCCTCCGTCTGGCTGAACTTGTTCTCACACTGAACAATTTCTCCTTTAACTCCTCTCACTTCCTCCAAATAAAAGGTGTGGCTATGAGTACCCGCATGGGCCCCAGCTATGCCTGTCTCTTTATGGGGTATGTGGAACATTCCTTGTTCCAGTCCTACTCCAGCCCCCTCCCACAACTCTTTCTCCGGTACATCGATGATTACTTCGATGCTGCTTCATGCTCTCGTCGGGACCTGGAAAAATTTATTAATTTTGCTTCCAATCTCCACCCCTCCATCATTTTCACATGGTCCATCTCTGACACTTCTCTTCCCTTCCTTGACCTCTCTGTCTCAATTTCTGATGATAGACTGTCCACCAATATCCATTACAAGCCTACCGACTCCCACAGCTACCTCGACTACAGCTCCTCACACCCCGCTTCCTGTAAAGACTCCATCCCATTCTCTCAGTTCCTTCGCCTCCGTCGCATCTGTTCTGATGACGCTACCTTCAAAAACAGCTCCTCTGACATGTCCTCCTTCTTCCTTAACCGAGGTTTTCCACCCACGGTCGTTGACAGGGCCCTCAACCGTGTCCGGCCCATCTCCCGCGCATCCGCCCTCACGCCTTCTCCTCCTTCCCAGAAACATGATAGGGTCCCCCTTGTCCTCACTTATCACCCCACCAGCCTCCGCATTCAAAGGATCATCCTCCGCCATTTCCGCCAACTCCAGCATGATGCCACCACCAAACACATCTTCCCTTCACCCCCCCGGCGGCATTCCGTAGGGACGTTTCCTCCGGGACACCCTGGTCCACTCCTCAACCCCCACCTATGGCACCTCCCCATGCCCACGCAGAAGATGCAACACCTGCCCCTTCACTTCCTCTCTCACCGTCCAAGGGCCCAAACACTCCTTTCAAGTGAAGCAGCATTTCACTTGCATTTCCCCTAACTTAGTCTACTGCATTCGTTGCTCCCAATGCGGTCTCCTCTACATTGGAGAGACCAAACGCAAACTGGGCGACCGCTTTGCAGAACACCTGCGGTCTGTCCGCAAGAAAGACCCAAACCTCCCTGTCGCTTGCCATTTTAACATTCCACCCTGTTCTCTTGCCCACATGTCTGTCCTTGGCTTGCTGCATTGTTCCAGTGAAGCCCAACGCAAACTGGAGGAACAGCACCTCATCTTCCGACTAGGCACTTTACAGCCTTCCGGGCTGAATATTGAATTCAACAACTTTAGATCTTAAACTCCCCCTCCCCCCATCCCCACCCCGTTTCTCCCCCCTCCCCCTTTTTTTCCCCCAATAATTTATATAGATTCTTCTTTTCCCACCTATTTCCATTATTTTTAAATCTAAAACTAAAACTTTGTTAGTCTTTCCACCCCACCCCCACTAGAGCTGTACCTTGAGTGTCCTGCCTTCCATTCTTAATTAGCACTTTTCTTAGATAATATCACCACCTTCAACACCTCTTTGATCCCTTTGTCTGTGACATCTTTTGATTATCTGCTCCTATCACCGCTTGCTTATCCCCACAATCACCCCACCCTCAACTTCTCTCTCCCCCCGCCCCCCAACCTTAGACCAGCTTATATTTCACCTCTCCTAACTATACTCAGTTCTGCCAAAGGGTCGTGAGACTCGAAACGTTAACTGATTTCTTCTCCACCGATGCTGCCAGACCTGCTGAGTTTTTCCAGGTAATTCTGTTTTTGTTTTGGATTTCCAGCATCCGCAGTAGCTTTTAGCTTAATTTTTTCAAATTTGGTGCAGATTTCCTACCAACCAATTAGGTCACAGCTTTCCTGTGATGTCACTTTTTCAGTTTTGGCTTCAGTTACTCTGTGCCCCGAGGTCACCGCTCCGGTGCTCCTCCCTCCGAGTCTGCTCCCTAGAGACAAGGCCGTGAATCCCCGAGGTAAGCTAGATTTAAACTCAGCGCTCCGGTGCTCCTCCCTCCGAGTCTGCTCCCTAGAGACAAGGCCGTGAATCCCCGAGGTAAGCTAGATTTATACTCTTCGCTCCAGTGCTCCTCCCTCTGAGTCTGCTCCCAGGATTTACTCACCAATCAGCTGCTTTTTCTTTAAAATCCACTTTCAGAAGAGTGTCCCTTGCAGGTCTGGTGCACTCCTGAAGGCACTGCCTCTTCCTCTTTTTTTTAGGTTTGAGGAGGAGGGAGGGATGGAAACACTACAGCAATGTAATGTTTGGGGCTATTCCGTTCTTTGACAGTGGGTCCTCCTCGATTCCCTCCTGAGTCGCGGTGGCTGTGATGACTTCTCCCAGAATGCTTCAGTCACTTCTCACCAGCGCATTGGTTACCGAAAGCCTTCTGAAAATCCAAATATATCACATTCACTGGTTCTGCCTTAACCATTTACTGAGTTACATCCTCAAAAAATCTCCCAACAGGGTTGTCAAACATGATTTCCCTTTCATAAATGTGTTTTTTCTGCCCAATCCTACCACTATTTACTAAGTGTTCAGTTATCACATCCTTTATAATAGATTCTAGCATTTTCCCTATTAATGTCAGACTAATGGGCCTGTAGTCCCCCGTTTTCTCGCTCATCTTTCTTAAACAGTGAGGTTACGTTTACTTAAGATAAAAGCAAAATACTGCGGATGCTGGAAATCTGAAATAAAAACAGAAAATGCTGGAAAAACTCTGGCCTGACAGCATCTGTGGAGGGATAAAGAGTTGACGTTTCAAGTCCGTATGACCCTTCAGAGCTAACGGGAAGTAGAAATGTTATGAAATTTATACTTTTTAAGGGGGCCTGAAGAAGGTGAAGCTGGATAGAAAGCCAGCGATAGGTGTTGGGCTAAGGAGAGATTGACAAAGATGTGATGGACAAAAAGACAAAGGTAGTGGTAAGGGCTAAAGCAGGTGCTGATAGTGGCATAAAGGTTAGAAAGCAGAATGTGTTAATAGCAGAACAAGGGTAGGCACTTTGAAAGAACAACTTGGAACAAGTAACAGATGGGTGTGGGTGGAGGGGGCAGTGGTTGGGGAAAAGGGATGAAATAATAAAAACAAAAATAAGTAGATAAAAAAAAAATAAAACGGGTGAAGATAGAGGAAGAGAGTTTATGGCCTGAAGATGTTGAACTCAATGTTAAGCCTGGAAGACCGGAAAGTGCCTAATCGGAAGATGAGGTGCTGTTCCTCCAGTTTGCGTTGGGCTTCACTGGAACATTGCAGCAGGCCAAAGACTGGCATGAGAGCAGGATGGTGTTGACATGACAGGAAGATCTGCGTCATGCTTGCAGATAGACCAAAAGTGTTCTGCAAAGCAGCCATCCAGTCTGCTTTTGGTCTCCCCAATGGAAAGGAGACTGCATTAGGAGCAGTGAATGCAGTAGACCAAATTGGAGGTGCAAGTGATGTGCTGCTTCACCTGAAAGGAGTGTTTGGGCCCTTGGACGGTGAGGAGGAGGAGGTAAAGGGGCAGGTGTTGCACCTTCTGCGATCACGTGGGAGGGGGATGAGGTGTTGGGAGTGCTGGAAGAGTGGACCAGGGTGTCCTGGAGGGAACAGCCCCTACAGTGGGGTGAGGGGAGGATGTGTTTGGTGGTGGCATCATGCTGGAGTTGGAAATGGCAGAGGATGATCCTTTGAATGTGGAGGCTGGTGGGGCGAAATGTGAGGACAAGGGGGGCCCTAACATGGTTCTGGGAGGGAGGGGAAGGTGTGAGGGCAGAGATCCAAAAGCTGAGTCGGACAAACTGAGGGCCCTGTCAACCACACTGGGTGGGAAACCTCGGTTAAGGAAAAAGGAAGGCATGATAGAAGAGCTGTTTTGGAAAGTGGCATCATTAGAACCGATGCAATGGAGGTGAAGGAACTGAGAGAATGTGATGGGCCCTTACAGGAAGTGGAGTGTGAGAAGCTGTAGCCGAGGCAGCTGTGGGAATCGGTGGGCTTGTAATGAAATTAAAGCAAGATACTGCGGATGCTGGAATTCTGAAACAAAAACAAAAAATTGCTGGAAAAACTCAGCAGGCCTGACAGCATCTGTGGAAAGGAAGACAGAGCTAACGTTTCGAGTCCATATGACTCTTCTTCATGGGCTTGTAACGAATATTGGTGGACGCCTATCACCAGAAATGGAGATGGAGAGGTCAAGGAAGGGAAGTGTCAGAGATAGACCATGTTAAGGTGATGGAGGGGTGGAAATTGGAAGCAAAATTGATAAATTTTTCCAGGTCCAGACAAGCCCATGAAGCGGCATCAAAACAGTTGTCCCATGTATCGAAAAAAGTTGTGGGAGGGGGCCTGAGTAGGACTGGAACAAAGAATGTTCCACATACCCAATAAAGAGACAGGCATAACTGGGACCTATGTGGGTACCCATAGCTACACCCATTATTTGGAGGAAGTGAGATAGGTCAACGGAGAAATTGTTCAGTGAGAGAACATGTTCAGCTAGAGGAGAGCCCTCAGACCATCTCCAGAGAAGATGAGGCCAGTGACAGTCCTGGAAACAATGGCTTGATGTTCAGTGGTGGGTCATGGTCCGGGGGAGGTAGGAAGAAGTCTGAGAGTTGGCGCTTCGTGAGGTAGAGATCAGTACGCCAGACAACAACAGAAGCACCCTTGTTGGCAGGTTTGATGACAAAAGTCAGGGTTGGACCTAAGAACGGAATGCAGCAAGTTCAGAAGGAGACATGTTGAGAGTGGATGAGAGGAGCAGAGAAATTGAGACAGCCGATATCACGCTGATAGTTCTCAATGAAAATATCAAGAGCAGGTAAAAGGCCAGAGGGAGGGGTCCAGGTGGAGGGAGAAATGAGATTACATTTGCTATCTTCCAAACTGCAGGAACCATTCCAGAATCTAGTATTTTGGAAGATTGCTATCAATGCATCCACTATCTCTACAGCCACTTTCAAAGTTCTGGGATGCAGATCATGTTCAGGGGATTAATCAAATTTTAGTCCCATTCATTTTTCCAGTACTACTTATTTACTGATTAATATTAGTATCTTTTAGTTCCTCATTCCTGCTTTCCTTGGTTCTCCGGTGTTTCTGGGTGCTTTTTTGTATCTTCCTCTGAAAACAGACCAAGTATTTTAGTTTCTCTGCCATTACCTTATTCCCCATTATAAATTCTCCAGTCTTTTCCTATATTGGGCCCACATTTGTCTTTGCTAATCTTTTCCTTTTTGCATACCCATAGAAGCTTTCACAGACTGGTTTTTGTTTCTGGCTAGTTTGCTCTCATTCTATTTTCTCTTTCTTTATCAGTTTCTTGGCCTTCCTTTGAACTGTTAAAAAGCTCCCAATCCTCAAGCTTACTACTTTTTTTGGCAATTTATAAGCCTTTATGTAAAGTCATAAAATAGGTGGCATTAACTTAGATTTTTTGGGATAGAGGTGAGGTAATGCATTGTGATATGAGTCAGTTCTCATAACGGTGAGGAGGGATTGGGGCCTTAAATGCTGGCATTGTCAGTGACACCCACAACCCATGAAAGAAAAAAAAGTTTCTTATCTCTACGGTATTTTGATATTGTGTGTAGAGACTCAATGAATGAATGAAGATTATATAGTGCTTCTTCCATCTGAAAATTGAACACTCATTCTAAACTTGTCAACTTGATTTTGTTTTTACAATTTTGGCAGGTTTGGTGCTGTTTATCTGTAGTTTAGTGTTAACTTTTTACAGCTGTACCCCCTCTTTAGCGCTATTATGAAATGAATATCTCCATGCATGGGGGAAAACTGCAGAAAAATATTTAGACTGCATTTTTCAATAGGAGAGGAAGAGTTAACATTTCAAGGAGCAAGCAACTTTGATTGTGGAGAGAGACAGTTACCTTTTCAGGTCGATTCTTTTCAATTACTTGCTGTTTGGATTGTGACCAAAATATTTGATCATAATTAATTTGAATGTTGAATATTTTCTTTTGGTTAGGCATACAGAAATTGTCACTTTGTTTCCAAATCAAGCCACTAAGAAATCAATACTTATTTCTGTTTGCCTGTTGTGTATGCTCCAGGGACAAAATAACTTGCCAGGAAACCAAGTCTTTAGCAATGCTCGGGTATCGATAGCAGTTATAGCGGATCAAATTTTGATTCCACCACAGAACGCATATCCCTAAGCTTGTCAGCCTGTGCGTTCAATAATAGCCCTTGCAAGAGTTAGAGCCTAGTAGCTTGGTTAACTGCTCGATTATCTGCAGTGGATTACAGTAGCAGTCTTGCCTGTCAACAAGTTATTGGAAAACTCAGAATTCCATAGAGGATTTACTTGGTTCCTGTCTTCCATTGCTAGTCATCTGAACAATTATTTGCCTATGGTGTACAATTGCCATTAGTCATTTAGATTTTACTGGGAAAACATAGATGGGTGCAAAAATGATACAATAAGTTATATAACTGAAAAATTGTGTACTTCCTCCATCTTCCTGACTACAGCATGGGTTTATAATTTGATTCAAATCATGGTTGTAGCAGTTGGAAGGCAAATTGCTGCAGCAACAGACATTTGTCTCTCTGCCTTTAACTTGGATCTATGACCATATTTTCTCTTGGTCTCTTAGTAATGTCTTCAGTTAGTTATCCAAACATTTATCAGCTTTGATGGACATTCACTTTTGGTGGAAAAACTCCAGCATCTAGATGTTCTAGATATCCAAATCCAAAGCTTTATACCAAGCTTTGTCACAAACTGAATTATTCACTATCAATACATATGTATGCATTCTGAATTATTAACTATAATTGTTTGTACATTTATACACTGCATGCTAGATATTCATTGTAATTTTCCTGTCATTAAAAAGACTGACCATTCTTTGTTGAAATAAAAGCAAATAAAATTAAAGTTGGCCTCCACCAGTTCCCTGCCAGGGTAGGGCATTCCATGCCTAAATGACAGAGTGCCTTGGGAGCGGCGCCTCAAGTTAAGCCGTATCTTGGAAATTCTCCAAATACTATCGCTTGGTGGGATTTCCAGTACCAGCTGTTCCTTCACTCTCCAATTCCTTGCCCTAATCGCTGTCTGGATATGGGTCAAAAGAAATTAGGGCTCTTGAGATTTTTGGGGGCTACTTTTTTTTATTAGTCAGGGACTCATCAATCTTGCACTCCTTTATTAGTTGATCCAAAACAATGTTGCTACATGATTGTATGTGTATTGACATATGGGGTATTTGGACTCGCATAGAAGCAGAATTTGAAGAATTCATGAATATCCTCAATCATTACACCTCCATTAAACTTAAAGCCACAACACACAAAGAAAGCATTACTTTCCTAGGCAGCACAGTATTTAAATTGGCACAAGACAACAGACATAAGTTAACAACAGACGTTTTTTTTTCTAAAATAATTGAGACTTCTGCGTACAAAAAGCCATCACCCTAAACACACTGGTGAAGATCACAGTTCATGCATTTTCATTACGTGTACAAAGCTGGAAGATTTTAACCAGGCAATTACTACCTAGACTCCCTTAAGTTAGTTGATCATTTATCTCGTTACATATCCTTCATCACAACAGTGACTACACTTTTGCATTGACTAATGCACTTTGGGATGTCTTAAGGTCATAAAAAGCAATATAAAAATGCAAGGTCATTGCGAAATGGTTGTATATTTGTGTCTCTGTCACTGCACCTCAAGAGGTTCACAGTATGTGAAATGCTTTGAGATGTGATAACATGAATGCAAAACATTATGAAATAAAACTCTTCAGTATTAAATTATCCAATTAAACGTTCATTATAATGGCATCCACTGCATTTTCCCACATACAGTAGCTCCTGAAGCCCAAACTTATGCAGCCGTAAGCTAGACTCCATATTCATTTGCAAGAAATTCATGACCTCAGTGATTTAAAATTTCCCAGTTAGCTGAGTGTTCGTTTGTTTACATATTCCTGCCTTCTCCCCTTCGCAGCCTCTTCCACCACTTCACCCCAGCAGCCTTTATCACTGTTGTCACACACCTTCCCCCTGCTCACTGCTCGTCGATTCTGTCACTTGCGCAAAGGACAACTTTTCTCTGGCTGCCCCATGAATGAATTTTCCAGGGCTTTTTGGGTGGTGAACTCACTCTCTGGCCCTGTGTATTTTGAACTCTGCACCCTGCCATCCTGGGGAGGCATGAATGTCCACTGAAGGGCTATCTATTCAGCACTCCTTTTTCCATTGGAAATTTGGTGTGGCTGGTGTTAGGGGCATCTCTGTGCAACATGTTTCAAGTTGAATCACAGACTTCCAGGCCACCTGTATTTCTGCAGCCTGGAGCAGTCTGTATTTCACACTTATGTAGTGAGGTTGTAGCCCCTTTTTGACTGTTTGAAGGAGTTGCTTCTCAATTTCTGGCTGTACTTCAATCCTGTGCTTCTGATTTTTGACCATACAGTGCAGAGAGGAGTAGGCACTTTAGAGGACCTCTTATTGGAGCTGCTTCTTTGTGTGGCCAAGGTCCAGGCAGTGGGTTGTCAAGGGAGTCATTCGGCCTAACTGCTGGTCTCTTCTGTGCCCAGGTGTCCCTGTAGAGGGTGTGCATGGTGGTACCTTAAGGCCTTCTGTGACAATTGGCACTGAAGTGCATCATTGCCCTGGGAACATCATTTTAATTTTTGATTTCTTTCTGTTTCATTGCAGTTCATTAATGTGTGCCCCCTTAAGAATGAGACACATAATTAAATGAAGGTTAAGAAACTTGTCAATCATGGTTAATAAAAGTTTAGAAACATGTTTCCATTATTTAAAAAAATGGCAAACTTGCAGAATGGGCAGTAGTGAGGAAGGATTTTGTTTGGAAGAGGAGGGAGTGGAATCAGTATGGGTGGAGATAAGAAGAAAGGGCAGAAACACGAGCGGGCATAGTGGGGAATAAGGACATGGCAGAGGCATAAAGCAAAATTTTATCTGGTTTCAGATGCCTAATACAGCTAGACAGTTGGACAGTATTAATTGAGAAATAAAGGCAACAAAGGCAATGCAGTAATTTTGGGGAACTTTAATGTTCTAGACTGGACAATAAAAATGACAAGTAATTTGGAAGATGAGATTACAGAATGCATTTGTGATAGTTTCTTAATGATACATGGAACCAACATGGGAAGAGGCAATTTTAGGCCTTGTGTATTGAGAAAAAATTAATAAGCAATCTTAGGGTGTGGGATGCTCTGCGGAAGAGTGACCATAATAGGATAGCGCTGTACGTTTAGTTTTAGTCCAAAACTGGGATATTGTACTTAAAGCTAATTACATAGGCATGAAGGACAAGTTAGCTGAAGTAGGTTGTTTTATCATTTTGTTTAATTTCTCAATGGAAAACATTTAAAGAAATATTTCAGAATTCTCAATGCATATGCATTCTGTTGAGAAATAAAACTCCATGGGAAAAATAACTCAACTAGAGGTTAAGAATAGTATTAGATTTTAAAAGAGGTTTAAAATAATGCCAAGAGTAGTAACTCTTGAGAATTTGGATCTGCAGCAACTCACCAAGTCTTTGACAGCACATTCCAAACTCGCAACCTTGACCACCTCAAAGGGACAAGGGCAGCAGATGCATGGGAACACCACCGCCTGAAAGTCCACCTCCAAGTCACACACCACCCTGACTTGGAACTATATCGCTGTTCCTTTACTGTCGCTGGGTGAAAATCCTGGAACTCCCTAACAGCACTGTGGGTGTACCAAACCACATGGGCTGCAGCGGTTCATGAAGCTGGCTCACCAGCACTTTCTCAAGGCAATTAGGGGTGGGCATAAGATGCTGGCCTCACCAGTGCTGCCCACATCCTGTGAAAGAATTTTAAAAAAGTTTTATATACATACAGCAATGGGTGAGCAAAATATTGATGGAGAAAATAGAATGAGCAAATTAGCACAAAATATAAAAACGTAAGAGCTTCTACAAGTATGCGATAAGGAAGAGTGTCAAAAATAAACTGGGTCCCTTAAAGGTGGAGACAGGAAAAAGTAGTGAGTAATAAAGACATGGCAGAGGCATAAAGTAAAATTTTGTCCAGTTTCAGTGTAGAAGGCTCTAAAACCATCTTAGAACATAATACAATAAGGAAGAATCAATGTTTTATGAAAATTTGACAAATCTATTAAAGTTCTTTGAGAATGTAATTGGCAGAGCAGACAAAGTGGAACCATTGAATGTCATACATTTGGATTTACAAAAGACATTTGATAAAGTGCCAGATGAAAGGTTGTTGCACAAGAGCTCATGGGCTGAATTTTTCCGTCGGTGAGCAGGGGGCGGGGCCTACTTGCCGACACGGGATGACGTCGGGGGCCTGCCCACCTGATGTCATCCCACCCCATTTAAACCTTCAGGAAGGCGGGGGCACAGCGAGATCAGCTGTCTGCCTGCTGACCTGTCAATGGCCAATTGAGGCCATTGACAGGATAATTAAAACAATTAAAGGACCTGCCTGTCCAATCTTAAGGTTGGTTGCCAGGCCAGGAGCGCCGGCGGGCTTCTGAAAAAACATGAAACCTCATCCACCAGCGGGATGAGGTTTCATGTAGGTTTTTAAAAAGTTTATTAAAGTTTGAGTGAAATTTATTGACATGTCCCATCTCGTGTGACATTGTCACATGAGGGGGACATGTTAATGATTTTTTTATTTTTCTATTTTTAAAGTTTGAAAAATTTTCAGCAATCACCCTGAGGCAGCACTTAGCCTCAGGGAGATGTACACTCTTTAGTGCGCATGTGCGAAAGAGCGCACTCTTGCTTTTGGGGAATCCCCCCCGCCTGCACAGGAAGCTCATAGTGCTTCCCGGCGGACGTCATGGGCCTGCCCACTTAAAATGGCGGAGGGGCCCGCTTCTCTGGCAGGGATCAGCTCCCGCCCGTCGGAGATTGGGTCGGGCCCGACAGGCAGAAAATTCGCTTAGCCATTTCTCGGGCCACCACACACGAAGGAACAATTCCTGGAACCTTTTCCTGTAACTGCTCCATCTCTAACCTCACTTGGGCTTTCTGTAATTATCTACTAACTTTGCTCCAGCTAATTCATTTCCCAGGACTAAATCAACTCCATCTACGGGTAACTGCTGAAGAACCCCTTCTGTCACTGTCCCAGACAATAAGTCACATTCCAAGTGCACCCGGTCCAAAGGTATGGGTATATACTCCCCACCAATACCATTGACTAAAACTTTGGCTTTTAATGCACTCTCTGGTGGAAAAGTTATGCCTTTACCCAGCAAAAGTGTTTGAGTGGCTCCTGTATCTCTCAGTATGATTGTAGGTTTAGCTATCTCATTTGAAGGAAAAGGGTTACTTTTCCCCTCGACAAAAATTCTTCATAACTCTAATGTATCTCATTCGCCTCTCCTGAACTCACAGCAGTGTTCACACTCGGTTTCACAGCTTCAATTAATGCTACAACTTTATCTGTTGCACTGTAAGTCAGGGCTGCATCTTCACTGCCTGCCTATCTGTTTTAACCCTCTGGCCTTCACCATGGGCTCTAACTACTAGAGGAGATTAATTTATAAATTCTTCTAAGAGAATTATTTCTCTAAGAGCTTCATATGTTGTCTCTACCTTTAATGCCCATATCCAATGGTCAAAGTTATCCTGCTTTACCCTCAAACTCAATATAGATCTGCCCAGACTGTTTCCTTATATGCTGAAATTTCTGCCCGTATGCCTCAGGGACTAACTCATATGCACTAAGAATAGCCTTTTTTTACTGCTTCATAATCCACAGAAACCTCTTCTGAAAGTGAAGCATGAACCCCATGAGTTCTACCCACCAACCTACTCTGTAAGAGCAATGTCCAGATTTTGTTTGGCCACTTAATTTGCCTAGCTACCTTTTCAAATGAAATAAAGAATGCCTCTACATCCCTTTCCTCAAACTTTGGGAGGGCTTGCACAAATTTAAACATCTCCCCACTATGCTTTGGGGTGGAGGTTTTTTCATCATCAGAACCTACCTCAGCATCTGATGCCTCTTTTTTTTTAAGGTCCAGGCTTTTAAGCTGGTATTCCTGTTCTCCTTCCTTCTCTCTTTCCTTTGCCTCTCTTTCTATATCCCCCTCCCTTACCTGAAATTCCAGTTCCAGCTTCCTAAATGTTCTTTCTCTTTCCTTTTTTGCCCTTTCTCTTTTCTTTTTCTTTCGCCTCCAGCCTTTTCAATTCTAATTCTCTTCCTTTTTCTTTTGTCTCTATTACAAGTTTTTTTCAGTTCCTTTTCATGTTCAAGTTGCTTCATTTGCAACTGGATCTTAGCTAATTCAATTGACTCACACCCTGGAGAATGTGATCTCTCTTCCAGTTTCAAATGCTGTGCTATTCCCTCGACTATGTCTGCTTTCCTTGCCCCTTCAGGTAAGTCTAACTCCAACCTATTCGCCAATTCCATTAGTTTACTCCTAGTTAATTTCTGTAAACTAGTCATGGTTACATTTTCCATCTGTAAAAAGCCTTAGCAACTTACAACACCATTTTAGTTTTTACCAATGTATAAGAAACCTGGTCTCCGTCCTTTTATCCCGTACCAATTATTATTCCGTATCCAATCACCCGCTGTCCATGTTTAAATTCCCACAATAGCCCCTGATTTATGTTACAACAGGGATGGGATGAGTGCGTGAATTATCAAGCCCCACTACTCTGCAGGCCATAGTATTAATTTAAATGTTTAATTTTCTCACCATAGTGGCCAATTGTGTATATATACCTCTAGTACCCAGAAGAAAAGAAACTGACCAGGCTTCTTTCAAAACTCAAAGATTAATTTATTTTAAAACAAAATTTATTTTAATAAGTTGCATGTACTGGTTAAGACACAATTGTAATTGGAAAGTATAACTATCTATCTCTTCCTAAGGAATTCCCCCAGCACCCACACAGGCACGCACACAGACAAACAAAGGACGAACAGATAGAGCCTCTCTGCAGAGTTGGGCTCTGGAGGATGGGTGTTATAAAATAAAGGATAAAGTCCGTAGGGTCTCGACGCTGTTGACCTGGAGTTCTCTCGTGCTGGTCCTGATTGATGCCTGGAGGTTCTCACCAACTCTCAGCTTTACAGGTCCAAATGCAGACAAGTTACACACAGATGAAGGTTCTCTGGCTACAGGTTGATAGCCACACACCATTTTAGGCAAGATAAAGAGAAGGAGCCAGTCAAGGTAACCTTCTTTCCTCAGCCTGCTCTCCAACAAGATTGCCTTCCCGCCCCCCCAGCTTTTCATTAAGTAAAGTGCTTTGCAGCTCAAACAAATAAACAACTCCTTCTCAAGTACCATATAGGTCAGGTGATTTTTTGGAAGAGGCCAGTTTGTTGACAGTTCCAAGACGAATTTCTGACCTTTTTAAAAAAAAAATCCCAGGTTAACATCCACATGTCCAAGTCATGCCAAATCCTTCCATTTTGTGAAAGAAAACTTCAGTCTTGAGAGATATGATTCTAACAAGTTAAAACCCAAAACAAAAGTGTCCTCCCTGCACAACCTATTTCCATAGCAATGTAGCATAACTGGGGAGTTGCAAACAGAAATTTGATTATCCTTTATCTTCAAAATAGCCTTTTGATCCACATCTTTAACTGTTTATAATGCTGTAGTTTTTCTTGATCCCAGTCAGAATGAGTCTTGTCCAATTCCAAAGTCGACAGCTTCTTCATTTTAGAGCTTTACTTTGCATTCCAACACTTTGAGGCTTCCATTCAACTCATGAATAATATCATCCCAATAATTTTTAGGTTTTGTAATGTTTTTAGTTCATTTGCCTGGATTCCTGCCGCTGTATCTTATATTGTTTCAGCACTCGCTGGCACATTTAATTCAGTGTCAGGTGTCATTAATCCTTTAGGGTTAGTCAGAGATCTTAGTCCTTTCTGGAGAGAACTTTTACTTTGAAATACTTTACATACTTTTGTGCCATTGGGGGCTGATGGTGGTGTAGTACTAATATCATTGGACTAGTAATCCAGAGGTCCAGGCTAATGAGTTCAAATCCCAGGTGGCAGCTGGTAAAATTTGAATTCAATTTATTAAATCTGGAATTGAAAGCTAAACCGGGATTTTCCGGTCCTGCCCGTGGCAGGAATCATCATTGGCAGGACGGAAAATTTGACAGACCAGCCAAAAGTCTATTGAATTTGGGCCATAGGACTGGAAAATCCTGGCCCTAGTCTCAGTAATGGTGACCATGAAACTATCATTGATTGTCATAAAAACTTACCTGGTTCACTAATGTCCTTTAGGGAAGGAAATCTGCCATCCTTACCCAGTCTGGTCTGCATGTGACTCCAGACCTACAGCAATGTGGTTGATTCTTAACTGCCTTCTGTAATGGTCTAGCAAGCCATTCAGTTCAAGGGCAATTAGGGATGGGCAACAAATGTTGGCCTTGCCCGTGATGCCCACATCCCATGAAAGAATAAAGAAAAATAATTTCCATAAAGGGGTAGATACATCAGTATCTTTACTTAAATCAGGTCCTTGCGCAAATGGATTCCAAATAGGTGAGGGGTTTTTACTTGCAGGAACAATTTCAGCATTTTTGCACACCACCCCGGGATGTGCTGAAACCATATTCCCCTCCATATCATTTCCTAATATAAAAATTGCATGATTAATGCGAAACGATGGTTTGCTGCCACCTAGGTGTCTGAGAGTTAAACCAATACAGTGGCTTCCCTATATTAAAGACTTGAGTCCTAACAGCTATTGGGATGCTGTTTATTTCATTTTTTCCATTAATAACACTTCCCTCACATTCTTGAAAGTCTCCTATAACTTAATTGATTGCAACCACCTGTCAAACAATATTTCTTTCTCCCTAGCAAATTCTACAAAAGTCTGATTCTTCCTTTTCCTCAAATTTCAAAATTTTAATGTATACGCTTTGGGGACAAGTTCACTACCCTCAGAGAATAAAATTCTCCTCATCTCTATCTTAAAAGGATGACCCCTTATTTTTAAACAGTAACCCCTAGTTCAAGATTCTCCCACAAGAGGAAACATCCTTTCCACATCCACCTGTCAAGACCCCTCAGGACCTTACTCCGTTACTCCTTGTTCATGTAAACAAAGCTTCTCTTTATCGAGTCCAAAGATTTCTTGCTTCTTTCACTCTTTAAAACTCTGTTTCTTTCCTTACCTCTTTCCACCCTTTCTATTTTTTGTCTCTGAAACCCCATTTCAAGTTTTCACATCTCCCTTTCTTTTTTTCTCTTTCTATTTCAAGCTGCTTCATCTACAATCGAATCCTAGTCAGCTCAAGCTGTGTTTTATCTGGGTTAGCCTTTTCCTCCTTAATGTTCAATGTTGAGCCAACACCAATTATTTTTGCTTTTTTAACACCTAGGCCTGATTTTCATGCGTGTTGTGTGCACGTGATCGGTGTGCCCAGAAGCAGATGCAATGTCGTTGTTGCTGGGTCAAAATCCTGGAACTCCCTTCTTAACAGCACTGTGGGTGCACCTACACCATATGCACTGCAGTGTTTCAAGAAGGCAGCTCACCACCACCACCTCAAGGGCAAGTAGGGATGGGCAATAAATGCTGGCCCAGCCAGCGAAGCTCACATCCCATGAATAAATTTTTTAAAAATCTCATTATATGTCATGGCCTGATTGTGCTTCATGTTTTTCACAGGTGATGGGTATGGGAGTGGCATGTGACAGATGGGAAAGGCTGCAAACTTTATTTCAGAGGTTGTTACTTGACGTAAGGGTGACAGGTTGGCCTCATCAGGAATGTTCAATAAGGAAGCGTCACCCTTGGCTTCACTTTCAAGCCATGCCTTGGATTCCTTGCTGAAAGAATGGAGAATCAAGGCCTCCCTGGTCTCCCTGCTTCCCATAAGGTTCTTTACTCCACATCCATGTCCTCACCCTGGGCCTCCTCCGGCTCCTCCTCAGACGTATCACTTGGGTCGTCCTCTGGGGCCTATGGAGCTGCCTCGCTGTCATCATCCTCCAATGGATCCTCCTTGACAGAGCCAGATTGTACACTCTGGAGGATATTGAAGTGCTCCCCCTGATAGGTCCAGGCAGCGGAACCTCATCTTGGGCAGCCCAAAGGTCCTCCCAATAGCCGCCCTTGTAGAGCCATGACTTCGATTGTACCTCTCCTCTGCTTCTGTCCTTGAGTGTCGGAGTGTCGTCATGAGCCACCTTTTCACCTTTGTCACCCAGGAGACAACCATCCAACCAAGCTGGAGTGACCAAGAGTCTTGGCGCCTGGGCGTGTCATAGAATGTACGCATCATGGTAGCTACCAGAGTACCGGAACAGACCTGCAAAGTCTGAGTCGTGTGGTCGCAAACAATGTTCAGGGAGTGGAACTCCCTTCTGTTGATGAAGGCACCCAGCTCACCCACTGGTGCCTTTATGGCCACATGTGTACAATCTATGGCTCCCTGGATGTGGGGAATCCAGCAATTGCAGCAAAGTCTCTGGCTAGCTCAGCCTGGCTGGCTTTGTTGGTCTGGAAATGAAGGAAGTTCACCACCTGTCTGAACAGAGCATCAGTGACCAGCTTCACACAGCTGTGGGCAGCAGATTGGGAAACACCACATAGATCTCTCACTGGCCCTTGAAAAGAACCGGAGGTGAAAAAGTTCAGGTCCAATGTCACCTTAACTGTTACTGGTATTGGGTCGCCACCTATACCGTTTGAGGCAATGCCTGGGCCAATCATCTGGTCATGGAGGTCATAGTGTCCCTATAGAGGCGAAGCCTCCTTTGGCACTAGACCTCAGACATGTCCAGGTAGCTGAAGCGCTGCCTGTAAACTCAGGCAGCAGTATAATGGGGCAGAATTTTACTCCTGGCAGGCAGGCACATACCCGACTCGATCAGGCATAAAATAGCGCAAGAAGATGTTGGGCGATCGTCCCAACGTCATCCCTCATGTGCACAACCTTCAGGTCGGCAGGCACGCGTGGGTTTCGGAGCCACATCCGCCATCAATTAAATGGCCACTTAAGGCCATTAAAATTCTAAGTGATCCAGATTTTACATTGACTGTGCAATTTTGTGCTCATCACACAGGCAAAACAGGCAGGCGGGCAGCCCACATTTTGCAAAACCTCACCCAAGGGCGGGATAAAAAGGGTCAGCAGCATTGCCATTGTGAGTAGTGAGGAGTTTAGGAGATAGTTTACTGCTGGTTGCTTATTTGAACGTGACAGCTTCATCTCAGTTCTGAGCTTCAGTCTTCACATTTCCAGGCTTCATTTCAGGACTCATTGGTGTCTCCAAGGCCCCCTGGAGAATTTTGACTGTGTGGACCCTTCCAGATATCAGACAGTTTACTGTTAACCTGGTAATGGGGATTGATTGTGGTCTCCACTGAAGGGACCTCCTCTGAGGAGGAAGAGAGGGACAGAAGGGAGAGGAGGCCACATGTTCCTATGCAGCTTCCAGGGGAGGGAGCTGTGGGAGGAGCGGTGCAGGCACAAGGGGCGCAGGGCCAACAGGTAGTCCAATGTGGAAGGGGCCGCAGAAGATGCCACTATCCTGCTGCCAGGGTTTACAGACAGCGATGCAGCTACCTCAATATGTCTGAGGCGCAATGCCAAAGGAGGCTCCAGCTCTCCAGGGAGACTGTGACCTCCATTTGTGAGATGATTGAGCCTGAGATCAGCTCCAACTGTTTGAGGGAAACCCTATGCCAGTGGCTCTAAAGGTCACAGTGGCCCTCAACTTCTATGCCTCTGGCTCTTTCCAGGAGTCAATGGGGGATCTGTGTGGAGTGTCCCAATCAGCTGTCCACAGTTGCATCAAGCTGGCAACAGAAGCTCTGTTCAGGCAGGTAATGACATTTATTCATTTCCGTACAGACGAGGCCAGCCAGGCAGAGCGAACCAGAGGGTTTGCAGTGATTGCTGGGTTCCCCCGCATCCAGGGTGCAATCGACTGCACACATGTGGCCATCAAGGCACCAGCGGGTCAGCCAGGATCGTCAACAAGAAGGGATTCCACTCAGAGAATGTCCAGATAGTTTGTGACCACACGACGAAGATTCTGCAAGTCTGTGCAAGGTACCCTGGCAACTCCCATGAGACACCCAGGTGCCAAGGCTAATCAGTTCTCCAGCCTGTCTGGATGGATGGCTGCTGCATGACCAGAGTTATCCGTTGAAAAGGTGGCTTATGATGCCTCTCTGCCACCCAAGAACAAAGGCAGAGCAGTGTTATAATAGGAGTCATGCCTCCACAAGTGTGGTGAGGACCATTGGCCTTCTGAAGATGTGCTTCCAATGCCTGGACCGTTCAGGGGATGCACTACAATATGCCCAGAGCAGGTGTCACTGATAGTGGTTGCATACTGCGCTCTCCACAATCTGGCTCTGGCAAGGGGGGACCCACTGGAGGAAGAGGATCTTGAGGCAGCTCCACAGGCCACAGAGGATGAATCCAGTAGTGAGTCAGAAGAGGAGCAAAGAGAGGAGAACACTGAGGACATGGAGGCAGACCTCGGTAACCTCCAGGGATGCCTTGATCCAACGCTTCTTTAGCCAGGCTGCCAAAGATCTGCTTCCACCTCGTGCCGGGGCTATCACCTCCATCCCGGATGTTTGAAATGACCCTTTCATTTGAACCCAAAGTCCACTCAGTGCCTGTGCAAAACGTTTTTAGCTACTCCCGTCCAGCATTACCCACTGGCGTATCCTGCACCAGAAAAAAATGGTGAAGCATACTCAGGCCATTGCAACAAAAACAAAATGTATGTAATTTTCACACTCAAAACAAATTAACATTACCACCTCTGGTGTTCATTTCCACACCAGTAAACATAAACAAAACATTACAGAACAGAAGATCACGTGTGACCAGTCCCTATTATGCTCATGGTACCTTAAACTTGCGTCTGCAAGTGCTGCGTCTTGGTGCTCCCCCTTGCCGGCACCAGCATTGGAGGCAGCCTGCTGGCTGTGCTGTCCTATCGGCCTCGATGACCGTGGCAATTGCCCTGTAACCTGTGGAGCCTGTGCTGGCCCTGCCTGGAAGAGAGTGGCCAGTGCCACAGCTGGCATCTCCCCAGTCATCGCAGTCTCATCAGATGCCACGGTCACTGGCAGAGGAGCTGCTGCCATCACCCAATGCGCCCTGAGGGGAGCCCACAGAGACGACAGGCAGCTCGTGCATCAATGTGAAGCCCCTCTCGACCTCCTTGCTTGACATTGATGGACGGGCACCTAGCTTGAAGGTCCGAGCACAGCCCGAGGAACCCCTGACTCTGCCCCTGGAGCTGTCTCTCCATGAGAGTTGCCATTCTCTCAATGGAGTAGGCAGTGTGCTTGGCCATGAGGATTCACACAGTGCTTATGCTCTGCATGGACTCCTCCACAACAGAGACCTTGACACGCAGAACCTAATGGATCTCCGCCAGATCCTACCACACACCCAGCATCTGCCGCCTAATGGACGACTCCAGATGCTCATCATCTGCCTTTGACTCAGCATCGCCCTGGTCTCCAGCAGCCCTCCAACTGCCAGCGCCCTGGGCACTCCCTGCCTCCGTCTTCACCTCAAGCAAGTATGAAGTGCCCTCACCGCTGTGCACCGATATTCTACCCAAAGATCTTACGCCCACCAAGATGCTGGTATCTGCGCTGGTGCCTGGTTCAGAGAGTGGGTGTGGCGCAGGTGCAGATGAAGCCTGGCGGTCCTCTGGCATCAGGGGTGGGTCTTCGGGGTCCTGCGGACAAGTGCCTGCTGGTGAATCTAAGAGAGAACAATGACATATCATTAGTTTAAGTCATCACACTGTCTCTGAGCATGCCAGGCACCCTGGTGAGAGAATGCAGATCTGCATCATGGTGCCATCGTCTTTCAATGATCAATGGGGACTCCAGTTTTGATGCTCCCATCAATGATGAGACTACACAAGAATGGTTGCACCATCTGAAACTCTGACCTTTGTGCCCTGCAGTCTTACCTTTGTTTGACATCCCAGCCTCTCCACGACTGACTGAACAAGGTGTGTGGCGCCTCTCCAGCTCCAAGGCGTCCTGCTCAAATCTGGTCGATATTAGGGGGTTTGGGGGGCCTCCGCCTGTCCGTGACCTCTCTATGTTGTTATGGCTTATCTTCTCCTGAAAGGACAGAGCAGCATTGATTAGTCCACTCTCTACCTGCAGCCTCATTGCAGCCTGGCCAACCCCACCTGAGGATCACCTCGCACGGCACACATGTGTCGTGGCCCTCAAGCTGCAAGGCACTCAGCCCAAGCAGCCAGGGCTCATCCCTTTGGCCAGCTTCGGCGTCATTGACAGTTGGCACTCAGACTCTGAGCTCCATGGGGGATGGCCAGCCCTAAACACTACACCACACTGATCCATGCCGACACTGTACTCACTCTTCCCAAGCGCAGCACGTCATTGATCCTTTTGTGTCACTGCACCCATGTGCACCGCACAACGTCGTGGCTGCTGACCTGGGCTGCCACCTCCTCCCAAGCTCTTTTTGCCTGGTGCGGTGTCCTCATGGTTGTGGGCTGATCGTGGTCAGGGGCCTGTTTCCCGATGGGTCCCAGGCCTGCCGATCGTGCACGCCCGCCAAGGGTAAATTTCAGGCTATGGTGTCTTCTACGAACCCTTTTGCCTTGTACTTCCTGCTGGCCCAGCTCCCCCTCTGGCTGTGACTCTCTTCCCACAGGTCAAACTCCGGGACGCTGTCTGTGGACATGCCTCATCTCCCTTCTGGCCCTCTCCTCCTCTTTGGAGGAGGTCTCACCAGCAGTGTAGACAATCCCCATTTGCTGAAATACAGATAGCACAGGATAGCAAACTGAAGGGGACACTCAACAGAAAGCCTCTGAGAAAGCTTGTAACCCAAAGAGTACTCCAGAAAACACAGGAAACGCAATGAACATTGTGAAAACCACCTTCAACAAACTCACACTTAAGCTCCTACCTACTCAAATTGCCACGGTTCTGGTTGCCTTTTATCCCACCTTGGATCAAGTTTCAATTAAAAATGTGATGGCCGCCTGTCCCGTGCGCTGAGCATTATATCGCACAGGTCGTGTAAAATTCTGAACAATTTTCTCTTTAATGGTCTTAATTGCCCCTCTAATTGTTGGTGGGCAACAATCCCTGCGTGCGCCCGCTGACCGTAATATCACACGATAGCGCGATGATATCAGGACGCCCGCCCAAGGTCTTCACGTGCAAATTTGAGACTGCCGTGTGCCCGCTCTGAAGGTGTAAAATTGTGGCCCCACTTCTAACTCAAGCTCCAGCTTTTCTAATGCTGCTTTTAAATTAACCTTTGTTAATTGTTGCAGGCTCACTGACCCCATCAAGAAACCCATTGTTTACAAGCTGCTTTCAGAGCTTAGTTGATCTGGGAAAACTGCATGAATAATTTAAATCTCCACAGTTAACACCCTAACTTCAATAAAAACAAAAAGCTAAAAGCTACTGCGGATGCTGGAAATCCAAAACAAAAACAGAATTAACTGGAAAAACTCAGCAGGTCTGGCAGCATCGGTGGAGAACAAATCAGTTAACGTTTCGAGTCTTCATGACCCTTCGGCAGAACTGAGTATAGTTAGGAGAAAGGTGAAATATTTACATAATACATCGCCACCGATGATCCCTAACTTCAATGCCTCTTTTCAAGATGCCTTAAGACAAATGGTCTCCACCGGAGAAATCTAGAGTGGTCCCTATAATCCTAAGTGTGAATACCACTCACCATCATCCCAATCACACAATAGGACTTCCCCTTTGAACTGTAATTGAATTTACTTTAGGTTTGTTTACCAACTTCTCAACCAAGTATTTCCATTTATCTTACATTTAAAACTTCTAAACCCAAACTAAAAGTCATACCTCTAAAATATATTAATTTTTTAAAAATCAGATATTTACAACAACATAATGACTTAGATGAAAGGACTGACTAATGTATTCAGGTTTGCTGACGATGCAGCAAACCATAAGTGTGAAAGTAAGCTGCAAGGAGGATACAGAGTCTGCAAACACATCATAGACACATTAACTCGACATAAAGAAACTGGCAAAAAATACAATGTAAGATTATTCACTTCAACGTGAGGAATAGTAAAACAATATTTTTAAATGGTGAGAAATTAAATGTTGGTGTTGTGGGATGGTGCCTTTGTGCACAAAACACAAGTTAACATGCAGGTCCAGTTAGCAATTTGAATGACCTTTATTGCAAGGGAGTTGTGTTGTATATTTTATTTAATATCTCAGAACAGTGCAGAGATGACATTTTTTTCCAAAGTATGCAACAGGTTTAGTTACAAGAGTTTTAAAATATGTCTGCAATAACAAAATGTCTGCACTTGTTTTCAGAGTGTGGTATGTCTGACTACAGGTAGGTGTAGGTTTAGAAATCAGGGACTGTGATATACTTGAACAAATTAGCATTGAAAGGGAGGAGGTATTGGCGATTTTAGCGGGCTTAAAAGTGGATAAATTGAACTGGACTAGCCATATAAATACTGTGGCTGCAAGAGCAGGCCAGAATCTAGGACTCGTGCAACAAGTAACTCACCTCCTGACTCTCCGAAACCTGTCCATCATCTACAAGGCACAGTCAGGAGTGTAATGGAATACTCCCCACTTGCCTGGATGAGTGCAGCTCCCACAACACTTAGGAAGCTTGACACCATCCAGGACAAAGCAGCCACTTGATTGGCACCATATCCACAAATACTCACTCCCTCCACCACCGATGCACAATAGCAGCAGTTTGTACCTAACTTGGAAATATATTGCCGTCCCTTCACTGTCACTGGTCAGAATCCTGGAACTCCCTTTCTAAAAGCACTGTGGTTGTACCTACACCAAATGGACTGCAGCGGTTCAAGAAGGCAGCTCACCATCACCTTCTCAAGGGCAGCTAGGAATGGGCAATAAATGCTGACTCAGCCAGCGAAGCTCACATCCCGTGAATGAATCAAAAAAAAAAATCCCCAGGCCCAGATCAGATGTATCCCAGGCTTCTATGCGAGGCAAGGCAGGAGATTGCAGGGGCTCTGACACTAATTTTCAAATCCTTTCTGGCCACAGGAGAGACACCAGAGGACTGCGAATGTGGTACCATTATTCAAGAAGAGTAGTAGGGGTAAACTAGGTAATTACATGCCAGTGAGTCTAATATCAGTGGTAGGGAAACTATTGGAAAAAATTCTGAGGGACAGAATAAATCTCCACTTGGAGAGGCAGGGATTAATCAGGGATAGTCAGCATGGCTTTGTCAGGGGGAGATCATGTCTAACGAATTTGATTGAATTTTTCAAGAAAGTGACCAGTTGTGTAGGTGAGGGTAATGCAGTTGATGTAGTCTACATGGGCTTCAGTAAGGCTTTTGACAAGGTCCCACATGGGAGAATGGTCAAAAAGGTAAGAGCCCATTGGACCCAGAGCAATTTGACAAATTGGATCCAAAATTGGCTCAGTGGCAGGAGGCAGAGGGTGGTGGTCGAAAGGTTGTTTTTACGATTGGAAGCCTGTGACGAGTGGTGTACCGCAGGAATCAGTGCTGGAACTCTTGCTGTTTGTAGTGTACATTAATGATTTAGTCGTGAATATAGGAGATATGATCAGTAAGTTCACAGATGACACGAAAATCGGTGGTGTAGTCAATAGTGAGGAGGAAAGCCTTAGATTACAGGATGATATAGATGGGCTGGTAAGATTGGCAGAGCAGTGGCAAATAGAATTTAATCCTGAGAAGTGTGAGGTGATCCATTTTGGGAGGACTAACAAGGCAAGGGAATACACAATGAATGGTAGGACCCTAGGAAGTACAGAGGAGCAGAGGGATCTTGGTGTACATGTCCATAGGTCTCTGGAGGCAGCAGCACAGGTAGATAAGATGGTTAAGAAGGCATACGGGATACTTGCCTTTATTTGCCCAGGAATAGAATATAAGAGCAGGGAGGTTATGTTGGAGCTGTATAAAATGCTAGTTAGGCTACAGCTGGGGTACTGTATGCAGTTCTGGTCGGATGTGATCGGAAGGGTGTGATTGCACTGGAGAGGGTGCAGAGGAGATTCACCAGGATGTTGCCTGGGTTGGAGCATTTCAGCTATGAAGAGAGACTGGATAGGCTAGGATTGTTTTCCTTAGAGCAGAGAAGGCTAAGGGGGGACCTGATAGAGGTATACAAAATTATGTGGGGCAAGAATAGGGTTGATAGGAAGAAACTTTTACCCTTAGCGGAGGCAATAACCAGGGGGCATAGATTTAAGGTAAGGGGCAGGAGGTTTAGAGGGGACTTGAGGAAAAACATTTTCACCCAGAGGGAGGTTGGAATCTGGAACACACTGCCTGAGGGGGTGGTAGAGGCAGGAACCCTCACAGCATTTAAGAAGTATTTAGATGTGTACTTGAAACGCCATAGCATACAGGGCTACGGGCCAAGTGCTGGAAAATGGGACGAGAATAGATAGATGCTTGATGGCCGGCATGGACACGATGGGCCAAAGGGCCTTTTCCTGTGCTGTTTAACGCTATGACTCTATGAGGTCGCTTATTGGTTTACATGGACTATGTACTTACTGTGAACATTAGAGAATAAGAGATTTTGTAGCTTGTGTTATCCTTACAAATCTGTGTATATCTGTAAAGATATAGCTGTGGGTGGAGGAGTATTGTAATATAGTTCATCTTTTCTTGTTAAATAAATGTTTTATTCTTTTGTTAAAAGTTCATCAGCTGACTTCTGTGACTGTTCAGTAGCTGCCCTCCACGTTTCTAAACAAAAAATAAAAGTTAGGATCTGTCATGCCGGGTTCGACCCTGGGATCTGACTTGTCCAATAGTAACATCAGCTTGGATCATAACACAGGCTTAATCAATCAAGCACAGTGAGCATGGCCAGTTAACAGATTCTCATAATTGAACACAGCACAACCAAACAATGAAACCAGGTTGGACTATAAGAGTAAGGAAGTCTTGCTGCAATTGTGGGGCTATGTTGAGTCTACACCCGGGATACTGTGTACAGTTTCGGTCCCTGTACCTAAGGGAGATATACTTGTTTTAACAGAGGTGCAAAGAAGGTTCACTAGATTGATTCCTGGGATGAAAAGGAGGAGAGATTGAGTAGGATGGGCAATACTCTGGAAAAATGAGTAGTGGTGTCATTGAAACATGTAAGATTCTTAAGAGGCTTGACAGGGTAGCTGCTGAGAGACAGTTCTCCCTGACTGGACAGTCCAGAACAAGGCAGCAAAGTCTCAGGATGTAGGGTCAACCATTTAGGACTGGTATGCGAAGTTTCTTCAGAGGTTATGAATCTTTGGAATTCTCCACCTCAGAGGGCTCTGGATGCTCAGTTTTGTACATTCAAGGCTGAGATTGATGGTTTTATGGACTCTCAAGGGAACCAATGGATATAGGGCTTATGTGGGAAAGTAGATTTGAGGTAATGGCAGGGCAGACTCAAGGGACTGTATGGCCTACTCCCATTTACAGGGATGAGACATTTCCACTGAAATTGGCATCTTGGAAATCTGCCATTTTAAATGTATGTCCCAACCTTCGGGGTTAGTCCAACATATGAGGCTTTAAATAAAAAATTGCAACTCTGCTGAGAGTGGGAACTGACTGTAGAGCTGTGATTGGAGAAGCACCAAGCATGGGAGAGACAGAATCTGCGAGTAGCTGTTTCTCCAATCACAGATTCTGTCTCTCCCATGCTTGTTACTCCAGCTCCTCCAATCACAGGTTCCCTCCCTACTGCCCATGCTTCTCTTCCAGAGACAGATGGCAGCATCATCCCAGATTTGCACTAAGTGCGGTAACAGGCGGGTAAAATAACATTTTACCCACCAGCCGTGATAGCGGGCTTTCACGCCGAATCATCCCAAAACCACTGCATTACTTACGCATTCCTGGGAAACACACCATTTCTATGGCGGGCAGGCTCTCATTCACCCGCTACGCCATCACCTCGTCGCTTCATCATGCCGGGCACCATATTTAAAGTCCAACTGCATGCACACATCTCAGTGTTTCCAGCCCATGGCTACTGCAGGGAAGATGTCCACGAAGGGCAAAAAGACTGCAAGCCCCAGGTTTAATGATGCATCACTGGAATGCCATTTGGATGCAGTGGAGGCCTGCTGTGATGTCCTCTATTCCCACTCTGGCCGCAGGAAGGGAAGCGTGTCACCAATCCAGCATGGCAGGCAGTGGCAGTGGTGATCAGTGCCAATGCTGCACAGAAGAGGTTGACCATCCAATGCAGATAGAGGATGAATGATCTCATCCATGCAGCCAGGGTATGGCAACCATCTCATCACTCTAAACCCACACACTCAAGCCCATCACACATTCACAGGTATCTCGCTCACTGCCAGCTCAAGGGACATCACCACCCATTCTCACACTCATACCCTCACATGTCCATCTGGCCTCATCTCCTCTGGAGACTGCCCCCTCAGCCCTCACCATCTTGAGGCCACTTGCACAGATCAACATGTGCCCCCCACACACACCCTGGGATACCCTCCTTCCCCAGAACATCTCTTGTCCTGCAGCCTCTTAACTTGCCTGAGGCCACTTCTCCCCCTTCACCAAGCAAGACCTTGCCCTGCAGCCATTGAAAAGCCACCCACATATGGCTGATCTGGTGGGTAGAGACCTGCCCGTGAGCCCCCCTAAAAGTGATGTGGTGCTGTCTGTGAAGCCTGGCACTGATGACTGCGAGTGCTGACTGAAGCAAGGTAGGCAAACGCACCTTGAAGTCCTGAGCAAAGTGCAGCCCGCCAGGTACATGTCATTTATGTGCTGTTGTGAAACACATTGGCGTGTTTTCTCGCCGATGTGGATGGACGATCCAGTGGTGGGGGGGAATGAGCCCTTTGGGCTAGCCTAATAATGATATGCTGATGTATTACAATGAGGTTCCCGACTTCCGATGGTGGGAAACGCGGCCCGCATCGGTGGGCAGAGCGGACGATCGCAAATTGGTTTTACGCCGTCTTGGAAACAATTGCACCATATTGTCCACTCATGCCACTGAACACTCCTGATGCCAGTGGGCACGGAAAATCCTGGCCCGAGCGTGTGATCAGAGGAGCAGCAATGGCAGCAGAAAGGGAACCTGTGATTGGAGGAGCTGGAGCAGCAGCACGGAAAAGACAGAACTGAAAACAAAAAAAATTCTCTCCAAGTTGAGAAAGAGGAGGAAACAATTCTCTTCAGAGTAGAACCTCAGAATTTTGGAGTCAATGCATAGTTGACACTTTGTTTGGAATTATTCATTTTTTACAATGCTTTTAGAGTTGTGTGTTTTTTACTGAGGGTGGAGGGGGCTGTTTGTGGCAGCCACCAGGGAGAATGCACTGAGGTGAGTCTATTTTTAATAATTTATAAATAAACACCACCCCACCCCTCTCCCAGTTAAAAAACCCTCCTATTTCAATGTAAAAGAAAAAGACAAGAGATCTCGGCACTACCACTGGAGGATCTGGAGGAGAGAGGAACGCCAAGATGGCGATGGATCCAGTGCAGGTGAAGCAGCTCCGGTTGTGTCTACGAGAGAGAGGGAAATGAGAAGGAGGGAAAGAGAGATACTGAGGAAGGAGAGGGGACATAGGGAGGCCACTTAGGGCAAGAGAGAGAGGGAAGGATATGGGCAGCATGCAATATTGTTCACTTATAAATTATTTTATTTATATATGATTTCCCAACTCTCATTTAAAAGAAATCTTTATTTTTCCATCTAAAACCCTCCTCCTGGACCTGGCTTTCATGTTTACAAACTACTGCTGGAACAACAATAACCAAACAATCCTTTCCAATGACTTTCTTCCTCTTTTATATCTGTCCACAGGAGACTCCCTCTCACCCCTGCTGCACTCTCCCTCTCCTCCTCTTGCTCCCTCCTTTTACCATCTTCTCTTTCACACACATCCTTCAGGAACTCAATGCCATCTTCCATAATGGTGTTAACACATTAGCATGGATAGAAGATTGGCTGGCAGGCAGAAAGCAGAGAGTACGCATAAATGGGTCTTTTTCTGATTGGCAGGATGTGACAAGTGGAGTCCCTCAGGAGTCTGTACTGGGGCCTCAACTTTTTCCAATTTACATCAATGACTTGGATGGGGGAGTGAAGACATGGTTGCTAAATTTGCAGATGACACAAAGATAGGTAGGAAAGTATGTTGTGAAGAGGACATGAGGAGGTTGCAGATGGATATAAGTTGAGTGAGTGGGCAAAGATCCGGTAAATGGAATTTAATGCGGGAAAGTATGAGTTGTTCACTTTGGCAGGAAGAACAAAAAAGCAGAGTATTACTTAAATGGAGAATGGCTGCATAATTCTGAGCTGCAGAGGGGCCTAGGTGTTCTAGTACATGAGTCACAAAAAGTTAGTATGCAGGTGTAGCAAGTAATTAAGAAAGCTGATGAATGCTATCCTTTATTACGAGAGGGATTGAACATAAAAGTAAGGATGTTATGCTTCAGTTATACAGGGCATTGGTGAGACCACAGCTCGAATATTGTGTGAAGTTTTGGTCTCCTTATTTAAGGAAGGATGTAAATGCATTGGAGGCGGTTCAAAGGAGGTTTACTAGATTGATACCTAAAATGAGCAGGTTGTCTTATGAGGAAAGGTTGGACAGACTGGGCTTGTTTCCACTCGAGTTTAGAAGAGTGAGGGGTGATTTGATTGAAGTTTACAAGATCCTGAATGGCCTTGACAAGGTAGACATTGAAAGGATGTTTCTTCTTGTGGGTGAGTGCAGGACGAGGGGGCACTGATTTAAAATTAGGAGTTGCCCTTTCAGGACAGAGATGAGGAAAAAATTTTTCTCTCAGAGGGTTGTGCAACTTTGGAACTCTCTGCCTCAGAAGGTGGTGGAGGTGGGGTCATTGAATATTTTTAAGGCAGAGGTAGATAGATTCTTGTTAGGCAAGGGAATCAAAGGTTATCGGGGTTAGATGGGAATGTGGAAATCGAAACATAGGATCAACCATGTTCTTATTGAATGGCGGAGCAGGCTCGATGAGCCGAATGGTCTACTCTTGTTCCTATTTCTTATGTTCTTATATTCTTATGTTACTCTTATTGTGTTTATTCTGTAGCTAATTAGTGCTGCCAGTGAGGAGTGGCACTCTTGAGGCGGTGGTTGGCAAATCACAGACCCTTGCTTTTCCATACGTTTAAACTAAAATCAAACATAGTTTGCTGATAAGTGCCTTGTGAGCAGTACTTCTTGCCAGTAGTATCCGATCAGCCTTTTTTGCAACCAATTTTTAATCCAGCCCCACAATTCTTTTATGGATTTCTGTGGGTTTTTTTGTCTAATCTGGATATTTTTAATGTGGGGCTTGGAAGTTCCACTATCTACATTATCTGTATAGCCTCAAAGAATGCAAAAAGGTTGCCAAGAAGGATTTTCCCCATCTAAACCTCTGCTGTTTGATAAGTAAATTATTACTGTATGTGAATTTCCTTAGCCGAGGTTACCAAACTTCAGCAGTGACACATGTGGTTTGTAACGTGCAAGCTGTTTCTTATATTATTTCAATGTTTGTCTTCCTGGCTAAAGATGAAGGGGCTAGAGTGCCTGGTGGAGCACTTTGGATGCAGTGCCTGTCTGGCAGATTTTTAAGATTTGGTGGATTTGCAGGTTGCCTGAATTACAAGCTAAAAATTAATGTAAATAAATGTAATTCAGTCTCTCTCCAAATTTTTCATGTCTTTTCTGTGACACAAAATGGTTGCTAGAGAAATGGTAAACAACATTGAAGAACGTTACTCAAAATGAAGTGACCATACTAAGTGAGATTTTCATTTTGACTTGTTTTAGACTTTAACTCCTAAGCTTTGAGTATTAATGCCAATGGGGCCAAAGTTCCACAGTCTAAAATCTCAGCATATGATTGCGTGTTGTTCAATGCTGACTCCACAGGCATTGGACTGGTGGGCACTAGCGCCACAATGGGTATACTTTAGGCACCTACCTTCTCCAAGAGAGGGAGCAAAATGTGACATTGTATTGCAGTCCTACGAGGACGCTGAGACATGAAGTCCTCCCCTGTAAAGAGTAAAATGTACGAGGCTGGTTCATCAGGTCCCATTGATAGAGTTAAGTTTAGAATAAAGTGGAATAAGGATCTAAGGAGTGAGGAAAGGAAACCCACAAAGAACACAATCCAGAAGCAGCAAAAAGGATTGACAATGGCAATGAGTAATCAAGTTAGCCAAAGTAAAAGGATTCACAGGCAGTGTCTGCCAAAGCTGCTAATTGCGTGTGCACATGTCCAGCGCATCTTACCCTTGCTGCGTTCCAAACAATGTGCTGCTTTCCTAAAATCTCCCAGCAGATTCTTTCTCATTGGTGGGATTTATGCCAAAACCACACTGTCTACATGGAACTGTTCCTTCAGTAGAAAAGATGCAATAAGGCTCAATAATGTTTTAGATGCAATTTTGGAACTACTCTCACCTCCATTAGGAATCTTCACTCACAGCTGGATGACATTCTTTGTGATGCAAACAAGGTGCATTCACACACTCTTCTGAGCTATATTTACGACTCATCTGACAGCGTCCACCAGTTTAACAATTTCTAGGCCCTGACCAATTCCTTTTCACCATGGACTTCCAGTCCCCCTCTAACCTCCATCCCCATCAGGATGGCTTATGGCTGCGCTATATTTTCATTGAACAAAGGCTAAACCAGTTCCCATCCACCACCGCCCTCTTCTGCCTGGCCAAACATGTTCCTACATTGATTAGCTTCTTTTTTGGTTCCACTCACTTCCTCCAAATCAAAGGTGTTGCTATGATCCTGGCTATACCTAACTTGGAAGCAAAGTCAGCATGGGGCCAATTTGCTCCACGCCAGCCAGCCCTGCAGCCAAAATGTGCTGCAGGTGGGCCAAATAGCCTGCCAGTGGGACTTCTGCCCTTCACTGGGGAGGAGGTCCCAACCTCGGGAGCTACCGGCCAATCAGATTGGCCGGTGGCTCCAGCAGTCCCAGCAGCGCCAAGAGCGTATTAGTGGGTGCTGCCAGGACTGCAATCAGTTTGAAGAAGAAGGCCCATTGGATCCCGTAGCAAGGTAAATCTGGGGCATTGGGCAGGGAGGATTTGGGAAGCTTGTGGAGGGGGCTGGGGAGGCGGGTTGGTTTTAGAGAACAGACGGGTAGAAAGAAAGATGGGGTACTATATTAGGGGGGCTTCCAATGCTTAAACTCGAAGATAGTATGCCCCCTTCCTTCCCACCCTTTTAAAAACTTTTTTACAAATGGCCTGCCCAACTGCCCACACCAACTGCATTGTGGTGTCGGCTTGTTAACAAGCTCAATTGACCCTTGATTATCTATTTAAATGTGGCTCCTGATTTTGGCCTCAGCCCATCTACCATGTCATGAAGATGAGCTCAGGGGTTTGTGGGAAGGTGGTGGGGTGGGCACCCGCAGGCACCCGCCCTATTTTATGTGCCCCCATTTGGCATGTTTTTGTCACATAAAATCCAGCCCTATGTTTCTTTGATACGGTGACCATTGTTTTCATGTCTACGAGAATATTGATGATCAAGGGATCCAGCAGTTTTTAGGAATTTAAGAGCTTGTCTAATGACATTTAATGTCACAGCATCGTGACAACTTGGATTAAAGGCTTTGCCTTTCAAGGCCTGGCCTTAACCCATTCAGGTTATTTGTTATCTTCCAAACAAAGTACTAAGGAAGGGGAGATATGGAAATTACCTCCAAATTAATTACAAGCACATCTGTCTGTAATATAAAACCACCATGTAAAACCACCATGTCTGGACATCATTGTTTCTGAGATTGGCATTGATAAAAGAGCAACTCATATCAATCTATCTTAAGCAAAAATAAGCTGAAGTTTTCATTAAAAGAAAACTGGTGGTGAGCAG
This sequence comes from Cetorhinus maximus, assembly GCF_964194155.1. NCBI lineage: Eukaryota > Metazoa > Chordata > Chondrichthyes > Lamniformes > Cetorhinidae > Cetorhinus > Cetorhinus maximus. The sequence goes on along the minus strand of NC_135881.1, from coordinate 123,818,294 downwards.
TCTAGGTGGTTCCTGACTATCAAGGATGAAAGCTTTTTAGAGTATGAAATTGGATATTGACAAAGCCAACCATACTAATATTTGAATTTTGGATAATTTTGAAATGACAAAATGTCAGGCACAAAATAATGGGTTATTTTTGGGAAATAAAACATTCTCTAAAATAAAGAATAAACAAGCAAATAAGGTAATAACAGATCAGATGGAATGGTTGATCTTTGTTTTAAAGTTATGATGAAAATGTTATATTGGACAGTAAAATTCCGACAGGGCTCATGAATAAGGCAGTACAATAATGAATGGGATGTGTAAAGTAGAATGAGAGGAAGAAACTTAAGGTAGAAAATAGAGATAGGAAAATCACAGCACCAAATGGGAATTTTTTCTAAAGCTATTTTCTTAGATGAATTGGGGTAAATCACCTGAGTGTAAATCAATGGAATATATCAACCTGGTATCAATGTGCCTTCTAGTGAAAGTATAGCTAGGAATAACAAATTTCTGGTGGAGATGTTAGTATCCTTGCCTATGAGCTTTTTAAGAAAAACACGTTTGATAGCCTGGCCACTTCCTAAGACTCAGGACCATGCAGGGGAGATAAGCAAAGATCTCCGGAGAGACACCCCTCCACTTCTTTGATAAGAACACCTGAAAGTTGAAGAATGACTTGTATCATATCACACGTGTGACATACGTTACAGACAAGGTGAGAAAGAACTGCTGAAATCCCTATCCCCATCCCAACTCTCTGTAATCAGTGAATTTTTGAGAGGAAGATATGTGTGCGTTTTTAACCCTTGAGTATCTAGATGATTTTAATAACCAACATCAGGCTTTTTGTGGGTTTAAACAAAGAAGGATGATTATTTATTTAAGCACTTACCCTGAAATCGAACTCTACAGCACCCATTCATACATTCACGCACGCAAACACACCCAAGGAACGTATATTGGGAGAGAACAGTGCAATTCTACAAGTTATGAGAGAAAAAAGGAATTATTCACAATTTACATGTTTCTCTTGTTTTGGAAATAGGACACTGAACGCCTGATGAAATGTTTCCTTCACACCTGAATCGCAGTCTAGGTGAGTGCAAAAGCCAAAGTCATGCAGAAGTTGTTTATTGGATTTTCTCAAAGTGATAGACTTTCTGTAGGTCACAAAGTCAGATTGTGATGGTCTCTTAACCAGGGGGTCAGCTGTTTTGGTGAACCTGAAACGGCACAGGCTTGAAGATCTTATGATGTTACAGTCTTCAGATCTTCCTCAAGCACAGATGTCACTGCCATTCTTTTTGCTGTAAAAGAAGGCCTTATTAAAGTTGCCTCTGGAAGATGCTGGTGAAGCATGGTCAGTACAGCTCTCTTTATTCATTACCAAATATGGTTTCTCGACGTACAAAACCCATATTCCATCTCCATAGTTCTTTCCTAATTACGTCATTGATTAGCTCATTGGCAGACAATAGAATTTCACTGCTCCATCAACAGTTTGATGGCTTTCAGGAGATGAGTAATGAACACTTTTAAGTGGAATGCATGTTTGTCCTTTGGAAATAACCAGACAGTGAATCAATTCCTGGGTTAGTTTCTTGAATACACAGATCAGGTGATCTGACTTTTGGTGGCCATCTTGTCAGAGCACATGTCAACGTTAAAAGAAAAAGTCAATTTCAAAGATTGAATAAAGTTTGTATTTTTAAAAGTTATGGATATGACACGCCTTTAATGGGTATGACACACGATATTGGGATACTAGTATATATGTGCAAATATGATTCTTTACACGTGAAACAGAAACGCATGGTGAATTTGCAATGAAGAATGGATCTCAAGACATGCTCAGCTACTTGACAACATGAAATAGTTTATGTAGCTCAGGAGAATGAGACAACTTTTGAAATTACCAATGTATTGACGTACACTCTCTGGAGACACTAACTTTGAAATGACCATAATAGAGTTAAACACATTGGTGACAGGGGAAGTAAAATTAAAGAGGGATAGAGAATTTGGATTGAGAAAATTGAGGCTATGGGAAAATAATAATTAGCAAGAACTATCCACAAGATAGATACAGGAGAGCCTGAGAATCTTTTAAGTCCATGCAAGCATGATCTGTATTTACAACATGCTAATTATTTAGAATTAGCATCCCTCCTGAAAACAATAAGGAGTAAGATTGAGTGAGGGGGGCTGGAGATTGATTGTCCTCATCAAGGTGTGGATTGTGAGAATACACTACCCTGTAATCACAAAAATATCTATACATATGTATATGTTTCGTCTTATCTTTGCATTAACCTTAGAAATGGGTATGCTTTGTGTGTGTGAATAATGTTAGGGAATGGTTGTAGGAAAAGCAGGACAAAAAGAGAAGTATTGGGCCATATTGCTAACCAAGTTTAAAGAATAGTAGAAATAAGAACAGAATAGAAAGCAAAGGCAACAATGTTCCCATGAGAATATAGACTAAGCACCTCAATTGAAATGCGGGAGCGGGTAAAGGTAGGGAAGATCTTACAGGAATCATTAGCCCATCACGACACTATGGGCTGAATTTTATGTGCCCCCTGTGGCCTTGTTTCTGGCACATAAAATAGAGAGGGTTGGCATGGAGCATGTCAGCTCCACAATGACGTTGTTTCGGGGGAGGGGGAGGGGGAGGGGAGGGGGAGAGGGGGGCATGCCACCTGCCTTCCCATATTATTTCGCCCTACATCTCTACAGTTTAAAAATTGCTCTTTTGTATTGCCAAGTATAATGGTGCAGGAGTGTAAAAAAACAAGGGGTCATGAGAGACTGACCTGGCTTGGGGGCCAATGATGATTATGTGGCATCCTTGTAATTGGATGGGTTAAGACCGGTGTAAGTCCATGATTGGATTTAACTGTTCTCCAGCTTTGCTGTGTAATGAGCGTATAAGAATGGATTTCCCCAATGCAAAGATTGTGAAGGTCTTCGGCCAGGAGTCTTGTTCCATGCAACAGAAATAGCTAAGGAAGGACAGGCTGACAGAAGTTTCCCACATGTGACACACCAGCCAGGAAAGCACCTGGAGCACAGGCCATCCAGGGTAGACTCGTAGAGATTGCGACCTGTCCAGATAATAATGAGCAGTATAACTCATGATTGTGCCTTGTAAACTACTGCTCAGATACAGTATCGAATCTTGTTTATACTGAATAAAATATATGATCACTGCCACAAAAAAGGTCAGGTTGTATCATTTGGAACTTAGGAGTAAAAGGTTTAATTGACCAGAATCCCAAAAGTCCACCAAATTTATGTCTATCGGGTCACAAACCAGATAGTAGCAGCTACAAAAAGGGAGTATGAAAAGAAGCTTGCAAGGGATATCGAAATCAGCACAAAAAGTTTTACAATTATATTAGGAAAAAGAGGGTGACCAGAAGCAATGGAGACTCCTTGAAAACTGGTAATGGCGATATTGTCAATGAAAATAGAAAATGGTGAATATCACTGTTCACTCTAAGCTGTGCAGCTCCACAGTGACCAGAAGACACCATGTGCCATGGTTTAAGTCAGTCCTTTAAATTATCACATGTGTGGCTGTGAAAAAAAAAACTTAAAAGGGCTGTGCACTTAAACAAATTGCCAGCACACTACAAAAAAAGTTAGAGGGAACATTGGTGGGCATGTTGAATAATTATTTTATGTCAGCATTCACAATTCAGGAAGTGGTCAGCATGCTAGACATCGCAAGGAAACTTTACTGAATCAAGGTCAGGGACTAACCAAAATTAACATAAGCAAAACAACAGTAATGAAAAAAATAATTGCATTAAAGTTTAACAAATCCCCAGATGGTTCCCATCCCAGAGTTTTAAATGAAGCATTGTAAATGCCCTAACCATAATCTTCCAACGTTCTCTCGATTCAGGAACCATTCCTTTACCTTGGAAAATTGCACATGTCTCTACATTATTTGAGAAAGGTGAGAGAAGGAAACCAAGGAATTATAAACTAGTTAGCCAAACATCTGTTGTCAGGAAATTGCTGGAGTCTGTAATTAAAGATAGGGCGATTGAACACCTGAAAATGTGCAGCTGATCAGAAAGTGCCAGTGTGGATTTGTAAATGCCTGACGTACCTGACTGAATTTTTTGAAGTGGGCAGGGGAATATCTATGGATGATATTTATATAGAAACATAGAAAATAGGAGTAGGCCATTCAGCCCTTCGAGCCTGCTCTGCCAATCGCTATGATCATGGCTGATCATCCAACACAATAGCCTGCTCCCGCTTTCTCCCCATATCCTTTGATCCCTTTCGCCTCAAGAGCTATATCTAACTCTTTCTTGAAAACATACAATGTTTTGGCCTCAACTACTTTCTGTGGTAGCGAATTCCACAGGTTCACCATTCTCTGGGTGAAGAAATTTCTCCTCATCTCAGCCCTAAACCCTGTATCCTCCAGACTGTGACCCCTGGTTCTGGACTCCCCCACCATCGGGAACATCCTTCCTGCATCTACTCTGTCTAGTCCTGTTAGAATTTTATAGGTTTCTGTGAGATCCCCCCTCATTCTTCTGAACTCCAGCGAATATAATCCTAACCGACTCAATCTCTCCTCATATGTCAGTCCTGCCACCCAGGAATCAGTCCGGTAAACCTTCGCTGCACTCCCTCTATAGCAAGAACATCCTTCCTCAGATAAGGAGACCAAAACTGCACACAATATTCCAGGTGTTGTCTCACCAAGGCCCTGTATAATTGCAGGAAGACGTCCCTGTTCCTGTACTCGAATCCTCTGGCTATGAAGGCCAACATACCATTTGCCTTCATTAATGCCTGCTGCACCTGCATGCTTATCTTCAGCGACTGGTGTATGAGGGCACCTAAATCACACTGAAGCATCTCTGCATCCTCCTCACAGCTCACCCTCCCACCAGCTTTGTGTCATATGCAAATTTGGAAATATTACATTTAGTTCCCTCATCTAAATCATTAATATATATTGTGAATAACTGGGGTCCCAGCACCGACCCCTGTGGTACCCCACTAGTCACTGCCTGCCATTCGGAAAAAGACCCATTTATTCCTACTCTTTGTTTCCTGTCTGCCAACCGGTTTTCTATCCATCTCAATACACTACCCCCAATCTCATGCGCTTTAATTTTACACACTAATCTCTCACGTGGGACTTTGTTGAAAGCCTTCTGAAAGTCCAAATAAACCACATCCACTGGCTCCCCCTCATCAACTCTACTAGTTACATCCTCAAAAAATTCTAGTAGATTTGCCAAGACTTCAAGGAGGCATTTGATAAAGTCCCTCATGAGATACTGTTAGCTAAAGTTGAAGCTCATGGAATTGAAGGCAAGCTATTGATCTAATTAGGACAGGAATCAGAGAGTAGAGGTAATGGGCAGACACTCCAATTGGCAGGGTATGACCAGTGATGTCCCATAATGATCTGTCCTGGGGCCTCGACTATTTACTGTATTTATTAATGACTTAGGTGATGGGATAGAAAGCCACATGTCCAAATTTGATGCTGATACAAAGATGTACAATATTATAAGCAGTGTAGATTGAAATGTAAAATCACAATGGGATATTGATAGATTAAGCAAATGAGCAAAGCTATGTGAAATGAATTCCAGACAAATGTGAGATCATCCACTTTGGACCTAAAATGATTGAAAAGGGTAGTTTCTTAAAGGTGAAACTCTAGAAGCAGTGGAGGTTCAAAGGAATTTGGTGACCCCAGGACATAGATTGTTATAATGTCATGAACAGATACAGAAGATAATCAAACCACTTGCTTTTGTTTAGTTGCTGCAGTAGATTTACATTTAATATGAGATTCTGGAGCTACATGTTGATTGATCAAGTCTTTTCTTGAAAAATCTAGAGTTACATTGAAAGATGACCAAAACAATTTGCCACCATCTGCAGGTACATTTCCTAACAGGAACTGCTTTGCACCATTCTGAGCTGAAACATTCTTTGATAAGTCCATGTCTTCAGGTTACTTCAACTAATCTCAGTTGATGTATTTTCTTTCAACCAAACTGATGTCACCCGTACGGCGTGTCATAAGTATGTGCACACTCATTCAACGTGCCAATGATTGTCACATGATCACATAAAGAGGAAAGTAGTGTTTCTGCATCATAGCGACTGCAGAGAAATTTTAAGCCAAATCATTTTATTAATAATTCACTTTTATTTTGAATGACATGTTGAAGGTTAATTTATTTTAGTTTCACAGACAATCCTGTATTTCACAATTTTCATTAAATCCATTTAGATCGCAAATTGCTTAACCACTTAATTAAGGGATATGGCACATATGCATATATTGGAAAGAACACATTTTTATTTTTTCTTGGACTGTGGCTTTAAAAACTACCATGGCTGCAGTTTAAAAGAGATGTTCACTGAAGCAGGAAGAAGAAAATCTATGATGTTGTGATCTCCTGGAACAGTGTGTGCCAGGTTGGACAGAATGGTGCTGGAAAGGAGACCTGGTTTAATAGGGAACTGCCTAGCACTGGCGTTTGATTGGCTCCTGACCAAATGGCCAGGTTTTGTGTAAGGATAGTGCAGTAGATCAGTTCCTAGCCTGAAAAGAGGAAAGACCTGAAATTTCTCTCTCCTGTGTTTTGAAAGACTCCAGTAATCCTGCGATAGTAGCTAGCTGGCTATTCCTCACATTGCTGTATCCTGCTTTCTTTGAGAAACCCCTGTCAAGAAGAAAAGGGTGGGGGGGGGGTGCGGAAATCACCGGTAGAGACATTAAAAGCAAGTTTCAACCAGAGAACCACAGACTGCAAGTGCTGGGAAACCACCTCATGTCAGCCATAATGACCTGCAAGGAATTTGGAAGAAAGCAATCAAAGTCAACCCATCTAATCCTGAACTCCGGATTGGGGCTATTGAACTGTTTTATCCCACCCTTAAAATCCATGTTTTGTATGTCTTATGTGTGTGTTTGTGTATAGGGGTTAAGAAGTGGTAGAGTTTAAGTTATAAAGTTAAAAGTTAGCAGTTCATATTTCTTTCTTTTGCCATGGGTTAAAGTCAATGTGTTTAATAAACAGTTATTTATTTGTTAAGTTTACAAACCTGGTGCTTGTATTCTGTTAACCTAAATTAAACAGTTAGGTAGAATTGGGGCAATCTGGTGGTCTAATCAAACTTCTCACATTTGTCTTTGCTTGGGGAGCAGTGGGGCTTGATATTACAGCACACTATCCCCAGAGAGTGGTGACAATATATGGGGCAGAATTTTCTGGGTGATGTGCCGGGGGTGGGGGGGACGGGGGCGTGAGGGGGGGTGGCAGGCCCTCAGCACTCTCTGTCTCTGCCATCTCCTCCAGCGATTGTGAAGTGCCCTCTCCACTGTGCCCCAGTACACTAGCTGATGTAACAATTCCCACAGATGTGCTAGTCTCTGCACTGGTGCCTGCCTCGCTGAAATGGTGTGACGCTGGTGACAGTTCAGGCCCCTCTGGTATGAGAGAGGGCATCTGGAATTCCTCCTGGTGGACAGGCTCTGATGATGCTGAAATTAACAACAAGGACAGTGGATCAGTTAGCGTTCACACAGTGACACACTTCATCCCTTTCCCCCAGACTCATAATGCGCTCATCCTTCCAGAACCTAAGGAGACGAACATTGGTGGGGTGGCAAATAGACAGGAGGAGGCCCAAACATTACACGTGCATACAGACGGGCTGGTCAGATGGCATAAGGAATGCCAAATGGAATGTTATGTAGATAAGTGAGAGGTGATGCTCTTGGGCAGGACAAACAAGGTACGGGAATACACGAGGAATGGTAGGACCGTGGAAAGTAAGGACAATTAGAGGGACCTTGCTGGGCATGTCGACAGACCAGTTAAGGTAGTGGGACAGGTACATAAGGTGTTTAAGAAGGTAAAAACCTTTATTAGCCAAGGAATAGAATGTAGGAAAAGGGAGGTCATGTTGCAAGTGCAGAAAACACTGTCGAGGCCACATCTACACTTCTGCGTTCAGTTGTGATCAGCGCTTCATGGGAGGGATGTGATTGGAGTGGAGAGAGTGCAGAGGTCACAGACCAGGATGCATGCTGGGCTGGAGAGTTGGAGTTATGAGGACGCATAGCATACATTGGTGACATTTGCCGTGGAGCACAGGAGAATGAGGGGTGACATTATTGAGCTTCATAACATTATGAGGGGCATAGATCTGGTGGACACAAAGCAACATTTCCCCTTGGTGGAGGGATGACTAACCTGGTGGCATTTATTTAAGGTAAGGGGCATGAGGTTGACAGGTGAGGTGATGAGGAACTCTGGCACACAGTAATGTGGGACGCATTGCCTGAAAGGGTGGTGGAGGCAGAAACCCTCCTAAGATGTAATAGTATTTGGATGTGCAGTTGCGATGCCATGGCATACAAGGTCAGAAATGGGATAAGGTGGCTTTGAAAGGTGCTAGACACGTGCATCCTCAAAGGGCCGAGGGATCTTTGTCTATGACCCACACGTCTGACTGTATCAGTCTGTGAATGAGCAGTGTTGCTGTATTAATGATTACAACAATCATCAGTGCTTTGGCGGGTGGGAAGACAGAGTGGATGGGACTGTGGGCCTCAAATACCTGGCCGCTGCACCCCAGCCTCACCGACACCTGTGGACCTGGGCACACGGCGGGTTTCTAGCTCCATGGCCTCCTGCTCAAAATGAGTCAATATGAGCTTGGCCTGGCTGCCACCAGTGTGCAAATGTTCATGCGCAATATGCACATTTTTCTCCTGCAAAACAGAGAAGACCATTCATTGCGGCTAATCGCACATGTACTCTGCACGCGCACGCCGCACCCCAACCACAGTGGCCCATCTGAGGCCTCCAGTGCATCATGTCCATGCTACTGGTGATCGGTCACAAAAATATAGTACGACTACTCCCAGCCCCCATCCCCAACAGCCACCTTGGACACATTCTGTGTCCATCAATTTCAGAAACACACGGTCTTGGCTCCCATGGCAAGGAGGTGCAACTAGGTGCGGCGTCGAGGGCAGCAGATGGCCCTTGGCCTTGAGACCTTGAGTCTCCCCTTTCACAATCTCATTACCGTGATTGGACATGTGTTGGAGTTCTGAGTATGTGCCTAGCTGCATCTCCTGCAAGTTGCCCCCAGACTACTCATGTGCGACTAAGAGCAACACATGGTGTGGGGAGAACCCATCTTCTCATTAACCACTGAGGCTGATGTAAGCATGATCACTATCTTCTTGCCCACCCAGCGTGCGACAAATGCCCAACATGAGTCAATGCAGTCACGACACTAAGACTTGGAGGGGGGCTCCTCAAAGGCTAAGGCTACCTGCTGGGTTAAATGCCCAACACCAACATGGTACTCACCCTTCCAGAGTGCAACAAATCGTTGAACCACTTACGGCACTGGATCCAGGTGCGCCGCACCACGTCGTGGGAGCTCACCACCTCCGCCACCTCCTCCCAGGCACGCTTCGTCAGGACCCCTCCTCCCATCTTGGGAAACTGCACCTCCCGCCATGCTGCCACCTCCTCGAGGAGGGCAGCAAGGCAGTCATCAGAAAAGTGAGGGGCTGGCTTACCGTGCAGCCTGCCCTGCTCCGGGCCCACACCCTGCAGCCTGTCCTCCTCCTCTGGCCTTCCCTCTACATTGGCCTGCTGTGCGGACCTCCTGCGGCGCCACCTGCAGCTGGCCGTAGTGAACAGCCTAAAGGACACTACCAGGCCTTTTTTTATACAGACTGACAGGTCGCCATTGGATGCCCGCCGCAAACATAAGACTCCCGCTCTCTATGGGAGTCGGAAATGCGCTGGGTGGGCCTTAATTGGCCTGCCCGTGCAAAATGGCGGCGTGGCCCGTGTCAGCATCAGCTCTGCCCACCCGCCTAATGGAAAATTTAGGCCTTGGAGTTAGGTTGCATGGGTGGGGGTTGAGGAGTAGGGGGTGATGGAGGAGTGGACCAGGGTGTCCCAGAGGGAATGATCCCTATGGAATGCCACCGGGGGGGTGAAGGGAAGATTTGTTTGGTGGTGGCATCATGCTGGAGTTGGCGGAAATGGCGGAGGATGATCCTTTGAATGCGGAGGCTGGTGGGGTGATAAGTGAGGACAAGGGGGACCCTATCATGTTTCTGGGAGGGAGGAGAAGGCGTGAGGGCGGATGCGCGGGAGATGGGCCGGACACTGTTGAGGGCCCTGTCAACGACTGCGGGTGGAAAACCTCGGTTAAGGAAGAAGGAGGACATGTCAGAGGAACTGTTTTTGAAGGTAGCGTCATCAGAACAGATGCAACGGAGGCGAAGGAACTGACAGAATGGGATGGAGTCCTTACAGGAAGCGGGGTGTGAGGAGCTGTAGTCGAGGTAGCTGTGAGAGTCGGTAGGCTTGTAATGGATATTGGTGGACAGTCTATCATCAGAAATTGAGACAGAGAGGTCAAGGAAGGGAAGAGAAGTGTCAGAGATGGACCATGTGAAAATGATGGAGGGGTGGAGATTGGAAGCAAAATTAATAAATTTTTCCAGGTCCCGACGAGAGCATGAAGCAGCACCAAAGTAATCATCGATGTACCGGAGATAGAGTTGTGGGAGGGGGCCGGAGTAGGACTGGAACAAGGAATGTTCCACATACCCCATAAAGAGACAGGCATAGCTGGGGCCCATGCGGGTACCCATAGCCACACCTTTTATTTGGAGGAAGTGAGAGGAGTTAAAGGAGAAATTGTTCAGTTTGAGAACAAGTTCAGCCAGACGGAGGAGATTAGTGGTGGATGGGGATTGTTGGGGCCTCCGTTCAAGGAAGAAGCTCAGTCTGTCCGCAAGAAAGACCCAAACCTCCCGGTCGCTTGCCATTTTAACACTCCACCTTGCTCTCTTGCCCACATGTTTGTCCTTGGCTTGCTGCATTGTTCCAGTGAAGCCCAATGCAAACTGGAGGAGCAGCACCTCATCTTCCGATTAGGCACTTTACAGCCTTCCGGGCTGAATATTGAATTCAACAACTTTAGATCTTAAACTCCCCCTCCCCCCATCCCCACCCCGTTTCTTCCCCCTCCTTTTTGTTTTTTTTCAATAATTTATATAGATTTTTCTTTTCCCACCTATTTCCATTATTTTTAAATCTACAACTAATACCTTGTCAGTCTTTCTACCCCACCCCCACTAGAGCTGTACCTTGAGTGTCCTGCCATCCATTCTTAATTAGCACTTTTCTTAGATAATATCACCACCTTCAACACCTCTTTGATCCTTTTGTCTGTGACATCTTTTGATTATCTGCTCCTATCACTGCTTGCTTGTCCCTACAACTAGCCCACCCTCAACTTCTCTCCCCCCGCCCCCCACCTTAAACCAGCTTATATTTCACCCCTCTCCTAACTATACTTCAGTTCTGTTGAAGGGTGATGTGGACTCGAAATGTCGACTCTTTTCTTCTCCACCGATGCTGCCAGACCTGCTGAGTTTTTCCAGGTAATTCTGTTTTGTTTTGGATTTCCAGCATCCGCAGTAGCTTTTTCTTTTTAAACTGGATCTTTTGAGTACAAAGACACAAATAAGAAGCTTTTAAAAGGGTTTGACTTTTTTTTTACCGATTCACTAATGAACTGACTACTGTACCTCAATACAACAAGAAAATAGTTTGTTTATTTTAAGCCATTTAAAATTGGGTTACTAGCATTCAGTGATATGCTAATTAGTTTCAGCAGAAACTGAAGCGGGTGGGAGGCAACATTTGTAAAAACAGGGGGTTCTTTTGTGCCAGCTTCGCTATTTTCGTTCAAAGTGGAACCCCATATTGATTTAAAGAGTTATTAAAATTGAAGCATAGCTTTTAAAATACAGGCCTTACATCACAGTAGCAAGTAGTGTAAGTGAAAGCAATTGCTACAATGTTAAAAGCAATATGCTTCTTTGAAAGCATGCATCAAAGCTTGTTTTCAGATGTATATTGTAAATATCACATCTAATCGCAATTGTATTGAGGAACCTCAGAGTGCATCATCCTGTATGGAAAGAACTCGAATGTCCAATTTGAAATGTTATGGAATGTATTTTGACAAATTTTATGAATGAAGTATATTTTTGGAGAAAAAAGCCATGAGTCATAGCTAGGCTAGGGAATAACAGTACGGTGTGAAAAGACGTGGGGCCTCTCATCTCTGTTTGCCCAGCTTTACGGACAGCTGGGTGGTCAGATAGGGTTGCATCCAACAGGAAGTAGACCAGAAAATAAAATGGTGTAAAGGGATGTTGTGTTTTTAGTTAGTTAGAGAAAGCAGAACTATACCTACATGTAATATTTCTGCTCTATAATGTCTCTAAAATGTTGAGTAAGAAAAAAAAATCATTCACAGTGTAAAAATAACTTCAACTGGCTCTTCTTTGCATCTGGCTTTCCCACTTTCCGATTAAAATTCCCTTGATAACAATACAGCACTGTTGTGTTGCTCTTATAACTATTGGAATGGCTGTTATAATAAATAAAGAAAAGGCTTTTTCTTTATTTGTATTTATAATAAATTGTGATTTTCATATACCCCTCTTGAGCTGATATCTGAAACTTGCAACTTAAATCATGTGGTAAACAAGAGTAGTTTGCCTCATGATTGTGATATATTCTTATGACACTCTGAACCTCTGTGATTGAAGCAAACAGGTGATTATCCCCACAATACTCACGTACCACAGCTGGGATCAGAATGGACACAGGCTGAAAATATTGGTGCCGGCCGTCACGCTAGTTTCCTGGCTCCATCCCACCTCATGGCCATTTTTGAGGAGGCAGGGTCAGGACAGGTTGCCAATTAGGCTTATTAAGTGTCTTGTTAAATCCAATTAAAGGAGACTGACTGGAATTTCCTATAAGAGCATAAGACCATAAGCCATAGGAGCAGAAATTAGGCATTTCGGCCCATCGAGTCTGCTCCGCCATTCAATCATGGCTGATAAGTTTTTCAACCCCATTCTCCCACCTTCTCCCCATAACCTTTGATCTCCTTACCAATCAAGAACCTATCTATCTTGGTCTTAAATACACTCAATGACGTAGCCTCCACAGCCTTCTGTGGCAATGAATTCCATAGATTCACCATTCTCTGGCTAAAGAAGTTTCTCCTCATCTCTGTTCTAAAAGGTCTTCCCTTTACTCTGAGGCTGTGCCTTCGGGTCCTAGTCTTTCCTACTAATGGAAACATTTTCCCCACGTCCACTCTATCCAGGCCTTTCAGTATTCTGTAAGTTTCAATCAGATCCCCCCTCATCCTTCTAAACTCCATCGAGTATAGACCCAAAGTCCTCAAACATTCCTCATATGTTAAGCCTTTCATTCTTGGGATCGTTCTCGTGAGCCTCCTCTGGACCCTCTCCAGGGCCAGAACATCCTTCCTGAGATACGGGGCCCAAAATTGCTCACAATATTCTAAATGTGGTCTGACCAGAGCCTTATAAAGCCTCAGCAGCACATCCCTGCTTTTATATTCTAGTCCTCTCGAAATAAATGCCAACATTGCATTTGCCTTCCTAACTACCGACTCAACCTGCAAGTTAACCTTAAGCGAATCCTGGACTAGGACTCCCAAGTCCCTTTGCACTCCAGATTTCTGAATTCTCTCCCCATTTAGAAAATAGTCTATGCCTCTATTCTTCCTACCAAAGTGCATGACCTCACACTTCCCCACGTTGTATTCCATCTGCCACTTCTTTGCCCATTCTCCTAACCTGTCCAAATCCTTCTGCAGCCTCCCCGCCTCCTCAATACTACCTGTCCCTCCACCTATCTTTGTATCATCTGCAAACTTAGCCAGGATGCCCTCAGTTCCTTCATCTAGATCATTAATGTATAAAGTGAAAAGTTGTGGTCCCAACATTTTGCCTGGGAAACAATGTAACTTTTTCTTTCATTCTCTGCATAAATCAAAAAGCAAAATCAAGTTTTTAACTTGTGAATATGGAACAAGTTTTCTCTCTATGTGTTTAAACAAAAGGAGTTTTTTTGAATCTTAATTAAAAAAATGATTCTTGCAGCCAGACCACCACTGTAGAGAGGGAACCCTCTACAGGGTGACCTGTGACTACTACCCTAACTACTTTCCCCAGTCTGTTTGGTAAAACTAATAATGGCCACCAGAGGGTGCTCTAAGTATAGGTGCAGGTGAAAAGTCTTCATAGAGATAATGGGCTGGATTTTACGGAACATCACAGTCCCCGCCCACCCGCCTAAAAAGTGAGGGGGAGCCTGCCCATGATCCTGACAGCTGCTCCACAGCCTTGGGAGCAGCATTAATTACTTTAAGGTGAGACTTCCACCCCTATCTAGGGAGGATGTCCCACCAATCAGATTGCCGGCAGCCCTGTGGTCCCAGCAACACCGGCCGGAGCGATGCTGGGGTTACAGGAAGTCCCACCACACTGAGGAGCCCAGATAAGCCTGAGGTCAGGGGCCTACGCAAAGGGGGTGGTGAGGAGAATGGTGGGCTGCGTTCAAGAGGCCAGGGGCAGGGTCAGGGTCAGGGCCAAGGCCTCCACTGGTGTCAGGTTGGGCGCGGGCAGAGAGGTGGCAGGAAGGCTACCCGCTGGGTAGCTACATGGCGCCCACCTTTAAACCCGCTGGCAGGGAGCATAAAATCCAGCTCAATGGATGGAATGGGATAGGGAATTCGGTGGAAACTGCTTTCTGTGTGTCATGACTTTATTATTAATCCAAAGTGAACAAGTTCATACTGTAACTGCGTATAACGATCAAAGCAATTCCTTTTACAGTGGTTTTACTGATTGTACCTCTGTGATGGGAAAGATAATTTTTACCGAAGAATGAGAATTACTTAACCTGAAGGTGAGTAGCCAATCCTTGCCTTTTTAATAATGTTTACTAAATTATCTCGAAGATGGGGTTAAGGTGAGGAGAATGTAGTCCTCAATAATATTCAATAAATAATGAATTAAGTTATGTCAAAATGATTTTGATGCAGATTTTTGGACTATCATTACAGAGACGGTTCTTTACTTGATTTACACCACCATGCAATTTCTAAATATCGTCTGGTGCACTACAAGTTTTCTATGATTATTACTCATTCTGGTTGTCTTTCTCTGACAGGCACTGGTACAGAGTGGAATTGGTGAGAGTTTGGTGAGAAGGGAGTGAAATTTTAACTTTTAAGGGTAAATTTTTAAATAAAATCTAGTACTGCATGTTTGCAATTTAGCATTTTACTTGCATTTAAAGTTCTTAAGTTTTAAGTTTCTTAGAGGCTTGGGCAGGGCTCACCAAGCAAACCCAGCTCTCTGCTGGAGAGCACATGAGATCAGCAAATGAAGGAACTGGCCTGTCTGTAACTGCCTGATTCAACTAAATCTGTCATATAAATTAGAGGGGTTCAGTGCCGTGTCACAGAGTGCATGGGTACAGAGTGGAATTGCTGTGAGTTTGGTGAGGGAGGTGCTCTTTTCTTTTTCTTTCTCTGGGCAGAATCTTTCCCTCGTCGGGTGGGCGCATGCCTGGTCGGCAGGCATGCACGGGAGTCGGCAGCGTGCCCACCAACAATTAAGAGGGTTGTTAAGCCTATTAATTAATTAAATTGAAATTTTCCCTGCACGTCCAACCTTACAGTTGGCGGGTGGGCGAAAAGGCCAAGCGGCCTTTGCACTTTTTGTGAAACCTCATCCACGGGCGGGATGAGGTTTCAACCAGTGATTTAAAAAAAAAACTTTTAAAACTCATTTTTAACATGTTCCTGCTCATGAGTCACATGAGGGGACATGTTCTCTTTATTATTCAATTGTTTATTTTTAATGTTAGAAATCTTCAGCTCCCTGAGGCAGCTCTGTGCTACCACTGAGTGCACCCGCGCACATGCGCTGACTTCTGCACTCGCCCTCCTCCTGTCCCCCCCCACCCTGGCAGTGCTGAGCGTTTCAGTGCGCGATTCACACTGGCTGGCTGTTAATTGGCCAACCAGTGTGAAATCGCAGTTGGAGCCCGATTGTGGGCTGCAGTCGTTTTCTCATAGCTGCTCCTAGGCCCGCCCGATGAGGTAAAAATCCTGCCCTCTATCTTTCTCAGCCTGCAGGATACCAGGAGTTGAAAAGTTGCATGAGAGGGCTGAGTTTTACAAACATCCAAGAGTGACATCACAGGAGAACAGAAGTTCATGGGTTGGTGAGAAACTGCTGTTAGGGAGGGTCTTCAAGTGGCTGAAAATTAGAAAAACACATTGTTTTTTTAAAAAAACTTGCTACTTAGATCTCACTAAGAAACACAAGCAATAGGGAAGTAAAGTTAAGTTAAGTCAAGGCCAGGTAAAATGAAGTAGAATAAGTAAACCAAAGTATAATAAAGTTAACATAAGGGAAGTAAATTGAAGCCATGCCAGGGCAGCTCAGTTGCGTGGAATGTGTGTCCTGTAATATGTGGGAAGTCCTGGATGCTACTGCTGTCCTAGATGATCACATGTGCAGGAAGTCTCACCAGCTGCAGGGTTTCGGAACTCGAGCAGTGGCTGGAGTCACTGTGGCACATCCATGAGGCTGAGAGCCACCTGGATAGCACATTTCGAGAAGTGGTCACACCGCAGCTTAGGAGTCTGGAGGCAGAAAGGGAATGGGTGACCACCATTCAGGTAGCGCAGGAGACCCCTAGAGTCCTGCTAGCCAATCAGTTTTCTGTTTTGAGTACTGGTGAGGGCATTGGTTCCTCAGAGGAGTGCAGTCATACCTAGTTTTGTGGCACTACAGGCAGCTCTGCTGTACAGGAGGAGAGGAAGAAGAGGGGAAGAGCAGTAGTGATAGGGGATTCGTTAGTTAGGGGAACAGACAGTTATTTCTGTGGCTGTAGATGTGACTCCAGGATGGTATGTTGCCTCCCTGGTGCCAGGATCAAGTCAGGGTCAAGGATGTCATGGAGAGGCTACAAGGCATTCTTCTGGCGGAGGGTGTTCAGCTAGAGGTCATGGTCCACGTTGGTACCAATGACTTAGGTAGGAAAGGGGATGAGGTCCTGAAAGCAGATTTTAGGGAGCTAGGGGGAGATTGAGAAGCAGGACCTCTAAAGCAGTAATCTCAGGATTACTCCCAGTCCACTTGCAAGCGAGCATAGAAATAGGAGAATTGAATGATTGAACACATGACTGGAAAGCTGGTGTAGGAGGGAGGGCATCAGATTTGAGCTACTGGGGAAGACAGGACCTGTACAAGCCAGATGGGGGAGATGGGAACCTGAGAGCAAATTCAGAGCAGGGAACAGGAGATGGAAAATTAGTGAGTGACTCTGAAAGACAGAAGAAGCACAGGTTAAAAAGTGTACAGCAGAAGAATTTGGCATGTTAAAAGGTGCATATGTAAATGCAAGGAGAATAGCAAATAAAGCCGATGAGCTGAGGGCACAGGTAGACACTGGGCAGCATGATATCATCACTGTAATGGAAACTTGGCTTAAAGAGGGGCAAAATGTCAGTTCAACATCCTTGGATATAGAGTTTTCAGGCAGGAATAGAGAGGGTTAAAAAGGTGGGTGGGTGGTGGGTGGGGTAACATTATTTTTTAAAGAAACAACTGTAGCTGTGAGAAGGGATGATATAGTAAATGAAGCATCAAATTAAGCCATATGGGTTGAGCTCAGAGATAAAGAAGAGACAGCCACACTGTAGGAGTGTACTATAGACCCCCAAATGGTGAGAGGGAGATAGAAGAGCAAATCTGTAGGCACATATCTGATTGCAAAAACAATAGGGCAGTAATAGTTGGGGACTTCAACTACCCTAATATCAATTGGGATATGAACAGTGTGAAGGGCACAGAGGGCACACAATTCTTGAACTGCATTCAAGAGAACTTTTCTCACTAGCACGTAACAAGCCCAACGAGAGGGGGTGCAATTCCAGGTTTAATCTTAGGAAATGAAGCTGGGCAAGTAGATCAAGTAGCAGTGAGTGACCGTTTTGGAGATAGTGAGCAGAATACAGTTAGATTTAATATAATTATGGAAAAGGACAAAGATAGAACAGGAGCAAAAGTTCTAAATTGGGGAAGACAAATTTTACAAAGCTGAGAGGTGAACTTGCAAGAGTGGACTGGATACAACTACCAGAAGGGAAAACAATGTCAAATCAGTGGGAGGTATTCAAAAGCGAGATTCCATGGGGTACAGTGTAGACATGTCCCCACAAAGAAAATGAGTGGTGCTGCCAAATCTGGAGCCCTCTGGTTATCCAGAAGCATACAGGGTAAGAGAAAGCAGAAAAAGAAAGCTTATGACAGTCACAGAAAGCTTAATACTGTAGAAAGCCTAGAGGAGTTTAGAAAGTACATGGCTGAAGTAAAAAAGGTAATTAGGAAACAAAGAGAGGATATGAAAAAATATTGGCAGGTAAAATGAAAGAAAATCCTAAGATGTTTTACCAGTACGTTAAGAGCAAGAGAATAACTAAGGAAAGGGTAGGGCCTATCAGAGATGTACATGGTAACTTGTGTGTTGATGCTGAAGATGTGGGCAAGGCTCTCAATGAGTACTTTGTCTCTGTCTTCACTAAGGAGAGGGATGATGCAGACATTCGAGTTAAGGAGGAGGAGTGTAAAATATTGGATACAATAAGCATAATGAGAGAGGAAGTATTGAAGGGATTGGCATCCTTGAAGGTGGATAAATCACCAGGGCCAGATGGATTGTATCCCAGGTTGTTAAAGGGTGCCAGGGAGGAAATAATAGATGCTCTGACGATCATTTTCCAATCCTCACTAAATACAGGCAAGTTACCAGGAGGATTGGAGGTCTGCGAACATTGTACCAATATTTAAAAAGGGTGAAAGGGATGGGCTAGAGAATGATAGGCCAGTCAGTCTGACTTCGGTGGTGGGCAAATTATTGGAATCAATTCTGAGAGACAGGATAAACTGTCACTTAGAAAGGCACGGATTGATCAGGGAGAGTCAGCATGGTTTTGTTAGGGGAAGATCATGTCTTACTAACTCAATTGAATTTTTTGAGGAAGTAACAAGGAAGATTGATGAGGGTAGTGTAGTGGATGTTGTCTACATGGATTTTAGTAAGGCATTTGACAAGGTCCCTCATGGCAGACTGGTCAGAAAAGTGAGATCCCATGGGATACAGGGGAATGTGGTGAGTTGGATCCAAAATTGGCTCAGTGACAGGAAACAAAGAGTAATGGTCGATGGGTGTTTTTGCAACTGGAAAGCGGTTTCCATTGGTGTTCCACAGGGCTCAGTGTTGGTGCCCTTGCTGTTTGTTGCATATATTAATGATTTGGACTTAAATGTGGGAGGCATGATTGGGAAATTTGCAAATGACACGAAAATTGGTGTAGTTGATAGTGAAGGGAATAGCTGTTGTCCCTAGAAAGATATCAATGGTTTGGTTGAGTGGGCGGAAAAGTGGCAAATGGAATTCAATCTGGAAACGTGTGGGGGAATGCATTTGGGAAGGGCAAAAATGCAATGGAATACTGAATAAATGGGAGGGTATTGAGAGGGGTTGAGGAAGTGAGAGACCTTGGAGTGCATGTCCACAGGTCCCTGAAGTTGGCAGGGCAGCTGGATGTGGTGATAAAGAAAGCATATAGAATGCTTTCCTTTATTGGACAGGGCATTGAATACAAAAGCAGGGATGTAATGACGGAACTGTATAAAATGTTGGTTAGGCCACAGCTGGAATTTTGTGTACAGTTCTGGTCACCACAAATACAGTAAGGACTTGATTGCTCTGGAGAGAGTATAGAGGAAATTTAAAAGAATGTTGCCAGGACTGGAAAATTGCAGCTATGAGGAGAGATTGGACAGGCTTAGGATTGTTTTCCTCAGAACAGAGGAGGCTGAGGGGTGACCTAATTAAGGTGTACAAAATTGTGAGGGGCATAGATAGTGTAGACAGGAAAGACCTGTTTTCCATAGCTGAGGGGTCAATTACCAGGGGGCATAGATTTAAGGTGATTGGTAGACAGATTAGAGGGGACATGAGAAAAATCTTTTTCACCCAGAGGGTGGTGGGTGTCTGGAATTAGTGGTTGAGGCTGAAACGCTCAACTCATTTAAAAGGTACCTGGATCTGCATCTGAAGTGCTGTAGACAGCAAGGCTATGGACCAGGTGCTGGAAAGTGGGATTAGAAATGAGCGTCCAGTTTCTTTTTTTTGGCCGGCACAGATACGGTGGGCTGAATGGCCTTCTTCTGTGTTGTAACTTTTCTATGGTTCTATGGAACCACAATTCTGTGATTGATATAATCCATTAACAGTTTATGGAGATATTAAAAGAAAGCAGGCTCCAGAGACTAAGCAATATTTCCCCCCCATCAGCCTCCATATTCAAAGGATCAACCTCCACCATTTCCACCCAACTCCAGCAAGATGCCACCACTAAACACATTTTCCCTTCACCTCCCTTGTCAGCTCTCTGGTCCACTCCTCCACCACCCCCAACAGCTCATCCCCTTCCCATGGCACCTTCCCATGCAATCACAGGAGGTGTAACACCTGCCCCTTTATCTCCTTTCTCCTCATTGTCCAAGATCCGAAACACGCCTTCCAGGTGAAGCAATGATTTACTTGCACTTCTTTCAATTTAATATGCGGTATTCACTCCTCACAATGTGATCTCCTCTACATTGGGGAGACTAAGCACATATTAAACACCTTCGCTCAGTCCGCAAGCATGACCCTGAACTTCCTGTCACTTGCCATCTTGGTTCACCATCTTGCTCTCATGCTCACATTTCTGCCCTTGGCCTGCTGCAATGTTCCAGTGAAGTCCAACGCAAGCTGGAGGAACAGCACCTCATCTTCTATTTAGGCACTTAACAGCCTTCTGGGCTCAACATTGAGTTCAGCAACTTCAGACCATGAACTCTGTCCTCCATTTTGATTTTTTTTCCCCCAAGTGCCAGTTTGTATCTTGTTCTCAAGTTTTTACTTTCAGACAGTGCTGGCCTTTATTCTGCTATTAACTCCTACTCTGGACCAAATCTTTAATAGTATCATTACAACTGCCTTTGCAAACATAATGAATTAGGAACAGGAGTAGGCAACTCAAACCTGCATTGTCATTCAATAAGATCATGGCTGATCAGATTGTAAACTTAACCCCACATTCCTGCCTACCCCCAATAACCTTTCACCCCCATCTTACTCAAGAATCTATCTAGCTCTGCCTTAAAAATATTCTAAGACTCTGCTTCCACTGCCTTATTTTGCTTCCTTCCACCACAGTGTTTTGCTTTTATTCCACTGTGGCAGTGTGCTGCTGATCTGCACGGAACATGCACAAGGTGGAATCTCAAATTCTCCTGATGTGACTGGCAGCCAATCTCTCTGGCTGAGCAGTCTGCAGGTGAGGAGAATCCACTTGCAAACCTTTGCTGACAGAAGGCTTGAGGATTGCTCGTGTGTTTCCCTTAATATTAAAATCTCATAGTGCACTGACTCCCTGCTCTGTTCTTGCCTCCTGTGAGTTGGTAAAGCCTCAGACAAAGTGGGGGTTCCCAGTGGCCGCTAATTACTTCAATTAATGCCTCAAATATCTGTCTGCCGCTCCGGATGTGTTGCCACCACTGCCTTGACCCCACCTCTAGCAAGTTCACGCAGAGTTGGGAACATGTTGGTAAGCTGACTCGACACACAACTTTTAAAATTTGCCCCAAACACAGTGCTAAAACCATAGGAAGTCTGTGGGCAAGTGTAAGTATGATGAATGGTTAGTGCCTTTCTCCGGCCGCTGACTGCAAAATCGGCTTATTATGTTCTGAGGCGGGTGGGGGGGCGGGGGGATGGTGGTGGTACCCAGCAACCCCTCCCTGGGTCAGTGAGCTACTGCCAACGTTTCCGGAATCTTTTGAGTGGCGGGGCCATAAATGTTACCCTATATTGCCGGAGTCTGAATATTCCTATAGTGTGCAGCCAATTATCTCACTCATTACACTAATGGGGGTCACGTTAACATTTTATGTGGTTCATAGCTACCTCTTGGCTTTTATATTTTGTACCAAAGACATGGCTGCTGGATGACATAGGTTGGGACCTGAATATTGAAGGGTATGTGACTTTAAGAAAGGACGGGAAACTAGGAAAAGGTGGAGGGGTGGCTCTGCTAATTAATGATGGTATTAGCAGATTAGAGAGGGGTGACCTAAGTTCAGGAAACCAGGATGTAGAAGCAGTGTGGGTTGAGATGAGAAATAATAAAGGCAGGAAGTCACTTGTGGGAGTGGTGTACAGGCCCCCTCATTGTAACTACATGGTAGGACAGAATATAAAAGAAGACACAATGGGAGTTTGTCAGAAAGGTACAACGATAATCGTGGGGGATTTTAATCTACATATAGATTGGGAAAAATCAAATGGGAAAAGGTAGCCTAGATGAGGAGTTCATAGAATATTTTCAGGTTAGTTTCTTAGAACATGTTCTGCAGCCAACCAGAGAGCAGGCTATACTGGATGTGGTATTGTGCAATGAGATAGGATTAATTGATAACATCATAATGAAGGCACCCTGGATGGAAGCTATCGTAATATGACGAATTTTACATTCAGTTTGAGGGAGAGAAGAGTGGGTCCAAGACTAGTATTTTAAACTTTAATAAGGGCAATTATATGGGAATGAAAGCAGAGCTAGCTAAAGTGAACTGGCAATTTAGGTTATTGGATAGGTCAATAGAGATGCAGTGGCAGACATTTAAAGTGATATTTTAGAATGCACAATAGATACATTCCAATGAGAAAGAAAAATTCCAAAGAGAAGACCCACCATCCGTGGTTAACTAAAGAAGTTAAAGACAGTATCAAACTTAAAGAAAAAGCATATCATTACACAAAGACAGGTGGCAGGTCAGAAGATTGGTCAGAATAAAAAGAACAGCAAAGAATGACTAAAAGACTAATATGGAGGGAAAAATTAGAGTACAAGAGAAAGCTAGCTAGAAATATAAAGACAGATGGTAAGTTTCTATACATATTAAATAAGAAAATAGTTAACAAAGTGAGCATTGGTCCTATAGAAAGTGAGTCTGGGGAATTGGTAATGGAAAATAAGAAGATGGCAAATGAATTGAAATGGTATTTTGCATCAGTCTTACTATAGAGAATACAAGTGACATCCCAGAAATAGCTGTAAATCAGGAATTGGAAGGGAGGGAGGAACTCAGGAAAATTACAATCTCCATGGAAGTGGTACTTGAGCCATGGGCTGACAAATCGCCAGGTTCTGACGGACTTCATCCTAGAGTCTTAAAAAAAGTGGCTAAGGAACTAGTCAATGCGTTGGTTTTAATTTTCCAAACTTCCCCACATTTGGGGAAGGTGCCATTAGGATTTGAAAATAGCGAGTGTAACTCCTTTATTCAACAAGGGAGGGAGAGAGAATGCAGAAAACTACAGGCCAGTTGGTTTAACACCTGTGATAGGGAAAGTGTTGGAAGCTATTATTAAAAATGTTATGACAGGGCACTTAGAAAAATTCAAGGCAATCAGGCAGCGTCAACATGGTTTTATGAAGGGGAAATCATGTTTAACCAATTTATTGGAGTTCTCTGAAGGAGTCACATGTGCTTTGGATAAAGGGGAACAGGTGGATGTACTGGATTTCCAGAAGGCATTTGATAAGGTACCGCATCAGAGGTTATTGCAGAAAATAAAGCTCATGGTGTAGGGGGTAACATATTGGCATTCTACTCGTTACAGCCTGCCAACTTGAAATTCCCCATTGAACACTGCTGTCTGCTTCCTGTCCATTAATCAATCCTCCATCCTTGCTAATATATTACCCCTAATTCTATAAGCCCTTATCTTGAAAATTAACCTATTAAGTGGTACCTTATTGAATGCCTTTTGAAAATCCAAGTATATTATATCTACTGGTTCCTCTATATCTACCCTACTAGTTACAACCTCAAAACCGCTAATAAAATTGTCAAACATGATTCTCTTTCGTAAAACCATGTTGACTTTGTCTGACCATATTATGATTTTCCAAATGCATTATTGAGATTTCCTTAATAATAGTTTCCAGCATTTCCACAATGACTGATGTCAGGCTAACTGGCCTGTAATTGCCTATTTTCTCTTTTTCTCTCTCCTCCCTAGAATAGGAGAGTTACATTTGCTAACTTCCAACCTACTGGGACCATTCTAGAATTTTGGGAATTTTGAAAAATCATAACCAATGCATCCATTTTCTTTGCAGCAATCTGTTTTAGAAGCCTAGGATGCAGGCCATCAGGTCCTGGGGATTTGTCAGCATTTAGTCCCTTAAGTTTCTTTACTACTTTTTTCTCTGCTGGTATTAATTACTTAAAGTTCCTTACTTTTAATAATCCCTTGCTTACTCTCTATTTTTGGTGTATAATTTGTGTCTTCTACTGTGAAGGTGTTCAACACCTCTGCCATTTCTTCATTCCCCATGATAATTTACCCTACCTGCCTCTAAGGGACAAATGTTATCTTTAGCTGCTGCAAAGAACTTTTTATTTCTGTTGGACTGTGGATTAAAATTACAATGGCTGCAGTTTGAAAGACATGTCTACTGGAACAATGTTTCAGGACAGCAAAATTGTATATATCCCTCACAGAGAGTGCCATGAAGGACAGGATAATGCCAAGGAGGAGTCCAAGGGAACTGCCTGGCAACAACATTTTAATTGGCTCCTGACCAGTTGACCAGGTTTGTGTGTGGGAACAGTGCAGCAGAAAAGCTCCAAGCCTGAGAAAAGACCTAAAAAATGTTTCTCCTGTGTGTGTAAGATTCCAGTAATTCTACAATAATAGCTAGCTGTTTTTCTCCCCCTCACATCTCTATAACCTGCTCTCTCTGAAAAACCCCTGTCAAGGGGAAAATGGGAAAATCACCATTGAAAAGAAAGTGCTCAACCAGTGAGCTAAAGACTGAAATTGCTGGGAAGACCACCTCGTGTAATCAACAAAGAACTGAAAGGAATTTGGAAGACATCAATCAAAATCAACCCATGAATCCTGTACTCCGGAATTGGTGCTATTGAACTGTTTTGTCTCACCCTTAAAATCCATGTTTTTGTGTGTCTTATGTGTCTCGTATGTGTGTGTATAGGGGTTTAAGAAGGGGTAGAGTTTGGGTCATAGAGTTAGAAATTAACAGTTCATATTTCTTTCTTTTGCCGCTGGTTAAAGACAATTTGTTCAATAAACAGTTATTTACTTATTAAGTTTACCTAAATTAAACAATTAGGTACTTTGATCAAGCTTTTCACATTTGTATTGGCTCGGGGCGCAATGCGGCTTGATATTGCAGCACAGTATCCCCAGTGAGTCGTAACAAAGTTTGGGGGCTTGTCCCGGGATAGTTTGGAACCAAAGACAATGAATTGGGTGTAGATTTAGTAAGTAATAAAAGCTAAAAGGAAACACCAGGTTTGTATTATCAAAAATAAGATGGCACTGGAAACTGCTAAAGCTTTCCTGCAAGTGGAAGAGATGTCCCTGATGATTTTGCAAGGGATCCCAAGAGCCAGGTTAATCGAATTGGCAAGTAAATTAAGAGTAGGGTTGCCTGCCAAAGCTAGGAAGGCGGAGATAATCAAAGAGATAGCATAGCATTTAAAACTGAGAGATCATGTTTTCCAAGGGGTGATTCATTGGGATGGGCTCAAATTCAGTTGAAACTAAAAAAATAGAGCTAGAGGCAGCAGAAACGGCATTCCAAAGGGAACAGGAAGAAAGACAGGAGAGAGAAAGAAAACAAAAGGGAATTAGAAACGGCAAGGTTAGAAAAGGAGGAAAGACAAAATAGAGACAAGATAATTCCAGCTGAGAATGCTGGCAGTTAAAAAAGAGACATCATCGGTGAGGCAGGACTTATTTCCAGATCAGAACCCAGTGGGGAGATGTTTAAATTTGTACAAGCTCTTCCAAAGTTTGAGGAAAGGGATGTTGAAGCATTCTTTATTTCATTTGAGAAGGTAGCTAAACAGATGAACTGACCAAAGGAAAACTGGACATTGCCCATGCAGAGCAAATTGACAGGTAGAGCACAGGAAATTTATGCTTCACTGTCAGAGGAGGTTTCTAGGGATTATGATGTGCTGAAAAAGGCCATTTTGAATGGATATGAGTTAGTCCCTGAAGCATACAGACAAAAGTTTCAAAATTTAAGGTAACAGACTGGGCAAACTTATATTGAATTTGAAAGGGTTAAGCAAAGTAGTTTCGGCAGGTGGATATGAGCATTGGGAGTTGAAACTACCTATGAAGTTCCCAGAGAGACCATTCTCTTGGAAGAATTTAAAAACTCCTTACCTTCTGTAATAAGAACCGAAGCTGAAGACCAAAGAGACACAATTGCTAGACAGGCAGCAGTAATGGCTGACTATTTTTTTTCCATCACTCCCATAAATTTGAAAAGGACAGAAAGTGGGAAAGTGAAAGGAAGGCAAGTAGTCAGAGTAAAGAATGGATAGCTGGGAATACATTGAGATCTCCTCCCCAGATCAGGAAGGAAGGCACTAAGGGTGGAGGTGAAACTTGAAGGCTGAAGTGTTTCCATTGTAATAAAGTGGGACACATTCGTTCAGAATGCTGGAAGTTCCGAGGGAAGCCCATGGGACTTATTGGAATTCATAAGAGTGAGTCCAAAAAGGAAACTCAAAAAGAAAATGCCACGGATCAAATTGTAGCTTTAACTACAAATAAGGGGCTGGAGGTAAACACTGCTGTGAATGCAGGTGAAATGAATAAGGTAGATGAGAGATATAAAGGGCTTTTGTCTAATGGAAAGATAACCCCTTTTTCATCAAATGATGCAGCTAAACCCATAACTATATAAAGGGACACAGGAGCTACTCAAACTCTTTTGCTGGAGAAGGACCTAGTTTTACCTCCGGAGAGTTCAATGAAAGCTAAAGTATTGGTAAATGGGATAAATGGATGGTATATGCCGGTTCCATTGTACAAAATGCAATTGGGGTGTAATTTGTTGTCTGGATCGGTGGCTGTAGGAGTGATTAAGAAATTACCAGTGGATAGAGTTGATTTACTCCCGGGGAATGATTTGGCAGGAGTGAAGGTTATAGCTTCACCCATAATTACAGTATGTCCGTGAGAGGCTAGCAAAATGGAGCAGTTACAATAACAAGTTCTTTTCCATCGTGTGTGCTAACCAGAGCAATGGCTAAACAAAGTCCATCACCAGAGGTCAAAGTAATACCACAAGCAGATGTTAGAGTAGCTGAAACTTTCTTTAAGGATGAGGATAATTCAAAGGAAGTGTTTGGCATGTCTTCATTAATTGAGGCTCAGAAAGCAGATTCAGAGTTAAACAAGTTAGCACAGTCAGCTCACACTGAAGCTGAAGCTGAAAGAGTTCTGGAGTGCTATTACATTAAAAAGGGCATTCTGATGAGGAAGTGGAGACACCCTCACAGACCTGTGGATGAGGAATGGACAGTTGTTCATCAGATATTGGTACCGACCAAATATAATAAGGATATATTGTGAGTAGCACATGAAATTGCTATGGAAGGACATGTAGGAATACAGAAAACCCAAGCATCAATAAACAGACATTTTACCTGGCCAAGGCTTCATAAGGACGTAGTGCAATTAAAAAATTGTAAAATGTGCCATACATGTCAGGTAGTATTCAGTCGGGTATTATTAGATTGTGTAGGACCATTACCCAAAACGAAAGCAGGAAATCAGTATATCCTTACAATCATGGATACGACAACCTGATTTCCAGAAGCTAGTCCTGTAGGACAGTAACAGCTAAAGTGGTAGTGGAAAAGCTAACTCAGTTTTTCACTCGTTATGGCCTACCAATTGAAATACAATCTGACCAAGGTTCTAACTTCATGTCTAAAATTTTCCAGGGCATAATCAGCAGTTTGGGTATCAAACAACTAAAGTCTACTGCCTATCATCCACAGACACATGGCGCTTTAGAGAGATACCATCAGAATCTCAAAACCTGGGTATTGTGTAATGAGAAAAGAATAATTGGCAATCTAGTTGTGAGAGGTCCCTTGGGGATGAGTGACCATAATATGATAGAATTCTTCATCAAGATGGAGAGTGACGTAGTTGATTCTGAGACTTGGGTCCTGAATCATAATAAAGGAAACTACGATGGTATGAGGCACGAGTTGGCTATGATGGATTGGAAAACGTTACTTAAAGGGATGATGGTGGATAGGCAATGGCAAATATTCAAAGAGCGTATGGGTGAACTGCAACAATTGTTTATTCCTGTCTGGCGCAAAAGTAAAACAGGAAAGGTGGCCAAACCATGGCTTACAAGGGAAATTAGAGATAGTATTAGATGCAAGGAAGAGGCATACAAATTGGCCAGAAAAAACAACAGACCTGAGGATTGGGAGCAGTTTAGAATTCAGCAAAGGAGGACCAAGGGATTGATTAATAAGGGGAAAATAGAGTCCAAGAGTAAGCTTGCGGGGAACATAAAAACTGACTGTAAAAGTTTCTATGGATATGTGAAGAGAAAAAGATTGGTGAAGACAAATGTAGATCCCTTACAGTCAGAAACAGGGGAATTTATAATGGGGAACAAAGAAATGGCTGACCAACTAAATATATACTTTGGTTCTGTCTTCACAAAGGAGGACACTAATAACATACCAGAAATGTTGGGGAACACAGGGTTTAGTGAGAGGGAGGAACTGAAAGAAATCAGTATTAGTCAGGAAATGGTGTTGGGGAAATTGATGGGATTGAAGGCCGATAAATCCCCAGGGCCTGATAATCTACATCCCAGAGTACTTAAGGAAGTGGCCCGAGAAATAGTGGATGCATTGGTAGTCATCTTCCGAGATTCCATAGACTCTGGAATAGTTCCTACAAATTGGAGGGTAGCTAATGTAACCCCACTATTTAAAAAGGGAGGCAGAGAGAAAACAGCGAATTATAGACCAGTCAGCCTGACGTCGGTAGTGGGGAAAATTCTAGAGCCCATTATAAAAGTTTTAATAGCTGAGTATGTGAAAAACAGTGGCAGAATTTGACAGAGTCAGCATGGATTTATGAAAGGGAAATCATGCTTGACAAATCTACTGGAATTTTTCGAGGATGTAAGTAGTAGAGTTGATGAGGGGGAGCCAGTGGATGTGGTTTATTTGGACTTTCAGAGGGCTTTCGACAAAGTCCCACATAAGAGATTGGCATGTAAAATTAAAGCGCACGGGTTTGGGGGTAGTGTATTGAGATGGATAGAAAACTGGTTGGCAGACAGGAAACAAAGAGTAGGAATAAACGGGTCTTTTTCCGAATGGCAGGCAGTGACTAGTGGGGTACTGCAGGGATTGGTGCTGGGACCCCAGTTATTCACAATACATATTAATGATTTAGATGAGGGAATTAAATGTAATATCTCCAAATTTGCAGATGACACAAAGCTGGGTGGGAGGGTGAGCTGTGAGGAGGATACAGAGATGCTTCAGTGTGATTTGGACAAGCTGAGTGAGTGGGCAAATGCATGGCAGATGCAGTATAATCTAGATAAATGTTAGGTTAACTATTTTGGTAGCAAAAGCAGGAAGGCAGATTATTATCTGAATGGCTATAAATTGAGAGAGGGGAATGTGCAATGAGACCTAGGTGTCCTTGTACACTAGTCGCTGAAGGTAAGCATGCAGGTGCAGCAGGCGGTAAAGAAGGCAAATGGTATGTTGACCTTCATAGCGAGAGGATTCGAGTACAGGAACTGGGATGTCTTGCTGCAATTGTACAGGACCTTGGTGAGACCACACCTGGAATATTGTGTGCAGTTTTGGTCTCCTTATCTGAGGAAGGATGTTCTTGCTATAGAGGGATTGCAGCGAAGGTTTACCTGACTGATCCCTGGGATGGTGGGACTGACATATGAGGAGAGATTGAGTCGATTAGGATTATGTTCACTGGGGTTCAAAAGAATGAGGTGGGATCTCATAGAAACCTATAAAATTCTAACAGGATTAGACAGGGTAGATGCAGGAAGAATGTTCCCGATGGTGGGGGAGTCCAGAACCAGGGTTCACAGTCTGAGGATATGGGGTAGACCATTTAGGACTGAGATGAGGAGAAATTTCTTCATCCAAAGAGTGGTGAGCCTGTGGAATTCATTACCACAGAAAGAAGTTGAGACCAAAACATTGTACGTTTTCAAGAAGGAGTTAGATATAGCTCTTGAGGTGAAAGGGATCAAAGGGTATGGGAAGAAAGCAGGAGCAGGCTATTGAGTTGGATGATCAGCCATGATCATAATGAATGGTGGAGCAGGCTCGAAGGGCCGTATGGCCTACTCCTGCTCCTAGTTTCTATGATTAAGACCTAGTGCCATGAATACCCAAAGGATTGGGACAAAGGATTAGATTTCTAACCATTTGCTTCCAGAGACTCTCCAAATGAATCTACTGGATTTAGTCCATCTGAATTGATCTATGGTTATGAAATAAGAGGCCCATTAAAAGTGATTAAGGAAATGTTTCTAAAGCAGAAAGGTGAATCCTCCATGTTGGATCATGTGTCCATTTTCCAGAAAGACTCACAGGAGCACGTAAAGTAGCATGAGAGCATTTATAAATTTCACAAGCAAAAATGAAAGAATAGGCAGACAAACATGCTACAATTAGAACGTTCCAAGCAGGAGATGAAGTATTGGTATTATTGCTTTTGCAGGGTGAACCCCTGAAAGCGAAATTCAGCAGCCCCTACAAGGTAGTTAGGAGGGTTAGTAAAGTGACTTATCTGATAAATACCCCTGAGCATAGGAAGAAGAAACAGTTATGTCACATAAACATGTTGAAACAATATCATGGCAGAGAAGATGATAAGAAAGAGCCAGTGTGCCAGGTGGTAGGAGTAGTGGAGGATGACAGAGGCAGTAAGGATAAGGCAGAAGGAGCAGTTGGCAGTGCACAAAGTGAACCTCCTACAATTCGACTAGCCAATACGACAATACTGGGACAGTTAGACACTGCGTACTCATATTTAGACGAAGGACGAATGGAAGTAAGTCTCGTTTTGATGTCCATGTGTCACATACCTTGTAATGAAATGCATTTTTGAAATAGCCTTTCATATTTTTTAAGGGAGAAGGCATGTCAAGAACATGGGCGGGATTTTCCACCCAGCATCCACCCGCTGCCGGGAACTTCCGGTCTCGCTGCAAGTCAATGGACTTATGGCTGGGGCCCCGCCTTGCCTGTGGCTGGTCCCGCCTGCAACAGGGTCAGAAAATCCAGCCCATATCTTTTTATTCCTGTTGGACTGTAGTTTAAAATTACAATGGCTGCAGTTTGAAAGATATGTCTACTGGAACAGTGTGAGGGATATATACAATGTTGCTGTCCTGGAACAGAGTGTGCCATGAAAGAAGGATGGTGCAGAGGATGAGTCCGGTCTAACGGAAAACTGCCTGGCAACAACATTTTAATTTGCTCCTGACCAGGTTTGTGTGAGAGCAGTGCAGCAGAAAAGCTCCTAGCCTGAAAAGGGAAAAGACCTAAAACCTCTTTCTCCTGTATGTGTAAGGTTCCAGTAATTCTACAATAATAGCTATCTGTTTTTATTCCCCTCATAGCTCTATAACCTGCTCTCTCTCTGAAAAACCCCTGTCAAGAAGAAAAGGGGAAAATCACCATTAAAGACATTGAAAAGAAAGTGCTCAACCAGTGAACTAAAGACTGAAAGTGCTGGGAAGATCACCTTGTGTAATCAACAAAGAACTGAAAGGAATTTGGAAGACATCAATCAAAATCAACCCATCGAATCCTGTACTCCGGAGTTGGTGCCATTGAACTGTTTTATCCCACCCTTAAAATCCATGTTTTGTGTGTCTTATGTGTTTTGTATGTGTGTCTATAGGAATTTAAGAAGGGGTAGAGTTTAGATTATAGAGTTAAAAATTCATAGTTCATATTTCTTTCTTTTGTCACTGGTTAAAGACAATTTGTTCAATAAACAGTTATTTACTTATTAAGGTTACAAACCTAGTGCTTGTATTCTGTTAACCTAAATTAAACAGTTATGTAGTTTGATTAAACTTATCACATTTGTATTGGCTCGGGGAGCAGTGGGGCTTGATATTGCAGCGCACTATCCCCCATGAGTCGTGAAATTACCCTCTGTTTATATACTTATTAAAGCTCTTGCAATCCATTTATGTCTTCCTGGCTAGTTTACTTGCATTCATTTTTTAATCAACATTTTGGTTGCCTTTGCTGGTTTCTAAAAGTCACCCAATCCTTAGGTTTACTACTATTCTTCACAGCATTAAAAGCCTCTTCTTTTAAGCTAAAACTATCCTTAACTTCCCTAATAAGTTATGGATGGATCTTTCGCACTGTGTCTTCATTTTTTTAATGGGGCATATTTTTGTTGAGCATTTTGAATCATTTCTTTAAATGTTTCCCACTGTTTTTTTCCTGTCATACATTTTAGTTTATTTATCCAATCACCCTTAGCCAGCTCTATCCTCATACCTACATCTGAACTGTGCTGGGACTGATGTTCCTGTGAGCCATATAACTAGGGAAGTAAAGAGGATTTTAAGCCAAATAATGGGGGCAAGGGTACAAATTTGGGAAGATGTGGTAAATCAAAGAGTAGAGACAAGGCAAAAGAAAAAGGTATTATGAAGGGAAATGAAAAACAGACTGTGACAGGAAGGGATAGAGAGCACAAATCTAATAGTAAATCAACAGATGAGACTAGAGGTTATAAAAAGAATAAAGGGATAAAACTAAAGGTTTTGTATTTGAATGCACAAAGCATTCAAAACAAAACAGATGAACTGAGAGTGCACATCAAAATAAATAAGTACGATTTGATAGCTATTACAGAGACATGGCTGCAGGAGGACATGGATTGGGACCTGAATATTAAAGGGTACAGGACATTTAGGAAGGACAGGAAGTATAGAAAAGGTGGAGGGGTGACCCTATTAGTTAATGATGGTATTAGCACAATAGAGAAGGGGGACCTAACTTCAGGAAACCAAGATGTAGAAGTGGTTTGGGTTGAGTTGCAGAATGATAAAGGCAAGAAGTCACTTGTGGGAGTGGTGTAAAGGCCCCTTAATTGTAACTACACAGTAAGAAAAGAGTGTAAAAAAAGAGATAATGGGAGCTTGTCAGAAAGGTACAGCGATAATCATGGGAGATTTTAATCTACATATAGGCTGGAAAAGTCAGATGGGCAAAGGTAGCCTGGATGAAGAGTTCAAAGAATGTTACCGGGATAGTTTCTTAGAACAGCATGTTCTGGAGCCAACCAGAGAGCAGGCTATGCTAGACCTGGTATTGTGCAATGAGATGGGATTATTTAATGATCTCATAGTGAAGGCACCCCTAGGTAGCAGTGGCCATAATATGATTGAATTTTACATTCAATTTGAGGGAGAGAGGAGTGGGTCTGAGACTAAGGGCGGGAATTTCCAAGCCTGCTGGCAGCAGGTGTGATACGTGGCTGGAGCGGACAATATGGCATGATCCGGTTAATGACGGCGGGAAGGCAGATCGCGATCATCCGCTCAGCCTGCTGATGGCGGGCTGCATTTCCCACCAACGGCCAGTGGGGAGCTCACTGTAATACATTAGCATCTCATTAAAAGGCCATCCTGCCAGGCTCTGGACCCCCGCCGGATCGTCAGTCCACATCGGCAGGAAAGCATGTCAACGTGTTTCACAACAAACAGGCGATATGCACTTGGCTGCATTCAACTGGGGGGTACTGAGGTGAGTGAACAGCATTGTTTTCCACAGCTTTCCAGGGTTGCCTGCTGCTTTGCAGGCTTCAGGGGCACCGGGGGGGGAGGTGGGGGGGAGGGTCCTGGGTGAAATGTTGTCCTGCCTCAGAGGCAACTGTTTTTGGGGGCGTGGTGTCCGGGGGCAACTGCTGCCTGGCCCCAGAGGCAATTGTTTTCAGTGTGGGAGGCAAGGTGGTGTCCAGTGGCAGCTGCTGCCTGGCCCCGGAGGTGAATGTGCTCGGGGTGGGGGTGTCCAGTGGCAACTGCTGCCCTGGCATTGGATCCCGTGCACAAGCTATCAAGGTGGGGGGCAGGGTAGGTGAAGGAAATGGCCAGCAGTAGGGACACCTGCATAAACTGACCAACCCTCTACAATTGAGACAATTCAGGTGCAGCCACAATGATATAATCGGGGCTGGGCTTCTAGCCTGCCTGCCCATGCAAGCAATGTGGAGGCACCAACGTGCCACCAAGCCCTTTACTTGACCAATTTACCGGACCACGCAGCAGTTGGACTGCACAAGTTGTACAATCACCTCGCCAATGCTGGCCACATAGCAGTCACCGCTCACAGCCCCTTGCAATCTCAGCATCCTGCACCACTGTCCCCCATGTCACAGGCTGACAGGGCAGCCATGCAGCGCACTCATCCGTGGCCATCCCAGGGGTGGCCAGCACTCTCCGGGTGGTCACATAGGGTCACATAGGCATTGTGCTTTTCGTCTGGGACCAGGACAGCCAGGATTCAGCCCAGATCTCAGGATTCCCACAGGCGCAGGGTGCGATTGAATGCACTCATGTGGCGCCCAGGTCTCCATCGCTACACTCAGTGGACTTCATCAACCGCAAGGGCTTCCACTCACTGAACGTGCAGCTGGTATGTGACCACCAGAAACGCATCCTGCAGGTCTGCGCATGGCTTCCAGGGAGTGTGCACGACGCCTACATTCTCAGTCGGTCACAGGTCCCTGGCGTCTTCCAGGGTCCACAGACGTTGCAAAGACTGCTCCTCGGGATCAAGCACTACTCGCAGAGGCCGTGGCTGATGACACCCGTGCGGCGGCCTCAGACTGCAGCAGAGCGACACACCTTGGTAAAGCAGACCATCGGGTTGTTGAAAATGCAGTTCTGGTGCCTGGACCAGTCTGGCTATATCCTGAAATATAGTCCACTTAGGGTGTCACATTTCATCATCGTCTGCTGCGCCCTTTACCATCTGGCACTCCAATGGGGAGAGGAGCTGGCTGAGGAGGAGATGGAGGAGCTGCATGTCTCCGCCGATGAGGAGGACACTGACAGGGATGAGGGTGAGGGGGTCCTCGGTGGTAATGATGAAGAGGATGAGGCTCTCACACTGGCTAGATGAGGCAGGTGCACTCGGGAGGCCCTCATAGCCGTCAGATTTGTGGAGAATGATGACGACATGCAG
Organism: Cetorhinus maximus; assembly: GCF_964194155.1. Lineage (NCBI taxonomy): Eukaryota > Metazoa > Chordata > Chondrichthyes > Lamniformes > Cetorhinidae > Cetorhinus > Cetorhinus maximus. Next base: position 123,783,145 of record NC_135881.1, on the reverse strand, counting down.
TGATGTGGATCCTCACATCGCAGTTGTGAATCTTTGACTCCAGTCTGGCTTATCTCAGCGCCAATACCCTTTGTGAGAATGCTCCTGTCATGGAGATGCAGTGGAGGCTCTAATAGTCGCTCGATCGCAGGACAATGGTGACAACATGCAGAGAGGACACTCCATAGATCTTCACACAGCCTCTGTGAATGTTTGACTCCTGTCTGGCCGAGGGCAGCTGGCTTGCGCTCCATGATCAGGGCCATCTCAGAGACACAGCCATGAAACTTCAGATGCATCTGATGCTGTTTCTGCCTTCATCACTTGAGCCCTTTAGGAGCTGGTGCACAGCACCACTGGTCGCAGATGCTGGTGTGATGGGGGTCAGCCGCACTTAAAGGTGCTGAGAGCACACGGAGAGAATGAGAGAACTCTGTGGCACCTGCCCACTACATTCTGGCAGCAATGACCAGCACCGCCGAGGTGCAGGCATCAGTAACGTTTCCAGGGAGTGTGAGGCTGGACCATCACTTTGGTCTGAAGGCTGCACAGAGCACAGGGAAGAGGCCCTGGCCTGAGACACCTGCCTTTATCTTGTGCAGAAAGGTTTCACATCTGAGTGACAAGAACACTGTTCATCAGAACAAGGAGCCATAGGCAGGGAGACATTCTTTGGAGTTTATTGACAATAGTGAACAGTATGTACAAGTGATCAACACCCGTGCCCAGGCTGCGCAGCTACTTTTACTTAACTTTCCTAACCCTGCTGCTATGTCTTGGTGCTCCCCGGACATCCACAGCAGAGGTGGAGGTAGCCTGCTGACTGTGACGTCCTGTCTCTGGTGACTTTGGCGGGCGTCCTCTGGAGGACCGAGACTTGGTGGACCCTGGCCTTCTTTCGGGGTCCTGCTGTGTGGCAGTGTCACCCTCCTCAACCTGTGAAGCTGGAGCTGCAGAGGTCACAGGGAGAGGGGATTCAGATGGGCCGGACACTCCTGGAGTCACCTGGGTAGATGACCCTGGGGTGTGCATGTGCTGATCCTCTTCCCTATGGGTGCCCGGGGACCCTGGCTGACTCCGTGAGCAGAAGGGGTAGCTGGAGTGAGATCGAGCTGCCCAGCACCCCTCTCATGTACACACTGTTGGAGGCCAACTATGGCATCAGCGATGGAGTTGAGCCCGTGCAGCAGTGCAGGAGTGACGTCCTGGACCAAGGTCTCCATGGCGGCCGCCATCCTACCAGTGTTGCCCTTGGTGCTTTGCAATGCCACCGCTATCACCTCAGCCTGAAGGCGGACGGACTCCTCCATCGTGCCTTGCAATCTGAGGAGTGCAGCGGACATCTCTTCCTGATGTTCCCGAGCTTGCCTTTGCAGCTCCAGCAACTGTGACCTGACCGAGTCCAGAGGCTCGTCATCTGTCTCGGACTCAACAGGTTCCTAGCCTCCAGCAGCCCTCCGAATGCTGGGGACTTGGGAAGTCCCTGCCACCGCCTGCTGTGGATCAGACTATGCACTGTGCTCACCAGTATGTGATCCTGTGTTATTCTAGAGCTAGGTCCCACGGAGGTGTGTGTCTCTGCACTGGTGGAGGGTGTGGGGGTAATTTCAAGGAGGGTGCTGTCAGATTCCCCTTCGGAGGTTACTTTGGGTCTTGATTGGAGGCCCTGGGTCATGGACTCTGTTAGCTGTTTGACAGATGTGCCTGCGAAAGCAAGGAGAGATAATTGGTGCGTGGCAGTGGCCTGTGAAACAGGACACATCACTCACAGCATGGTTTTCTGATGGATGTTGCACTGCTGGATCATTACTTGGTTGACCGCCGCTGACCTTGCCATCAGCACAGGAATGGTCCAGATCCTCGCCGGCCAGCTGGATGGCTGTTTTCAAAGTCCGTGAGGACCTTGATTTCGGGCATTCCACCACTGGTCTGTGACCTCTCCCTCTTGTTGTGTGCCAGCTTGCCCTGCATGGATAGAGATGGAGAAAGTGTAAGCAGGATGCCTGCCAGGCCAGATGATAAGTATGCCTGGCCTGTGTGGGTGGTGAGTGGTCCCATGGACAGGCTGAGGACAATGAAGGTGTGTGTGAAAGAGTGAATGGTGATGTCCCTTGAACTGGCAGTGAGTGAGGGCCCTGTGGATGTGTGATGGGTTTGTGAATGTGTGAGTTGAGAGTGTGAGAAGAGTGAATTACCCCGTCGGAACAGAGGAGATCATTCATTCTCTTGTGGCACTGGGCGGCTGTCCTCTTCTGAAGGGCATTGGCACTGACCCACCTCCCAAGCCTGGTTGGTGACACCACTGCCCATCCCGTGACCAGAGCGGAGATAGAGGTCATCCCGGCAGGACTCCATGGCATCCAAAAGACATTCCAGTGATGTGTTGCTGAACCTCTGGGCTGCAGTCCTTTTGCTTTTCAGGGCCATGTCTTCCCCGCAGCTGTCGTAGGCTGAAAACGCTGACATTTTTGCGTGAGGTTGGACTTTAAATATGGCCCCCAGCGTGATGAAGCAGCAAGGTGATGGCAGGCGGGCAAATGAGAGCCCGCCCGCCATGGAAACGGCATTAGTGAGTTCAGAAATAGAAGGAGAAAGCAGCTAACCGTGTGGCTGGAGAGATGTTGTAGGAGGGAGAGCTTTAGACGCCTGACATTGGGGCCCGCTCTGGGGGAGTTGGGACCTGTACAGGCTAGACAGCTTGCAAACTCAACAGAGCTGGGAACAATATCCACCCAGGGAGGTTCACTTGTGTTGTGGGGAGGGTTCAAACTAATTTGGTGGGGGGATGGTTACCAGGATGTAGCCAACCAGAAATGAGAAACAAGGAGCATAAAGGAATGAGAGAGACAGGTTGCACTAGAGCAGGCAAGTCCAGCCTTTTTGCATGGGGAGGGGGAGGGACACATTTCCATTTTTTTCTCACTCAAGGGGCTGATGAGCAAATTTCAGAAAGATACATGAATTTCAAAAAGAGTTGAGTATGAAGTAAAGGAACAACTTGTTGAGCAAAATAAAGCAGAGTCAAAGCAATACATTGATAATTTTAAAAAAGTAATTAAGGAAGATGACTGTTGGAGTGTGAGAAGGTCAGAGTGTGTTTGCAACTCACTGCCAGTCTCAGGGTACTCACTCATCCACTCCACTGTGTGAGTTGGTGTGAATAACTGTTGGTGTATGGGGATGAGAGTGAGTGAGAATCTGGAGACTGGGCGTGAGCCAGACACACACACTCACTCTCTCTTGCACACACTTTCACACACATACTCACTCTCTCACCCACACTCTCACAAACAGACACGCTCACACATTCTCTCTCTCACACACACACTCTCATACACACACACACACTCACTCTCTTTCACACATAATCACATTGTCTCTCACAGGCACATACTCCCTCTCTTTCACACTCACACTCTCAATCTCTCACACACATTCTCTCTTTCCCTCACACACACTAACTCTCCTCACACATACTTACTCATGTTCTCTGTCTCTCTCACAAACACACAAGCCAGCCATTTCTCCTACCCCGACCCCAGGGTCCACATTGTCGCACTGCCAGCCCCTGGAGTCTCTCCTTCCCATGCAGGCCCCAAAGTATCTCCTACTCCCGCGGGCCCAGCAGTCTCTCTCTTCACCCCCACTCCCACCAAAAACCACTGTTTTTCCCCAGCATAGTCACGGCGCTGGTGTTCGCTGCTTCCCCAATCACAGCCTGTTTCTCTCACACATTTGCTGCTGATAGGTTCTAGTGGGCCTATCAGCAGCAAACGTGAAGGTGCAGCCACTTGAAGAATCTTGAACTTCACTTACCTGCCTTAACTGTATTTTGAACAGTGGCCCCGAGGGCCACATAGAATGGCTTCGGGGGCCACAGTCCGGCCTGTGGACTGCCAGTTGGACAAGCCTGCACTATAGGAAGAAATAGTACAGGATCCGGTGGGATTAGACTAAATGAGAATGCAACAAGGTCTGAGACAGGTTTACAGTGTGTGTATGTAAATACACAAAGCATGGTTATCTGCAGCCAAGAGCATGAGTCCTGAAGGCTGTGTTCCTCCCAGGGTTAAGGACATCTCTTCTGGGCTAGAGATGAACTTGGAGTGGGAGGAAAAGGATCCAGTTGTCATGGTGCATGTCATTACCAATAATATAGGTAAAACTACTAAGGAGGTCTTCTGAGGAAGTATGAATAGCTAAGGGCTAAATTAAAAAACAAGAATCAAAAAGGTAATAATCTCTAGATTACTACCTGAGTCATGAGAAAATCAGCACAGAAGAGAGAATCCAACAATTTCCCCTTGACATTCATTGGCATCACCATTGCTGAATCCCCCACTATCAACAATTTGGGGGTTATCATTGACCAGAAAATGAACTGGATCAGCCATATAAACACTGTGGCTACAAGAGCAGGTCAGAGACTAGGAATCACCTTCTAACTCTCAAGTCTGTCTACCATCTACAAGGTACAAGTCAGGAGTGTGATGGAATACTCTCCACTTGCCTGGGTGAGCGCAGCTCCCACAACACTCAAAGTTCAACACCATCCAGGATAACGCAGCCCACTTAATTGGCACCCCATCCACCACTTGCAACATTTACTCCCTCCGCCACTGACTTCCACTAGCAGCAGTGTGTAGGGTCTGCAAGATGCACTGGAGGAATTCACCAAAGCTCCTTCGATGGCATCTTCTAAACCTGCAACCTCCACCACCTGGAAGGACAAGGGCATCAGATACATGAGAACAACACCACCTGCAAGTTCCCTTCCAAGCAACACACCATCCTGACTTGGAAATATATCGCCATTCCTTCACTGTCGCTGGGTCAAAATCCTGGAACTCTTTTCCTAACAGTACTGTGGAGTACCTACACCATATGGGTTGCAGCGGTTCAAGAAGGTGGCTCACCACTACCTCCTCAAGGGCAATTAGGGACGGCTAATAAGTGCTGGCCTAGCCAGCACCACCCCCATCCCATGAAAGAATAATAAAAATAAGATCAGAGAGTTGAATATGTGACTCAAATATTTTTTTTTATTCATTCACAGGATGTGGGCTTCACTGGCTGGGCCAGCATTTATTGCCCATCCCTAGTTGCCCTTGAGAAGGTGGTGGTGAGCTGCCTTCTTGAACCGCTGCAGCCCACGTGGTGTAGGTACACCCACAGTGCTGTTAGGAAGGGAGTTCCAGGATTTTGACCCAGTGACAGTGAAGGAACGGGTGATATATTTCCAAGCCAGGATGGTGAGTGACTTGGAAGGGAACTTCTAGGTGGTGGTGTTCCCATCTATCTGCTGCCCTTGTCCTTCTATATGGTAGTCGTTATAGGTTTGGAAAGTGCTGTCGAAGGAGCCTTGGGGCGGTATTTTCCACACCCACCCGCTGCCGTGATCTTCCGGTCCCGTTGTAAGCCAACGGACTTCTGGCTGGGGCACCATCTTGCCTGCGGAGGGTCCCGCCTGCGACAGGGCTGGATAATTCTGGCCTTGGTGAGTTCCTGCAGTGCATCTTGTAGATGGTGAACACTGCTGCTACTGTGCGTCAGTGGTGGAGGGAGTGAATGTTTGTGGATGGGGTGTCAATCAAGCAGGCTGCTTTGACCTGGGCGGTGTCAAGCTTCTTCAGTGTTGTGGGAGCTGCCTTCATCCAAGCAAGTGGGGAGTATTCCATCTCGCTCCTGACCTGTGCCTTGTATATGGTGCACAGGCTTAGGGGAGTCAGGAGGTGAGTTACTCGTCACACGATTCCTAGCCTCTGACCTGCTCTTGTAGCTGCAGTATTTATATGGCTAGTCCAGTTCAGTTTCTGGTCAATGGTAACCCCCAGGATGTTGATAGTGGGGGATTCAGTGATGGTAATGCTATTGAATGTCAAGGGGCGATGGTTGGATTTTCTTTTGTTGGAGATGGTCATTGCCTGACACTTGTGTGGTGCAAATGTTACTTGCTACTTGTCAGCCCAAGCCTGGATATTGTTCAGGTCTTGCTGCATTTGGACATGGACTGCTTCAGTATCTGAGGGGTCATGAATGGTGCTGAACATTGTGCAATCATCAGCGAACATTTCTACTTCTGGCCTTATGATGGAAGAAAGGTCATTGGTGAAGCAGCTGAAGATGGTTGGGCCGAGGACACTACCCTGATGAACTCCTGCAGTGATGTCCTGGAGCTGAGGTGACTGGCCTCCAACAACCACAACCATCTTGCTTTGTGCTAGGTATGACTTCAACCAGCGGAGAGTTTTCCCCTTGATTCCCATTGACTCCACTTTTGCTAGGGCTCCTTGATGTTACACTTGGTCAAATGCTGCCTTGGTTCCAAGGGCATTCACTGTCACCTCACCTGTGGAGGCCAGCTCTTTTGTCCATGTTTGAACCAAGGCCGTAATGGAGTCAGGAACTTAGTGGCCCTGGCGGAACCTGAACTGAGCGTTAGTGAGCAGGTTATTGCTAAGCAAGTGCCACTTGATAGAACCGTTGATGACCCCTTACATCACTTTACTAATTATGGAGAGTAGACTGGTGGGGCGGTAATTGGCTGGGTTGGATTTGTTCTGCTTTTTTTGTACAGGACATGCCTGGGCAATTTTTGACATAGCTGGGTAGATGCCAGTGTTGTAGTTGTACTGGAACAGCTTGGCTAAGGATGCAACAAGTTCTGGAGCACAAGTGTTCAGTAATATTGCTGGAATGTTGTCAGGGCCCATAGCCTTTGCAGTAACCAGTGCCTTCAGCCATTTCTTGATATCATTTTGAGTGAATCAAATTGGCTGAAGACTGGCACCTGTGATGTTGGGGATCTCTAGAGGAGGCTGAGATGGATCATCCACTCAGCATTTCTGGCTGAAGATTGTTGTGAATGCTTCAGCCTTATCTTTTGCATTGATGTGTTGGGCTCCTCCATCATTGAGGATGGGGATATTTGTGGAGCCTCCTCCTCTGGTGAGTTGTTTAATTGTCCACCACCATTCACAACTGGATGTGGTAGGACTGCAGAGCTTAGATCTGATCCGTTAGATGTGGGATTGCTTAGCTCTGTCTATCACTTGCTGCTTATCCTGTTTAGCTTTTATGTGTTGTAGCTTCACCAGGTTGACACTTCATTTTTAGGTATGCCTGGTGCTGCACCTGGCATGTCCTCCTCTACTCTTCATTGAACCAGCCTTGTTGGTAATGCTGGAGTGGGTGATATGCCAGGCCATGAGGTTACAGATTGTGGTTGAGAACAATTCTGTACTGCTGAAGGCCCACAGCACTGCATGATTGCCCATTCTTGAGTTGCTAGATCTATTCAAATTCTATCCCATTTAGCATGGTGGTGGTGCCACACAACACAATGAAGGGTATCCTCAATGTGAAAACATGACTTTGTCTCCACAATGACTGTGCGGTGGTCACTCCTACCGATACTGTCATGTACAGATGCATCTGCGGCAGGTAGGTGAGGATGAAGGTCAAGTATGTTTTTCGCTCTTATTGGTTCCCTCACCACCTGCCGCAGACCCAGCCTAGCAGCTATGTCCTTTAGGGCTCAGCCAGTTGGTCTGTAGTGGTGCAACTGAGCAACTCTTGGTGATGGACATTGAAGTTCCCCACCCAGAATACATTCTGTCCCCTTGCCACCCTCAGTGCTTCCTCCAAGTGCTGTTCAACATGGAGGAGTATTGATTCATCAACTGAGGTGGGGGGGGTGCAGGGTACGTAGTGATCAAGAGGTTTACTTGCCCATGTTTGACCTGATGCCTTGAGACTTCGTGGGGTCCAGAGTCAATGTTGAGAACTCCCAGGGCAACTCCCTCCTGACTGTGTACCACTGTGCTGCCAGCTCTGCTGAGTCTATCCTGCCAGTGGGACAGGACACAGGCAGGGATGATGGTGTCTGGGACATTGTCTGTAAGGTATGTTTCTGTGAGTATGACTATGTCAGGCTGTTGCTTGACTAGTCTATGAGACAGCTCTCCCAATTTTGGCACAAGCTCCTTGTTGTTAGTAAGGAGGACTTTGCAGGGTCGACAGGGCTGAGTTTGCCATTGTTGTTTCCGGTGCCTAGGTCAATGCCGGGTTGTTTGTCTAGTTCCATTGCCTTGAGACTTCTTAGTGGATTGATGCAACTGAGTAGCTTGTTAGGCCATTTCAGAAGGCATTTAAGAGTCAACAACATTGCTGTGGGTCTGGAGTCACATGTAGGCCAGACCAGATAAGTAGGGCAGATTTCCTTCAAATTAATGATTTTCTTCTCTTCAGCTCGAATCCGAAAGGAAAACATGAAACAACTGCCACAACTGTTAAGCAATTTGTATAAATTTCGAGATGCGTGCCTTGAATTCAGTAGTAATAAGACCACCAAGTCTTTTAGGTTTCTTACAAAACTAAATTAAATCCTTATTAATAGCAGAAATGTTTTTAAATACATACATAGATCTACAAATTATTGCTATCATAGCTTCTAAATGCCCTAATTAATCTAAACTGCAGTTACACTTTCGTTAAGGCAACAGTAAGACCAGGATTTTCTGTTTGGACACTTGCCCGACGTCACCACGCGTCATTTTACACGTGGACGTGCAGGGTCCACCTCCCGCATGTCAAACGGAAAATTCTGCCCCCAGTTACACTTTTATTAAGGCAACAGTAGGACACATAGATTTTAAAAGACCCAGGCAAAGAAGCATGATACCCTAAACAATCCAATTCAAAGCGAGTTTTCTTAACTTCAGTACTTTGTAGACAGCAGCTTGAGGTGTAGATGCTGAAGGCTTTACACATTTGGTAAATCTTAGAAAGACTACCCTTACACACAGCCTTCTCACCTTTATACATATTTTCCCCTTTGAATGCAAATTCCCATTGTTTCACTATGTCTTTGGACTTTATCTTTCTAATAATAAAAATCTCTCATAGTACCAAGTTTACCAGTAAACTTTGGGAAAAATAAATACACCGGGCAGAATTTTATGTCCCGTGTGCGGGCATGCACCCGACCCGATCGGGCGTAAAATAGTGCATGATGACGTCAGGAGTGTGTACCGACATCATCAGATATTTCGGTTGGCAGGCACACGTGAGAGTTGGCAGCGCGCCCACTGACAATTAAGAGGGCTATTAAACCCAGTTATCAATTAATTAAGTTGCATTTTTCACTGCCCGTCCAACCTTATGGATGGCAGGTGGGCGAATTGACTAAGCGGCCTTTAGATTTTTTAGGAAAACTCATCCACGAGTGGGGTGAGGTTTCCAACAGTAATTTCTTAAAAATTAAAATTTTTAAACATCCTTTATAATATGTCCCTGTTCATGTGGCTGAGTCACATGTGGGGACGTTTCCCTTATTTTTAAAATCTTTATTTTTGATTGTAAAATTCTTCAGCTCCATGAAGCAGCTCTGTGCCTTCAGGGAGCTTTCAGTGCGTGCTCCCTTGCACATGTGCAGGCTTTAGGCTCGCTCTCCTCCTGCCCCCCCACCCCCACCCTGGCAGCGCTGAGGTTCTCAGTGCGTGTTTCATGTTGGCTGGCCGTTAATTGGCCAGCCAGCATGAAATCACAGTTGGAGCCCAATTGTAGGTGGAGGTCCATTTTGCGGCCCTCCCTCCGCGCCCACCTGACAAAGGGAAAATCCTGCACACTGTTTCTTAACTCCCCCTGGCTAGGTGTAATATTTCACTCCCTCTCTTTGAATCCAAACTAGTCTGGTTTATTTAAAATGCAAATGTTCCCTTTACCTCTTACATTCTGCAACCTCCGCCCATGTTTACCTATTTTACATTTCAAAGCTAGCTTATCTTCTGACACGTCAAAGCCTTCAGACCAGCTGCCTTTAACACAATTAAGTCACACACAGACATAGACCCATAGACACAGACCCCATTATAACTCTACTTAACAATAAATTCCAGTAACATTATGAGAATTATTATATCTTCCTGACATCCCCCATTATTAAAAAATGAACCATCATTATTTAAGAAGGTGGTTTCATTTTATGAACTCATTTTACATTACCTACTATACTTATTACACTATTACATTACCAGATGCAAGCATTAACACAACAATATATTCACAAATCCTTGAAAATAGACAAATCCACAAAGTAACAGAAATCATTCTACTCCAGTGTCCAGGTTTTTAAATGTCCAACTTTCCCTTCAAACTTCCACCTGCAGTCAGATTTTCTCATCCAGCTACATGTATAATCTGTAGATTAAATAGTTGCAGCAATAACCTCCATCTGAATAGCCTTGTACTTCTGTCTCGAAATTTGTCCAGAAACTTTAAAGGATTGTGGTCTGTATAAACAACTGTTTCTAACGAATTATTTGCAACATAAATCTCAAAATTCTGCAATGCTAACGCCAAATCCAAACTCCCTTTTTGATTGTTGAATATCTTCTCTTTTGTGTATTCAACTTCCGTGTAAAATACCCTATCAGTTTTTCAATTCTAGCATCATCTTCTTGTAACAGTATGACCCCAACATTTCTCACTTGTGTCCACAGCCAACTTAAATTGCTTGGAGTAATTGGGTACTGCCAAAACTGGTGGTGTAGTTAATACAGTTTTCAAACTGTCAAATGCCTTCTGACACTTAAGACCATAAGACCATAAGACATAGGAGCAGAAATTAGGCCATTCGGCCCATCGAGTCTGCTCCGCCATTCAATCATGGCTGATAGGTTTCTCAACCCCATTCTCCCGCTTTCTCCCCGTAACCTTTGATCTCCTTACCAATCAAGAACCTATCTATCTCGGTCTTAAGTACACTCAATGACCTGGCCTCCACAGCCTTCTGTGGCAATGAATTCCATAGATTCACCACTCTCTGGCGAAAGAAGTTTCTCCTCATCTCCGTTCTAAAAGGTCTTCCCTTTACTCTTGAGGCTGTGCTCTCGGGTCCTAGTCTCTCCTACTAATGGAAACATCTTCCCCATGCTCACTCTATCCAGGCCTTTCAGTATTCTGTAAGTTTCAATCAGATCCCCCCTCATCCTTCTAAACTCCATCGAGTATAGACCCAGAGTCCTCAAACGTTCCTCATATGTTAAGCCTTTCATTCCTGGGATTGTTCTCATGAACCTCCTCTGGACCCTCTCCAGGGCCAGCACATCCTTCCTGAGATACGGGGCCCAAAGTTGCTCACAATATTCTAAATGTGGTCTGACCAGAGCCTTATAAAGCCTCAGCAGCACATCCCTGCTTTTATATTCTAGTCCTCTTGAAATAAATGCCAACATTGCATTTGCCTTACTAACTACCTGCAAGTTAACCTTAAGAGAATCCTGGACTAGGACTCCCAAGTCCCTTTGCACTCCAGATTTCTGAATTCTCTCCCCATTTAGAAAATAGTCTATGCTTCTATTCTCCTACCAAAGTGCATGACCTCACACTTCCCCACGTTGTATTCCATCTGCCACTTCTTTGCCCATTCTCCTAACCTATCCAAATCCTTCTGCAGCCTCCCCGCCTCCTCAATACTACCTGTCCCTCCACCTATCTTTGTATCATCTGCAAACTTAGCCAGGATGCCCTCAATTCCTTCAACTAGATCATTAATGTATAAAGTGAAAAGTTGTGGTCCCAACACTGACCCCTGCGGAACGCCACTAGTCACTGGCCGCCATCCTGAGAAGGACCCCCTTATCCCCACTCTCTGCCTCCTGCCAGTCAGCCAATCTTCTATCCATGCTAGTATCTTGCCTCTAACACCATGGGCTCTTATCTTACTGAGCAGCCTCCTGTGTGGCACCTTGTCAAAGGCCTTCTGGAAGTCCAAGTAGATAACATCCATTGGCTCTCCTTTGTCTAACCTACTCGTTACCTCCTCAAAGAATTCTAACAGATTTGTCATGCATGACCTCCCCTTGATGAAACCATGCTGATTTTGCCCTATTTTATCATGCACTTCCAAGTATTCTGAAATCTCATTCTTAATAATGGACTCTAAAATCTTACCAACGACCGAGGTCAGGCTAATCGGCCTATAATTTCCCGTCTTTTGCCTCACTCCCTTCTTAAACAGGGGGGTTACATTAGCGATTTTCCAGTCCTCTGGGACCCTCGCTGACTCGAGTGATTCCTGAAAGATCACCACTAACGCCTCCATTATCTCTTCAGCTATCTCCTTCAGAACTATGAGGTGTAATCCATCTGGTTCAATAGGTGAACTCCAGTTACTGCAATTAGACTCAATGATGTCTCTTTGAAGCATGAATTCGATTTTTTTCTGTATTTGTGATAACTTTGCTGGATTTAACCTATAAGGATGTTGCCTTAGCGAAGATGAAACTTCTACACATACATCATGTATAGCTAAGTTTGTCCTCTCTGGCTTATTTTCACAAATGGATTTGTGTAACCGCAATAGCTTCTCCAAATCACTTTGACATTTGTCCAGAAGATAACTCAGTATTACATCTAAATTTTCAAGTACCCCCTCATTATCCAGTTTGATTAGAGGAAAATCAATTTCAGAATCCTGCATTTCTACTTCTTTCTCATTATCTACCACCACTAACACCTCCTTTTGGTCCTCTTCTCTGGCAAAGTACTTTTAAAGCATATTTATATGACATACCCTCTGGTTCTTTCTTCTATCTGGAGTATTTATTAAATCATTCACTTCACTCATCTTCTTTTAAACCCTGTAAGGCCCACTAAATCTTACCTTTAATGAGGCACCCATTAAAGCACTTTCTCCACAGCAACAAAGCAATGAACTGTAGCTTTCCTGTCTGTCTTCACTTTCATCACTTGCTGTGATATCTTTTAAATGTTCTTTAACCAACTCACATGCTCTGTCCAACTCCTCAGAATTCTCTTCAGTAAATTGTGAACTCATTCCAACTTCTTTACCTACCACTGATTCTTCCTGTAGACAAACCACTGTTTTTTCCTGTGCCTGAACCTCAGAACCCACAGTACTTTTCTGCACCCGTAAAATTCCAACAGATTTTCCCTGCAATTTCCAACACACAGATTTCATATGTCTAACTTTAGTACAATGAAAACGCCTCAATTTTCAAATGTCACTTCTACCCTCAGCGCCTTCCTTTTTATTCTGAGAAAAAAACTTCCTGCGAATTTCCACCTATACTTCTCTTCCCTGACTACCCATCTTCATTTCACCTTCTCACTTTCTATCCTTTTCTGATTTAAAAGGGTGATGAAAATGTTTAGCCTATGAACTAACTCATAATCGTCAGCCATCTCTGTTGTCTGTCTTAACATTTGAGCCCTCTGTTTCTCCACATGAGTTATCACTACTGAAGGAATTGAATCTTTAAATTCTTGCAAAAGAATTATTTCTCTAAGAGCTGCATATGTTGTCTCTATTTTTCCACCAGTCAAAATTACTTTGTTTTACTCTTTCAAACTCAATATAAGTTTGCCCAGGCTGTTTTCTCATATTCCTAAATTTCAGCTTGTTTGCCTCAGGAACCAACTCATATGCACTCAAAATAGTCTTTTTCACCACATCAGAGTTCACTGACATTTCTTCTGACAGTGAAGCATAAACCTCATTTGCACTAGCCACCAACCTGGATTATGATAACAACATCCAATTTTCCTGTGGCCATTTCATCTGTTTAGCTTTCTTTTCAAATGAAATAAAAAATGCTTCAACATCTCTTTCCTCAAACTTTGGAAGAGCTTGTACAAATTTAAACATCTCCCCACTGGGTTCTGATTTGGAAATAAGTCCTTCCTCACCTACTGGCGTCTTTTTTTAATTGCCTGCATTTTAAGCTGGAATTCTCTCTCTCTTTCCTCCTTTTCTAAACTTGCCATTTATAATTCCCTTTCTTGTTTTCTTTCTCTCTCCTGCTTTTCTGCCTGTTTCCTTTGAAATGCTCTTTCTTTTTCTCTTTCTGCCCTTTCGTTTTCTGCTGCCTCAAGCTCAAGTTTTTTCATTTCTTTTGCTTGTTTAAGTTCAAGGTTCTTCATTTCTAACTGAAATCTCACTACCTCCAGCTGTGACTCAGTAGTATCAGGTATCACTTCCAACTTTAAATGCTGTACTATACCTTCAATTAGATCTGCTTTCTTTGCTCCTGCAGGTAACCCCAATTATAATTTATCCGGCAATTCCATTAACTTAACTTTAGTTACCTTTTGTAAACCAGCCAAAGTTATAACTTCAACTCCCAGACAAGTCTTAGCAACTGCTGAAGCCATATTGCAGTCTCACCACTTAAAATAAACCTCACACCATCTCCTGAATTCAAAGTGCTTCTTGTACTCATAACCTTAAGATTCATCAACTCCAAACCAATCAAGGAATCTCAAATATATCCTGCAAAGAGCCCCCAACTTTGTTATGGCAGAGCTGATGGTAAATGCTGAGCTGCTCAAATCCCAAAGGGAAACTTGAAACAACTGCCATAACTGTTTTGCAATTTGTATAAATTTTGAAATGCGGGCCTTGAACTCAGTATTAATAAGGCCATCAAGTCTTATAGGTTTCTTACAAAACTAAATTAAACCTCTATTAATAGAAGAAAGGTTTTTAAATACACACATAGATCTACAAATTATTACTATGATAACTTCTAAATGCCCTAATTAATCTAAACTGCAGTTACACTTTCGTTAAGGCAACAGTAAGACACATAGGGTGGAATTTTCCAGAATTGCACTAAGTGTGGTACTGGGCGGGTAAAATGGAGTCCCACCCGTTGATGGAAATGGTGGGCTTTCACGCTGTATCATCCCGAGCCTGGCTTATTATTTATTCACTCCAGTGAAACACGCTGTTTCCATGGCGAGCGGGCTCTCATTCGCCTGCCTGCCATCACCCTGCTGTTGCATCATGCCAGCCGCCATCTTTAAAAGGCATCTGCCAGCAAAGCACTCATTGCCACCAGCTCACCACTGCTGCCCGGGAGACATGGCCAGCAAAGGAAAAAAGACTGCAGCCCCCTGCTTCAATGGTGGGTCCCTTCAGAGACTGCTGGATGCCGTGTAGGCCCGATGGGATGTGCTCTACCCTGGCTCTGGCCACAGGATGGGCAGCAAAGTCACCAACCCGGCTTGGAAGGCGGTGGCAGTAGTGGTCAGTGCAAACGCCCTGCAGAGGAGGACAGCCACCCAGTGCCACAAAAGGATGAATGATCTCCTCCGTTCCGCCAGGGTAAGTCACTCTTTTCATCAATTGCAACTCTCACACTCACAAACCTATCACACATCCACAGGGCCCTCACTCACTGCCAGTGCAAGGGACATCACCATTCACTCTCACACATGCCGTCATTGTCCTCATCCCATCCATGGGACTACTCACCACCCACACAGGCCAGGCAAACTTATCATCTGGCCCGGCAGGCATCCTGATACACTCTCCCAATCTCTATCCATGCAGGACAAACAGGCTCACAACAGGAGGGAAAGGTCGCAGACAGGTGGAGGGATGCCGGAGATCAAAGTACTGACAGCATTCGAAAATAGAGCCACCCAGCTGGCCGGTGATGACTGGGACCAGTCCTGTGCTGATGATGAGGTTGACGCTGCTCTACCAAGTGAGGATCCAGCAATGCAACATCCATCAGACAACCAGGCTGTGAGTGATGTGTCCTCTTTCACAGGCCACTGCCATGCACTAATTATATCCCCTTGCTTTCACAGGTACATCTGCCAAACAGCCGACGGAATCCATGACCCAGGGCCTCCAAACAAGCCCCGGAAAAATCTCTGAACAGGAACCTGGAGGCACCCTCCATGAAGTTCTGTCACAGCACTCACCCACACTCTCCACCAGTGCAGACACACACACCTCGGTGGGACCTAGCCTTGAAATCACAATCTGGTGAGCACACCGCACTTTCTGATGCAGGCAGAGGCAGGGACTTCCCAGGTTCCCGACACTCGGAGGACTGCTGGAGGCCAGAACGTTGCTGAGTCCGAGTCAGATGACAAGCCTCAGAACTTGGTCATGTCACAATTGCTGGAGCTGCAAAGGCAAGCTCGGGAGCATCAGGAAGTGATGTCCGCTACACTCCTCAGATTGCAAAGCACAATGGAGGAGTCCATCTGTCTTCAGGCTGAGGTGATAGCGCCGGCATTGCAATGCACCGAGGTCAACAATGGTAGAATGGCGGCTGCCATAGAGACCTTGGTCCAGGATGTCACTCCTGTACTGCTGCCCGGCCTAACTCCAACAGTGTGTACATGAGAAGGGTGCTGGGCAGCTCGATCTCACTCCAGCAACCACTTCCACTCATGGAGTCAGCCAGGGCCCTCGAGCACCCATAGGGAGGAGGATCAGAGGTGCACACTCTGGGGCCATCCACCCAGGTGACTCTGGAAGTGACCGGCCCTTCCGAGTCCCCTCTTCCTGTGACCTTCACAGCTCCAGCTTCACAGGCCGGGGAGGGTGCCACGGCCACACAGCAGGACCCCGAAAGCAGGCCGAGGACCACCAAGTCTCGGCCCTCCAGAGGACACCTGCCAAAGTCATCACAGACAGGGCGTCACAGTCAGCAGGCTGCCTCCAGCTCTGCTGTGGATGTCCCGGGAGCACCAAGACATAGCAGCAGGGTTAGGAAAGTTAAGTAAAAGTAGTTGTATAGCCTGGACATGGGTGTTGATCACTTGTACATACTGTTCACTATTGACAATAAACTCCCAAGAATGTCTCCCTGCCTACGGCTCCTTGTTCTGATGAACAGTGTTCTTGTCACTCAGATGTGAAATCATTCTGCACAAGATAAAGGCTCAGGGCCTCTTCCCTGTGCCCTGTGCAGCCTTCAGACCACACTGATGGTCCAGCCTCACACCCCCTGGAAACATTATTGATACCTGCAAGGCAGTGCTGGTCACTGCTGCCAGAATGTAGTGGGCAGGTGCCACAGAGTTCTCTCATATTCTCTGTGTGCTCTCAATACCTTTAAGGTGGGGCTGACTCCCACCACACCAGCATCTGTGACCAGTGATGCTGTGCACCAGCTCCTGAGGGGTTGGGGTGCTGAAGGTGGACACAGCATCAGATGAAACAAAGGTTTCATGGCTGCGTCTCTGAGCTGGCCCTGATCACAGAGTGCAAACGACCTGCCCTCGGCCAGAGAGGAGTCAAACATTCTCAGAGGCTATGTGAAGATCTATGGAGTGTCCTCACTGCATGTTGTCATCGTCCTCCTGTTATCGAGCGACTATTAGGGCCTCCACTGCATCTCCATGACAGGAACATTCTCACAGAGCGTATTGGCGCTGCCATAAGCCAGACTGGAGCCAAAGATTCATAGGCGCAATGGGAAGATCTACGGGGACACCTCACCTCATGTTGTCATTATCCTCCACAAATCTGACAGCTGTGAGGGCCTCCCAACTGCACCTGCCTAGTCTAACCAGTGTGAGAGCCTCATCCCCGTCAACATCACCACCGAGGATCCTCTCACCTCATCCCCGTCGGCGTCCTCCTCATCTGAGGAGACCTCCAGTTCCGCCATTTCCTCCTCAGCCAGCTCCTCTCCCCATTGCAGTGCCAGGTTGTAAAGGGCACAGCAGACGATGATGATGTGTGACACCCTCTGTGGACTATATTGCAGGGCTCTACCAGACCGGTCCAGGCACCAGAACTTCATCTTCAGCATCCCGATGGTCTGCTCCACCAAGTTGTGAGCTGCTGCATGAGCCTCATTATAGCATCGCTCTGCTGCAGTCTGAGGCCACCGCATGGGTGTCACCAGCCATGGCCTCTGCGGGTAGCCCTTGTCCCCAAGAAGACATCCCTGCAGCCTCTGTGGACCCTGGAAGACTGCAGGGATCTGTGAGTGACTCAGGATGTAGGTGTCATGCACACTCCCTGGAAACCGTGCGCACACCTACAGGATGCGTTTCTGGTGGTCGCATACCAGCTGCACGTTCAGTGAGTGGAAGCTCTTGCAGTTGATGAAGTCCACCGAGTGTAGCGACTGAGACCTGAGCGCCACATGAGTGCAGTCAATCGCACCCTGCACCTGTGGGAACCCCGAGATCAGGGCAAATCCAATGACCCTTGCATCCTGGCTGTCCCGGTCCCGGGCGAAATGCACAAAGTTGTGTGCCATGGAGAAGATGGCATCCGTGACCTCATGGATACATTTGTGGGTGGCGGATTGTGAAATCCCACAGAGGTCGCCTGTGGAGCCCTGAAAGGAGTCACTGACACAGAAATTGAGCACCGCGGTCACTTTCACAGCCACTGCAGTGGATGCCCTCCAAGTCCCCTTGGAGCCAAGTCCCGCAGTAAGTGGCAGATGTGAGCCACCAGGTCCCTAGACATGTGCAGTCATCGGCAACACTAGTTCTCAGTTATCTGCAGGAATGGCAGGTGGCATATATAGACCCTGGGTGTCACTAGGCACCGACCAGCCACGGCTCACTGTCACTCCTGGGCAGCGTGTGCGGGAGCCCCTGCTGCCCCTTCTTCCTAAGGTTTCTGCTCCTGCCTTTGCGCAGCCAGGATCCACCGTCGCTCTCTCCTCCATCTTCTACACTCTCTGTAGGCCATCAGGCAAACAGCTAGGTCACCAGGATCCATGATTCTAACATGGTCCTCTTGCAGCATGAAAGAGATAGAGAGACGTGGTTATCATGGCTGTATCAGCACCTTTCCTGGCCCTGTGCGACCGCCCCTTATGCTTCCCGGAGAGTGCTGGTCACCCCTCGGATGGCCAGAGATGAGTGCGCTGCATGGCTGCCCTGTCAACCTGTGACATGGGGGAGACTGGTCCAAACCAGGATGCTGAGATTGCAAGGGGCTGTGAGCACCTCCAGCAGTGACTGCTACATGGCCAGTGTTGGTGAGGAGATTGTACAACGTGTGCAACCCAACTGCTCCGCGGTCCAATAAAATGGTGGCAGACTCGAGTTCTGTGTCGGGGGGATGGGGGTCGAGGGGTGGGGTGGCGGGGTAAGGTATGGAGCACTTGGCGGCCCTTTGTTGCCACCGCATTGCTTGCATGAGCGGGTAGGCTAGGAGCCTGACCCCAATCATATCACAGTGGCTGCGCCTGATCTGTCTCAGTTGCAGAGGCATGGTCAGTTTATACAGGTATCCCTAATGCATGGCCACTTCCCTCACTTACCCTTACCCCCACCTCAATTGGCTCTGGGTAGGATGCAGTGCCAGGGCAGCACTTGAGCCTCCTCTACCCAGCAGTCGCCTCTGAGGCGGGCTGAGTGGACGATCGCGACCTGCCTTCACGCCGTCGTGAAGCAGGTCGCGCCATATTTTCCGTGCACACCACCTATCATGCTCACCAGCAACGGGCTTAGAAAATTCCGCCCATAGATTTTAAAAGACCCAGGCAAAGAAACATGATACCCTAAACAATCCAATTCAAAGTGAGTTTTCTTAACTTCAGTACTTTGTAGACAGCAGCTTGAGGCTTAGATGCTGAAGGCTTTACACACTTGTTACATCTTAGGATGCCTACCCTTACACACAGCCTTCGCGCCTTTATACATTTTTTCCCCTTTGAATGCAAATTCCCATTGTTTCACTATGTCTTTGGACTTTATCTTTCCAATAATAAAAACCTCTCATAGTACCAAGTTTACCAGTAATCTTTGGGAAAATTAAAAGCACTGTTTCTTAACTCCCCCTGGCTAGGTATAATATTTCACTGCCTCTCTTTGAATCCAAACTAGTCTGGTTTATTTAAAATGCAAATGTTCCCTTTACCTCTTACATTCTGCAACCTCTCCTATGTTTACCTACTTAACCTTTCAAACCTAGCTTATCTTCTGATACATCAAAGCCTTCAGGCCAGCTGCCTTTAATTCAGTTAAGTCACACACAGATACATAGACACGCACCCCACTAATACCCTACTAAACAATAAATTCCAATAACATTATGAGAATTATTATATCTTCCTGACACAATCAGCAACAATTTCATGGTTATAATTAGACTTTTAATTCCAGGTTTTTATTGAATTCAAATTTCACCATCTGCTGTGTTGGGATTTGAACCCAGGTCCCCAGAGCAATACCCTAGGTCTCTGGATTACTAATCCAGCGATACCACCACCACCTTCCCGATCTTCACATAGACTGGACCAACCAAATTGCCAAAGGTGGTCAGGAAGATGAGTTTGTAGAATGCTTTCAGGGCAATTTCTTGGGGCAACATGCTATGGAACCAAATTGTGATAAAGTTGGAGTGACATACACAATTTTCCAATCTAAACAAATGGTTCAAGAATCAAGATTTCCAGAGTCAATTTGGAAGATTATAGATCGTGTGTCTGCAATTATTCCCATCTGCTTGCTTTCAAAACCCTGCAATGGAAGCCATCTGATTTTGGGATTTGCCACTCTTTCCTGTCATTTTTTTCATTAATTTTATCTTGTTCATGTTGATTTTGGTAAGTCTCTGTCCATTGGGATTATCAGCATGCTGACCCCATCCTTTGCTGTAAACACTGATGCAAAGGACCTAATTTTAGCTCTAAGTGAATGAGCTTTGAACAAGTTAAAATCTCACACAAAGTATCTATTCAACATGTCTATTAGTTCCTTATTTTCATTGACAATACCCCCGTTACTAGATTTCAAGGGGCCACATTGCTCCTGACCACCCTCTTTTTCCCAGATAATAATTGTAAACATTTTTTTGTGTTTGATTTTGATATCCCTCGCAAGTTTCTTTGCCAACTCCTTATCGTTGCTCTTGCTATGGTTTGTCACACTTTGCTGTTTTTTGTATCTTTTCCGTTTGCCTTTGACAGTTTTTGCATTCAGAAAAGCTATTCAGCTACATTGGAAGAACAACACAGGACATCAATCAGAGCATCAGCACACAGCAAGTAGAGATTACCACTTTGATAATGCAGGGCGATAAGTGGAAAATATTAACCTTCACGTCTGAGATCCCATAGCCTTTCTTCAATGTGATTTGGAATATTTCTCAAGAACTAATGTAAGCAGCTAATCGGGATAAACTCTGCTTTCCACTGCCACCAACCCCTACCAATAGAGCATATCCTCGGCTGCTCTCCAATAATCGATTTATCCGACACCTGTGAGAAAGAAACAGAACCTTTAAAACTCTGTGTGATACGTATCTTCTAATACTATCAAGTAAAATTGTACAAGACCTACTCTAACTGATGACAGAACTAAGCTGGCATTCTGAGGATAATGTTCTTCTCCACTGCTGTCCAGGAGTAATTAGTGTGGAATGTACCAGAACCGAGCTCTGTCATGACCCAGATTTCTGGGCCCAAACTTTCTCTATATCTAACAAGAATGAAGGCTTTGGAACATGGAGGCAAGTGTGCACACTTGCCATTAAGAGAAGGGGACATCCTAGTACACCCCAAGCCTTGAAGGCAGCCTTAAAAGAGGTAGCTGCAGTGATAGTGGATGCACTGCTAATAATTTTCCAAAGTTCCCTAGATTCTAAAATGGTTCCAACAGGTTGGAGGTTAACAAATGTAATACCACTATTCAAGAAAGGAGGGAGAGAGAAAACCAGGAAACACAGGCCAGTTAAGTCTGACATCAATCACCAGGAAATGCTGGAATCTATTATTAAGGAAGTCCTTACAATGCACCTAGAAAATCATAGTACGATCAGACAAAGTTAACTGGTTTTAAGAAAGGGAAATCATGTTGCCAAATTTATTTGAGTTTTTTGAGGATGTAAATAGTAGGGTAGGATAACAAGGAACCAGTAGATATGGTGTACTTGGATTTCCAAAAGACATTCAATAAAGTGCCACGTAAAATATAAATATGCAAGACAAAGGCTCATGGAGTTGGGGGTTATATATTAGCATGGTTAGCGAATTGATTAATGGACTGGAAACATAAATGGGGCAAATTTATTTTGCCAAATTTATTTGAGTTTTTTGAGGATGTAAATAGTAGGGTAGGGTAACAAGGAACCAGTAGATACGGTGTACTTGGATTTCCAAAAGACATTCAATAAAGTGCCACGTAAAATATAAATATGCACGACAAAGGCTCATGGAGTTGGGGGTGATAAATTAGCATGGTTAGCGAATTGATTAATGGACTGGAAACATAAATGGGGCAATTACAAGTTGGCAGACTGACTAGTGGAGTGCCGCAAGGATCAGTGCTGGGGCCTCAATGAGAGAAAGGGACATCCTAGTACACCCCAAGCCTTGAAGGCAGCCTTAAAAGAGGTAGCTGCAGAGATAATGGATGCACTGCTTATAATTTTCTAAAGTTCCCTAGATTCTAAAACAGTCCCAGCAGATTAATGACTTAGACAAAGAAATAGAGAGTAAACAAAAACAGAATTACCTGGAAAAACTCAGCAGGTCTGGCAGCATCGGTGGAGAAGAAATCAGTTAACGTTTCGAGTCTTCATGACCCTTCGGCAGAACTGAGTATGTTACTCAGTTTTGCCGAAGGGTCATGAAGACTCGAAACGTTAACTGATTTCTTCTCCACCGATGCTGCCAGACCTGCTGAGTTTTTCCAGGTAATTCTGTTTTTGTTTTGGATTTCCAGCATCCGCAGTAGCTTTTAGCTTTTTGTTTTTATCTAAATAGAGAGTAAAGTTTGCTGATGATACAAAGCTGGGTGGGAATGCAAGCTGTGAGGAGGATACAAAGAGGCTGCAAAGAGATATAGACAGGTTAAGTGAGTGGGCAACAAGATGACAGATGGCATATAATGTAGGGACGTGTGAGGTTATTCACTTTGGTTGTAAGAATAAAAAAGAATATTTTTTAAAAGGTGTGAAACTTGCAAATGTTGATATTCAGGGACGCTTGGGTATACTCGTACAAGGAACACAAAAAGTTAGCATGCAGGTACAGCAAGCGATTAGGAAGAAAAATGGCATGTTGGCCTTCATTGCAAGGGGATTGGAGTACATGAATAAAGAAATCTTGCTACAGTTGTAGGGGCTTTGGTGAAACCACACCTCAAATACTGTATGCAATTTTTGTCTCCAAATTTAAGGAACAATTTACTTGCATTGGAAGCAGTACAGAGAAGGTTCACTTCACTGCATGCCCAAATGCAGCAAGACCAGGACAATATCCAGGCTTGGGCTGACAAGTGGTAAGTAACATTCACACCACACAAGTGCCAGGCAATGACCATCTCCAACAAGAGAGATTCTTGACATTCAATGGCATTACCATCACTGAATCCCCTCTATCAACATCCTAGGGGTTACCATTGATTAGAAACTGAACTGGGCTAGCCATATAAATACTGTGGCTACAAGAGCAGGTCAGAGGCTAGGAATTGTGCGATGAATAACTCACCATCTGACTCCCCAAAGCATGTCCACCAGCTACAAGGCACACGTCAGGAGTGTGATGGAATATTCCCCAATTGCCTGGATGAGTGCAGCTCCCACTAAAGAAGCTTGACACCGTCCAGGACAAAGCAGCCCATTTGATTGGCAACACACCCACGAACATTCATTACCTCCAGCACCATCGCACAGTGGCAGCAGTGTGTACCATCTACAAGGTGCACTGCAGGAACTCACCAAGGCTCCTTCAACAGCACCTTCCAAACTCATGACCGCTACCATCTTGAAGGACAAGGGCAGCAGACACATGTGAACACCACCACCTTGAAGCTCCCCTCCAAGCCACACACCATCCTGACTTAGAAATATATTGCCGTTCCTTCACTGTCACTGACTCAAAATCCTGGAATTCCCTCCCTAACAGCACATGGACTGCAACGGTTCAAGAAGGCAGCTCACACCACCCTCTCAAGGGCAATTAGGGATGGGCAATTAATGCTGGCCTAGCCAGTGACATCCACATCCCATGAATGAATTTTTAAAAATAGGCTAGAAGGTGCAGAAATAAAAGGCACTGAGAAAGACAGTGACCACCCACTAGAGGAGCTTCTGGACCTTGGTTGGCTCTTTCCTGAAGTTCATGAGAAGGTTACAGAAGCAGATGATCCATTGGAAGACGAGCTCCTAGATCTCGTTACACTATTTGACTTCACAGCCAATTCCGATGAATCCAGTTCTGGAGGTCCATTCCATTGTTGAAGATGATGTAGTTTTACCTTCTTGTGCTGACACCTTCATCCCATTGCCTACAGTGGAGCAGCCTCACACAGAAGCAAGGAAGGAAATATTAACACACCTACAGAAAGTGCACATAGTACCCTATGAGGAGTAGGAAAGTGGTAATTTCTTCATATCCTGCAATGTTTTCAGGATGTTCATCATTCTTCTTCTCATCTTCCTGATTTATTCAAATCTCAGGTTTTGAATATTTTCTACGTGAAAGATACAGCTGCGAAATTCTTCGTCAAAGTGAAGATGCTTCACCTTCTCAGGCCTTTCCCCGGTGTGCAACAAGAGAGCAGGAGATTCTAGAGAGAATGTTAATTTGTCCTCTTCCTAATCAAGAGAGTGTGATTGTCCATATCCATAAGTCTTCGCTCTTGATTCAGTCTTTCATTGAATGGGTTTCACAACCCTTGCAGTCAAGTTGTCATAAAGATCACAGCCCAGCAGTTACCAGCAGTCATGGGAAGCTGCTATCCCACTCCACCAGTGTATTTGCCTTCCAGGAAGAAGACAGGTGATCGTATATGTCCACAATATCTTCCAAGAGAGCCGTGAACACTGTTGGAGATTGAAACCCTTTGTGACAGTGACTTGGAAAAGGAGAAGGGTAGGAGCTGGATAGAAACTGTAAACAATGCATGAAATTTAGAGACATTGGGAAATGTAAATAGTTCAACAAAAGAATGTAGCAGTTTGACGTTATACTTGGGGGAGATGTAGAGCAATGGGTTAATGGATAATAAGACCATGATGATATAAATGATATAACTGTGACATCAGTAGCCAGATGACCAAGAGACTTGAAGAGAGCTAGGCGCAGAACAGCTTGTGTCCTGAATACCATGTGCTTACCCAAGGGTCTTTGTAAATAGTTCTTAATAAATTGTTTGACGGACTTGAAATATTGGGTATAGTTTAACTTCAGAGAGAAGCAAAGCCTCATCAAGTTTGTTAAGACTATAAAGCATGGTATTAGTAAAACCTCACTAATGCTCAGCAATAACATCAAAACAACATCAAAACACTTCTAACTATTTACAAGATAAGGCTTGTCATAAGGCTTCACATAGAACTATCTCTCAGCACACTGTTGTCATGTGATCTTACATCACTGAGGATATAGACTATTTACATTAACCCTTTACACTACATCTCCTCTCTAGTCTCTGATTGTATTAAATGCCTCATTTACAGTATCCTATATCTCCCTGATTGTATTAAATGCCTCATTTACAGTATCCTATATCTCCCCCTGAAGTCTCTGCCTGAGACTGCACCTAGAGTAGTGCACACAGTTTTGGTCCCCTTATTTAAAGAGGGATATACTTGCATTGGAAGCAGTTCAGAAAAGTTTCACTGGGCCGATTCTTGGGTTAAAGAGGTTGTCTTATGAGGAAAAGTTGAGCAGGTTGGGCTTATAATCATTGGAGTATAAAAAAATGAGAGGTGATTTTATTGAACGGATTTCGAGGCCAGTCTCTCAGCAGATGCTAAGAGGATGTTCCCCTCATGGGGGAAATCTAGAACTAGGGGGCACAGTTTAAAAATGAGGGGTCTCTTATGTAAGATGGAGATGAGGAGAAATTTCTTCTCTTAGAGGGTTCTTAGTCTTTGGAATTCTCTACCCAGAGAGTAATGGGTTTGGGTAATTGAATATATTCAAGGCTGAGTTAGACAGATTTTTGATCTACAAGGGAATTGAGGGTTATTGGGGGCAGGCAGGAAATTGGAGTTAAGGCCACAATCAGATCAGCCATGATCTTATTGAATGGTGGACCAGGCTTGATGCATTGAATGACCTACTCCTGATCCTTTTTCTTATGATCCCTGATTCACAGAGATAACTGTTGTGGTGGCTTCACCAATCTCCCTGGACTTTTACTCAGCTCTCTCGGAGGATATATAGAATTCAAGTTCTCCATGTTCTCTCTCGAACTCGGTACAGTAGTATGTGAATCATCAGAGATTACCAGCTCTCTGTTCTGGCTGCCTTCCTGATTGTCTGGGTAACTGGTCAATTGCATTGAAGGTCTTCTTCGTGTAGCTACAAGTATGCTTCTGTTTCTTCTCACTGTTCCATTTTCAGTCTCCACAAGATAAGATCGCGGATGTAGTGTTTATTTCAAAATCTGGTCTTCATAATTTTGGTCACGAATCTATACTGACTACTATATCAAATTGAAAGAAAAAACATACAATGTGGCAAAGATTAGTGGTAAGCCAGAGGATTGGGAAAATTTTAAAAACCAACAAGAGATGACCAAAAAAAATAAAGAGGGAGAAAATAAACTTTGAAGGTAAACTAGCAACTAATATAAATACGAGCAGTAAGAGCTTCTTTAAATATATAAAAAGAGAGAGGCCAAAGTGAACATAGGCCCCTTAGAGAATGAGGCTGGGGAAATAATAATGGGGAACCAGGAAATGGCAGAGGTGTTGAATAAATACTTTGCTTCAGTCTTCGCAGCAGAAGATTTTAATAGCACACCAAAAATACTAAATAATCAAGGGAAATAAATACAATTACTATCACTAGAGAAAAAATACAAGGTAAACTAATGGGGCTAAAGGCCGATAAGTCCCCTGGACCTGATGGGTTGCATCCTAGGATATTAAAGGAAGTAGCTACAGAGATAGTGGATGCACTGGTAATAATCTTCCAAGAATCCGTAGATTCTGGAAAAGTCCCAGAGGATTGGAGAATGTCCAATATAAAACCCTTATTCAAAAAGGGAGGGAGACAAAAAACAAGTAACTATAGACCAGTTAGCTTAACATCTGTCTTTGGAAAATGTTGGATGTAATAGCAGAGCATTTAGAATTGCATAATTTAATCAGGCTGAGTCAGCATGACTTCATGATGGAGAAATCATGCCTAACAAATTTATTAGAATTCTTTAAGGAAGTAACCAGCAGGATAGATAAAGGGGAACCAGTAGATGTAATATATTTGGATTTCCAAAGACGTACGATAAGGTACCACACATAAGGCTACTTAATAAGGTAAGAGCCTATGGTGTTGGGGGTAGTATATCAGCATGGATAAGGGATTGGCTAACTAATAGAAGATAGAAAGTTAGGATAAGGGGCACATTTTTGGGATGGCAACCTTTAACTAGTGGAGTGCCACAGGGATCAGTGCTGGGGTCTCAATTATTTACAATGTATATTAATGACTTAGATGAGGCAAGTGAATGTACTAACACCAAGTTTGCGGATGACACAAAAATATGTAGGAAGGCAAGTGGTGAGAATGACACAAGGAGTCTACAGAGGGATAGAGGTAGGTTAAGTGAGTGGGCAAAGACTTGACAGATGGAATATAATGCGGGAAAATGTGAGATTATGCACTTTGGCAGGAAGAATAGAGGAGCTGAATATTATTTAAATGAAGAGAGACTGCAGAACGCTGCAGCACAGAGGGATTTGAGAGTCCTTGTGCATGAATCCCAAAAAGCTAACATACAAGTTCAACAGGTAATAGGAAAGGCAAATGGAATGTTGGCCTTTATTTCAAAGGGAATGAAGTATAAAAATAGGGAAGTCTTGCTAATGTTATACGAGGCACTAGTTAGACCACACCTAGAATACTGTGAACAATTTTGGTCCCCTTATCTAAGGAAAGATTTACTGGCATTGGAGGCAGTCCAGAGAAGGTTCACTAGGTTGATCCCAGGTATGGAGGGATTTTCTTATGAGGAGAGGTTGAGTAGGTTGGGCCTGTGCTCATTGGAGTTTAGAAGAATGAGAGGCGACCTTATTGAAACATATAAGATTCTTAAGGGGCTTGACAGAATTGATGCTGAGAGGTTGTTTCCATGTGGGAGCATCTAGGACAATAGGGCATTATCTCAGAGTTAGGGGTCACCCATTTAAAACAGAAATGAGGAGGAATTTCTTCTCTCAGAGGTTAGTTAATCTGTGGAATTCTTTACCGCAGAGGGCTATAGAGGCTGGGTCATTAAGTATATTCAAGGCTGAGATAGTTGGATTTTTAATCAGTAAGGGAATCAAGGGCTATGGAGAAAAGGCAGGAAAGTGGAGTTGAGGATTATCAGGTCAGCCATGATCTCATTGAATGGTGGAGCAGATGCGATGGGCTGAATGGCCTACTTCTGCTCCTACGTCTTATGGTCTTATGGTCTTTGCCTGGATTTCTGGTAAGTTATGTACTCTATGGCGTTGATTATAGTTTCTAGTTTGGTTTGCACAATACTCATCCTCCTTCTCCCATACTCTCTCTATCTCTGTTGCTTTGAGACATAGTACAAGCATGTGTGGAGGAACAGGAAGTTAACTCGGAAGTCACCTTCCCATTAGAAGTTTAGGTGGAGCCAGGCAATTCTGGAGTGGTGTGGAATGGTAGCTCAACAGTGTTAAGTTGATATTGTAATTTTTCTTCAACAAAACCTTCACCGTCCTCACTCCTCATTTGGCCTTCCCATTAGCTTGCAGGTATTCTGGATGAGCTAGTCATGAGGACAAATCCATAGGCTTGCGTGAACTCCTTAAAACATTAGTTGGCAAACTGTGGCCCATTGTGTGAAATGGTTAGGTTTAGAGTGCCGTGCATGGCAAAAAATTTCTTTTAGTAACGTAATGAGAGCTTCTGGGGTGGGACCATGTAGATGCTTAACTTCAACCCATTTGGAGTAATAGTCAAGAACTATGTGGAATGCCTTATCTTTGACCTTAAAAAGATCCACTTCAAGATGTTCCCACTGTCTGGATGGAAATGGGGATACCATCTTGGTTCTCTTTGCTCCTGGCAATGGATTACACAGGCGATGCAGTTTGAAATCATTCCTTCTAGTGATTTTGAGATCCCAGGCCACCAAATGGAATTTTGCATGCTACACATTGCAGCATTACAACACTTTGCAATGCCCAGGTGTCCCTGATGTATTGTCTGAAGGGATCTTGGGTCTGAGGACTCTAGGTTTGACCAATGTTTCATCAAAAATCAGCAAGTCATCCACGACACTGAAGTGTCTTCATTGCTTCAGGATGAGTTTAGTTCATCTTTTGACGCGGTATTCCAGAAATAGAGCACATTCTTCATCTGTTTTTTGTGTCTTTCAAACTTCATTTATCCTCTGTATTGTGGCTGGTAGAAATTTTGTGGTCAATGAAGTATAGGACTCCACATTTTTGACAGAATTTATGTCCTCTTGTTCAGGCTTGTCAACAGGAATTCTTGACAATGCGTCCACTGTAGATTGTTGCTTTCCTTGGTCATACTTGGTTGTGGCATCGAATCTCATCAATCGCAAATGGAATCTTTGGACTCTTGGTGCATCTTTAGCATTTAACAATATAACCAGTGGTTTGTGGTCTGTCTCAATGGTAAACTTTAGGCCTAAGACATAGTTGGCAAACTTCTTACAGCCCCGTGTAGTTGCTAATACTCCTTTTTCAATTACAGTGTAACTTTGTTCCATTTCAGTCAATAATCGAGATGAGTAGTAAACTGGTTTGCGTTTACCATCTCTCTAAATTTGAAAGAGTACAGTTGATGATGCAACAAAAACAAAAAATGCTGGAAAAACTCAGCAGGTCTGACAGCAACTGTGGAGAGAAAGACAGAGTTAATGTTTCGAGTCAGTATGACTCTTCTTCAGAGCTAAAGGGAAGTAGAACTTCTAGATTGGATTCCTCATCCAAAGGTAGTTGCCAAATGCCACTGTTTGGTAAAAATTATGCTCTTTGTTAGTTTTACCAGACTCTCATCCTCAGATGCCATTGGGTGGATCTCCCTTTCCACAGCTTTGTTTAACTGCATGAGGTCAACACAGATTTGCAGTGAGCTGTTTGATTTTTCTACTGGGACCAACTTGTAGGTTATGTTACAGGTGAGATTACTTCCTTATGCAGCATTAATTCAATTTCTTGCTTCAACTTCTGTAAAAGTGGGTGTGGAACTTTCCTTGGGGTGATCAAGCGCACTGCTCTGGCATCTGGTCTCAATGTGCTGTGATAGGCTGTTTTCAGCTTCCCAAACCCCCTAAATAATTTTGGAAATTCTGTCCCAAATTCTCTCGGTTTGTCTTGGCTTCCCAATTCTTTTCCTTTATAGATGAGTTGTAGATCTGTGTAAACTTTCCAGCTTAATAGTCAACATTCTTGGTCATTGCTGCCAGAATGTAGTGGGCAGGTGCCACAGAATTCTCTCATTCTCTCTGTGTGCTCTCAGCACCTTTAAGGTGGTGCTGACCCCCATCACACCAGCATCTGTGACCAGTGATGTTGTGCACCAGCTCCTGAAGAGCTGAAGGTGGACACAGCGTCAGATGCATCTAAAGTTTCATGGCTGGGTCTCTGAGATGGCCCTGATCATGGAGTGCAAGCGAGCTGTCCTCGGTCAGGCAGGAGTCAGACATTCACAGAGGCTATGTGAAGATCCATGGAGTGTCCTCACTGCATGTGGTCATCATCCTCCTGTGGTCGAGCGACAATTAGGGCCTCCACTGCACCTCCATGACAGGAGCATCCTCTCAGAGGCTATTGGCGTTGAGATAAGCCATACTGGAGACAAACGTTCACAACTGCGATATGAGGCCAATTAAGGCCATTAAAGTTGTAGCTTTTGCTGATTTTCATGGTCCATCCAACCTTATTGTTGGTGGATGGGTGAATCAGTCAGGCGGCCTTTATATTTTTCATGAAACCACATCCAAGGGTGGGGTGAGGTTTCCATTATTAAATTTAAAAAATAAACATTCATGGACAGAATTTTTATAATGTCTATGTTCAGGTGACTGTTTGTGATGCTTGGACATTTTTGTTCTGATTTTAAAATCTTTATTTAATACTTTTGAAGCCTTCAGCATCCTGAGGCAGCTCTCTGCCTTCAGGGAGCTTTCATTCAGCGCTTGCCCGTGCCCACGCTTATGTCAGTGCCTGCCCTCCTCCAGCCCCCACCCCGGCAGCACTGAGCATTTCAGTGCAAGTTTCACGCTGGCTGGTCGTTAACTGGCCGGCCAGCGTGAAATCACAGTTGGGGGCCGATTGCAGTTGACAGTCCATTCACCGGCTGCTCCTGGGCCCACCGATTGCGCTCGCACGCCAACCTAAAAATCTTGCCCAATTTGTTCAACTCATTTCTGAGCTGCCTCCTTTGATTCCACTGCCATTTCTAAACTAGTTATATCTCCAAATTGTATCATTTGCATTGAGTTTCTGATCTGGTCCACACATGTGTTTGACATTACATTTCTAAGTAAAAATATCATTTACTAAACATTTGTCCAATCTCCAACACAACTAGATCTTAGTAGTTTAGCACGCTATAATTATAATTCTTGCATATATTTAGGTATTGTCTGCAAACTTGTGAATCATTCCCCCAACATCAACATTTATATCATTAATGAAAACACCAAAACTGATCTCTATTGGACGCCACTGGTAGCTGATCTTCAAGCAGATCCAAACCCACTAACAACCATTTTCTGCCTATGATCATTCAGCCAATTCCCAATGCACTGCAACAAATTACCACTAATTCATAAGATCATAAGACATAGGAACAAAAGTAGGCCATTCGGCCCATCGAGTCCGCTTCGCCATTCACTGAGATCATGGCTGATCTGCTAATCCTCAACTCCACTTTCCTGCCTTTTCCCCATAACCCTTGATTCCCTTACTGATTAAAAATCTGTCTATGACCCAGCCTCTACAGGCCTCTGTGGTAAAGAATTCCATAGGTTCACTACCCTCTGAGAAATGTAAGGAATTATGAGTAATATGCAGCACTACACCAGAAGTACAACTACACCACTGTTGTAACTTAATGTAGTTATGTTCGATTAGCAGCTTTGCATCATAAAAAAAATAATTATTTGCTGTCAAAGTATTTGGTACATCACTGCATACTCCTCGAATCACCATGATTTTTCTTTTGCAATTGCTTAAAACTCCAGGCAATACAGACCTGAAGTTGACAGAATATGCAAAGTATGCACCAATGTACGAACATAAGAACACATAATCTAGGAGCAGGAGTAGGCCCCTTGGCACCTCAAGCCTGCTCCACCATTCAATAAGATCATGGTCAATCTGACTGTAACCTCCCGCCTACCCCCTTGTTAATCAAGAACCTATCTACCTCTGCCTTAAAAATATTCAAAGACCCTGCTTCCACTGCCTTTTGAGGAAGAGTTCCAAAGTCTTATGACCCTCAGAAAATATTTTTCGTCATCTGTCTTAAACGAGTGACCCCTTATTTTTAAACAATGACCCCTAGCTCTAGATTCTCCCACCAGAAGAAATATCCTCTCCACATCCACTCTGTCAAGGCCCCTCAGGATCTTAAAGGTTTCAATCAAGTTGCCTCTTACTCTTCTAAACTCTAGTGGATACAAGCCTAACCTGTTCAGCCTTTCCTCGTAAGACAACCCACCCATTCCTGGTATTAGTCTAGTAAACCTTCTCTGAACTGCTTCTAACACATTTACATCTTTCCTTAAATAAGGAGACCAATACTGTACACAGTACTCCAGATGTGGTTTCAACACTGCCCTGTATAACTGAAGCATAACCTCTCTATTTTTGTATTCAACTTCCCTTACAATAAACAATACTATTCTATTAGTTCCTAATTACTTGCTTACCTGCATACTAGCCTTTTGCGATTCATGCTCTAGGGCACCCAGATCCCCCGGAATCTCAGAGCTCTGCAACCTCTCACCATTTAGATAATATGCTTCTTTTTTATTCTTCCTGCCCAAATGGACAATTTCACATTTTCCCATATTATACTCCATTTGCCAGATCTTTGTCCACTCACTTAATCTATCTACGTCACTTTGTAACCTCACTACGTCTTCTTCATAACTTACTTTCCTGCCTATCTTTGTGGCATCAGCAAATTTAGCAACCATGCCATCTGTCCTTTCATCCAAGTCCTTTATATAAATTGTAAAAAGTTGAGGTCCCAGCGCTGATCCTTGTGGCACACCACTCATTACATCCCACCAATCAGAAAAAGACCTATTTATGGCTACCCACTGTTCCCTGTCAGCTAGCCAATCATCTATCCATGCCAATATGTTATCCCTTACACCATGAGCTTTTATTTCCTGCAATAACCTTTGATGTGGCACTTTATCAAATGCCTTCAGGAAATCTAAGTACCGTACATCCATTGGTTCCCCTTTATCCACAGCACATGTGACTGCTTCAAAGAACTCCAATAAATTGGTTAAACATGATTTCCCTATCACAAAGCCATGTTGACTCTGTCTGATTGCCTTAAACCTCTCCAAGTGCCCTGCTATAACATCTTTAATAATAGCTTCTAACATTTTCCCTATGTTTGGCTAACTGGCCTGTAGTTTCCTGCTTTCTACCTCCCTCCCTTTTTGGATAAAGGGGTTACATTTGCTATTTTCCAATCTAGTGGAACTTTGCCGAATCTAGGGAATTATGAAAAATTAAAACCAACGCATTAACTATTTCACTAGCTACTTCTTTCAAGGCCCTAGGATGAAGTCCATCAGAACTCGAGGGTTTGTCAGCCCGCAGCTCCAACAATTTGCTCAATACCACTTCTCCGGTGATTGTAATTTTCTTGAGTTCTTCCCTTCTTTCCATTACCTGATTTACAATTATTTCTGGGATGTTACTTGCATTTTCTATAGTGAAAACCAATGCAAAATACCTATTCAATTCATCTGCCATCTCCTAACTTTCCGTTATTAATTTAGATCATTAACAGCATTTAGAAGTAAGAGTCAAGGAAGTATGGTATTGGTATTTAGATGATATGAATTCTAAAAGACTCTATCATGGAGAGAAGCCTCTAGTGCGGTATCTTATTGAAAGCTTTCTGAAAGTTCAGGGAGACCGTGTCTACTGGGCTACCATCATCCACTAACCAAAGAAATTCAATTAAACTGTAAAATACACTGTGGGCTAAATTGAATTGTGCATGAGGATTGTGATTTGCTATTAATACATGCCTGTTCAATGTAGTTCAGGCAGCATGCCAACTTTGCGCTGTCTGCACAGTTGAATAATTCCGGCATGTATCAGCAAGGGGCCCAAAATCATAACTTGTGTAAGTTAGCCTGCACTCTTAAAGGGGAGGTTTATTTTGACTGGAGTAAGTGCTGGCAGTCATGCAGGGGTGATTTTGGTCTGGGAAAGAGTGAAGAATGGGAGTGAGTGCCTTCCAAGGATTTCAGACACTACACTGGAGGTTTTGGTGTCACAGGCGGAAAGGAGGAGAGATGTCCTGTATCCGCCAGTGGCCCACTAAATACATGCTCAAAAGGCAATGGGAACAGATAGCCGTGGATGTCAATGTTAGGAGTCAAGCCCTGAGAATCTGGATGCAGTGTCACAAGGAGTCGTCAAAGTAATTGAATGCATTTTCAAGTGCCATATCCTACCAATTGCACCACTAAATTCAGACACTGTTCAATTCACCACACCCCCATCAATTACCTATCAAAGATTTCTATCAATCAGAACTCATACCAAACATTCATAAGCATCACTGCATTCTCAAACACTTAGCTTCATATTCTTGTGGGAGAATCTAGAACTAGGGGTCACTGTTTAAAAATAAGGGGTCGCTCATTTAAGACAGAGATGAGGAGAATTTTTTTCTCTCAGAGGGTTGCGAGTCTTTGGAACTCTCTTCCTCAAAAGGCGGTGGAAGCAGAGTCTTTGAATATTTTTAAGTCAGAGCTAGATAGATTCTTGATTAACAAAGGGGTGAAAGGTTATCAAAGGTAGGCAGGAGTGTGGGGTTGAGATTACATTCAGATCAATCATGATCTTATTGAATGGAAGAGCAGGCTTGAGGGGCTGAGTGGCCTACTCCTGCTCCTAATTTGTATGTTCATACATCCACATCTCCCAGTTTGCAGTCACTTTCAGCTATTCAAACATGACAGCCATATTACCTGAACAGATTGCATAGCACTCACTCTCTCTTGCAGGACAGATTTGTACAACCTGATGCAGCAGAAGTGAACCAGAGGAAC
This sequence comes from Cetorhinus maximus, assembly GCF_964194155.1. NCBI lineage: Eukaryota > Metazoa > Chordata > Chondrichthyes > Lamniformes > Cetorhinidae > Cetorhinus > Cetorhinus maximus. Next base: position 123,748,156 of record NC_135881.1, on the reverse strand, counting down.
GCCTCCATATCTTGAATCCCATGCAGGAGAAAGTGCTGGCCATTATTGGGATGCCTATTGTTGAGGTGGCCAGCAATGGGGCCGAAGCCATGGAAGAAGATCGTATCTTCATAGCTAATCCTCCTTCTCATATCATGCTTCCCCCTCATCCCAAGCTCTCTTCTGAATTACAAGCTGCAGATGGAGTAAACAGGCACCTCTTATTATCCCACTCTACTTACAAAGCAACCTTAGTCTTCTTCTTTTCTTCTTTCAGATACCCAAAATGTGCAACCAGGTCAGGATATGGAGAAACACCAACATGAGAGTGATGATGAAGAAACTACACCACTACTTCCTTTCACACTTGTAGCCACCAGCTCAGACACTCAGAGGAAGTGTGGCTGTAGGAATGGATGATCAGTAGTCTTGAGCCTAAAGACAGATGCCAGACTGCGCTTCATTGTCACAGGGGTCAAAAAGATCTTCTCTTTAATAAAGTAAAATTGAAGCCTCTGTGGGTTGACCTAATTCTACTTATAAGACACTATGCGTACCTTATAGGATGAAGTGGTGGGATCTGCACATAGTGAGGCACTGCCACAAATGCGCTGCAGCCAGGGCAGGGGGCATGAATAGCGCAGTTGCCAATTTGCCAGTGGGCAAAGTCTCACACAAGTTTTACTATAGAGCTCAGGTGAGTGCCTTGATGGGCAGCCTACAGATGAACACTGATGGAGGTGCACCATGAAATGCTTGATGCATTGGGAGCCCTGCTAGGGATGCCTGCAGTCAATGTCGAAGAGCATGGAGGAGTCCAGCAGCAACTTGGCACAGACCTTGATATAGAGCTTGGAGCCCATCCTTTTCAGCTTGGAAGTAGGTGACATGAGGAAAATAATTTTTACGCAGTGAGTGGTTAGGATCTGGAACGCATTGCTTGAGAGTGTGGGGGCAGATTCAATCGTGAATTTCAAAAGGATAATTGATAATTATCTGGAGAAAAAACTTGCAGGGCTGTGGGGAAAAAAAGGGAAAATGGGACTGGCTGAGTTGCTCTTGCCAGGAGTTGGCATGTACATGACAGGATGAATTGCCTCCTTCTGTGCTGTAATCAATGACTCTATGATTTTACGGCGGCCAAGTCTCTTCATACACTTGTGGACGCAGCCATGATACAGCACCTGATGACTGATGTTGCAGCTTCTGCTACAGCAAAGGCAGCAACCATCTAATGTCAGAGTGTTGCAATGAAAGCTCAGAATGCAATCATGCAATGTCAGCTCACTGCAAACTCAGACTGCTGGCATCATGACTGTGCATTAGTGTGCAAGAGGGCTTTTGGCTTTTTAAAAAATTAGTTCAAGAGTGTGAGCATTATCCATTCCTAATTGCCCTTGAGAAGGTGGTAGTGTGCCGCTTTCTTGAATTGCTGCAGTCCATCTTGAGCAGATACACTCACAATGCTGTTAGAGACTCTCAGCTTTTGACCCTGAGACAGTGAAGGAAGAGTGACATAGTTCCAAGTCAGAATGGTTTGTTGCTTAAGGGGAACTTGCAACAGGTGGTGTTCCCGTGTGTCTGAAGCCCTTGTCCTTCTAGGTATTAGATGTCACAATTTTGGACGGTGCTGTTGAAGGGGCCTTGGCGAGTTGCTGCAGTGCATCTTGTAGATAGTGCACAGTGCTGCCACTGTGTGCCAGTGGTGGAGGGAGTGAACGTTTAAGCTGGTGGATAGGGTGCTGATCAAACGAGATGCTTTATCCCTTTGTCCTAGGTGGTGTTAAGTTTCTTGACAGCTATTGAAGCTGCACTCATCCAGGTGAGTGAAGAGTATTCTATCACACTCCTGAATTGTGTTGTGTAGATGATGCTTTGGGGTGGACAGGAGGTGTATTATTTGCCACAGAATTTCCAGTCTCTGACCTGTTCTTGTAGCCACAGTGTTTTTATGCCTGATCCAGTTAAGTTTCTGGGCAATGTTAACCTCCAGGATGTTGATGATGGGGGATTCTGCAATGGTAATGCAGTTGAAAGTCAAGGGGAAGTGGTTAGATTCTCTCCTGTTGGAAATGGCCATTGCCTGACACTTGTGTGTTGTGAATGTTACTTGCCACTCATCAGCCCAAGCCTGAATGAAATCCAGGCCTTGCTGCATGCGGGCACAGATTATTTCATTACCTGAGTGAATGCTGTAGAATCATCAGTGAACATCCCCATTTCTGACCTAATGATGAAGCAACTGAAGATGGTTGGGCCTAGGATGCTGTCATGAGGAACACTTGCAGTGATGTCCTGGGGCTGAGGTGACTGGCCTCCAACAACCACAACCATCTTTCTTTATGCTAGATATGATTTCAACCAGCGGAAAGTTTTCCCCCGATTGCCATTGACTTCAATTTGCCATACTCATTCAAATGCTACCTTGATGTCAAGGGCAATCGCTCTCACCTCACATCTGGAGTTCAGTCAGCTCCTTTGTCCATGTTTGGATCAACGCTGTAATGAGTTCTGGAGCTGAATGGCCCTGACTAAACCGGAACTAAGCATCAGTGATCAAGTTATTGCTAAGTGCCTCTTGATAGCATTGTCACAAAAGTCCAACAACCTGCTCTCCAACAGATTACTAGGGTTTCAGAGGTGCTATTCTGAAGGATTGACAGTGGCTTTATGAAGCCTGAACCTGCTGTCCTCACTCAGGAAAGCAGTATTCATCCTCCCACACCCACTCCGCTCCCAGTAGCCTGCTGCCTGTTGGCTAGCCAAAAAGCCCAGAGTGCTGCACATGCCAAGATGGTGCAGTCCACAGCTGGGCAATCTAGGCCCAGGGTGGCTCGAGATAATGCTACAAGGCCATCTTTTGCCTCTTCCACTGAAATTTTGCAGCTTTACACCAACCACATTGCAGCTACTGGGGTAGCACTACATAGGGGCACTAGGGCTGGCAAAGGGAGAGGAAAAGCAAGCACGAAGGGAATGAACAAGAATGATTATTTGAGTTTTGTGCAGAAATATATATTTATTATATATAAATTTATATCATTTATAAATTTGGTTTGGAATGTTTGTTTTGTGGGAGCTTTTAATTTTATTTTCTGGCTAAACAGGTGCTGTGCTGTTGCATTGGTACCATTGTGACAGAGGGAAAGTGAGATGTGAGACTGTGAGTGAATTGGGGTTGTGGTTACTGTACCACACTCAGATTAGTTCTTCACGGAAAGTGGAAAGATTAGGGCTGTTATAGGTTGCCTCCTTCATTCCTCTTTCTTTTCTTCCTGTTGTTCCTCATGCCAAGCACTATATCACTTGTGGCAGGGATTGTCCCGTCAGGATGGCAAGGCTGTGCAACATGCAGCAGACCACCATGAATTTTGACATTTGCTGTGCTGAGTACTGCATGGCTCTTCTAGAGTGGCCCAGGCAGCAGAAACATTGTTGCAGCATACCAATGGTCTGCTTTATCACATGTTGTGTGGCAACGTGGCTTTAATTGTAAACATGCTACACACATGGACATGGTTGTGTACTAGAATCTTCATCAGCCGTGTGGTCAGCAGATAGCCGTTGTCACTCCTGGCCACCCTTGACAAATCATATAACTAAGGCCGTGTAGGTCTTTAAATTAACAGGTGAGTGAAGTAATGAGAGGGCTTGTTCAGAAATCTAAACAGAAAAGTCAAGGCAATTTGGCAATGTAGTGATTTGAGTAAAGACAAGCAGAGTGGAACAGGAAGGGACAGAAAGTTTAACAGTAATGGTGTTTAACAGTAACAGCAAATAAGGTCCAAGAAAAGGATAGTAGTTAAAAACAATAAAGTGAAAGGCTGTTTATCTGAATGCATGAAGCATTCATAACAAGGTAAAGAATCTAACAGCACAAATAGAGATAAATGGGTTTGATATGATCATCATTACAGAGACATTGCTGCAAGGTAACCAGTGTTGGGAATAAATATTTAAGAGTACACAACATTTCAAAAGGACAGGCAGAATAGAAAAGGAGGAGGAGTACCCCGATAGTAAAGGATGACATAAGGTCAGTGGTCGAGTGACTTTTGGCTCAGGATATCTTGAAGTAAAATCAGTGTGGGTGGAGATTAGGAATAACAAAAATCGGAAAATGCTGGTCGGGAGTAGTTTATAGGCCCTCTAAGTGTAGTTAAAGTATTGGACAGAACTTTAAGCAAGAAATAATTGGAGCTTGTATAAAAGACACTGAAATAATCATGGGGGATTTTAATCTTCATATGGACTGCGCAAATCATTGATCAAAGGTAGTCAGGAAAATGAGTTTGTAGAATGTTTTCACAACAGCAGTACCAACTAGGGACAAAGCTATTTTAGATCTAGTATTGTATAATGAGGCAATGTTAATTAATAATCCCATAGTAAAAGGTGCCCTGGGAAAAAAGTGATCATAATACAATTGAATTCCATTTTAAGTTTGAGAGCGACATATTCAAATCCAAAATAAGAATCTTAAGTTAAACAAAACAAGTTTCAAAGGCATGAGGGAAGAGCTGCCTAAGGTTGATTGGACAAATAGATGTAAAATATTGTGGTAAATAAACAGTGGGAAATACTTAAAGATATAATTTAAAATTTTCCACAAAAATACATTCCATTAAAAATCAAAAACTCAGTGAAGGGTAGATCCATCTGTGACTTGCTAGGGAAGTTATTAAATAAAAAGAAGAGGTTTATAATTTTATAAAGAGTAGTAGTAAGCCTGAGGAATGGGAGAGTTTAAGAACCAACAAAGGGTGACCAAAATTTTGATAAAAAAGGGGAAAAAATAGAATATGAGAATAAACTAGTCAGAAATATAAAAACAATACTTTTACAAGTAAATAAAAAGCATGAGAGTAGCTAAAGCAAACATTGGTCCCTTAGAGGCATGGACAGGAGAAATAATCATGGCGAATGAGAAAATGGCAGAGACTTTGAACAAATAATTTGTATCTCCCTTCACAGTAGAAGACACAAATTACACACCAAAATAGAGGGCAACCAAGGAGTGAATAAAAGTTAGAAGCCCATGGCAGAATTTTTCACTCAGCGTCCGGGCATGCACCCAACCCGCTTGAACATGAAATAGCACATGATGACATCGGGCGAGCATCCCAATGTCATCGTGCTCTCGCAATAATTGGAGGTGCGCCCACTGATAATTAAGAGGCCTATTAAGGCCATTAAACTTGTAATTAACAGAGACTTTTTGTTGCCCGTCCAACATTCCAGTTGGCGGATGGATGAATCAGCCTGGCGGCCTTTGCATTTTCCAGGAAGCCTCATCCACGGGTGGTATGAGGTTTCATTTACTAAATAAAAAAAAGTAAAAATTCATGGGCAGAATTTTCATCTTGTATATGTTCAGGTGACTGATTCAGATCCATGGGCATTTTTTTCCAGATTTTAAAATCTGTTTTTATTGCATTAAGTTCTTTGGCTCCCTGAGGCAGTTCTCTGCTTTCAGGGAGCTTTCATTCGGCACTCCCCCGCGCCTGTGCTGATTTCAGTGCTTGCCTTCCTCCCATCCCCACCCCGGCAGCGCTGAGCCAATTAACAGCCAGCCAACGTGAAATCGCGGTGGGGGGGTCTGTTCCCCGGCTGCTCCTGGGCCCACCAAGCGCGTGCGCCCGCCTAACTAAAAATCCTGCCCCTAAGGTAATTAATGTCATCAGAGAAAAAGTAATAGAAACCTAAGGGTCTAAAAGCCAAAAATTCCCTGGGACCTGATGGTCTTACATCCTAGGGGTCTATAAAAAGTAGCCGCAGAAATAATGGATGTACTGGCTATGATTTTCCAAAATTTGATAGATTCTAGATGGTTCCAGCAGATTGGAAGTTAGCAAATGTAACGGTCCTATTCAAGGAAGGAGGAAGAGAGAAAACAGAGATCTACAGGTCAGTTAGCCTGACATCAGTCGTAAAGAAAATACTGGAATCTATTATTAAGGAAGACATAACAATACACTTAGAAAATCATAGAATGATCAGACAGAGTCAACATGGATTTACAAAAGGGAAATCATGTTTGACAAATATATTTGAAGTTTTTGAGGATTAAACCAGTAGGGTAGATAAAAGGAAGCCAGTAGTTGTTGTATTCTGGGTTTTCAAAAGACATTAGATAAGGTACCACATGGAAGTTTAATATGTAAGATAAGGCTCATGGAATTGGTGGTTAAATATTAGCATGGACAAAGAATTGGTTAACAGGCAGGAAGGAGAATGCAGTGATAAATGGGGCAGGCTGTAACTAGTGAAGTGCCACAAGGATCAGTGCTGGGACCTCAGCTATTTACAACCTTTATTAATGACTTAGACAAAGAGATCAGGAGTAATATATCTAGGGTATCTAGGTTTGCTGATGATACAAAGCTGGTCAAAAATGTAAGTTGTGAGGAGACATAAAGGGGTAAAGAAGACGTAAAGAGATAGAGACAGGTTAAGTGAGTGGGCCCAAGATAGCAGTTAGGGCATAATGTGGAGAAGTGTGGGATTATTCATTTTGGTAGTAAGGATAGAAAAGCAGAATATTTTCAAAAGGCATGAAACTTGTAAATGTTGATGTTCAGAGAGATTTGGGTGCACTCATGCACAAAACATAAAAAGTTAACAGGCAGGTACAGGAAATTAGGCAAATGGAAGGTTGGCCTTTATTGTAAGGGAACTGGGGTACAAGAAGGAGTTTTGCTGCAATTGTATAGGGTTTTGGTGAGACTACAAATGGAGTACTGTGCACTGTTTTGGTCTCCAAATTTATGTAAGGAGATACTTGCCTTGGAGGCGGCGCAGCGAAGGCTCACTGGGTTAATTCCTGGGATGAGACCGTAGTCCTATGATGACACATGGAGTAAATTGGGCCCTTACTCTCTGGAGTTTAGAAGAATGAGAGGTGATCTCATTGAAAAATTCAAGATTCTGAAGGAGTTTGACAGGGTAAACACTGAGAGGTTGTTTCTCCTGGGTAGAGAATCCAGAAAATGGGGAAAACAGTCTCAGCATAAAGGGTTTAGGAATGAAATGAGAAGCAATTTCTTCACTCTCTATCCCACAATGTTTCGAATACTCCATCGTTAAGTACATTCAAGGTTGAGCTTTTTTTGATCTTTCTGGGAATCAAGGAAAATAGGGAGCGTGCGTTGGAAAATAGAGTTGAGGCAGAGGCGGTAAAGAAGGCGCACGATCAGCAAGGAGAGACTTTGGTCCGAGTGAGACAGACTGAGTGAGTATATTTGGGAATTTGGTTCAAAGTGGAAATTTAGTGCATAGAGGAAAAAAGGTGCTTTAGGTAAGGTTAACTACAAGAAGTATGACTTAGAATAGAGTGCTGGGAGTTGGATAATTAAGGAAGTTAGGGAAGAAAGGGAAAAAGGTGCTCTTTTGCTTTCTGCTATCTAACTTTCTCAGCCTTCAGGAAGTGGCCGTACTCTGCTACAGGAGAAAAAGTTAGTTATTTAGTGAGTACCTGGTAAGTGACAAAGGTTTATTACATAGAAACATAGAAAATAGGAGCAGGAGTAGGCCATACGGCCCTTCGAGTCTGCTCCGCCATTCATCATGATCATGGCTGATCATCCAACTCAATAGCCTGCTCCTGCTTTCTCCCGATATCCTTTGATCCCTTTCGCCCAAGAGCTATATCTAACTCCTTCTTGAAAACATACAATGTTTTGGCCTCAACTACTTTCTGTGGTAGCAAATTCCACGGGCTCACCACTCTCTGGGTGAAGAAATTTCTCCTCATCTCAGTCCTAAATGGTCTACCCCATATCCTCAGACTGTGACCCCTGGTTCTGGACTCCCCCACCATCGGGAACATCCTTTCTGCATCTACCCTGTCTAGTCCTGTTAGAGTTTTACAGGTTTCTATGAGATCCCCCCTCATTCTTCTGAACTCCAGCGAATATAATCCTAACCGACTCAATCTCTCCTCATATGTCAGTCCCGCCATCCCAGGAATCAGTCTGGTAAAACGTCGCTGTACTCCCTCTATAGCAAGAACATCCTTCCTCAGATAAGGAGACCAAAACTGCACACAATATTCCAGGTGTGGTCTCACCAAGGCCCTGTATAATTTCAGCAAGACATCCTTGCTCCTGTACTCGAATCCTCTGGCTATGAAGGTCAACATACCATTTGTCTTCTTTACCGCCTGCTGCACCTGCATGCTTACCTTCAGCGACTGATATACGAAGACACCCAGGTCTCGTTGTACATTCCCCTCTCTCAATTTATAGCCATTCAGATAATAATCTGCCTTCCTGCTTTTGCTACCAAAGTGGACAACCTCACATTTATCCACATTATTCTGCATCTGCCATGCATTTGCCCACTCACTCAGCTTGTCCAAATCACACTGAAGAATCTCTGTTTCTTCCTCACAGCTCACCCTCCCACCCAGCTTTGTGTCATCTGCAAATTTGGAGATATTACATTTAGTTCCCTCATCTAAATCATTAATATATATTGTGAATAACTGGGGTCCCAGCACCGATCCATGCAGTACCCCACTAGTCACTGCCTGCCATTCGGAAAAAGACCCGTTTATTCCTACTCTTTGTTTCCTGTCTGCCAACCAGTTTTCTATCCATCTCAATACACTACCCCCAAACCCGTGCGCTTTAATTTTACATGCCAATCTCTTATGTGGGACTTTGTCGAAAGCCCTCTGAAAGTCCAAATAAACCACATCCACTGGCTCCCCCTCATCAACTCTACTACTTACATCCTCAAAAAATTCCATTAGATTTGTCAAGCATGATTTCCCTTTTGTAAATCCATGCTGACTCTGTCTGATTCTGCCACTGTTTTCCAAGTGCTCAGCTATTAAATCTTTTATAATGGGCTCTAGAATTTTCCCCACTACCGACGTCAGGCTGACTGGTCTATAATTCCCTGTTTTCTCTCTGCCTCCCTTTTTAAATAGTGGGGTTACATTAGCTACACTCCAATCTGTAGGAACTGTTCCAGAGTCTATAGAATCTTGAAAGATGACCATCAATGCATCCATTATTTCTCGGGCCACTTCCTTAAGTACTCTGGGATGGGGATTTATCGGCCTTCAATCCCATCAATTTCCCCAACACCATTTCCCTACTAATACTGATTTCTTTCAGTTCCTCCCTCTCACTAAACCCTGTGTTCCCCAAAATTTCTGGTATGTTATTAGTGTCCTCTTTTGTGAAGACAGAACCAAACTATGTATTTAGCTGGTCAGCCATTTCTTTGTTCCCCATTATAAATTCCCCTGTTTCTGACTGTAAGGAACCTACATTTGTCTTCGCCAATCTTTTTCTCTTCACATACCTATGCTTCACATACTTTTACAACCAGTTTTTATGTTCCCCGCAACCTTACTCTCGGACTCTATTTTCCCCTTCTTAATCAATCCCTAGGTCCTCCTTTGCTGAATTCTAAACTGCTCCCAATCCTCAACAAAAACAGAATTACCTGGAAAAACTCAGCAGGTCTGGCAGCATCGGTGGAGAAGAAAAGAGTCGACGTTTCGAGTCCTCATGACCCTTCAACAGTTCTGTTGAAGGGTCGTGAGGACTCGAAACGTCGACTCTTTTCTTCTCCACCTATGCTGCCAGACCTGCTGAGTTTTTCCAGGTAATTCTGTTTTTGTTGAGGATTTCCAGCATCCGCAGTAGTTTTTTGTTTTTATCCCAATCCTCAAGTCTGTTGTTTTTTCTGGTCATTTTGTATGCCTCTTCCTTGGATATAATACTATCTCTAATTTCCCTTGTAAGCCATGGTTTGGCCACCTTTCCTGTTTTACTTTTGCGCCAGACAGGAATAAACAATTGTTGCAGTTTACCCATGCGCTCTTTGAATGTTTGCCATTGCCTATCCACCGTTATCCCTTTAAGTAACATTTCCCAATCCATCATAGCCAACTTGCACTTCATACCATCGTAATTTCCTTTATTAAGATTCAGGACCCTAGTCTCAGAATCAACAACATCACTCTCCACCTTGATGAAGAATTCTATCATATTATGGTCGCTCAGGTCATGCACTTTGGTAGACAGAATAGAGGCATAGACTATTTTCTAAATGGGGAGAGAATTCAGAAATCTGGAGTGCAAAGGGACTTGGGAGTCCTAGTCCAGGATTCTCTTAAGGTTAACTTGCAGGTTGAGTTGGTAGTTAGGAAGGCAAATGCAATGTTGGCATTTATTTCGAGAGGACTAGAATATAAAAGAAGGGATGTGTTGCTGAGGCTTTATAAGGCTCTGGTCAGACCACATTTAGAATATTGTGAGCAATTTTGGGCCCCGTATCTTAGGAAGAATGTTCTGGCCCTGGAGAGGGTCCAGAGGAGGTTCACGAGAACAATCCCAGGAATGAAGGGCTTAACATATGAGGAACGTTTGAGGACTCTGGGTCTATACTCGATGGAGTTTAGAAGGATGAGGGGGGATCTGATTGAAACTTACAGAATACTGAAAGGCCTGGATAGTGTGGATGTGGGGAAGATGTTTCCATTAGTAGGAGAGACTAGGAGCCGAGGGCACAGCCTCAGAGTAAAGGGAAGACCTTTTAGAACAGAGATGAGGAGAAAATTCTTTAGCCAGAGAGTGGTGAATCTATGGAATTCATTGCCACAGCAGGCTGTGGAGGCCAGGTTATTGAGTGTATTTAAGACCGAGATAGATAGGTTCTTGATTGGTAAGGGGAGAAGGCGGGAGAATGGGGTTGAGAAACTTATCAGCCATGATTGAATGGCGGAGCAAACTCGATGGGCCGAATGGCCTAATTTCTGCTCCTATGTCTTATGGTCTCATCCTCAAGGGGCCTCGCACAACTAGATTGCCAATTATTCCTTTCCCATTACACACTACCCAGTCTAGGATGGCCTGTTCTTCAATGTATTGAGGGACCATAATTGGTTCCTCAATGTATTCGTCCAGAAAACCATCCCGTATACACTCCAGGAATTCCTCCTCTACGGTATTGTTACTAATTTGATTTGCCCAATCTATATGCAGATTAAAGTCACCCATAATTACAGATATTCCTTTATTGCATGTGGCTCTAATTTCCTGTTTAATGCCTTTCCCAACATCACCACTACAGTTTGAGGGTCTATATACAATCTCCACTAATGTTTTTTGCCCCTTAGTGTTTCTCAGCTTTACCCATACAGATTCCACATAGTCGGAGCTAATATCTTTCCTCACTATTGCGTTAATTTCCTCTTTAACCAGCAATGCAACTCCACTGCATTTTTCTTTTTGTCTGTCCTTCCTAAATACTGAATACCACTGGATGTTCAGTTCCCATCCCTGATCACCTTGCAGCCATGTCTCCGTAATCCCAACTATATCATACCCGTTTACATCTATTTGCGTGATTAATTCATCCACTTTATTGCGAATGCTCCTCGTGTTAAGGTACAAAGTCTTAAGGCTTGTCTTTTTAACATTACTTGTCCCGTTCCCACTATTTTTCACTGAGGCCCTGTTTGATTCTTGCCCTTGATTTCTCTGCCTATCACTTTTCTTATTCCCCTTTCTGTCTTTGGTTCTTGTCTTTGATTCCCCTTCCTCTGACTTCTTGCATAGGTTCCCATCCCTCTGCCATTTTAGTTTAAACCCCCCCCCAACCACTCTAGCAAATATTCCCCCTAGGACATCAGTCCTGGTCCTGCCCAGGTGTAACCCATCCAGTTTGTACTGGTCCCACCTCCCCCAGAACTGGTCCCAATGTCCCAGGAATCTGAAACCCTCCCCCTCACACCATCTGTTCAGCCAGGGTGTTCATCCGATATATCCTGCTATTTTCACTCTGACTAGCACATGGCACTGGTAGTAATCTTGAGATCACTACCTTTGATTTCCTACTTTTCAACTTACTTCCTAACTCCCTATATTCTGCTTTTAGGACCTCCTTTTTTTTACCTATGTTGTTTGTACCAATGTGTACCACGACCACTGACTGTTCACCCTCCCCCTTCATAATGTCCCGTAGCCACTCTGAGACATCCTTGACCCTAGCACCAGGGAGGCAACATACCAACCTGGAGTCTCATTTGCAGCCACAGAAGTGCCTATCTTTTCTCCTTACAATTGAATCCCCTATAACTATTGCATTCCCGCACTTCTTACCCCTCCCCTGTGCAGCAGAGCCAACCGTGGTGCAACAAATTTGGCTGTTGCTGCTTTCCCCTGTGGGGCCATTCCCCTCAACAGTATCCAAAGTGGTATATCTGTTTTGCAGAGGAATAGCCACTGGAGATTAACTGCACTGCCTGCCTAGTCCTCTTGCTCTGCCTGGTGGTCACACATTCCCTTCCTGCCAGTGAACTCTTAGCCTGCAGTGTGACCACCTCTCTATACGTGCTATCCACGATACTCTGCACCTCGCGGATGCTCCACAGTGTCCCCAGCTGCCACTCCAGCTCCAAAACCCGGGCTTCCAGAAGCTGCAGCTGGAGACACTTACTGCACACATGCTGGCCCCGGGCACTGGAAATGTTCCTGGCTTCCCACATAGAGCGGAGTCTATTCTATTCTATTCCTCAGGTTCAAAATAGTCTGGCAACTGGCGATAAGGTTAATAAAATATATAAATAGAAAATTAAAATATATAATTGAATAAAATAATTAAATAGTCAATTAGAACATATTTAAGAATGTCAGGACAGGTGATGTGTCACAGCTGCAGCATGTGGGTACTCCTGGGAGATTAGGGAGATGAATCTATGGCTCAAAGACTGGTGTGGGAGAAGTGAGTTCTGGTTCATTGGACACTGGCACCAGTACTGGGGAAAGTGTGATCTGTACCATTGGGGCTGTCTACACCTGAAATGTGCTGGGACTGACATTCTTGTGAGCTGCAGAACTAGGGGAGTAGAGAGGGTTTTAAACTAAATAATGGGGGCAAGGGATCAAATTTGGGAAGATGTGATAAATCAAAGAGTGAAGACAAGATGAAAGAAAAAGGTATTATTAAGGGAGATGAAAAACAGACCGTGACAGGAAGGGATAGAGAGTATAAATCTAACAGTAAATCAACAGATGAAACTAAAGGTTATAAAAAGAATAAAAGGATAAAACTAAAAACTCTGCATTTGAATGCACGCAGCATTCGGAACAAAACAGATGAGCTGAGAGCGCACATAAAAATAAATAAGTATGATTTGATAGCCATTACGGAGACATGGCTGCAGGAGGACATGGATTGGAACCTGAATATTAAAGGGTATAGGATATTTAGGAAGGACAGGAAGCTAGGAAAAGGTGGAGGGGTGGCTCTGTTAGTTAACGATGGTATTAGCACAATAGAGAGGGATGACCTAAGTTCAGGAAACCAGGATGTGGAAACAGTTTGGGTAGAGATAAGAAATGGTAAAGGCAAGAAATCACTTGCAGGAGTTGCATACAGGCCCCCTAACCACATAGCAGGGTGGAGCATAAAGGAAGAAATAATGGGAGCTTGTTAGAAAGGCACTGCAATAATCATGGGAGATTTTAATTTACATATAGACTGGAAAAGTCAGATGGGCAAAGATAGCCTAGATGAGGAGTTCATTGAATGTTTTTGGGACAGTTTCCTAGAACAGCATGTTCTGGAGCCAACCAGAGAGCAGGCTAAACTCGACCTGGTATTGTGCATTGAGCTGAGAGTAATTAATGATCTCATAGCGAAGGCACCTCTAGGTAGCAGCAACCATAATATGAGTGAATTTTACATTCAGTTTGAGGGGGAAAGGAGTGGATCTGAGACTAAGTTTTTAAATCTAAATGAGGGCAATTATGAGGGCATGAAAGCCGAGCTGGCTAAAGTGAATTGGCAAATTAGGTTACAGGATAGGTCAATAGAGATGCAGTGGCTAATATTTAAAGGGATATTTCAGAATGCACAGAATAGATTTATTCCAACGAGTAAGAAAAAGTCCAAGGGACAGACACACCACCCTGGGATAACTAAAAAGGTTAAAGATAGTGTCAAACTTAAAGAAAAAGCATATAATTGTGCAAAGACAGGTGGAAGGCCAGAAGATTGGACAGAATATAAGGAACAGCAAAGAATGACTAAAAGACTAATAAGGAGGGAAAAATTAGAGTAGGAGAGACGGCTAGCTAGAAATATAAAAACAGGTAGTAAGAGTTTTTATAAATATTTAAAAAAAGAAAATAGTTAACAAAGTGAATGTAGGACCTATAGGAAGTGAGTCTGGAAAATTGATAATGGAAAACAAGGAGATGGCAGATGAATTGAACAGGTATTTGGCATCAGTTTTCACTATAGAGGATACAAGTAACATCATAGAAGCAGCTATAAACCAGGAAATGAAAATGGGGAAGGAAGTCAGCAAAATTATAGTCACCAGAGAAGTGGTACTAAATTGTTGGAGCTGCAGGCTGACAAGAGCCCGGGTCCTGATGGACTTCATCTGAGAGTCTTAAAAGAAGTGTCTAGTGAGATAGTTGATGCATTGGTTTTAATTTTCCAAAACTCCCTAGATTCAGGGAAGGTCCCATTAGATTGGAAAATAGCTCATGTAACTCCATTATTCAAAAAGGGAGGGAGACAGAAAGCGAGAAACTACAGGCCAGTTAGCTTAACATCTGTCATAGGGAAAATGTTGGAAGCTATTATTAAAGTAGTTATAGCAGACCACTTGGGTAAGCTCAAGGTTATCAGGCAGAGTCAACATAGTTTTGTGAAAGGGAAATCGTGTTTATAACCAACTTATTAGAGTTCTTTGAGGAAGTAACATGTGCTGTGGATAAAGGGGAACTGGTGGATGTACTGTGCTTAGATTTCCAGAAGGCGTTTGATAAAGTGCCACATCGAAGGTTATTGCGGAAAATAAAAGCTCATGGTGTAGAGGGTAACATACTGACATGGATAGAAGATTGGCTAGTTAACAGAAAGCAGAGAGTTAGCATAACTGGGTCTTTTTCAGGTTGGCAAGATGTAACGAGTGGTGTGCCACAGGGATCAGTGCTGGGACCTCAACTGTTTACAATTTATATAAATGACTTGGATGAAAGGGTTGAAGGAATGGTTGCCAAATTTGCTGATGACACAAAGATAGGCAGGAAAGTAAGTTGTGAAGAGGACCTAAGGAGACTACAGGAAGATATAGGTAAGTTCATTAAATGGGCAAAAATCTGGCAAATGGAGTGTAATGGGGGAAAATGTGAAATTGTCCATTTTTGTAGGAAAAATAAAAAGAGAAGCATATTATCTAAATGGTGAGAGATTGCAGAGCTCCGAGGTACAGAGATATCTCGGTGTCCTAGTGCATGAATCACAAAAGGTCAATATGCAAGTATAGCAAGTAATTAGGAAAGTTAATAGAATGTTATCATTTATTGTGAGGGGAATTGAATGTAAAAGCAGGGAGGTTATGCTTCAGTTGTACAAGACACTAGTGAGACCATATTTGGAATACTGTGTACAGTATTGGTCACCTTATTTAAGAAAGGATATAAATGCGTTGGAAGCAGTTCAGAGAAGTCATGCCAGACAATACCTAGAATGGGTGGATCGTCTTATGCGGAAAGGTTGGACAGAGTAGGCTTGTATCCGCTGGAGTTTAGAAGAGTAAGAGGTGACTTGACTGAAACATAGAAGATCCTGAGGTGTCTTGACAAGGTGGATGTGGAGAGGAAAAATCTACAACTAGGGGTCACTGTTTAAAAATAAGGAGTCACCCGTTTAAAACAGAGTTAAGGCAAAACATTTTCACTCAGAGGATTGTGAGTCTTTGGAACTCTCTTCCTGAAAAGGTGGTGGAAGCAAAGCCTTTGAATATTTTTTAAGGCAGAGGTGGATAGATTCTTGGTAAGCAAGGGGGTGATAGGTTATCGGGGGTAGGTTGGATGCAGATTTGAGGTTATTATCAGATCAGCCATGATCTTATTAAATGGCGGAACAGGCTGGAGGAGCTGAACAGCCGATTCCTGCTTCTTGTTCGTAGGTAGTATCTTCAAATGGTCGTATTATATTGAATGGCAGAATAGGATAGGCTTAAGAGCCCTGGTGCTCTTCTCCTGCTCTTATCTCTTAGGTTCTTATGTATTTTACGTCATTCAGTAGCCACCCTTTGGTTTACCTTGGTGGCTCAAATGCATCTGGTTTGGCACAACTGCTGCCAGAATGCCAGGCATTTGAATCATAGAAAGATTAAAAGCACAGAAGGAGGCCATTCAGCCCATTATATCCATGCCAAGTCTCCCCCACCTTTTTCTCATAGCCCTGCAATTTTTTCCACTTTAGATAATTATCTAATTCTCTGTTGGAGGGCTTGTTTGAAACTGGCTCTATCATATTCTCAGGCAGAGCATCCTAGGTCCTAACCGCTCACTGCATAAAGAAGATTTTCTCATGTCACTGTTGCTTCTTTTGTCAATCACCTTAAATCAATGTCCTGTGGTTCTTGACCCTTTGGCCCACGGGAACTTTCTTCCTATCTACTCTGTCCAGAGCCCTCATTATTTTGAAAACCTCTACCAATCTTTTCTAAATCTTCTCTTCTCTAAGAAGAGCAGCCCCAGCTTCTCCAATCTATCCACGTATCTGAAGCTCCTCATCCCTGCAACCATTCTTGTAAATTCTGTCTGCACCATCACTAATGCTTTCACATCCTTCCTAAAGTGGGTTGCCCAGAAGTGGACACAATATTCCAGTTGAGCCTGAACCAGTGTTTTATAAAGGTTCATCATAACTTCCTTGCATTTATACTCTTATGTTTATATGCTTAGGATCCTGGATGTATTACTAGCACTTCATGGACCTGCCCTGTCACCTTCAATGATTTGTGTGCACATACCTCTAGGTACCTCTCTCCTGAACCTGCTTTAGAATTATACCTTTTATTTTATATTGTCTCTCCTCATTCTTCCCACTGAAATGAATCACTTCACACTTCTCAACACTAAATCTGATCTGCTACTTCTTTGCCCATTCCACTAGCCTCTCTAACTACTCTTGAAGTTTATTGCTATCCTCCCTCAGTTCACAATACTTTCAAATTTTGTGTCATTCACAAATATTGAACTCAATCACATTGCCTTCACCAATCCTCTCCATTATCTCATCAAAAAACTAAAGCAAGTTACTTAAACATGATTTCCCCTTAACAAATCCATGCTAACTTTCTTTAATTAATTCACATTTGTCCAAGTGGCTGTTAATTTTGTCCTGAATTATCATTTCTGAAAGCTTTCCCATCACTCAGGTTAAACTGACTGGCCTGTAGTTACTGGATTTATTCTTACACCATTTTTTGAAAAGAAAAGTTGTTATATTTGCAATCCCCAGTCCTCAAACATCATCCCTGTATCTAAGGGAGAATGGAAAATTATGGCCACTGCCTTCACACTTTCCACTCTCAATTCCCTCAGTATTTCATCCGGCCCTGGTGACCTATCAACTTGAAGCATAGCCAGTCTATCCAATATCTCCTCTTTATCAATTTCTAGCCCTTCCAGTGTCTCAACTCACTCCCCTTTCACTATGACTTTGGCATTATCTTCTATCTTGGTAAAGACGGATGCAAAGTCCTTATTCAGTATCTCAGCCCCTGGCTTCATGCATAAATCCCGACTTAGCCCCACTCCTCCTTTTGCCAACTTTTTACTACTGATATGCCTATAGGGGACTTGTGGATCCCCTTTTATGTTAGCTGCCACCAGTTTCTTCTCATACTCTTTCTTTGCTTCTCTTATTTCTTTTTATCATTTCCCTCTGAATTTTCGATTTTCAGATTGGATCCAAACTGTATTATCCACCTGACATCACAGAATCACACAGTGCAGAAGAGGCCCTTCGGCCCATCGAGTCTGCACCGACACATGAGAAACACCTGACCTACCTACCTAGTCCTATTTACCAGCACTTGGCCCATAGTCTTGAATGTTATTACGTGCCAAGTGCTCATCCAGATACTTTTTAAAGGATGTGAGGCAACCCGCCTCCACCACCCTCCCAGGCAGCGCATTCCAGACCGTCACCACCCTCTGGGTAAAAAAGTTTTCCTCACAATCCCCTAAACCTCCTGCCCCTCATCTTGAACTTGTGTCCCCTCGTGACTGACCCTTCAGCTAAGGGAAACAGCTACTCCCTATCCATCCTGTCCATGCCCCTTGTACATAATCTTTACACCTCGATCAGGTCGCCCCTCAGTCTTCTCTGCTCCAACGAAAACAACCCAAGTCTATTCAACCTCTCTCATAACTTAAATGTTTCATCCCAGGCAACATCCTGGTGAATCTTCTCTGCACCCCCTCCAGTGCAACCACATCCTTCCAATAATGTGGCGACCAGAACTGCACACAGTACTCCAGCTGTGGCCTCACCGAGGTTCTATACAACTCCAACATGGCCTCCCTACTTTTATAATCTATGCCTCGATTGATAAAGGCAAGTGTCCCATATGCCTTTTTCACCACCCCACTAACATGCCCCTCCGCCTTCAGAGATCTATGGACACACATGCCAAGGTCCCTTTGTTCCTCAGGACTTCCTAGTGTCATGCTATTCATTGAATACTTCCTTGTCAAATTACTCCTTCCAAAGTGTATCACCTCACACTTTTCAGGATTAAATTCCATCTGCCACTTACCTGCCCAATTGACCAACCCGTCTATATCTTCCTGTAGCCCAAGACATTCAATCTCACTGTTAACCACCTGGCCAATCTTTGTGTCATCTGCAAACTTACTAATCCTACCCCCCACATAGTCATCTATGTCGTTTATATAAATGAGGAATAATAGGGGACCCAGCACAGATCCCTGTGGTACGCCACTGGACACTGGCTTTCAGTCACTAAAGCAGCTTTCTGTCTCCTACAACTAAGCCAATTTTAAATCCACCTTATCAAATTACCCTGTATCCCATGTGCATTTGCCTTCTTTATACGTCTCCCATGTGGGACCTTGTCAAAGGCTTTGCTGAAATCCATATAATCTACATCAACTGCACCACCCTCATCTACAGACCTGGTCACCTCCTCAAAAAATTCAATCAAATTTGTTAGGCATGACCTCCCTCTGACAAAGCCATGCTGACTATCCCTGATCAAACCTTGCCTCTCCAAGCGGAGATAGATTGTCTCCATCAGAATTTTCTCCAATAGTTTCCCTACCACTGACGTGAGACTCACTGGTCTGTAGTTCCCTGGCCTATCTCTACAACCCTTCTTAAATAGTGGACCATATTAGCTGTTCTCCAGTCCCCTGGCACCTCCCACGTAGCCAGAGAGGAATTAAAAATTTGGGTCAGAGCTCCTGCGATCTCCTCCCTTGCCTCCCTCAGTAATCTGGGACACAAACCATCTGGACCTGGAGATCTGTCCACTTTTAAGCCTCCCAACACCTCCAATACCTTTACCTGGAAAAACTCAGCAGGTCTGGCAGCATCGGCGGAGAAGAAAAGAGTTGACGTTTCGAGTCCTCATGACCCTTCAACAGAATTGAGTAATATTAGAAGAGGGGTGAAATATAAGCTGGTTTAAGGTGGGGAGGGGTGGGGGGAGAGAAGTTGTTGGAGGGGGGGAGGGTGGTTGTAGGGACAAGCAAGCAGTGATAGGAGCAGATAATCAAAACAGACAAAGGAACAAAGAGGTGTTGAAGGTGGTGATATTATCTAAACGAATGTGCTAATTAAGAATGGATGGCAGGACACTCAAGGTACAGCTCCAGTGGGGGTGGGGTGTAACGACTAACAGGGCATTAAAGGTATAGATTAAAAAATAATGGAAATAGGTGGGAAAAGAAAAATCTATATAAATTATTGGAAAAAACAAAAGGGACACCCTGGTCCACTCCTCCATCACCCCCTACTCCTCAACCCCCACCTATGGCACCTCCCTATGCCCACGCAAAAGATGCAACACCTGCCCCTTCACTTCCTCTCTCCTCACCGTCCAAGGGCCCAAACATTCCTTTCAAGTGAAGCAGCATTTCACTTGCATTTCCCCTAACTTAGTCTACTGCATTCATTGCTCCCAATGCAGTCTCCTCTACATTGGAGAGACCAAACGTAAACTGGGCGACCGCTTTGCAGAACACCTGCGGTCTGTCCGCAAGAAAGACCCAAACCTCCCTGTCGCTTGCCATTTTAACACTACACCCTGCTCTCTTGCCCACATGTCTGTCCTTGGCTTGCTGCATTGTTCCAGTGAAGCTCAACGCAAACTGGAGGAACAGCACATCATCTTCCTACTAGGCACTTTACAGCCTTCCAGACTGAATATTGAATTCAACAACTTTAGATCTTGAACTCCCTCCTCCATCCCCACCCCCTTTCCATTTCTTCCCCCTCCCTTTTGTTTTTTCCAATAATTTATATAGATTTTTCTTTTCCGACCTATTTCCATTATTTTTAAATCTATACCTTTAATGCCCTGTTAATCTTTCCACCCCACCCCCACTGGAGCTGTACCTTGAGTGTCCTGCCATCCATTCTTAATTAGCACATTCGTTTAGATAATATCACCACCTTCAACACCTCTTTGTTCCTTTGTCTGTGACATCTTTTGATTATCTGCTCCTATCACTGCTTGCTTGTCCCTACAACCACCCCCCCAACAACTTCTCTCCCCTGACCCCCCCCCCACCTTAAACCAGCTTATATTTCACCCCTCTCCTAATATTACTCAGTTCTGTTGAAGGGTCATGAGGACTCGAAACATCAAATCTTTTCTTCTCTGCCAATGCTGCCAGACCTGCTGAGTTTTTCCAGGTAATTCTGTTTTTGTTTTGGATTTCCAGCATCCGCAGTTTTTTGTTTTTATGTTTTTACCGCCAATACCTTGTCACTCCCTATATCAATTTGTTCAAGAACCTCGCAGTCTCTCTCCCCGAGTTCCATACCTTCATCCTAATTCTCTGGGGTGAAGACGGATGTGAAGTATTCATTCAACACTCTACCGATGTCCTCTGACTCCACCCATAGATTGCCCCCTTGGTCCCTAATGGGCCCTACTCTTTCCCTGGTTATCCTCTTCCCATTGATATACTGATAGAATATCTTGAGATTTTCCATACTTTTACCAGCCAGAGATTTTCATATCCCCTCTTTGCTCTCCGAATTGCTTTCTTAAGTTCCACCCTGCACTTTCTGTACTCCACTAATGCCTCTGCTGATTTGCTCCCCTTGTACCTGCTAAAAGCCTCTCTTTTCCTTCTCATCATATCCTGAATATCCCTGGTCATCCATGATTCTCTGGGCTTGTTACTCCTTCCTATCACCCTAGAGGGAACATGTTGAGCCTGTGCCCTCCTCATTTCCTTTTTGAACACCCCCCACTGCTCTTCTGTAGATTTCCCCACAAGTAGCTGCTCCCAGTCTACCTTGGCCAGGTCCTGCCTTATTTTACGAAAATCCACTCTCTCCAAATCCAAAACATTTTTTTGCAACTTGTCTATTTCTTTGTCCATAACAAGCTTAAATTGTACCATGTTGTGGTTGCTATCACTAAAATGCTCCCCCACCATCACATCAGCCACCTGTCTGGCTTCATTTCCCAGAATTAGGTCCAGCACTGCGTCATCCCTTGTTGGACCCTCTACATATTGACCTAAAATGTTCTCCTGTACACATTTCAAGAAATCCACTCCATCCAAGCCCTTAACACTATGTCCCTCCCAATTAATGTTGGGAGAGTTGAAATCATCAAATATAATTACCCTATTGTTATTGGTTTTACACACCTCCAAAAATTGTGCACATATTTGCTCCTCAATTTCCCGCTGACTATCTGGGGGTCTATAATAAACACCTAACAATGTGGCTGCCCCTTTTTTATTCCTAAACTCTACTCACAAAGCTTCATTCGATGCCCCCTCCAAGATATCATCTCTCCTTACTGCAGTAACTGACTCCTTAACTAATAATGCAATGCCTTCCCCTCTTTTACCCCCTCCCCTGTCTCACCTGAAGATTCTATATCCCGGAATGTTGAGCTGCCAATCCTGCCCCTCTCTCAACCACGTCTCTGTGATGGCTACTATATCACAATTCCACATGTCAATCCTGGCCCTTAACTCATCTGTTTTACTTGTAATACTCCTGGCATTAAAGTAGAGGCCATCCAGCCTTGCCTTACTCCCTTGAAGCTTAATGTAGCTGTACTCCCTCTGACTTGATTGTTTTACTGTGTTATGATGTGTCCCTATTCTGCTAACATTCTGTGTCCCCTCCCCCTGCTGAATTAGTTTAAACTCCTCCCAACAGCACTAGCAAACCTGCCCGCAAGGATGTTAGTCCCGCTTTAGTTCAGAAGTAGACCGTCCCAGTTGTACAGGTCCCACCTTCCCAAGAAACGATCCCAGTGATCCAGGAATCTAAAACCCTCCCTCCTGCACCAACTCTTTAGCCGTGTATTCATCTGCGCTATTCTCCTATTTTTGTGCTCACTAGCACGTGGCACTGGGAGTGATCCATAGATTACAGCCCGAGAGGTCCTGCTTTTTAGCCTACTGCCTAACTCCCTGAATTCTTGATGCAATAGACCTCATCCTTCTTTCTACCTATGTCATTGGTACCAACATGTACCATGATCTCTGCCTTATCACCCTCCCCCTTCAGGATCCCTGCAGCCGTTCAGTGACATCCCGGACCCTGGCACCAGGGAGACAACACACCTTCCTGGAGTCACGTTGACGGCCACAGTAGCGCCTACCTGTTCCCCTGACTATAGAATCCCCTATTACTATTGCCCTTCCTCTCTTCCTCCCCTCCTGTACAGACAGGCTGCTTGTGGTGCCAGAAGCTTGGCTCTGTCTGCACTCCCTGGAGGAACCAGCACCCTCATCAGCCTCCAAAAGGGAATACCGCTTTGCGAGCAGGACCCCAGGGGACTCCTGAACTACCTGCCTGTTTCTCTTGGACTTCCTGGTGGTCACTCATTCCCTTCCTTCCTCAAGTCCCTTCAGCTGCGGTATGACCACCTCTCTAAATGTGCTATTCATGATGCTCTCAGACTTGCGGATGCTCCACAGTGTCCCCAGCTGCCGTTCCAGCTCTGAAACCCAAGCTTCCAGGAGCTGCAGCTGGGCATCTGTCATATTTTTGATTTTTTACTGCTTTATCTTGCTCTCTATCACTGTCGTCATCCTGTAAACACTGAATTTGTTTGTTGTATCTTTTCCCCTCATGGGAATGTACCTCAACAGTAACTGAACTATCTCCCCTTTAAAGATAGTCCATTGCTCCATTACAGTTTTGCAAGCCAGTCTTTGCTTCCAATTTACCTGGCCCAGATCTGTTCTCACCCACTGAAGTTAGCCCTTCCCCCAATTAATTATTTTTACTCTGGATTGCTCCTTGTCCTTTTCCAGAGCTAACCTGAAACTTATGGGCAGAATTTTCCCGTTGGCATGCGGGGCCGGGCCCCGCACGCCAACACATAAAATGGCGTGTGGTGATGTTGGGCGAGCGTCCCGACGTCATGGTGCACCATCACGATATTTCGGTGGGCGGGCACGCAATGATCTCCAATGCGCGCCCGCTATTGATTAATGGGCCACTCTGCAGTGAAGATCCTTTTTGGGACCTGCAGGTTTCAGGAAGCCTTCCCTTAGCTTGGGAATGGGAGTTGTGCTCTCCACTGGAGGTACCTCCTCTGAGGAGGAAAGGAGGGCCAGAAGGGGGAGGAGGCCAGGAGTCCACAATCAGCCTCCAGGGGAGCCACCTTTGGGAGGACAGGCATAGGCACAAGGGGCACAGGGCCATGAGGTAGACCGAGGCGGATGGGGCTGCAGAAGACACCATTATCCTGCTGCCAGGGTTTATAGGCAGTGAAGCAGTTACCCCAATATGTCTGAGGTGCAGTGCCGAAGGAGGCTCCTTCTCTTGAGGGAGACAGTCAACTATATCTGTCAGAAGATTGGTCCTGAGATCTCCACTAACTGTGTGGGTGGACACCCCATGCCAGCGGCTCTAAAGGTCACAGCTGCCCTCAATTTCTATGCCTCTAGCTGTTTTCAGGGCTCTGTGAGTGATCTTTGCGGTGTCTCCCAATCAGCTGTCCACACTTGTGTCAAGCAGGTCACAGATGCTCTGTTCAGGCATGCATTGACCTTCATCCACTACCGCTGGGACCAGGCCAGCCACACATAGCGAGCCAGAGGCTTCGCGGCCATTGCTGGCTTCCCCCGTGTCCAGGGTGCTATAGACTGTACACGTGTGGCCATCAAGGCGCCAGCAGGTGAGCCCGGTGCCTTCGTCAACAGGAAGGGCTTCCACTCCATGAGCGTGCAGATAGTGTGTGATCACAGGATGCAGATTCTGCAAGTTTGTGCAAGGTACCCAGGCAGCTCCCACGATGCCTACATCCTCAGATGGTCCCAGGTGCTGGGGCTCTTCAGTGCTCCAACCCGGCTTGATGGATGGCTGCTGGGTGACAAGGGCTATCCCTTCAGAAGGTGGCTCATGACGCCTCTCCGCCATCCAAGAACAGAAGCTGAGCAGCGGTACAATAGGAGCCACGGCACCACAAGGGCTGTGGTGGAGAGAGCCATCGGTCTTCTCAAGATGCACTTCCGATGCCAGGACGTCCAGTACCCTCCAGTGTATCGCTGATAATGGTTGCACGCTGTACTCTCCACAATCTTGCACTGGAAATGGTGGGGACACTGTGGACGAAGAAGATGTAGACGCAGTGGTTGCGGCTGCACACAATGAATCCAGCAGTGAGTCCGAGGATGAGCATGCACAGGGAAATGCTGAGGGGGTAGACACTGACCCGTGCATACTCCAGGAAGCTAGGGACACCCGGGAGGCTTTAGTCCAACGAACCTTCAGTTAGAACACCACAGATGGACCTTCAACACAAGCCTGTGCTGCAGGCTCAATACTCGATACCTGAGTGCAAAATCTGTCTGGATAGGAACATTGACTAAAGGCCTTGTCAATAAAGCTCAATGTGACATAACTCACTCATAACATAATGGGTAACCATCCACCTGCAGAGGAAATGAGTCACCCTCAGCATGGTCACATGTCTAAATTTAATGATATAACAAAATAAACTTAAGGAAACAAAATGACAAAGGTGTTAAACACCACACCATCTAATCATGACCTCATTACGGGGCAACACAAAAGCACCAGTGAGAAACCCATAGTGTGCCAAAGGTGTCTTAAATTTACGCTTTTGGGTGCTACGTCAAGGTGCTCCCCACTCGTTGGCTCTGGCATCTGAGGCTGCCTGCTCACTCTGCTGTCGCCTTGGCAGCTGTCCTCTGGCCCATGGAGCCTGTGCTGCCCCCACCTGGGAGGGAGCGGCCAGTTCCACAGCTGGTATCTCCCCAGTCGTTGCAGCCACACCAGATGCAACGGTCACTGGCAGAAGGGCCGAGGAGCTGCTGCCCTCATCCGGAGCTCCCTGAGAGGAGCCCGCAGAGATGACAGGCAGCTGCTGCGCTGACGTGAGGTCGCTTTGGACCTCCCTGATCACCGTGGTTGGATGGGCACCGAGCTGGGAAACTTGGTGCCCAGACCATCTCCCACACTGGCACTGACCAGCTGAGGTCAATGCCGCTGTGAGAGCTTGATGGACTGAACGCATCCCCAGGAAGCCCTGATGGGTCTCTTGGAGGAGCCTCTCCACGAAAGTCGCCATTCTCTCCATGGAGGAAGCATGGCGCTCGTACATGAGGCTCATTGCATCGGCGATGGTCCATGTGGACTCCTCCACCACGGAGCCAAGCATAGCCTCATGTATCTCCGCCAGATCCTTCCGCACACCCTGCTGGACTTCCAGCGTTTGCTGCCTCACAGATGATTCCAGAGGCCCATCATCAGCCACCAACTGAGCATGTGCCTGGTCCTCTGCAGTCCTCCGACTGCTGGCGCCATGGTCACTCTCTGTCTCCACCAGCTCCTTCAGCAACAGTGAAGTGCCCTCACCGCTGTGCCCCGGGACACTAGTTGATGATCTAATTCCCACCGAGGTGCTAGTATCTGCGCTGGTGCCTGCCTGGCAGAGATGGTGTGACGCCAGTGGGTCAAAGTCTTCAGGGCCCTCAGGTGTGAGAGGGGGCCCCTGTGCCTCCTCCTCCCGGCCCTGCTCCGCTGATGCTGAAAGGAAGAACAAGGACATTGGATCAGTTAACGTGGGGACAATGTCAATGTGCATCCCTGTTCCCCGGATATTATGCCTTCATCCTTCCATAAGCAATGGTCAAGCCATGTTGCAAACTTCAATCACTGAACATTCAGCACTGCCATGGCTGCTGGGACACTAATGGTGACCTCAGTGCTGGGCAAACATACCTGCCCATGGCACCCCAGCCTCTCTGACACCGGTAGACATGGGCGCATGGCGCTTCTCCAGATCAAGGGCCTCCTGATCGGACCTGCTAATGATCGTCAACTAGGCCGGCCCTCTGCCAGTCCTCACCCGCTTGGCGGCATTATGTGCATTCTTCTCCTGAAAAGAAGAGAAGAGCATTGATTAGTGCAACTTGTACCTGGATTCTCTTCGCGGCCGGCCCACCCCAACCAGAGTGGGACATTGCAGGGCTCCAGTGCCTCCTCGCCCTGCAGCTGCCACACACTCTCACAAAGATGCCAGGCCTGTCCTCCCTTCTTGGCCAAATGCTGCCTACATCACAATTGGCACCACACAATCTAACCGTACAAAGCAAGGAGACGCAAAGGGCAGCTGATGGATTGGTGCCCCACCACATGGAAGCTCACCTCCCAGCATGTCATCACCCTGACTTTGACATGTTTTGCAGTTCCAGCACTGCGCCTGGGTGCAGATCCTCCAGGTTGCCCCCAAAACAGTAATGTGGGTATCACCATACCACATGCTGCGGGTGCAGAAACCATCTCTTCACCACCCTGTCAGGGTGGCCTAGGCATGGGCAATATCTGCTGGCCCACCCAGCGAAGGACACATGATGTGAATGATTCAATGCAGTCACTACACTCAGAGTTTGGGTGGGGGGCAGCCAGGGGGGAAAGCCTACCTGCTGGGTTGTGACCAATGCCAACATGGTACTCACCCTTCCCGAGCGCAATAGGTCATTGAAACGCTTGCGGCACTGGATCCAGGTGCGTTGCACCACGTCACAGGAGCTCACTATCGTCGCCACCTCCTCCCAGGCACATTTGGTCATGTGTGGGGTGCCTCCTCCTCCCGTCCCTGTGAATGAGGACCTCCCGCCATGCTGCCACCTCCTCGAGGAGGGGAGCAAGGCAATCATCGGAAAAATGAGGGGCACAGAGCCCCCCTGCCCTACCCTCTTGCCTGGCCTGCTCTCCAGCAGCGCTCTGGGGAGCCCTCCTGCTGGCCATGTTTGACAGCCTTTGTAAGGCTGCAGGTGCTCTTTTAAACAGGCCACCAGGTCGTCATTGGACCTGGCGATCATAGCAGTCCCGCCGCCCACCCACTCCCGCTGTCCTCGGGAGCCGCGTTTCACGCTGGGCGGGCCTTAATTGGCCCGCCTGTGTAAGATGGCGGCACAGACCCAATCACAGGCAGCGATCAGGTCCGCGCCCGCCCGCTCCTGCATGGCCCGCCCAACAGGCAGAAAATTCTGCCCTAAGATACAGCGACACTGTCCACTAAATATTCCCTTACTCACACTTCATCCATTTGACCCTGCTCATTCCCCAGAACCCGATCCAGCAATGCCTCCTTCCTCATTGGGCCAGAAACATGCTGATCTACAAAATTCTCCTGAGCACACCTCATAATCCCTGTTCCCACTCTGCCCTTTACACTATTACTACCCCCATCTATTTTAGGATAATTAAAGTGCCCTATTATAACTACAATATAGTTCTTGCACCCTATTGTAATTTCTTTGCAAATTTGTTCCTCTATATCATTCCCCTAGGCGGTGGCCTGTACAATACACCCTGTAGTTTAATGGTACTTTTATTGTGTCTTAGTGCTAACCAAATGGATTCTGTCCTTGACCCCTCTCAGACATCCTCTCTCTCCAACACTGTAATGTTTTTCTTAATGTTACCCCACTTCTTTCTTTCATACAAATATACAAACATACAAATTAGGAGCAGGAGTAGGCCACTCGGCCCTTTGAGCCTGCTACGCCATTCAATAAGATCATGACTGATCTGATTGAAACCTCAACTCTACATTCCCACCTACCCCCGATAACCTTTCACCCCTTGCTTATCAAGAATCTATCTGGCTGTACCTTAAAAATATTCAAAGTCTCTACTTCCACCACCATTTGAGGAAGAGAGTTCCAAAAATTTGCTACCCTCAGAGAAAAAATTTCTCCTTATCTCTGTCTTAAATGGGTGACCCCTGATTTTTAAACAGTGACCCCTAGTTCTAGATTCTCCCACAAGAGGAAACATCCTTTCCACATCTACCTTGTCAAAACCCCTCAGGATCTTATGTGTTTCAATCAAGTCACCTCTTACTCTTCTAAACTCCAGTAGATACAAGCCTAGCTTGTCCAACCTTTCCTCATAAGACAACCCACCCATTTCAAGCATTAGTCTAAAGTAAAAAGTTGAGGCCCCAGCACTGATCCCTGTGGCACACCATTTGTTACATCTTGCCAACCAGAAAATGACCCATTAATGCCTACTCTCTGTTTCCTGTTAGCTAGCCAATCTTCTATCCATGCCAATATGTTACCCCCTACACCATGAGCTTTTATTTTCTAAAATAACTTTTAATGTGGCAACTTATCAAATGTCTTCTAGAAATCTAAGTATAGAACATCTACAGGTTCCCCTTTATCCACAGCACATGTTACTTCTTCAAAGAACTATAAATTTGCTAAACATGATGCCATCGCACAAAACCATGTTACAGTGCCTGATTACTTTGAATTTATCTAAGCGCCCTAATATAATGTTTTTAATAATAGCTTCTAACATTTTCCTTATGACAGATGTTAAGCTAACTGGCCTGTAGTTTCCTGCTTTCTGTCTCCCTCCAATTTTGAGTAGGGGAGAAACATTTACAATTTTCCAATCTAATGGAACCTTCCCTGAATCTAGAGAGCTTTTGGAAAATTAAAACCAATGCATCAACTGTCTCTCTAGCCACTTCCTTTAAAACCCTTGCATGAAGTCCATCAGGGCTTGTCAGCCCACAGCTCCAACAATGGTGATTGTAATTTTCATGAGTTCCTCTCTCCCTTCCATTTCCTGGGGCAGGATCTTCCCCCCATTGGGGGGTTGTGCAGGAGTGGGCACAAGCGGGCGGGTTCGTTCCTGACTGGCGCCTCTGGTCGGGGGCGCTCAGCCATTTTACGTGGGTGGGCCAATTAAGACCTGCCCAGCGTGATGTGCGCCAGGAAGCGTTATGCGCTCCCTGTGCGGGCGGGGGGGATTCCCTGAGCCTGGAGATCTCCCTGAGGCAAAGTGCTGCTTCAGGAAGATCGGCTCAGGTTTCAAACATTGAATAAAGGTGAGAAAAAATATTATTGACATGTCCCCTCATGTGACACTGTCAGATGAGCTGGGACATGTCCATTACTTTTATTTTAAAATTTCTGGAACATCCCGCTTGTGAATGAGGTTTCATGTTTTTTCTGAAGGCTGCCTGGGCTCTTCATCTGCCCGGCAACCTTAAGGTTGGATGGGCAGGCCCATTAAGTGTTTTAATTAGTTTATTAATGGCCTTAAGTGGCCGTTGATAGGTCGGTGGGTGCGCAGCTGACTCGGCTGTGTGCCCGCCGACCTGAAAATCATGGGGTGACATCGGGACGCACGTCCGACGTCACTCCGCGTCATTTCATGCGTCAGCTAGCAGGCTCCGCTCCCACTCGCCAACCTAAAAATTCTCCCCCTGATTTAAAACCATTTTTAGGATGTTACTTGTAATCCTCCACAGTGATGATCAATGCAAAATACCTGTTCAATTCATCTGCCATCTCATTATTTTTCCATTATTAATTCCCTACACTCACTCTCTATAGGACCAATCTCACTTTAACTCTTTTAACACATTCAGTGGAACAGCAATGGCAGGAGTTTCTGGGAGTAATTTGGGAGACACAGCAAAAATTCATCCCTAGGAAGAAGAGGCATACTAAAGGGAGGACGAGGCAACCATGGCTGATAAGAGAAGTCAGGGACAGCATAAAAGCTAAAGAGAAAGCATACGATGCGGCGAAGAGCAGTGGGAAACCAGGGGATTGGGAAGCCTACAAAGATCAACAGAGGACAACTAAAAAAGAAATAAGGAGGGAGAAGATTAAATATGAGGGTAAACTAGCCAGTAATATAAAAGAAGATTGCAAGAGTTTTTTTAGATATATAAAGGGTAAGAGAGAGGCAAAAGTGGACATTGGGCCGCTGGAAAATGACACTGGAGAAGTAGTAGTGGGGAACAAAGAAATGGCGGAGGAACTGAATAGGTACTTTGCGTCAGTCTTCACGGTGGAAGACACGAGTAACATCCCCAAAGTTCAAGAGAGTCGGGGGGCAGAGGTGAGTATGGTGGCCATTACCAAGGAGAAGGTGCTAGGAAAACTGAAAGGTCTGAAGGTGGATAAATCACCTGGACCAGATGGATTACACCCCAGAGTTCTGAAGGAGATAGCTGAAGAGATAGTGGAGGTGTTAGTAGTGATCTTTCAGGAATCACTGGAGTCAGGGAGGGTCCCAGAGGACTGGAAAATCGCTAATGTAACCCCCCTGTTTAAGAAGGGAGTGAGGCAAAAGATGGAAAATTACAGGCCGATTAGCCTGACCTCGGTCGTTGGTAAAATTTTTGAGTCCATTATTAAGGATGAGATTTCAGATTACTTGGAAGTGCATGATAAAATAGGGCAAAGTCAGCATGGTTTCATCAAGGGGAGGTCATGCCTGACAAATCTGCTAGAATTCTTTGAGGAGGTAACGAGTAGGTTAGACAAAGGAGAGCCAATGGATGTTATCTACTTCGACTTCCAGAAGGCCTTCGACAAGGTGCCGCACAGGAGGCTGCTCAGTAAGATAAGAGCCCATGGTGTTAGAGGCAAGGTACTAAATTGGATAGAAGATTGGCTGTCTGGCAGGAGGCAGAGAGTGAGGATAAGGGGGTCCTTCTCAGGATGGCGGCCAGTGACTAGTGGTGTTCTGCAGGGGTCAGTGTTGGGACCACAACTTTTCACTTTATACATTAATGATCTAGATGAAGGAACTGAGGGCATCCTGGCTAAGTTTGCAGATGATACAAAGATAGGTGATGGGGCAGGTAGTATTGAGGAAGCGGGGAGGCTGCAGAAGGATTTGGACAGGTTAGGAGAATGGGCAAAGAAGTGGCAGATGGAATACAACGTGGGGAAATGTAAGGTCATGCACTTTGGTAGGAAGAATAGAGGCATGGACTATTTTCTAAATGGGGAGAGAATTCAGAAATCTGGAGTGCAAAGGGACGTGGGAGTCCTAGTTCAGGATTCTCTTAAGGTTAACTTGCAGGTTGAGTCGGTAGTCAGGAAGGCAAATGCAATGTTGGCATTTATTTCGAGAGGACTAGAATATAAAAGCAGGAATGTGCTCTGGTCAGACCACATTTAGAATATTGTGAGCAATTTTGGGCCCCGAATCTTAGGAAGGATGTTCTGGCCCTGGAGAGGGTCCAGAGGAGGTTCACGAGTATGATCCCAGGAATGAAGGGCTTAACATATGAGGAACGTTTGAGGACTCTGGGTCTATACTCGATGGAGTTTAGAAGGATGATGGGGTATCTGATTGAAACTTACAGAATACTGAAAGGCCTGGATAGTGTGGATGTGGGGAAGATGTTTCCATTAGTAGGAGAGACTAGGACCCAAGGGCACAGCTTCAGTAACAAAGGGAAGACCTTTTAGAACAGAGATGAGGAGAAACTTCTTTAGCCAGTGAGTGGTGAATCTATGGAATTCATTGCCACAGAAGGCTGTGGAGGCCAGGTCATTGAGTGTATTTAAGACCGAGATAGATAGGTTCTTGATTGGTAAGGGGGTCAAAGGTTACGGGGAGAAGGAGGGAGAATGCGTTTGAGAAACTTATCAGCCATGATTGAATGGCGGAGCAAACTCGATGGGCCGAATGGCCTAATTTCTGCTCCTATGTCTTATGGTCGTATGGTCTTTTCTTCTTTAAATATACATAGAAAGTCTTACTATCAGTTTTCACATTTCTAGCTAGCTTTCTCTCATACACTTATTTTCCCTCCTTATTAATCCTTTCCTTTCTTTCCCTCTCTTTCTGAACACTTTGTATCCAGGAATATTTGGTACCCAGTGCTGCCCTTTGTGGCTATCTGTGCCTGCAGCTCAGTTATTTATCACACTCCACACATTCATATACATATGCAGTAAACTTCATTTAGACTTTATTTAATCCCCTCTTATTCTGACCCCACCTAATGCCATCCTATTCCCTACTCTATTGGTATTTATCTCTTCTAATTCACTGTGCACCTTGTTTTTCCTCACAAATATTACTTGGTTCTCACACTCCTGTCAAGTTAGTTAAACCCTCCCCAGTACCACTAGCAAATTACCCCGCAAGGATTATTGGTTCCATCTTTGTTCAGGTTCAAGTCCTCTACTCTGTACAGGTCCCATCTCTCACAGAACTGGTCCCACTGTCCCAGAAATTGAAAGCCTCCCTCCTGCACCATCTCCCCAGCGCACATAAATCTGTTATATCCTCCTACTTCTATACTAACTAGCGTGTGGTACTGGAAACAATCTAGAGATTACCACCTTTCAGGTATCATTATCTATAAATATCAATGACACAATCCTGAAGGCAGTAGATAACTTAACCTATCTCCCAGAAATGCCTGTGCTGACAGTGAGGTGGCAAGTAGAATTGCCAGAGCATGCTCAGCATTTCCCTATTTATGCAAGAGACTGTGGAGGAAACGAGGTATTACACTTACAACAAAAGTTGCCGAGTGCAAATCTATGGTAATACCTACCCTCCTATATTTCAGTGAGACATGGAATATCTACTCAGACATATTAAGCAGTTGGACAGGTTCTATAGATGCATTCAGAACATCAAATGGGAGGAAAAAGTGCCCAACACTGAGGTACTTCAAAGATCAGAAATGTCTAGAATTTAAGCCCAGCTCAGATGAAGTAGACATGTAGTCTGATGATCAAATCCCTTAGGTGGTCATATCTCCACAATTTAAACTTGAACACCGCCTGCAAGGAAGGCTGAGATTAAGGTTCAAGGACACCTTGAAGGTGAACCTCAGGAAAGCTGACATGTCCACCAGGGACTGGGAGAAAAATTCACAAGAAAGAACTATCTGGGGAACAATCTCAACTGGTGGCGTTGTTTCCTTTGAACAGCATAGAATTCAGGACAAAAGGCAAGCTAGAAAGACCAGGCAGTCCCAACAAAATCAGACAATTCATCCTTTCCCACACTGTGGAAAGCCAAGCAGATCCACAATCAGGCTGCACAGCCACATTAGAACACAAAACAGATGACTCTACTCATGAAAGAAATGGCCACCATTGACAATGAAGAGAAACTGACAATGAAAACAATTACCTTTGAAGTCCCATTTGCTAGTTTCCTTCCTAGCTCTGTAGACTTTGCCTGCAGGACCTTTCTACCTATGTAATTGCTACCAATATGGACCATGACTGCTGGCTATTCACCCTACCCACTCAGAGTGCTCTGCACATAAGAACATAGCAATATAGGAACAGGAGTAAGCTATTTATTCCTTCAACCTTGTTCCACTATTCAATGAGATTATGCTGATATGACCTAACTCCACATGTCCACCTTTGCCTTATAGCCCTTGATACCTCCCGCCACATACGCTTTAAAGGTGTTTCCCTAAATTCATCCATGAACAATATATTTGTTTGTTTATATGAACTACCTGATCCAGGCCTGCTGTGGTTCAGCAGTTTGAGGCATACCGGCTAGCTCAGTCGGTAGAGCATGAGACACTTAATTTCAGGGTCGTGAGTTCGAGTCCCACGCTGGGCGCAATAATAGTTTGTGAGTCAGTTTGTAATCCTTAGCTATGACTATGGCTTTCCTTGCTGAAGAAACCCTCTGTTCCTTGAGGTGCATTTTTATAATATAGGGCAGGTAAGTTTTAGACTCCCCTAATAGTACCAATCCTTTATCCCTTCATAGGCATGCTCTATTTTTAAAGCGTGGACCCATTGGTAGAACACGATCTGTTTAATTCTTTCGAATTCCAAATAAGTCTGTATGGATTTCTGACGGAAATTCCAGAATTGCTGATGATAGGACTCTGGGACCAATTCATAAGCACTAAGAATTGTGTCTTTGGTCTGTTTCTAATTTGCTGTCACTTCAAGGAACAGTGTGGAATAGATTTCCTGGGCCTTTCCCAACAGTTGCCCTGTATCATGAGCGTCCACAATTCTTGTGGCCAATGTAGCTGATCAGCTATCTTCTCATAAGTGCTAAAGAAAGATTCTATATCTCCCTCTTCAAACTTGGGAACAAGTTTGGAGAATTTTAGGGCCTCAAAGCCTGTTTCTGAGTTACAGGGTTTGGAGTACCACTAGACAGAGTTATATTTTCCCTCGCTGCTTCAAGCCGCCTTGGATTTTTCTGTGCCTACAATTCCATCTCCAATTTCTGTAGCTGGAAAACACTCACTTTCTTTCTGGGCTTCTTGTTCCCTCTCTTTTTCTCTTTCCTGAGACTCTAGCTCTATTTTCAACTTTTCCAGCTGTATTTTGGCTAAAGTACTCTGGTCTGGTTCTAATTCAGCTTCTTCTAACTGTTCCAACTTTGGGTTGAGTCCCAAATGTTTAGCCAGCAACTTGACAAACTCATGTCTCTTTGTCTTATTGGGGATTTTAAGTCCTACCTGTTTAGCTATGGCTATTAGCTGTTCTATGTTTAAGGACGCTAATTTTTGCCACGTTATGTCCTCCTAATCTATAAACATCTGTGCATCAAAACTCTCTCTCTCTCTCTAGGTACCATGTTCCAAGAGGGCATTCACGACCATGGACTTCCATGCTAATCTTGCTTTGGAGGCATGGTTCATCTTCATTGATGGTACATTCACCCAGTTTGCGAGGCTCTTTAGAAAGAGCATTCTCTGTCTACATTTCTTTTACCATTGACCTTTCCCATTTACATCAGACTTTCTAAATCATGATTTCTTATTATATGCCAAAGAAATTCCAACTGTGTCTTCCTGATCTTGGTCAGTAGAGTTCTTCTGGTCTCAGATTTTACTAGCACTTCTGCATTAGTAGTGTGACTTGTCCAAGATAGCTTCATAATTTGCTTCAAAAACCACAACTCTTCAGCCTCTATTCTTCTCTGCATTGCTTCACTGATCAACCAACACTCACTTCCATATGTCAAAATTGATGTCCAGGATTCTCATGGCTAATCTTGAGTCTGTCACAATCTTCTTCATTTTTTGAAGTGCATCTTTGGTCATTCCAATCCTTCATCGTATTTCTTGGTCACACTTTCCATCTGATGTTAACATACTTCCTAGGTGACAAAATATGTCTACATGTGTGACCTTTTCATTCTTACTGTGATCTTACATTCTGGTATGATTTTGCTTTTGGACTCGCTTAGAGATTCTGTTTTCATACAATTTATGCTCAGCCCTTTCTTCTCACTTTCACTCACTACTCTATCCAAAATGTTTGTGCATCAAAACTAGCCATCGTAACTTCTATTGTTAGTACTTTCAAAAATTTCACTCATGCAGATTCTCATTTGATTTCAAAAATTTCAAAAACGTTATTTCCCCTTCTATTTCCAATTTCTTTAAAATTCAAATTTGGCTGGCTTGCAAATGGATTCAATCCCAGACCTGAGCCCTTAATTGTCACAGACACTTTAAAATTGTTTCCCCAAAGTCGCCTGTGAACAATATATTTGTTTGAGAGTGTGTATTTTTACCCTTGGAGTAATTTAGAAATAACCCAGCAGCAAAGCCGTTTTACTTATAAAGGAAAAGGTTAGTTTATTTCACAATATTGCTCCGGGAGTTACTTAAGAAAAGGTAAAATTACTAACACACACACATACATAAACATGTTACAAATTAAGATAAAATGATACTTATAAAGTTGTATCAAGTTTTGTCTGTATTCGATGCTGGCCTGATATGTTTTGAAGTCAAGATGTCGCGTTGTTTGGAGTTGAAGGTCTTGAGGTTGTAGAGTTGTCTCTGCAGCTGCGATGGCTTCTGCTGTTGAAATGCTAGAGGTTGCTTTACTTGGTGAGCTTTTTTTATTTGCAAAAATATACTTTATTCATAAAATATCTTCAATCACATTCCAAACCATTTCAAAAACACCATTACAAGGGTACAATCCAGGTTAAACTTTTACAAAACGTATCACCAGGTGCATCAGTACAAACAATATTACAATCATTTACAGCCTTTCATTTTGAGCTGTACAGCCCGAGGGGCTCTAAACAGTTCCCAGTCTCTCGGTGCGCTGTGGCAGAAAGGTCTTAGACAGCGACCCTTCCCCATTGCGCCTTTGCGGCAGCTGCCCCAAGCTTTAGTGCGTCCCTCAGCACGTAGTCCTGGACTTTGGATTGTGCCAGTCCGCAACAATCGGTCGGGGACAACTCTTTGTGCTGGAAGACCAACAAGTTTCGGGCAGACCAAAGCGCGTCTTTCACCGAGTTGATGATCCTCCAGCTGCAGTTGATGTTTGTCTCGGTGTGTGTCCCTGGGAACAGCCCGTAGAGCACAGAGTCCTGTGTCACAGAACTGCTCGGGATGAACCTCGACAGCAACCACTGCAGCTCTCTCCAGACTTTCTTTGCAAAGGCACAATCCACAAGGAGGTGAACAACGGTCTCTTCCCCACCACAGCCACCTCGAGGGCAACGTGCAGAGGGGGTGAGACTCCTGGCGTGTAGGAAGGATCTGACGGGGAGGGCCTTTCTCACCACCAGCCAAGCCACGTCTTGGTGTTTGTTGGAAAGTTCTGGCGATGAGGCATTCTGCCAAATGACTTTGACAGTCTGCTCGGGGAACCATCCCACAGGGTCCACCCTCTCCTTTTCCCTCAGGGCCTCTAGGACGTTACGTGCTGACCACTGCCTGATGGACTTGTGGTCAAAGGTGTTTTTCTGCATAAATTTTTCCACGAGGGACAGGTGGTACGGCATGGTCCAACTACTTGGAGCGTTCCGCGGCAGCGTGGCCAGACCCATCCTTCGCAACACCGGGGACAGGTAGAACCTCAGCACGTAGTGACACTTGGTGTTTGCGTACTGAGGGTCTATGCACCGCTTGATGCAGCCACACACAAAGGTGGCCATCAGTATGAGGGCGATGTTGGGCACGTTTTCTCCCCCTTTATCTAGAGGCTTGTACATCGCGTCCCTGCGGACACGATCCATTTTCGACCTCCAGATAAAGCGGAAGATGGCTCGAGTGATCGCCATCGCGCAGGAGTCTGGAATGGGCCAGACCTGCACCACGTACAGCAACAACGAGAGTGCCTCACACCTGATGACCAGGTTCTTACCCGCAATGGAGAGGAAGCGTCGCTCCCACATGCCCAGTTTCCTTTTCACCATAGCCACTCGCTCCTTCCAGTTTCTAACGCATGCCCTGGTCCCTTCGAACCATATCCCCAGCACCTTCAGGCCGTCAGCCCTGACAGTGAAGGGGACAAAGGATCGGTCAGCCCAGTTCCCAAAGAACAGCTTTACTTGGTGAGCTTAGTAGGTGGAATCAGGTTTACAGAGAGGAAAGAAGGTTCCTTACTTCTGTTCTGCAGGTATGGCACTTTTAGCTGCCTAGTTACTTTACAGCAGACCAGTAGCTGTTCTTCTGGATGTCCCTCTTTATCTCTCCCTGTTGCAAGCAGTTTTCTTTTCTGTTGCTGAAGCTTCTTTGAGATGGTTCAAGATGGATCTGTTTTTAAGCAGTTTGCTGCATTTTTGTATTATTCTTAACAGGCAAATCAAGAGAGCCATGGTCTCAAAAATGCCCAATCACTTTCCATATAAGGCAAGTGGTAATCCCATTTAGCAATCCAAAGCCTATTTACCACCTGTAGTGATCAAAAAGGCCAAGGTTGTTCACACCTTGCAGTTGTTTATCAACTACTGTCTTTGTGTTTGAACAAAAAGCCAGCAAGTTCATAAATTTCTGTTTACTCTTTTGGAACACTCCTTGAATTTCAAATGTATACGTTTGAGGATGTCTTCTCTTTGCCTGGCTGAAGGGGTTCCAGCCCGAATCGACAAGGAGAAACCCAGGTGACTCTTGAAGTTCATTTTGGAAACAGTCTTTAAACTCAATCCAAGGTTTATAAAATGTAACCTTCAAAACAGTTTTTCCAAAAAATTGTAATATCATTACTACATAGTGCGTAACAAAAATCTACCATTCTCAGATTTAAAATTAACTACTGATCTAGCATCAAACAAGAGTTTCAAAGTTCTACCGCCCCTTGTGTGTGGAAGCGCTTCCCAATTTCACTCCTGAAAGGTCTGGCTCTAAATTTTAGACCATGCCCCTAGTTCTAGAATCCCAAAGCCCCAGCAGAAATAGTTTTCCTCTATCTGTTTCTGTTCCTTTAATATTTTGAAAACTTTGATCAAGTCATCCTTAACCTAAATTCTAGGGAACTCTAGTTTGTGTAATCTTTCATAATTTAAACCTTGGATTACATCTACACTGCAATCCCTCCAAGGTGAATCTATCTTTCCTGAGCTATGGTGCTCAGAACTGCTCACAGTAATACAGGTGTGGTCTAACAGGGATTTGTTCAGCAGAACATTTACTGCTTTGTATGCTAGTCTTCTAGATATAAAGGCCAGCATTCCATAAGGCTTTTAAATTATTTTCTGTACCTGTTCATTTGAGGTCCAAAGTGAATGATTTCACATTTGCCTACATTGAAATCCATTTGACACAGTTTTTTTCACAATCACTTAATCTATCTCATTGCAATTTTTATGCCTCCATCTACAATGCTTACCGGGTTGGCTATCTTTGTGTCATTGACAAACTTGGTTATGTGGTTTTCTATCACATCATCTAAATTGCAAATAAATATGATGAATAACTGAGGGCTCAATACAGATCCTTGCAGGATACCATGAGTCATGTCCTGCCAATTAAGGTATTTGCCCACTATTTCTACCGTCTGTCTCCTGTCACTCATTCAATTTTCTAATCAGATCAATAACTTGTTTCAATTCTCTGAGCTTCAACTTTAGCTAAGTGTTTTATGAAGGGCTTCATCAAATGCCTTCTGAAAGTCAATATAAGTAACACTTACAGACAATCCTCTCTTTACTACTTTAGTAACCTCTTCACAAAATTAAATCAGGTTCATCAGGCCTGATCTAGCCTTCAAAAATCCAAGCTGGCTCTCTCTGATCATCTGAAAAAGTTCAAGTTATTCTGTCACTCTATCCTTAATTATAGAACCTATTTACCCACGGATAGATATTAGGCAAACTGGTGTATGATTCCCTGGATCCCTCGCTAACATTGCATAAGTAACGGAGTGCCATGTGCAATTTTCCAATCTAAACGAAAGGTTCCAGAATCGAGAGAACTGTAGAAGGTTCTAGTTAGGATATTTGTATGTTCTCACGTACTTCCTTTAAATAGTTGGAATGGAGACCAATTGGTCCCAGGGATTTGTCACTCTTTGGTGTCATTATTTTCTTCATTACTATTATTTTGCTTCTGTAATTTTGATGAGTCTCTGTTCCTCATTCAACAAAAGAGAAACTAACCATCTCCCCTTGATATTCAGTAGCACGGTCATCGCTGAATCCCCCACCATTGTAATAATATGTGTATACTTTATATTTCTGTGTGTAAGTATATATTCTGTGCAGGTAAGGGTAAGCTGTGTCTGTGTGTGTACAGGGTTAGTCGACGGTGAACAAAAACAGAAATACCTGGAAAAACTCAGCAGGTCTGGCAGCATCTGCGGAGAGGAACACAGTCCGAATGATCCTTCAACAGAACTAAGTAAAAATAGAAAAGAGGTGAAATATAAGCTGGTTAAGGGGGGGGGGGGATAGAGAGCCAGTGATAGGTGGAGATAACCAAAAGATGTCACAGACAAAAGGACAAAGAGGTGTTGAAGGTGGTGATATTATCCAAGGAATGTGCTAATTAAGGGTAGAAAGCAGGACAAGCAAGGTACAGATAGCCCTAGTGGGGGTGGGGTGGGGTGGGGGGAAGGAATCGAAAAAGGCTAAAAGGTAGAGATAAAACAATGGATGGAAATACATTTAAAAATAATGGAAATAGGTGGGAAAAGAAAAATCTATATAAATTATTGGGAAAAAAAGGGGGGGGGATCAGAAAGGGGTTGGGGATGGAGGACAGAGTTCATGATCCAAAATTGTTGAACTCAATATTCAGTCTGGAAGGCTGTAAAGTGCCTAGTCGGAGACGAGGTGCTGCTCCTCCAGTTTGCGTTGAGCTTCACTGGAACAATGCAGCAGGCCAAGGATGGACATGTCGGCATGAGAGCAGGGTGGAGTGTTAAAATGGCAAGGGACAGGGAGGTCTGGGTAATGCTTGCGGACAGACTGAAGGTGTTCTGCAAAGCGGTCACCCAGTCTGCGTTTAGTCTCTCCAATGTAGAGGAAACCGCATTGGGAGCAATGAATGCAGTAGTCTAATTTGAGGAAAGTGCAAGTGAAATGC
Source organism: Cetorhinus maximus (assembly GCF_964194155.1). NCBI lineage: Eukaryota > Metazoa > Chordata > Chondrichthyes > Lamniformes > Cetorhinidae > Cetorhinus > Cetorhinus maximus. Next base: position 123,707,586 of record NC_135881.1, on the reverse strand, counting down.
TGCTTCACTTGAAAGGAGTGTTTGGGCCCTTGGACGGTGAGGAGAGGGGAAGTAAAGGGGCAGGTGTTGCACCTTCTGCGGTTGCATGGGAAGGTGCCGTGGGAGGGGGTTGAGGTGTAGGGGGTGATGGAGGAGTGGACCAGGATATCCTGGAGGGAACGATCCCCGCGGAATGCCACCAGGGGGGGTGAAGGGAAGATGTGTTTGGTGGTGGCATCATGCTAGAGTTGGCGGAAATGGTGGAGGATGATCCTTTGAATGCGGAGGCTGGTGGGGTGATAAGTAAGGACAAGGGGGACCCTATCATGTTTCTGGGAGGGAGAGGAAGGTGTGAGGGCGGATGCGCGGAAGATGGGCCGGACACGGTTGAGGGCCCTGTCAACCACCGTGGGTGGAAAACCTCGGTTAAGGAAGAAGGAAGACATGTCAGAGGAACTGTTTTCGAAAGTGGCATCATCAGAACAGATGCGACAGAGGCGAAGGAACTGAGAGAATGGGATGGAGTCTTTACAGGAAGCGGGGTATGAGGAGCTGTAGTCGAGGTAGCTGTGGGAGTCGGTAGGCTTGTAATAGATATTGATGGACAGTCTATCACCAGAAATTGAGACAGAGAGGTCAAGAAAAGGAAGGGAAGTGTCAGAGATGGACCATGTGAAAATGTTGGAGGGGTGGAAATTGGAAGCAAAATTAATAAATTTTTCCAGGTCCAGACGGGAGCATGAAGCAGCACCGAAGTAATCATCGATGTACCGGAGAAAGAGTTGTGGGAGGGGGCCGGAGTAGGACTGGAACAAGGAATGTTCCACATACCCCATAAAGAGACAGGCATAGCTGGGGCCCATGCGGGTACCCATAGCCACACCTTTTATTTGGAGGAAGTGAGAGGAGTTTAAGGAGAAATTGTTCAGTGTGAGAACAAGTTCAGCCAGATGGAGGAGAGTAGTGGGGGATGGGGATTGTTCAGGCCTCTGTTTGAGGAAGAAGTGGAGAACCATCAGACCATCCCGGTGGGGGATGGAGGTGTAGAGGGATTGAACGTCCATGGTGAAGAGGAGGCGGTTGGGGCCAGGGAACCGGAAATTGTTGATATGATGTAGGGTGTCAGAGGAATCACGGATGTAGGTGAGAAGGGACTGGACAAGGGGAGAGAGAATAGTTGACGGTGAGGTTGTTGGAGCCAGACTGTCGGTAGGAAGTAAGGGATAAAAGAGTAAAGGTGTTATTTTCTTGCATTTGTAATGAGGCCTTATGAAGGGTTTTAACTTACAAGTAAACAGAGTAGATTTGAAATTTGCACTTGGGGTTGCATGTTGAAATTGATGTGTAGCTGTTGTATATCAAAGGAGTCTCAGAGCTATTAAAGAACATTTGCATTTTACTGGAGATTCGTGACTATACAGGAGCAGGCGTTTTAAAATATTATTGATGCAAAAATAGAGAGGAAATAGGGACATGATTGGTTTTAATATTTGGGAAACTGAGTTTTCAAAGGTATATTTGAAGACAATGAAGATGAAAGGGGTGAAAAGGGTACTTAGAAAAATGGGGTTTCAGCTGAAGGTAGTTGCTGTGGGGGAAGTCCCACTGAAGGCCAATTCCTGTGTGTGTAGAATGAGCTGGAAAAGCTGTGAAAGTCTTTTAATTGAAGAAAAGCAACTCAAGTTTTGGGCCAAGGGCATATTTGTCCTGAGAAACAGTTTGTTTCAAATCTCCCTTGGAAAAACCACATCAGCGTGAAGTTATTCTGGGAAGTCGTGAATCGTACTCCTGTTTAAAAATGGAAGCAATTTCTCAGTTTGGGTAATATTTCCTAGATTTTATGGTTAAGAATCCATAAGGCCTGTTGCCAAAAATATAGTTTTATTGTATACCTTTGATAAAGCATTTTGGGGGTTATTTTTGTAAGATTTTTCTAACTATGTATCTTTAATCTTGTGTGTGTTTAAGTTTTATATTTTCTTTTCTATCTTTTAATAAACATTTTAATTCTTCAAATTTTAAAAGCTATCACTGGAGTCCTGTGCTTTTGAGTTCAGTAGCTTTCCCTCTTCATTTCTACAGTATAAAAAGATTACAATCAGACGAGATGGATTTCAATCTGAGATCTGGCTTGTTCAGCATTAACATCAGCTGCAGTCATAACACCATCAACATCCTATGGGTTATCATTGACCAGAAACTTAAGTGGACCAGCTAAATAAATACTCTGGCTATAAGAGCAGGTCAGAGGTTTGGATTTCAATGGCAAGTTGCTCACTTTCTGACTCCCCAAAGGCTATCCACCATCTACCAGGCACAAGTCAGGAGAGTGATGGAATTCACCTGTTTGCCTGGATGAGAATATCTCTAATAACACTCAAGAAGCTCAACACCACCCAGGACAAAGCAGCCTGCTCGATGAGCACCCTATCCACAGTGGAAACAGTGTGTACCATCTATAAGATGCACTATAGCAACTGCCAAGCTTCCTTTGCAAACACCTTACAAGTCCACAACCTCTACCACCTAGAAGGACCAGGGCAGCAGACACACAGGAACAACACCATCTGCAAGTTCTCCTCCAAGACCCACACCATCCTAACTTGGAACAATATTGCCATTACTTCACTGCAACGGGATCAAAATCCTGGAACTCCCTTCCTAACAACATTGTGAGCAGACCTATACCACATGGGCTGCAGCAGTTCAAGAAGGCTGCTCACCACCACCTTTATAAGGGCTGTTAGTGACGGGAAACAAATGCTGCCATTGCTAGCGATGCTCACATACTACGAATGAATAAAAAGAGTATGTTTACTTAGGAGGTCTGGCATGCTATCCTGTTCCTCTGCTGTAAATACTGACACAAAATAAATGCTCAACAAGTCCTACATTTCCTAATTTTTATTAACAATATCACCATTATCAATTTTCAAGAAGCCCACATTCCTCCTGACCACCCTCGTTTTGCTCATAATTGTAAAATTTTTTGCTTTGATTTAGACATTCCTTCCAATTTTCTTTGTATTCTCCCTTTTTGTAGTTATTACTATCTGTTTTGATACCCATTTGCTGTTCTTTGTTTCTCTCCCATTGACCAATATTTGTACTTTCTTTTGCATTTTTGTATGTTTTTCCTTATCGTTTTATGTTGTTTCATACCTTTTTAGTTGTCCATATCAGTATTTTCTGGCAAGTAGAGCTCTTGCGCCATAGGGAACTATACACTGGTTCAGTGTCACATTAAATTCTCTTTTGAACACCTCCCACTGATCTTCTGTCATTTTACCCATTAACGGATTTGTCTCGTTTACTGTGGACAGTCATTGCATTGAAGTCAATCTTACTTGGATCTCAAATCTTAGTAGTTTTTTTTAAACACTGTGTTGAATTTGATCATATTATGATCACTGTTAGATAAATGTTCATGCACCATTATGCTGTTAACTCAATCTGGTTGATTACTAGAAAAATAATACTGCCTTTCCCTTTGAAGGTTCCATGATATACTGTTGCAGTAAATTATCTTGCACACACTCAAGAATTCACTACCTTTCTGGTGGTTTGGTCTGATTATCCCAATCTTAATGAAAATTAAAATTCCTCATTCAAACCATTCTGCCTTTGTTATATGCTTAATTGACCTCTGAATTTATGTAATCCTCCACTTCACAGCTGCTACCAGAAGATCTAAACACAACTTCCACTATGGTCATAAATAATTTTCTGTTCTTTAATTCTACCCATAGAATATCCATACCCTCTTTACTTCTTGTAATGTCCTCTCTTACCAATGTAGATTGGAAAGGTTGGGACCGTTTTCCTTGGAGAAAAGAAGCCTGAGAGGAGACTTGGTAGAGGTATTCAAGATCTTGAGGGGTATGGACAGGGTAAATAGTGAGAAACTGTTCCCATTTAAAGAGAACATCAAGAACTGGAGGGCACAGATTCAAAATAATTGGCAAGAGGGGTAAATGTGACGTGAGGAAAAATTTTTTCACTCAGAGGGTGGTTGGAGTCTGGATCAAATTTGCTGGAAGGATGGTGGAGGCAGGCTCGATCGAGGTATTCAAAAGGGAATTGGAGTGCTACCTGAAAAAAGAGAATGTGCAAGGTTACGGGGATAAGGCAGGGGAATGGGACTAGATGGAATGCTCTTTCATAGAGCCACTGCAGACTCGATGGGCTGAATGGCCTCCTTCTGCACTGTAAAGATTCTGTGATACTATGAAGTGATTTAATCATTAATCATTAAGTCTGCTCCTCTCCCTCAACTATTTTTCCTGTCTTTCCTGTAGACCTTATAACTTGATACCTTTAGTTTCCAGTCCTTCAGTCTTGCAGCCATGTAATGGCAACAATTACAATTCTGTAAGGGACCATTAACATTGAAAGAGAAATCTGAGCACCTCATTTTAACCAATGGAACCACACCATAAGATTTCACATTTTTAAACAAAAGCAAACTTTATTGTACATGCCAGATTTAAACAAGACATGTATTATTAACTTAAACAGTTTGGTTTATAAGTACATATGTTATGCACTTAGTTTTACTTCTTTCCGCAAGAATTCTCTTAAACTTTATGATATCTTAGAGTTATTTACTTCTGTCAGAACCACCCCAAAGTATGCCACGGTCCTCTGAAAACTACTTTAATTCTCTACAGGTATTCTCAGAGGCAAAACTTTCATTTACCATCTCTTGACTGTGGACACCTTAGTCCCTTATTCTTGTTACTTTCTCAATACTTCAAAGCTAATTTGCTGGTTGCTTTCTTTGCCACAAGACTCTGTGAGGACCACTGTAGATTTTTGCACTAGCTTCAAACTAGTCAATTGTCCAGCTTCTTTTCCCTCATGAAATCCAAACTAAGATTAATCCCAACCTGGATTCCATGTTTTCTCTGCTTACAGTATACACCTAACTAACTCTCATTTACTTTGGCTACCTTCTCTCAGTGAGCTTCACCACACATAGAATCAAAGCTGTAACTAACTCTTAGCAAACCCCTAGATAAATTGAGTTCAGAGAATCTCCCTAAACTCCAACCATCTCCATGACAATGTGGCATACTCTGGGATATCCTCAAACACTTCTGTAGGTCACTTATCCTTAATTTAAAATTCTTTCTTTGGCCTAAAGAAAGAAATGGATTTTACAGCCCTTCGGGGTTTGCTGAATGCTTTTAAACTAATTTAGCTCTAACTCCCAAAATAAAAACATCTCTCTGGACTTCCCTTACTGAAATGATTGTAGATGACATCCCTCCCGTTCTTTAGATAAGGGACCACACCTGCTATTTTATGATCTTACTTTTCTAACCGTTAATTTCTTAAGTCAACATGGTTTTAACCAGTTAAGTGTAATAAACTCCCAGCTTGCTTGAATTGCATTCGCCCTAGGGTTGCTCATCAGTTTCCCAACCAGGTGCCCCCATTCTCCACAGTTAAAACTTTAATTTCAAAAACTAAAAATTATACTCTGAAACACATGAAACATGAAAGAGATATTCATAACACCACCATGTCATACCCTCTAAGCTGAATTTGTGCCTGCAATTCATTCCATTTTTTCTTATACTCTGTGCATTTATATAAGGAATGCTTATTTGGGTAAGGCACACTAATCTATCCTTCTGCTCTAACATTTTACTCACAAATTTATTATTTTTCCTGCCTGGTTTAATTAGTTTACATCTTTTAGTTTTCCCTTTACCTGTAGTCTTTAAAGCATAATTTCTGACTGTTACTCTCTGCACTCCTCCATTTTGCTTGTTTTGAAATATTCAGGTGCGGCCAATCCCAGCAATGCAGTTCCTCCCTTTCCCAGTACTGGTGCCAGTGTCACATGAAATGGGACTCCTCTTTGCCACATCACTCCTTCATCCATTTGTTCACTTCCTTATAAGTCAATTTGCATGTGACTCAGGAATAATCCTTGACATCCTGTTCTTTAACTTATCTCCTCTTTCCTAGAACTCTCCAAAGTGAAATGATTGCCTGCTGTTTTCTATGTTGTTGGTCTCAACATGGATAACAATGACTGGATCCTACCTCTTCCTCTCCAGTATCCTTTCAAGTCAGTTTGAGATAGCCCTTGCCCTGGAAGACATCATGCCATGTAGGACAGGTGATCTTGTTTACAAAGGATATTAGCCATCGCCTTAACTACTGAATCTCCTATAACTACCATGTTATACTTGCCCTATTTGTCCTCCTTCCTCTCCACCAGTGAAGAGCTTTCTGCTCCAAGGTGCCATGGTCAGCATTCCTACAGCCTTTATCCTTATCCTCAAATGTTGTAAGTGCATTGTATCTATTGGACTTATTTCTACAGATCCTAGTTCTCATCTGGCTTCCCCTTATGGTGTGCACCATCAGCCACATCGACCTCATTCTGATCCAGCACCTCTCTACGAGGTGTGACCAAGGTCTGAAACAAACAGTGCTGATATTTCTCCTCCTTTGCATATCTCCAACTCACATTCCTGCGAGAGATTTCAGACAGAGATATCTACTGCAGACGTGTTCTCTCAGGACATTAGCGCTGTCCACAAACTCCCATATACTATGCTGCAGTTCAAACGCATAAACTACTCTGTATAACTTAGATGAGATTATTTATGTTATTAGTGGAGACCCGAAAAATATTTGTGATCAAATTAGTATCATTATTACAATAGTACTTCTTTAAAAACAGGGTTTCACTCCCTTTCTCCTGAGCTGAAAAGGCCAGGTTTACATCTGATTTGAGGAGTAAGCACTCTATTTCTTTGAAATTTGCCTGTTATAATTTCTGCATCTACCTTCAAAGAAAACAGAATCCTAACTACCATCTTGTTCCATGAAAAAGTCCTTGTTTAGGATTGAAGTTTCGTTGCAACATTATAACTGCTCATCCCTTAGGTCTAAGTTAGTGCGGTGGCAAAGATTTAGACTGTGTAGAAAATCTGGAGGATATAGACTGTTGCTATCGTCTTTGTTTATACAATCCATGCTGATTTATCTTTTTAATTCACTGGCAGCTTTTCTAAATCGTTTCCATTCAAATCCAGTGAATCTTCCTTTTTAGTATGAAGATTAGCTTTTGAATAATAAATTGTATAAAATAATTGTTCCTGCCATTTCACCATCACATCCACCCCTCCCATGCCATCCCCTGCATTCCACATCATCCCATCTCCTGCAATTTCATCCTTCCCATCCCACCCGTCTCATGCCATGCCCATGCCATTCCTTTAATTCCTTCCTTGTCCTCTCCATCCCATTGTTGCCATCCACATCCCTCATGGAAACAATCTCTGTAGCCAGGGTAACTTTGTTACTGGGCTCCCCTTATCTTCTGCTGTTTTTGTTCTTCACCAACACTCCCATCCCGCTGCCAATACCGCCACCAACTGTTGGCAGTCACATGTGCAGCACGTGCTTCAGTCCCTAGTGTGTCTGTGCACCAGTCGCCACCCACCAAATAAACCCAATAAAGTGACAACTCAAAACAATCCAGACAAAAATAAAGTTTTATTATTATAGCTTTAGATCTGCTTCTTAGTTTGCTTTAAGTTTTTTTTCTACACACTAACTTGCAACAAACATTAAAATATTGGACAAAAGTTTAAATATTTTCTGCTTGAAACTCACATAAACCAATACAAATCTCAGAGGCAAAAAAGGGTGTTTCCTTCCCCTCTGTACTGAATTTCCACTCTCACCAAGTTTCCAACATTTATATTCTGTTTTTGATGCACTCTGTGGTACTCTCGGGCACACTGTACGACCTACATGATTCTCTGCTTATGGTCACACACCAGCTAAATTTTGAGGGTATGGAATGCCTTTTGTTGCAGTATAAGGCAGAGTTGACATGCAGTATATGCAAAACAATGTGCGTGCAGTCAATGGTGACCTGCATCACGGAGAAGCCTGCAATCCAAGCGAAATCACATGTCTGCTCCATCTACTTGACTCTATCAAGAGAGAATGAAATGTAGTTAGCTCTCAATGAATAGAGGGTGTCAGAGAAACCCCTTACATGACAGTGGACGGCAAACTGTAAGATGTTGCAAACATCTCCAGCTCCAGGGTGGAAGGAGCCAGAAGCATAAAAGTTCATCACCAAGGTCACATTCACAGCCACTGGCAATGTGGTTCTTACCCTGCTCTGGGGTTGCAATTGTGGGTGGCAGATTCAATGAGGACATCCTTACTGAAGCACAGATGTCTCACACTTTGTTCTTCACTAAGGTTCAGGTAGGAGAATTACTCCCTGAACACCCTGGGTATATAGGGCCTCCCCCTCCTCTTCCCTCTATCAGCAGCTAGTCTTCCTCTGCATGGCCTATATTCATGTAATGCTGTATTCGAAGGTATAGTGCATCCATGTCTGAGAACTGTTTTGTGCAAAATCCTTGAAGTCAGCAAAAACTCATTCAACACCAGCCATAATGCTTCCTGTAAATTTCTCCAACTTTAACAACTATTAAAAGCATCAAATCCTAGCAGAATCAAAGCAATAGCCTGAAGAAATCATCTAGTAATTAACCTGCAAGTAGTTATTGATTTCTTTAAATATCGCTGCTGGGGGTCCTTGCTGCTGCTGAGTACGTGTTCAGCTGTGTGAGCTAAAGAGAGGAGGTAAGCTGGAATGTTGACATCCAAAATGTCACCACTGGTTCCAAATCAGTATTGCACTCTGGCTGATGTCATGATCTGCCTGCTTTATATAATTCTGGCAGATGTTCATTTCTCATGTGCTAACATATGCACCAATATGGTGTTAACAGAATCACAGTGCAAAAGAGGCCCTTCGGCCCATCGAGTCTGCACCGACACGTGAGAAACACCTGACCTACCTAATTCCATTTACCAGCGCTTGGCCCATAGCCTTGGTGTCTGGTAGGATTTGCCACACAAATGTGTGCATAATCCATAGACACTGTTTTGGCCCTCTAAGGGCACTTGGAATGCCCAAGCAACAGGTATTCCTGGGCCCAATTTTGTGCTGAACTTTTGATTTTTAAACAAAGCTCTTTTGGATGTTTCTTATGTGGCCTTCACTGTCTAAATAGTCATAAAGAACATTCCTAATAATTTCCTCAAGCCATAGGTGAGTTTGGATTATTGTTACAAAAGTGAAATGCTGTCCATACTGGAAATCAAAAAATGCTGGACATACTCAGCTGGTGAGGCAGCATCTGTGGGGAGAGAAACAGAGTTAACATTGATGAAACATCAGATGGAAAGTCACAACCTGAAATGTTAACTGTTTCTCTCCCCACAGATGCTGCCTCACCTGCTGAGTATTTCTAACATTTTCTGTTTCTTTTTCTCATCTATTTTAATATTAAGAACTTTTTTGTTAACAGCACCACTTAATTCCATTAGTTGAACACCATCTTTGAGTGGTGTGATGGAAAGTGCCCATTTCATATTTCTGCCATATCCTGAGAATCCTTGAGCAGCTTTCAATGACTCTTCACATAATTGAAAAGCTTGCCCCAATTATTAGCATAGTTGTCCAATTTCCTATTTTCCATTAACCTTTCAGCTAATATAGCTGGCATATTTCTAAAAAACAAAAATTTCTGGTACATGTCTTTGCTTTGTTGTGTATTATGCACTTTTAATACATAATTTAAAAATGTTTTTAAATCTTATTTGTCTTTGTGCATGACCTATCAGCTACATTGACATTTGCTGACCACACACCCATCTTCTGAATTTGGGGATGTACGGTGAACCCCTTTCCTGGGCAGATTATTGGTATCTTTCACAATTTACTGAACACGATAAATAGTTTACTTAAGGTTCATTTCAGCATGATAAATTTAAGTCATAAGCTAGCCTCATAACTGGGCTAAAACACTAACATGGTTGAAAGCTAATTTGAAGCTTTTGCATTTAAATATTTGAGTCTAATTAGAGTGTGAATTGTCAACCTTACACTGTTGTAAGTCTGGTGATTTAAACGTGTTATTATTGGTAAGGTTGTTGAGTGATGTATTTGGTACATGCATTGTTTTACATACAGAAAGGCTATAAGTGGCTATATTTGATCTTGTATACTATAGGTGGACTGAACAATTTGCAATGAAATGGTTGGATAAGAATGAGAAAGTTTCATTGGAATTCCTCCATGGAGTTCTTGAGAGAGATAAAACTGATGGGGCATGTACCCAGAAGTTATCCATTTTGGAAGACTGTGCAGTTAACGAGTAAGTGTGTTCAATTTGACCTTTCCCTTTAGAGTTACATGGAACAGTTCTAAATGGGCACATGTTTAAGTCAATTATTGGTTAAATTGTGTTGGTAGGGGAAGTTCATAAATGCTTTATAAATTTCCGGCTACAATCTGAGGAAACCAAGACGACGACTACCTTTCCCTCTCTTTTTATGTGTAATTGATCCTTTGAAGCACAATGTCTAAAGTGTGACAACAACAGCTTGTATTTAAGAAGCACCTGTAATGTAATAAAACAACCCAGGCACTTCTCAGGAGCATAAAGCAAGATTTGACACTGAGCTACAGAAGGATATATCAAGAAGATGACTAAAAGTTTCATCAGTGTGGGTTTTAAGGAGGATCTTAAAGGAGGAAAGTGAGGTAGAGTGGTTGAAAGGTATAGGGAGCGAATTCCAGAGCATGGGGCCAAGACAGCTGAAGACATAGCCACCAATGTAAGTCAGCAAGCACAAATGTGATGGGGAAAACAGGACTTGGTGTGAGTAAGGACAGGGGCAGCAGAGCTTTGGATGACCTCAAATTTATGAAGGGTAGAATGTGGGAGGCCAGCCATGGGTGCATTAGATTGATTAAGTCCAGAGGTAACAAAGACATGAATGAGGGTTTCACCATCTGATAGCTTGGGGTGGTGGGGAAGAAAAGGGAGTGGGGTGGGCGGTGAGGTGGTGAAGTCAGGCAATGCTAGAGGTGGAAATATATAGTCTTAGAGATGGCGTGGATATGTGGTCAGAGGCTCATCTCAAGGTCATGTATGACACCAAGGTTGCGAATAGTCTAGTTCAGTCTCAGATATCTGCCAAGGAGAGGGACAGAATCGTTCACTAGGAAACAGAAGACTGAGAACAGTGACTTCGGTCTTCTCTATATTTTATTAGAGAACATTTCTGCTCATCTAGTGCTGGGTGATGGACAAGGTGCCTGAAAACTTAATGACAGGGGAGGAGTTGAGAGGTGATGAGGTAGAGCTGAATGTTGTCAGTGTTTATGTGCAAACTAATGCTGTGCTTTCAGATGATGTCACTGAGGGAAGCATGTAGATGAGAATTAGGAGGGGATCAAACTTAGATCCTTGGAAGGACAGAGATAATGGTGCAGAAGTAGGAAGAGAAGTCATTGCAGTTGATACTCTGGCTACCATTAGATAGATAAAAATGGAATCAGATGAGCATAGACCCGCCCAGCTGGATGACTGGTGTTGGAGGAGAATAGCGTGTTTAACCATGTCAAAGGCTGCAGACAGGTCAAGAAGGACAAGGAAGGATTGCTTATTAGTCATATGGATGTAATTTGTGACTTTGAAAGGAGCATTTCAATTCTGTGGCATGAGCAGAAACCTGATTGGATTTAAACATGGAATTCTCAGAAAGATTGCATGGGTTTGGGAGATGACATCATGTTCATGGAATTAGGAGTGGAAAGGAAGGTTGAAGATGGGATAGTAATTTGCAAGAACAGTTGAGTCAAGGTTTGTGATGATGGTAGTTCTGAAGGAAAGAAGGACAAGAGGAAAAAGAACCATTAATCATATAAAAAAAAACTTGCATTATCAATTAACAAGGAAATCAGGAAGCAAATTGGGTGGTCAACAGTTTTATGGCAATAGGTCAGGGGAGCAGGAAATGGATCTCATGAGCAAGATGTGCTATGAGGGCATGAAGGGAAATAGGAGAGAAATTAGAGAAAGGTGAGGTTCAGGGCTAGTGCAGGTGGGGAGCTTTAGACCAGGTTTAGTTTGGTGAGCTAGAGGTTAGGATTAGCACTAGAGGCACTGATCGATGGTCTCAATGTGACAGGTACACATTATTTGTAAGGTAGATGTAAATAACAAGATGTTGGGTAGTAAATTGGTTGTTAAAATCCTTGCACTCTGATTTGTCCTCTTTTTGCTTAAGAATACATAGCCTGGACCGAGGATATATATCCACCAGTTTGAAATACAGACTGTGCATACTGGCAGGATACTTCAGAGGAATTAGATCTTTTCTTTTGCTGTGAATACAAAGGTGACTCATCTGGGTACCATGTGTTTTTCCAGCTCAGGCTTTGAAAGTTCCTCCACCCTTGCTCTATGAAAATTCCCATTAATTAATTTCTATCAATGTTACAGGTTTCCACTTATATAAACATTGTCTCTCTACACCTAAGGTTATATTATTTCCTTATCATTAGTTTTCCTAATGAGAGTATATTTTGTTAATCAATCTACTTTAATGTTTTTTGAAACTCTAATGTAGAACTCATGTCTTTCCACAGGAGCTAACTATTGCTCCTCATGCCCCAGTTTCTGTTCATGTCAATACATGGTCAGCATTGGTGTAAAAATATAAAAGTTCTAAAACTATTAGGTATAAAAGTTGATTTCAACCTCCTTATTTCTTAACGCCTCGGCACCTTCATTATGACAAGAACAAATGCAACAATCATTTTTCATTTAATGTTTTCCCTCTCACCTCTCAATTTCTGGCTTAAACATTGCAATTTAAGTAAATAAAATCTGATCCAATTGCTTAGTCCTATGCCTGGTTAGATGCAGTCCATCTATTCCAAACTGTTACATCTTTCCTGAAACTTATTTCAATATTTATTGCATTTGATTCATTCTTTTTACATCTTTCCAATTAGCCATCAAGTCTGTCAACTTATTGATTACAGAGTATACTATATATCATGGAAGTGTGCCTCATTCCATTTGCAGTATATTTGTACCATATAATTATATTATATGGTCATTCTGTCATTTAGGTGTCAGTGCATCTTGCAGCTTGTCAGAGTACAAAAATGTTGCCAAACTGAAGAACAAGGTTAAATTTTACATACTTTTGGGTTTGGACTTAAGCTTTCAATTTTTAAAAACTATTGATTTTGCAACACTGGATCAAAATGTATCCATGGTTATAAAGGTAGTGTACTAAACATCAGAATACTTAGCAATCTATAAACAAATGTCATGTGATTTGCAAATCACTAGTAATAATATGCCCCTGCCTTGCCAGCGACACTCTCATTCCATGAAAGAATAGAAAAACACTTTTAAATGAATTCATGATCCAAATTACTGTATTTCTTGGTCCACTTTTGCCAATCTTCTCTTGGTCCCTCATCCTATTCTGAAAACATCAATCCCTCCCTCGGGTACCATACTCTGAGTGCTGGTAGGTTATTCAACATGGTGGACATCACAGCTAAATCCACTTATGCTTTCGTTATCAGGATCAAAAATACTGACATTTTCCCTTTCCTAAGCTGTAGCATTGATGTCAATTGTAGAATTTATATTGCAAGATCAGCTGAAATCAGCTAAATTAGTACAAACTAGAAATCAAAGGCAAGTCCCTTCTGACCTACAATCAGCAGAACCATCAGGACACTATTTTGCGATAAATCTTAGGATTCCTCCTCTCGGTGCTACTCATTAGAATTCAGCCATCAAGCTCTGGATCAGAAGGAAATGAACAGTTTTAAGGAAAAATAGATAATCATCCTAAGAAATTGGCCACCTCACCACCTGGCTTTCAGAGACTCAGCTTAAATTAATCTGTGGAGGTATAAAATGACCATAGGTATAACTTCCAAGAAAACAAGAAAAAAAACATTGATGTAGAAATTGGTTTTGGCCCATTCACGACAGTATGTACCCTAACAGAGGCCAGAGGCTGACCTGTAACTGGGCCTCAGGCACCACATGCAAGTTGAAGCCAATGAATGCCAGCCAAGTCATGAGGGACTTGTAGCAGCAATGGGGAAGCAATCACAAAGACTGTGAAATCAGGCAAGCATTCTTGTTTCCCCTGATTCGACAGTAATGTTTTTCCTTTAAAAATTCTTCTTAAAACTTACATTTTGGTGGGGGGTCACAGTGACCGCTTAGGAATCTCAAGTGGAGCAGGCCTGGCACCTGCTCCACTCATTGCAAACTAATTTCCCAGAAGGGTCCCAAAACAGGTGTGGGCCACCCCAATGCCAAATTTGCTATTGCTCATGTCATTTATACCCCCCAAAACTGATGCAATGCATCCCACTTTCTACCCATTATCTTTGGGGAGCAGTGGAAAATTTCAAAACTAATCTATTCAAATTTGAGTAGTTATTTTCCAGATGGCATTTCTGTGGTGCGAGCAATGCTGGAAACATCATGTTCCATTAGATTTTTGATAATTTTCTTACACTTATCCTTATAACCTTCAGTCTGAGAGATTTTGAATGAATTAATCATATAAAATTAATTGATTTGGATGGTGTTTTATTTCACACATCAACTTGTATAAGAAATATATTCTCCTAATCTCTAGTTTTGGTTGTAGTTTATTAATTTCATACCTAAGCTCTAGTTATGGAATCAGTGTTAAAATAAACAATTTGCTTACAGTGAATTTGCTATCATGTTGCCATCTCAATTTTTTCTCCTGCACTAACAAGTTCAATTACTTCTTTCATAAAAAATCCAGGTACTAGAATAACCCGCGTGACTGTTTCATGAATCTTTTCCAATGCATCGTCATTTTGAATGTAGGGTGCCCAAAATTGCATGCAATATTCCAAATGTGATTTTAATAATGTTATCAATCATGCACAATTGGAATAAACCATTTAATTTACAACTCTTCCATGCACAGTTATAATTTATTAGCCCAATTGACAGTCATAAATGTAGTGAAATTTTGATGCATGGATGATAATCACCTGCTTTCCTTTTCTCACTTTGATATTGGATGCCAATGCATTGTGTATGCATTTCATGTTTCTGTTCTACCGCATGTTGTGGGTTCAAGCCTCCACCACCACACTCCTACCTCAGACTTCAGTTCATAATTTAAGATGATTCCTTAATTCAGTCCTAGAGAGCTGCATTGCTAGAAGTGCCATTTATCATAGAATTCATGAATTCAAAACATAATTGTTAATTCTCTACAAGAAAATGGTGCAGGTTAGTGTACAGATAATTATTTTTTCCACTTGCATTAAACCCACACCTCAGCTGCCTCTCCCAGTAGTAAAGATCCCATAACACTATTATGGACAGCCACTGGGTCCCTCCACTAACCGCGACCATCAAATCTAGAAAAACCCATTATACATTCAAGTGATATCTGTGCGATCTTGCCACGTGCAAAGCATTTTCAAGTTTGGCTAAAAACAACAATGGCTTCAACACTTAGGAATAGTATTGATAGATGGATGAAGGGGGATAAAATTATGTTTTAAAATTATGAGTGGGTTCATGGAATTAAGACTACTGTTCTTATAAAGGATAAACACCCACATGGACTGGTTGGGCTGAAAGACCTGTTTTCCTATGTAAATTCCTAAGTAATTCACTGCATTAGATTAATGAATTATATTTAAAACTATTTGAAAAATTTTCTTTTGATCCTTCTGCACCAAGATTTAATTGTTGTTCTTCCATGTTCGTAACAATGTTACTGATACAAAAACCAAGGCAGCTGGTAGATAAGTTTGCAACAGACACTCACATGCACACATAACCTCTAAAGAAACGGATGTTATTGCTACACCTTAATGCTTAACAATAATTTCTAGTCAATTCTGATAACAGTAATTAACATAATTAAAATCTTAATTATGAATGAACGTTTGTCAAAAATCTTAAGTCAAAGCTAAGAGAAATGATCTTACAGCCATTGTTGTAAATTACTTGAGCTGCCACAAACCCATAAAAATTATTTCGTTTCAGAATATATCTAAATTTCAAATTTTTGACTTAGTCAACTGTGAATAAATTAAGACCCACATGCTATTTTTAATATTTTAATTTTTTCTATTTTCATATGGCGATGAGGTTAACTTTTAGAATCATTTTCTTTACAATGAAACCAGAGCTTTCTGTTAACTTTATAATCTTTAAGGTTTTTGAATAATTTACTAAACCTGTCAACTCAACTTTGTACAATGAAGTGAATTTTCTCATTTTTTTTTAAGTATTTAAATACTGATCTGTTTGTCCTAAACATGCACAAGTGTAAAACCATCACACTTTAAACACATTGCTGGGCAACTTTTCTTTTACATAATCAGACATTTCAGAATGCTTTAGGAAACCATATCATAAATAATAATTTGAACAATAAAACTCATATTTGAACTAAGATTGTAAGCCACAATTCAACCATTATTTCAGCAGGTGTTAGCTATTTATTTGAATTGGAGGGAAATATTTTACGATTTGGAATGCACTGCCTGAAAGAATGGTGGAAGCAGATTCAATAGTAAATTTCAAAAGGAAATTTGTTATGGAACAGGGGATTGGAACTAATTAGATAGCTTTTTCAAACAGCTAGCACAGGCATGAAGGGCTGAATGGCCTCCTGTATGATTCCCTTTAATCATTATAAATACAAATCATTAATTAAAATTGTGAAAATTATTCAGGAAATTTGAAAAACTAGACCATTCTTAATCTTAAGCAAATAATACAGAAGTTAGGGGACATGGCACTTCATTTCTGTTCAGGCATTATTTCCTTAACAATAGCCACTGTTTTTTTTAATTAAAAAATGGGAAACTTCACCATCAAGCTCTGTCTTGTTTTGAAGAAGTAAGTGATTTGTCATATGTCTGTACTTTCAGACATTCTCTTCAAACTAGTAATCTATTATGAGAAGAATTGATTTTTTCTATATTTATTATTGATGTAGCAACACCCAGCAGGATGTAGGGTGGGGGCAGGGGGAGGGGTGGCAGATTTGATCTTTGCTCTCTGAAGTTACGTTGCTTTGAAAAGGTACTGGGCAGAACCAAATACTTCCCCACAGAGGAGTTGAGGAATATCAAAAAGAAAGTTTAGTACTTTTGGCCATCTCCTGACAGCTGCCTTCAGAAGTGTTTGATGAAACTCTAGAATCCTGTCACACACACTATTTCAGATGCAGATGCAAAGAGGGTCCAGTTAAAGGTATGGCAACCGCTGCAAACAATGAAGAAATATACAGTGGAAACCGACCATCATATAACATCTTGGATCTTAATAACCAAATTATTCATCAAAACTTCAAATAAAACAAATATAATTCATGACAGTCAATAGAAAGACCCATTTGTATTGCTCAAACATTTACTAATTTTAAAAACAATGAAAACTTTAATAATTAGCATCAACTATAGGAGCTATTGGAAGGCACTATAGATACATGATTAATTTGCTTTCTGCCCTTTCTAAACTGAACATGACCATTTTTCGATAAAAGCAAAAAACTGTGAACACTGAAAATCTGAAACAAAAACAGGAAATGCTGGAAAGATTCAACAGGTCTGGCAGCATCTGTGGAGAGAGAAACAGTTAACATTTAGGTCAAATATGACTCTTCGGAACTTGTAAGTTCTGAAGAAGACTCATATTCGACTCGAGCTGTTAACTCTGTTTTTCTCTCCACAAGTCTTCTTCAGAACTTTCAAGTTCCGAAGAGTCATATTTGACTCAATGTTAATTCTGTTTCTCTCTCCACAGATGCTGCCAGACCTACTGAGTATTTCCAGCACTTTCTGCTTTTACTTTGACCATTCTGGTCTTTGTCAATTTTCTTCAAGTTTCATCTTTCTCTCCTTCCTTTCACTTCAGTCAGGTTTCCTTTATTCTGTCCTGCCTATTCTAAACTAATTTTTGACCATTATTTCCTCTCTTTGTACACACTTTGTAATAGACAGATCCCAATTTATTCTCTCTGCTGCCTACCTTGTGCCTTTTTGATTTCCCAGGAAAGCCCTTTTCCATCTTCAGACTTACCTATGCATGGTTATTGATACCACTACTGCAGCATTACAACATTTGCTACCATCACAGTGCTATTTCATGTCAAGCAAATATTAAGCATTTTTTATTTGAACAATGATAAAACCATCCAAATTAATATTTTGTTTTGCACTAAGGCATTTTAAGAAAAAATGTCTTCTTTTTAGTTGTGTTGAGATAATTAACATAATGATGCCAGTGATTGCATCTAGTGGTTATTTTCATTTTTACAAACATAAATGACTGAGAAATGAAAACAGTAAAAGCCAATAGAGAGCCAACAAAAAACTAACAGTAAAAAGTGATTAAGTTAAAACAAGAAAATGAAAAGTATAAATAAACAGAAATTAACAAAAGCAAAAATGTAAGGAAGAAAAAAGCCCAAACAGAAATAAAAAAAAAATACCAAGAAAGGAAGCATTAAAAGATGGAAAACATAGGGAAAGATGCAAAAAGGAATACATACATAAACACTTAGAAATAAATTAATGGAATAAAAATGCCATTAAAAATTGACAATTTATAATTAAAGACACCTATTAAATGGTAGTTTGAAAGGCACACACTGACTAAAGAAAACACGTTTTAGATTTATTTCAAAAGTTGATTTAAAAATTTAATAAATTTTCTTTTACCACATCAATTAAAACAAGATGTTTTTCCCCACCACAATTGAGACACACACAATGTATACAGAATTATTTTCCTATGATTTTGTTTTTGCTGGTGAGTTAACAGGCTATTCATAACCTTGTAATGTCCACTGAGGTACTAAACAACAAGTAGGATTTGTTCAATCTGAGGGAATATCAATGTGGAACATTTTACAATTACTTCATTAATTTAACAAAAAGATTGAAAATTTTAATGAATGTGATAATTGCAGACAATTTTACCACAAAGAGTAAGATTTCAGTAGGATTTGTTTTGTTCTTTGAATTTTAGAATTCTTGATATAAAATGTTAATGTGGAAATCCAGAATACATTTTTAAATCATATCACGATCATGTAGAATAACTAGGTAATAACATTTTCTTATTCAGATAAAGTTGAAAAACTTCATTTTGTGAATAAACAGGATAGCTTATCCTGCAACATTAATTATAGTTTTGGGCCATATCATTTGCATGTATTTTGAATAATTATTTAAAGTAATTGACTTCATATACTGACATCTTACTTCAAAACATGAATATACTCTTATCTGGTGCAAAATGCAACCGATAAGGTATTGATTATTACACTCTGTACTGTCCATTTTGATTTCAAAGCTCACGTGGCTCAGAGCACATACAACCTCAGTCTGTTTGTTCAACATTTTACTAGAAACTTCAGAATCTGGTTTACAGTGGACAATTCAATAGTTCTATAGTTGTGAAAGTAATTACAAAATGATCAGTAAAGTTAATTCGATATCTTCATAACTCATAATTAAAAGCTATAGTAAGGAAAGCCAAAGCTCCATTGGACAACGAAATGAGTATCAATTTTGGATAACGTGAATAAAAGTGTCTTGAACTAAGAGAAAACCCTAATTCTGATTAATCTTATACATAAGGACATGGCTCACTCAATTTTATCCATTTTTAATTGTTTTTAGAATTAAAAGTAAAATCAAGTTTGAGTAATCAAATCTAATTTGAACCTGTCTAGACCTAAACCAGTTATATGGATAGCAATGTGCCAATTATACACCCAAACAATAAATCCAAATTTGGTATTAACGTGTTTTCATAACATCTAGTTGCATTATTCCTTAAAATATAAAAGGTTTTTCACATTTTGACAGAAAAGAGGCACAAAAAAACCAGAAAGGACACAATCTGATTTTTGATAAATATTCCAAATGATTTTCAAATTACTTTTCCATCAAAAGTTTGAGAGCTTTCCTAATGTTACAGTATTAAATAGACAATGGGGTTTTGATAAAGTTTCAATAATCTAATTATTTACCATGCACTCAATACATTTGTAACATTAATTTTTCAGTAAGTGGTGAAAGCAAATATGCTGCTGTGTACAATGCTTACAATACCTTAAATTATAAATAAAATTAATTTTGTTTGGAGTTATGAATGTAGAAAGTCAGTAGAAAGTTATACTTTAATATAAAATAATTGATTAGTTAAGTCCATTATCAAAATTGCCTTGGCTACAATAAATTAGAGTTAGGCTTTTAATCACAAGCATATATATTTATAATGCGCAAATGTTTTTTCCCCATCAGGTTTATTAATTTTCACTTCATTTATCCTTGTGCAATGTTGGTTTTATACAACTTTTGAAATTGTTTGGCATTTTAAGTAATTGTATTTTTATTGTTAGTAGAGACTACAATGTCTACTCAAATAATGACAAGTGTAATACTCAAAACAAAATTCGATATGTTCTAGTGAAAAATCAGTTTGCCAATTCAACATTTAAAAACTGATTTTAAAAGATTATGGCCAAAAATTCAGACCTTACTAACAAGATTTTCAGAAATTTATAGAGGCTCTAACAGCTAGTTGTTGGTTTATATTTTCTTAAATTTTAGAGGATAGCTCCCCCATTTCTAATTTTTTTTTATATAGAAAGCAAGATTGTAACTTGTTTATGCAGGAGCATTTTACTATTTTGAAGGCATGTTTTATGGATTCCAGCATTGAAACATTACAATTAGTTGAATTAGTTTACGTTAATTGAAAGTTGACAAGGACTGAACAAGCCAGTTTACATTTTCATTTGAAAATGAAAAATTATATCACCATTTAAAAGGCAGTACGTTATTAAAAGTTTAGATTTTATCAGTTTTTGATAAATTTCAAAATAAAATATCTCTGGTATTTAAAACTGTTTCTAGTGAATTTGATGATTGTTGGGAATACAGAGAAAGCCTTAAGCAAATGTAGAGAGTTTGAACCGACGATTGGTAGAACAAAGATTTAAATAGATACCACTGCTACAATGAAACATATTAAACTAGTTTTTCTACAAAGTGTCAGGTCTTGGATGTTATAATCTGTTCATACTATATTAAGTTTGCGCCAGGCAATTTTTGGTAACATATTTTTAACAATGCAGCTCAAACAAGGTCCTACTTTCCAGTTGCCCCTCCCCCCATTTTGGATCTTCCTTTATTTAAAGTAGAGCATTGGTGCTCGAATTGATCATTTAATATGGTAACCAAATTAAGTCGATATTTTAATATTTTTGCGAGCTTTCTGGAACATGTGAAATGTTTTATTTGCTCACTCCGCGGCAGTCATTTTCCACGATGCAACAAACTATACAGTAATTATATAGATTAAATATTCAATCGGATTAACGATAGCTTTTCTTGGCTTGAAAATACAAATAATTTACAACATTTTTTTAATTACACCAACAAATCACACCTTCATATGGTTTAGAACCAAACATGCACACCCTTTACTCCAAATCGACATATTTTAACTTTGCAAGGATTGTTAGAATTTTCCAGGAAAAACTGTTAGGCAAACGGAATACAGAATCGAAACAAAAGATTTAACAGGAGCTAACGTGAACGAAATGCGTTTTATTTGCACGTTTTAGTTCAATTTTAAATATATAAAAGCGTGATATGCGCGAAAACGCTGCACATTATCTAGTCAATTAAAGTAGACAGCTTTAATCATGAAGAATGATCGCAAAGTACAAATTCATCTATGAACGATTATTTTCTTTTTATAGGGAAGCTTCCCCTCTCACGCCGGGGGAATCGTTAGCTTTGTCGCTAAAGGGCGATTTAGCTTTAAACAATTTTAAATCGGCAATACCAAATTTCTTACGTTCGCGCCTGCCAACAAAGAAAAGGAAACGGGTTTGAATTTCGGATGTAGATTTTCGTTCGTTCCGAACACTTCCGCCAATAAAGTCGTGCAATGTGAATTTAGTTAACTTTTTTTACTTCCTTCGCTAAAAACGAAAACACTCCATTTAAAAAGAAATCTGCACGAACGACGGCTCAAGCACGAGTTATTACAAAGAGATCTGGTTCGCTAATTTAACAACTTACTCCAACGCATCTGTGAGCAAACGTTAAAACCAACCACCTTTCAAATACAAAGACCTTTAGTTCCAATATTTTAAAACGGCAACGTTGTCTTGTGTGAACAACAGTGAACCGGGTTCTTTAGCTCGAATAGAATGAGAAAGCGGCGAAACTGCTAGAACTTTCAAAAGATCTTTTTCGACTAACATTTCGATGCAATAATGTAATTATCTTTTTGGTGGGTCCCACCAACCCCCCCCAAATCTGGGGGAAAAAATGTAGCTTACAGATTTTAACATGAAAAGTATTTACGCCTTATTTATTAAGGAGCAGCCATTGCAACGCTTCGGTTTTGATGGCGACGCATTATACATCTCCTGTTACACATCTCCTGAACGTGGTGTCCTTTCTACATTATTCAGCTTCAACGGGGAGGGGAAAGCACAGGATGAACAGATCACTACGAAAATACACTACCCTCCCCCTCGCCCCCGACACCACCAACCCCCACCACTGGTAACTCGCGCAACCACCACATTGAAGAACTGCAGCAGTCAGGAGAATTTTCGCGCCATCGCCCTTGTAAATGGAAGCCTGATTTAAACCAATGAATGAACTTTGTAGGCAGAGAGAAAAAAAACTTGGTCAGTGGTAGCGAGGCTGAAGACGCTTGATAGGATCCAAGAGTCGGGCTGTGTGCGAATGAGAAGGCGGAAAGGGGGAAGAGGGAAAAAAAAGGAGAATGCTCCAACAACTGTTATTCCACAATCAATATGTTTCTCGGATTCACGGAGCAAAACTTGTCCCTCCCTCTCTCTCCCAGTATCATTGAATAGCTGGCATTCCTCACGTGAGAAGTTGATGTATAGTTTGACCACGTGGCTCATTCAGCCGGAATATTCAGGGATTTTTTGGAGCTGCATTTTATTCAGAGGCGGTGCTATTAGTAACGTAGTGTGACATTTTCACAGCCTGTTTGCGAAAGGGGTTTTGGGGGAAAGACAAAAAATAGTTTTTTCTCTCTTTCTGCAGCCCGCCATTCTAGACTGCTAATACTACTTGTTCTGGGAATTTATTTTATCATCGTGTTTATTTTGTGAGAACTCTTTCACCCCCCTCCCATCTTTTGTATTTAAATCGACCGATTATTTCTCCAAAGGGGAAGATAAAGGCGGAAAGATCTTTGCTTTTTTTGGAGTTTTAGCAACATGAACAAGCTCTATATTGGGAATCTTACCGAAAACGTAACCACTGTGGACTTGGAAAGTCTGTTCAAGGAATGGAAGATTCCCTTCACTGGACAGTTTTTGGTGAAAACTGGTTATGCTTTTGTCGATTGCCCAGATGATAACTGTGCTATGAAGGCTATAGATACACTGTCAGGTAAGCAATTTAATCCCGTATACTCCAGTATAATCTCAAATTCTGAGGCAAGTAGTCGTAAACCTTGTTTGGTGAGAGGCCTAAAACAGCTCCTTGCGCACCAGTTTCGCACAAAACTGACTCGGGGGGGGGGGGGTGGGGGGAGGAGGAGGCTCCTCATTCCCGAGTGTTTGAGAAATACCCATTTGCAGGAGCACTGCTTAAACGGCACTTTCTTCAGGCTTTTCGCTGAAGAAATTATTAATTTTAATTTTAAACTCTTTTTGGTGGACCCGGGTGTATCCTGTATCTGCACGCGGTCTTTTTCCCAATTTGTTAAATATTTACAGTGCTCAGTGGCTTTGGCAGTAACTAAAGGAAGATGCATTCTGTGCAGGATGCTTTATGATTTACTCGTTCCTTATTAAACTAGTGGAGCTGCACTGGGTTTAAGACAGTATTGGAGAATTCAGCCCGTGTTGCTGCACCTTCTTGGTATTTGTAGGCCTTTAACAATCCAGGCGGCACCTCGGAGCCACCATTCAAATCAATGCGCGCCTGGGAAAGGAGCACGCACTTCAGTTTTTATACTATTAAAAAAATAGACAGAAACGAAAGCTCACTATCAAAAAACCATTGACAATATCAGTGTTATTTTTGTTCGTATCGTCCGACAGCGCGAATGCGTTTCTAGTCGGCCATACTGAGTCCCAAAAGTGTCCTTTAGGACTCGACCACTAGAAACATGGCTGAAAATTAGGCTACAGAACAATTGAGACCACGTCTTTATTTTTCTCCCCCCAAAGTGTACTTGTTTACATCAGTTTCGGGATTGCAGTTGACTGACTCCTTACATTTACACCGAAATTTCTTGTTACCCGGATTCCGAGATTTGTAACGTAGTTGCCTTGCAAGTTGTTGATCAGACACAAACTTAACGTTGAGGATCAATGCACTAAAAACGGTCAATTTTAAATGTTTTTAAGTGTTTAACACACCGCCTTGTATTTTATGTATTGCCTCAGGTAAAGTGGAGCTGCACGGAAAATCCATAGAAGTGGAGCATTCCGTTCCTAAACGACAAAGGTAAAAGGTTTAATTCGTGTCAGGTTTCTATCCGAACAGAATTAAACTAAAAAAGACTTTCTATTGATTATATATGTTTGGAATTAAGTGTTATGTAAACCGTACGAGTCTCTGGACTTGGTGTGCTTAATTTGGCATCTAATTACTGTCTGAACTTGGTACTTTTTATGTCTATTTTGGGGTTTGTATCTTGTTTATAGTTAATCACTTGTGTTTCTTTAAATTGCTCGGGAATTTGATTAAAACTGCATTTGATTCGAGAAGCCAAAATAAGTTTTTAACTAAAACTAAGACCTGATGCAGTATTTCTGAGAAGTTTGGGCGTCAGCAGGAAATGATCTGAGATGTCTTGTATTCTGCTAACCGACAAGCACGTGAGGAGTTCTCAATTTAAGAGCAAAAAAAAACGAATATCACAATCAAATGTTTCCTCTTGTACACGAATGTAGGTGAGATGGTGTGATATACAAGGAAAGGTATGTTCTCAGAGGCGGTTCACTTAAACGCTAATGTGCAATCGATTATTGGTCGCGTTTAAAATTAAATGCTATAGGATTATTCAAAAATGCTGTTTCCCAAATATATAACTGATGGACTGCATCTAGGGGTGTTAAATCTTCAAGTGTTGGAGTTAAACATTAATTTTTCAGTCTTTGGGACCGTTTTGACCGTCTTAAAACAAACAAGAGTTAGAGTAATAGCTTTAGAAAGTAATGTCAACTGTTGCATTTTAAAAAAAAATAAAGATCACCATTGGTTTAAACGTTCCATATGAATTTTTACAAGTTGAATTGTTTGTGATGGGATATTGTACCAATTTACTGCTTTTATTTTTGACTGGGATATGATATCTTCCTCTAGTGTTTTTCCTCTGTACAAAAAATGTTGAATACATGATTTAAAATGAGAGCAATTTTATCTAATCTTCAAAGTAAGCCTCCACTCTTTGTGCTAAAGCTTATAGTTCAATGTAATTTGACTATTTTCTGTAGAGTCCTAAGGTTGCTGGAAATGCTACGTTTTAAGAGATATAAATGGTTGAATGGGCAAAATTCAGCATGGGAGGGCCTTTAGGTAGCTTCCTGTGTGATGACTCTTTTCCTCACCCCATTCTTCCACATTAGTGTAGGTTGAGTTCAAACTACTTTTATTCAATGCCCTCTGCATTTAATTAGTGCAACATGACTAAATTATCAATTTTCAGTACTCTTCTATTTTATTTGCAAATCGCCCAGGAATTTAAAATATTTCATGTTCAGGAGCATGAAGATCTGCATCCAAAAATTATGTAACTTCACGAATGATGCCATTTAAAACTAGATGTAAAATGAGACTGATTTGTTTAATGAATCATTTAATGCTTTTAAAGTAACTTCATCTAGCTCTGAATGAAAATTGGTTAGTAATAAGTTTTTCCATTTATTTAAGCAAGTTATTATGCTTTCCTAGCATAGAGTAGGAACTGTACAACTATTCTGATCATTTTACTAATATTTTGTATTAAGGTTCTTGGTTTAGTTTTGATTGAATAGTTGTGAACCAAATTAATTTCTTAGTTCTATTCTTTTGTGATTGAATTGTTCTTTTAAATCATCAGAAAATGTTAGTTCAATCTTAAACATTGAAGTTTTCAAGGATATATACTGTCAATCTTAGTACTGATTTTACCATCTGCTTGGTTCTAAATTAGCAAGATTAAAAACAAATCCGGATCTGTAGTATCAACTGATGCTTGTAATTTTAAATTTTTGATTCTTGTCCTTGCATCACCTGTTTAAAATTTGTGCCCATTTTTGTTTTGGTCTGGTTTAAAAGCCATTGTTTGAGTTATAAATGAGCAGTAGTGTTTATGAACTTCATATGGCTAAATATGTTCTGAAATGTAGAATATAATGTGCGCCTATTTGAAAACACAATTATCATGTTATATTTTCTGAAGCCTTAATTTTAGGTAATGGGTGTCCCTTTATTGCTAGTGCACAGTTGAAACATCTTTGCACAGATATGAAAATGGACATATAATTCTGGCATTAATCACCAATGTGCATACTAAAAGGGTGCAGTCTGCAGTCTCCTCGGAGGCCATCTTGAGTGTCACGTTGGTTTAGTATACCTTGAATCTGGATAAAAAACTGTGTTTAAAATTGCTATTATCACTCATTGGAGCCCCCCAGCACTCCATTCATTAAAATAAACACACAAATACTGGACATGATGAAACAGTCTTTTCTGGAGACTTTATTTCCAGAAGTGAAACTTCACATGCATGTAAACAGGCACATGCAGGGCTCTATTGGCAGGTAGTGTGCTTTTGTAGTTTGCAAAAACAGTTTGTGTTTGGCCATGTTTTGCATTATACAGCTGGAGTTCCATTAGTGCTGTAGTACAATATAATCACAATTGAAAATAAACATCATCTTTAGCAGTTCCCATGTTGAAATTAAAACAATTAAATGAGTAAGAAAGAGTAAAAAATTTCAGAAGATTGCTTGGTTTCCAGAAGTTTTTTTAAAAAATCTGGTCCAGTAACGTGAGGAAAACTCTGGTATCCTTTTGCCGGCCTCAAGGTCAAATACCAATCTTGATGAGTTTGAAGTCGATGTATGAATTTCAGTTGCCCTCTTTGGAGCAATGGAGGGAGACTTTATCTTGGGTGGTGGTGGTTGGGGGAAGGGAAAGAGTTAACAATGTCAGTTCTATCTCAAGTATAATCACCATTTGTTGAAGATAAAATGATGGGTATGAAGAAATTCTTGGGCCAAACAATTGTGCCCTCAGCTAAATTTGTGATAAGGTACTTGCTGATTATGCACATAGAAAAGAAGTTCAGAATATTTGAAATATGTATATCTCTTTTCCATAAGTCCAAAATTGACAGTTAATATTTCATTTTCTGATTATCTGTAAAAATATTCCATATTTAAAGGGGAGACCTTTAATTATGTTAAAGATGCTATATAAATGCAAGTTGTTGTACATGTTGAAAAGCATTATGTGGATTTGGGGTTTTTAACCATTTAAAAAAAAATTGAACTCATCTAGGTATGCTGCCAAAATACTGTCAAAGAAAAATCAGTTTAATATTTGAAGAATTGTTTATGTAACTTCCTTGCGTCCATTGGGTCTGATTGATTTACATATGAAATCAATGACTGTGGAATAAGATTGATCAGTTAGTTAACTTTACTCAATAACTTTACTTTGGCAGTATTTGGAATCTTGCATATGTACCAGTACAGGAGCCCACCCAGTTTGCTGGTATGTGAATTCTGTGAGCTGTACTTAAAGCCTTTCCTACACAAATATTCACTTTGGTCCGAAGGACTGAATTAGTGAACATACCTTTTGGTATTTGCATTCTCTTTACTTGTTTTGTTTTGTGCAATTTATTTTTTTCAAACTTTGCTTTGTGTAGGAGTTTATTAGATCTCATCAGCAATTGCAAATGGGCAAAAAAAACTTGCTTTACTTATAACAGACCAACAATTGATATATGCAGCTGTTTCACCCTGGTCTTCCTGCTCAGTTTTCATCAATGCACAATGTGCATATTTATCCAAATGCCAGAGTCCTGCATTTTTTTCATGTTTCAAGTTGGGAAATTCAGTTTGAATTATCTAGTATTTTTTCTCTCTTGTGACTTGATGTGCATAGTTGAGCAGCAAGTAGCTTCCCTCGTTGTGTTCACATTGCCTCGAGGTTTGGAGGCAATTGAGTGGGGTACTGCTAATCCACATCCTCATCACGTAAAGAAAGGTCAAGAGGTGGTGTTAGTAAGGGTTTCCATAAAGTTGTGTTGAGGCCAGAGGACCAATCAGGACAAAGTGTGCTTAATTTGTTATTCAAAGTGAAATTCTTGGGCCCAGCAGTCACTGCATTCCAGCTCGCGTTGAACGTTCAGAACTGACGTGGGTACGCCCACCATTGCAAAAGCGACCTTTGTACCTGCTGTGAAAGGCAGGTTGGGAATATGGTGCCATAGAGCACTTAGTGAAGCGTTAAAAGGATGAAAGACTGCTCACTGTTATTGGAGAGGGCATGGTCAAAGCTTACTTGGTAGAAGGGTGGGAGTATGTAATGGGGGAGGGTTAAACCTTTTAAGATGTCTTTTAGGCCTCGTGTGATTATATGCTTTTAAAAAAATTTTCAAAATGCACATCCAAACAATACATATTTATCAGATTTGCAGGTTTTTTCAATTAGCATTTGCAGGACAAGCTGTTACTAGGAAGAAATTGAGACAATAGATAACCAATGATTGTAACTCACTTAACTTTAATTCCCAACTGATATTCTACTCATACATACATACACACTTCCCATCTCATTCAAACTTGTGTATGTCTCTCTCATTTTGATGTTTGTAGCAGAGTTCTATAGTCTTTGCTTGATATCACAGCAGCTGGTGTCCAGTGGACGATGTACATGCTCGCAATCTGATTATGCAAACAGCCTGCTGTCATTTGTTGTGCAATGGGCAGTTTAGTTTGGGGGGATGGGTGCAGATCTGACACTTGCACCTGGGGTTAAAATCTGTCTCTTCAGAATTTTGATAGTATTATTCATATAACTATGTGAACAAAGTATTCTCTAAACAGTGCTATTTATTTTCCTGGAAGGAAATTGTAAACACTTTATTTAAAAAAAACACTTGCTTTGTGTGCATCTTGGTGAGGGAAGCTTGAGGCCCAAATTGATTTGCTGTATCTGTAAAGTAATGAAAAATGTCTGTGAAGTGGGTGTTCTTTCCTCTGTCTAGGGTTACTTCCTCCTTGACCTCTGACTACAATCAGTGAAGAGGGCAGCCATTGCATTCTAGGCAGCTGAACTGCTTTTAATTGTTGAATAGTACTATGCAGGATGTCTGTGTGGCTTCCTACAGCCACTATCTATTTGTTGTTTTGTAGCTATTTTGGGGTTAAAATTTTGGAAATAAGCTTTTTTTTGTCATATCACTCGTTTAATGCTGTTTATGGCACATGTTTAAGTCTTAAGTGTGGTAGAAGTGTCCATGCTGTGGTGTAGTCTTAGAGCAACAATTTGCTAAATGCAGAGAGAATGGTCAGT
The DNA here is from genome assembly GCF_964194155.1 of Cetorhinus maximus. Classification (NCBI taxonomy): domain Eukaryota; kingdom Metazoa; phylum Chordata; class Chondrichthyes; order Lamniformes; family Cetorhinidae; genus Cetorhinus; species Cetorhinus maximus. Next base: position 123,678,110 of record NC_135881.1, on the reverse strand, counting down.
ATAATCTGACAAGTTTGTTCAGTGTAGTGACACAAACTGCTTAACAGCTCTTCATTGTATTTTAAGACTGGTTTCATTGTTCACCTTGTATGTATTTTATTTTCAATCTGGTGGCTTATTTCCGTTACAAATTTCCTACAGTTAACTTTAGTGTTGTCTTTGAATTCAATGAGACCTATTTTAGACATAGGTTTTAAAAGTGCATATCATAAGTTTCAATAGTATGCAGTCACTTGTAAGTTTAACCATGTCTTGGATCTAATTGATCAAAATTATTTTTAGGGATAGGGCAATAGAAATTGGATCAGATTCCTGGATCCAGCCTGACTGCAATAACATCTCTGTGGAGGGTTGCTCATGTGTGGTCTAAAGTTTTGATTTTCCTGAACCACCTCTTTAACACACTTGGTCAAATGTCTTGGGTTTTCTTTCAAAACTTTAATATTAATCTATCCTAGATTTCTAAATATTATTTGGGTTCAATTATGAAGGTTTGCATAAAGTGATTTTTAAACCATGAATAGGGTACAACTTACTAATTGTTTTCCTTCTTGGCTTAAAGGAAGCTGTGGAGAGATTGCATACACTGAGGACATCTTTTGAGTGACAGGGGATCAATTTCCTCATTTGTACCAGAAAGCAGGCAAAAACAAATGTAAACTATCTTTTCTGGGTATTTTCACCTTTACAATGTACCCATGGTAGTCATTCCTATATTGTAGGAATGAGCAAATGGCTACAATTAAAATAGCTTTCATCAGTGAAATTTTTGCTTACCAGTAATAAATGGTATGGCTTGGTTTATTAATGGCTTTCTCTTACAAACGTAGGAGTGGCTAATCTTGGTAACAATTTTGATTTGTCTGTTATTAACTACACTTCACTTGAAGCATGATCCTGTGCCTTTCCTAGATAGTTGGAAAATGTGAAAAGGTTAACACTTACTTATGGATTTGGTGTTACTGTATTGCAGTCAGTTGCAAATGTGATTCTTTTTTTTAAATTTGGAAACTATAACAGTATCCAAATGAATATTTCCACTCTGAACTGGTAAATTAATCTAGGAGAGGCACATGATCATGCTTCAGGTAAAGTGCAGTTAGTAACAGCTTCACCAAAATCTATATGAATCTTTTGAAATACCTAGTTATTTTTGTGTGATTGTTCATACTTGACATTTCTGAAAATTGATGTGTTGCAGTGATAAAATAATATTTCAAAGCTATTTAGAACAAAATTTGTGGGATACAGATTGTATGGCAATATGGCTTACATTTGGAATCCTCCTGTCATTTTAATATTTTTAATTCCGTATTGAAGTTGCATCAAAATCTAATTTAGAAATCTTCCAATATACAGCTGTGTTTTGGATATTTAGTTCAAATTGAATTGATAAGCCATATCTGATGTGACACAGGACAATGAAAGCATGTGTTGATGTTCTTTGCTAATGGAATATGTAATAGAACAGTTCAAAAATTAATGGTGCACTACAGAAAAGTTTGTAAGCATTTAATTACAATGCAACTTTAACAATTATAAAACTGAAAGCCAGAGTGTAGCATAAGTTCTAACTTCTGCTTGAGTTTATTTTATAACTGTCTCAAGGTTGAGTGTAGTGAGCATAGCCACATTCTCTTAACCACTGAAAATTGTCTGGATCCATTTACCTGCCTTTTCTGTATCTGTTGTTTATACTGTATGTGCAGTATACAAGGGCAAAATTCTAAAGATGTGGAACCTGGTTAACATATGCGATATGTTTTGGTATTTACTAAAATTGAAATGATACTGCTGTAGCTACTTGAGATGTAAATAAAGAGTATTTCCTGTAACTTTGTAATCATTAGAATATAAAGCATAGTTAAGTGGCATTCATCATGCGTGGTTTGGATTCCTGTACACCACATACATTCTTTTTACAAAAGGCTGAAACATGAGCTATGTAACTTCATTTAACATTCGTCTATGTTCAGAAATGTGATTTTGTTCTTGTACTGATTTGATAAACATCAATGTATTCAACTCTTCAGGCTCAATTTATTGACTGCTAATATCAAGAATCTCAAACTCTGGGAATCTGCGTGCACAAATTACTGTACTTATTAATACTTGACATGGTCATTTCACAAATCAAAACTGGATATATGGCTGTGGACTTGAGGCAGCAAGTTATATAATATTAAAACCACAAGGAAATGGCCATCTCTGACACAATCCAATTGTAAAAATGTGATTTGTATGTCCTTTCCATACAATACAAAGATGGCCAATTTACCAACTTTCTAACGATCTTTTTCATTTGCATAACTTAATTACACTGGGAATGGATATATAGTCTACAAGTTGTTCAGTCTTATATTTTATACAAGGTTGAATTTTTTTCTTTTTTTAAAAAGCCTAGATACCTCAACTTGATTTAAGACCTGTCTCTTGTATGTAAAACTCCACCTTGTAAACAATGTTACACTAAAATGAATAATACTGTATCTAAAAAAAACTTAGTTTTTAGCAAGCATCTAATTTAAAATAGTTGTATCCATTGAAGCTTTTGTTTATAGCAAAAAGATCAGCTTGAAGTTATCCAAAAGTACCAGCTTTGTAGTGCAATAAAATATAGTTTACCATTCACTTGTAACTCCAGTGTCAAGAATTAAAATGGATACTAGTTTTAGAAAAATTTTAAATTGACGGGCTGTTTTAAATGTGTCAGTGCAGTGTGAGACAACGTTTTAAAATGATCAATTCTGCATCTTTGGAAATGAAGTGACGTGAGTTTTGATCAAATTTTAAATTGTAATGTGCAAATGATTTTTTTTTTATCTGACTACTTGAGTTGCATATTGCTTGAAATCTTGCAGAGGTGATAGAGAATGTAAAGGTTTTGTAGGTAAATTTTGTAAACCTATTAAGAATGAGTCATTAATACAATTCAATCATAACAGCTGCTGAGAACTTAAAATAAGCATTTCAAAAGTTGATGTGCTGCTTTCCTGAATTTGAAGTTCCTTTACAATTCGTCTGCATGTTGTAATTGTTCAAATCCAAGGTAAAACTGGAATTCGCTGTTGTAATTCAAATTGCTAGTCAGGTTTGATCTATTCCTAAATATTTAAAGATCATCATCTAACATGATGCTTAATATGATCAAGAAATACCTCTGATCAAACAGACTAATGTAGAAAAATTCAAATGTTGGTGGTAAAATAAATTTATGTTTATGTCAAGCTTGTTCATGTGCTCAGTTTCTCCTCCCCTATTGAAAACTTTGCCTATTCCCTTCCAAAACCTCTGCCTCTCTTTCCTCCTTGCAGAGGCTCTCCAGACCCTACTTCTTTACTCAGGCTTTTGGTTATCTACCCTATTGTGTGGCTCATGAGGTTTTTTTTGTTGATAGTACATCCCAAGGTGTAATATGTTTTAAGTGTTATATAAACACCAGTTTTTGCTCTTTATGCCAGGGTATGATTGCACTAGGCAGTTCTGAGTACCTCAACATTAGCCAGTCAGCACTTGCGCAATCAAATAGGGGAATCTCAACTGAACTTGATCTTGTCCCTAGCAAGGATCACCTGATCATGTTTGGGAGCCAGTTTACTGGCTGTTCTTCCCCTCTAAACTAGGGGCACTAAGATTTTACTGCTGCTGTGGGTAAGATTACGTAAATCAACCCAAGCTACTGATGTACCCAAGACTTCCTTAAAAGTTGGGTGGGTTTACTGACTGCTTGATTTTAAATGTTTGCTCTTCATTTTAACAGTTAAAATGCATTGGTTGAAAATTATCTTCATTTTAAGATTTAAATGCTGATCACATTTCTATAGAATAGCTAATTAGAATTTCTCAAATTCAGACTGCTTCAGAATGGTGACTTTTGAATTAAAATGGTTGAAAGTATCCTTTAAATCGAAAGGCTTCTTGGGACATGGGGCAAATGACATGGTGAAAGTTGTGTACTGATTTATGAAGTTCAGAAAAAAATATGCAGTACACCCATGAACTCTTGACTGAAGACTTAAAATTATGAATGAATTTATTTAAGCTCTTTGAATAAAAGGAATTTGTTATATTTGCCTAATACAAATAAACTAGGTATTAGAGTGTGAAATTTAGTAATACATTCGCTAAATGTTCATTTTTCTGAACATTTAGAAAAATGTTAAAACATGTAAACGTGGCATTAAGGTTTAATTTCTTGGTTACATTTTGTCAAATTTTGTTAATACTCCTTTGAAGTACCTGGAGATGTTTGACTATTAATTGTGCTATATAAATGCAAGTTGTTAATGTAGGCGTTAGTTAACCTAAGAAGTGACTGTTGGGTTTCTCCTTGTTGTAAACTTTTAAAAGTTTTGAATTAAGTTTTATAGATACATGATTTGCTATTAAAACAGACAGGAACATTTGCACACACCATTCAATAAGTGGCCCATTTTTAGCCTTGAAGTGTTCTTGGTTCTTTAAATTTCTCCCTTTCAACCCCATTTGCTACTTGTTGGAGTAAGATTTTACGAGTGTCTGTTACTCTTTAGCAACTTGTTTAAGTGGGCATTGTTCACTTGAGGCCTTTGCGAGGCTATTCTACAATGGTGGTAGATGGTTGAAAATATAGCTCACCTGACTTTGTGCCAGTGCTACCCAGCTCTATCTAACACGATCATAATTGCAACAATAAGTTGCATTTTTTTTTAGTGCCCTTAATATAGCAAAACACGCCAGGTTACTTCACAGTATCGATCAGGATTTGATTAAATGAAATAACGTTTCCTCCTCAGTCTAATTTCTGCCCAATAATGCATCCTTTTGTGACTGTACTTTGGCAAGTTAATCTTCCATGCTATCTTTGCAATGCAACCACTCCATCAACCTCCTCAGTCATAATTTATACATTCCTTTATAGCTTTGCAAGTTCTGCAGCCCATACTCAGCTCTCCAGCCCATACTCCTGATGTCCATGTACTAAAATCACTGGAGCTAGTGCACTGGTATGAAAAGTCATTAAGAAGTTTAACGTAATGTTGGCCTTTATCTCAAGGGATGGAATACAGAGGGGAGCTAGTGATATTTAAATTATAGAAGGACTTGCCCTACCTTGAGTATTGTGGTCAGTTTTGGGTGCTGAATCTCAGGAAATATATATTCACTTGGGAGGTGTAGGGAGGATTCACTGGAATGAGGGTCGAGGTTTAAATATTGAAGTCACATTGCATAAACTTTATTTGTATTCTCTTGTGTTTAAAAGGTTGAATGGTGACCTAATAAAGATATTTAAAATGGTAGAGACTCAATAGGGGTAGATAAAGGGAAACTTTCATCTGGAGGAGGAATGCACAAGAGGGCATAGAGCTAGGTGACGAGCGACAAAATTAGGAAGCACTTTTTCCCCACACAGCATAATAGAAACCTGGATGTTCTGGCACTCTTTCCCCACCCCCACAGATTAATAGACATAATTACGTATGGGTATCAAAGGATATGGATAGACAGCTGAATGGAGTCAGTGGACAGTTGCTTTTCGTGCTGGAGGACAATTTAACATGGGTTTCCCTGGGTGTTTATATTAAGACCACTGCTTTTCTTGATCTTTATTAATGACCTACACAAGGATGTGCAGGGCACAATTTCAAAACTTGAAGAATTGTGAACTGTGAGGAGGATAGCGATAGACTTCAAGAGGACGTAGGCTGGGCAGACACATGATAGATGAAATTTAATGCAGAGAAGTGTGAGGTGATACATTTTGGTAAGACGAATGAGGAGAGGTAATGTAAAATAAAGGGCACAGTTCCTACAGGGGCTGCTGGAACAGGCAACTGGGGTATATGTGCTCAAATCATTTGAGAGTGGCAGGACAGATTAAGATAGTGGTTAATAAGGCGTAGGAGATCCTAGGCTTTACAAATGGAGTAAAAAAGCAAGGAAATTTATGTTGAGCCTTTACAAAACACTGGCCTGGCCTCAACTTGAGTATATCGTTTCCAGCCCTGGGCACTATACTTTTGAGACGTTATTAGTGAGGGTGCAGAAAAGATTGTGTGGCTCCAGGGATGAGGGACTTCAGTTACATCAATAGGTTTGGAAAGCTGGGGTTACTCTCCTTAGAGCAGAAAAGTTTGAGGATTTTGATAGAACTGTGTTAAATCATGAGGGGATCTGGAACAAGCAGTTGAACCAGAGAACACAGATTTAAGGTGATTGACAAAAGAAGCAAAGGTGACGCAAAGAAAAACTTTATGCAACGAGTGGTTAGGATCTGGAATATACTGCTTGAGCGATTGGTGAAGATAGATTCAATTGTGGCTGCTTTTGAAAGGGAATCAGATAATTATTTGAAGAGAGATTTGCAGAGCTATGAAGAAAAGATGGGTGTGGGGCTAACTGAGTTGCCTTTGCAGAGAGCTGGTATGGACATAGTGTGCTGCACCTTCTGTGCTGGCGTTCAGATTCTGAGGAGTTCAGATCAACCATGATCCAATCTGAGTAGTGGAAAAGGCTCAAGGGGTGGAGTGGCTAACTCGCGTTCCTATGTGACTATGATCTCTTGTGGATTTTAACCCGTGCTCACTGCAGCCAATGTGGTGTAACCTCCATCAACCTTGGCCTTAAATTTGAACGCCCTCTCAATCCCTTTGCATCGCACTGCTCACACTGCTTTCAAAAGGGCCTTCGAAAGCATGGTGCAAAAGGTATATTTCAGTCACCTCCCTAAAATTGACCCAACAATAGAGCTCCTTAGGATATTTTGCTGCTGGCCAGGAGCCTTGTATTTTTTGGGGATTGTCTATATGGATTATAGCAATACATTGTGAGAATCTTGGCTTTTTATTTCTTTCCTCCCCCAATCCCCACCCTCACTTGGCAAACTGGGAATTGGCGAGCTGGGACTTACTTGGCGTGTATAAATCACTAATTAACCAAGATAATTTGCAGGTTCATATCGAAGAAAATTGTTTCTATTCTTAGCTTGGTTTGTGCTTATTGAAGTTAGGTTTTGTGCTTTCTAATTATAGGTTTTCCTCACATATTGTTGATCATTCTGATGTGTAACAAATTGTAAATGTGTGTAAAATTTTACGAGTCAAGATCAGAGTATGATCCTTAATCTTCATTTCGATTGCAACTTTTCCTTGTGTGATTACAAAAGTTCAATGTAAAATGGTTCCTAACAAATGGGCTATTAAATTCTGTTCTGCACTCTCTAAATTTGAATTCTGTTTTTGTAATTTTGAGTTTGGTATAGATTTGAAACTTCGAATGTTCTGATTTAGTTTAATGAACTTGCAGATTCTATTTAATTATATTGTAATCAAGAATTTTTGGATGCTGTTTATGGTATCCATATCGAAAGTACAACTTTTGAGTCCAGGTTGAAATCAAACTTTATTAAATTGGCCAGTTGTAATCTCATGGCTTTGATTTGTTTAATTCAGATTTGAAAACACTTGTACTTGAACATTGATACTTCAAGCTCCTTTTGAAATTAAAGATAAGTGTATTGCTGAAATCTGTGGGGGACAGAAAATTTGAACCAAATGCAAATCTGCATTTCAGCCAATAGCAAAACTTGGAAGAATGGAAGCAGGAGAATTTGTCTTCTGCATGTAATTTGATCAAATTGATTGCAACTTCGCATCCTATTTACAAAATTGAAGTATGAGAAAGGACCTTGTTTCTAAAACTTAAGTAATTTGGCCTTTCTAATTTGAGATCTCCTTTTGAAAATACAGAGAATCTAAAATAGACCACATTTGGAATTAAATGTGATTGGTTGAATATGGCCATAATGAAGTTTTTTTTTCTAAACTTCAGGGTGCTTAACATAAATGTCAGGCACCAAATTCAATAATTCAAAAACATTTTAAACTTTAAAATTGTTCCATTTCCAAGTCAAACAACCTGTGTAGAATTGGTTCCAACAGTTATGTTGATTTAATTACCTTTTGGTAGAATATGCTTCTACTTTAAAAGATCAAAAAGTCTTTGCCATCTTTGTACACCTTTCTCCCCTGGAGAGGATATAAGTGGAAAGGGGGGAAAAGCTAATTTTCCTTTTCTCCATGGTGCGCTTCATGATCCGTTGATGACTTGAAATTTAGGTTCTCTAAACTCAATGCTAAATTAAATTCCTTCATTCACTTTTTTCACAAAGCTGTTTTTACACAAGTTTAGTGTTCAGTTATGTATTTAAGCAATTTATGTCTTCAAAACTAATTTCAAAGCATAACCCCTCAAATCCTGGAAAAAGGCAGAGAGAACCAAGGAATCAGACAAATGAATTGTTAAAAATAGGACTAGTACAAGTCTTTATTTTCTTTTAAAAAAAATACATATATTTGATTTTATAATTAGGGGGTAGAATAATAAAAAGGATCATTTTAAACTGCATTAATTTTTGGCAGTGCCTAGTTTTTGATGTCCTACTTGGGGCTGGATGCCAAGACCATTGGAGGTGTGCAGAAGAGATTCACTAAAATGATATTGATGATCAAGGAGAAACTGTTTGAGGCAATCTGATTTTCAAAACTGGAGTTTGATAGAAGTATATAGATCAAAATTATTTACACTGATTAAGTTGGTAACCAGAGGCCATAAACTTAAGGTATTTAAAAGAATTAAGCGATGTTGAGAAAATCTTTATTTTATGAAGAGAGCTACAAAGGCAAGGAATGTCCTACAGGAAAACTGGTGGAAGTAGAATGTATAATGGCTTTTTAAGAGAGAAGTTTACAAGGTGGTGAGGAAAGGTCAGGGTAAAGCAATTTGTGGATAGCTCTTTCAGAGTTGGCAGATGTGTGGTGGTCAAAATGGCCATCGCTGGTGTTCTGTTATTTGGAAAATGAGATTCAGAAGAAACCCGATGAGACGCTTCAAAACTTATGAAGAAGTCCAGTCGGGTAGGTGTTTAAAAAAAAACGGTTTCCACTTCTGGATGAGGCCTGACTAGAGGCGCAAAAATAAAAGATGAAAACAAAGATCAAATAAAGAATTAAGGAGGAATTTCTTTTCATAGCATTGAGTGTGTTGAACTTGTTGCCACATGAATTAATTGAAGCAGATAGTATTGACATGAGGGGAGGTTTGATGCATAATAAGGGAGAGAGGAATAGGGGCTAGTGGGAAAGGTAATTTGAGAAGGAGGAGGTTTGCATGAAGTATAAACATTTGGACTAGACCCCTTGGGCTAAATGGTTTCTATTCTGTACAATCTATTTGATTATGTACAGTTCAAGGGAGAAAAGAATGGTTCTGGACCCCCTGAAAAGTGAGAGATCTTCATGTAGGATTGAAGAGTGATGTAGAAGACAATAGGTTGGAGAATTCAGCCAGAACCTGCCTTGGGTGGACAACTGATGATGAACTATTAGTAGGGTGATCTCAAGATAGAGGAATATTTTAAGAAAAAAGTACCCATTTTCCTACTCTTGCCTTTGTTTGTAGCAAGGACTAACACTTGGTTCTTAAGGGTGCAAATTGATTTGCTCACTCTTGCTATACAAGTCTTGTTGTATTTCACAGAATTAATTGGTGCTCTCAAATCTCTACCTATGGTGAATTAATGCTCAGATATAAAGTCAACCTGTTCCAGCCCAATTTTGTAGAAAGCAAATTACCTGACTATAGCATGAGGTTTGCTGGAAATGGTATACTAGAAGAACACAGCTGCTTTCACCAAAGTTTCAGAAAAATGCTGGCATTCCGTTTGGGAAGGAAACTGAAGTTGCTATTCATTTTCAGAAGCTGCCTGTCTTATGTGTAACCAGGATACTTTGGCAATGCACTGTCTTATTGTAACTACTTTTGATAATGGGGATGCTATTGCTATCCAACAGAAAACGAAAGATAACCCATCAAGAGTAATTTTCCAAAGACTTAAGACTGACTCGCCCTTTGTTCAAATCCCTCCATGGTCTCCATATCTCTAACCTAAAACCCTCGGAAAACTGCATTCCTCCAATTTTTGCCTGTTATGCATACTCTACTTTGTTTGCCCCTTCGTTGGCAGCTGTTCCTTCAGCAGTGTAGTCCCCAAGTTGTGAAATTTCCTCCCTAAGCCCCTCTGCTTGTGCACCTCTTTTATTTAACGTGCCCCTTAAACAACCTGCCACTTTGAACAAGCTATTGGTTCTAATGCCTCTTTCTTTAACTGCGTGTCAGGTTTTGTCCAATTTCGCTCCTAGGGCATTATAGCACCTTTTATACAACATAGCATATAAATGAAAGCTGTTTCAACCTAGTCCCACTGTCTCTCTTGAAATGAGTGCCGTTCGGATTAATTCTATATGCATTGCGATTAGATCCTTGCTCAAGTCTGATTAGATGATGGTGGGGGATCCTACTCTATTACATAAAACGCATTAAAGTCCATACTGTAGAGGCCAAGATAAGTGTTTGTTTGGAGTGGGAAGGCAGCTGTAAATAGGAATAACTGTTATGCCAGGCCTGCTGTAGCTATTCTAAAAACTTCATCCATACCTTTGTTACCTCTAGACTTAAAGATTTTGATGTTCTCCTGGCCGGCCTCCCACCCAAATGAATTTGAGCTCATTCAAAAACTTGCTGCCCATAGCCTAGCTCTGGCCTGTTGAGCATCTCTGAAATTGTTCCACTGTAGGTTTCTCAAGGCACAGCCTCCAGGCCCTAAGTGTTGAAATTCCCCCTCTTTCTGATTTTCCTCTTTCTAAGACATTCTTAAACCTATCTGTTTGACCAAGCTTTGGATATCTGTCTTAGTATCTCCTAATGTGGCATTGTGTCATTTTATTTTATAATACCCTTGTGAATCATCTTGAAATGTTTTGCTGCAATTAAATAGGGCCTTGATAAGACCGTACTGCCCATCTATTGAGTCTTGAAGTGGGGGTACAGTCCAATTTGACCAAAGCATTGTCAGTTGAAGTGGAGGCATTATAGGTTTCAGCTGCTGAGGCAGAGGTTACTGCCGCATTCTCTGTCCTGCAATGTCACAGAAAAGTGGTAATCTGGAGATAGTTCTTCAGATTTCCATGCTCCGGTTTGGAGATTTTAGACCTTGTGCTTTGGTTATGTGCAGACTGTTCCCAGTTGTTGAAGTCAGTCTGACATGAAATGATATCTTGCTCACTTGCAGCCTTGTATCTTAGATCCGGCGGGTGTCCAAAACTGCTAGTACCACCTCTCTATGTAGTGCAACCTTTTGGTAGGTGACCATCATCTATTTTAACAACATTCCCAGAGAGCTGTGAATGTTCAGTTGCTCAGTATATTCAAGACAGAGGTTGATTAGTTTTTATTGGGGTTAGTGCAAGAAGGTGGAGTTGAGGTGGAAGATCAGCCATTATCTTATTGAATAGTGGAATAAGCTCAAAGGGTTGAATAGCCTATTCCTGCTATTATGTGAAGTTATATTAACTTAAGTTTCCACTTTGTCTTCAAAGCTCTGGCTGTATGAGATGAAAGTCTTGGTTTTTAGATAGAGAGAAATGAGATGGGGTGGGGTTCTGGAATGGGTTCCTCCATCAGAATACTAGTGGAATTGCCTGCCTCCTTTAGTGTTGAACATTTTTTCCCTCTCTTGGCTACCTTTTTGTTCTGTTTACTATGCTCCTCCATCCTCTATGTGCATGTTCTACCTTGTAAATCTTTTTTTTTGCGTCTCTTATTGTCTCGTCCTAAAATCACTTCAACCATTTAACCAATTTGCAGGTTATTTTAATTTACCTTTTTGTGTACCCTTTTCCCTTCATCATCTGTTTCTTTTAAATGCTGTTCACCTTATTTTCTAGTTCTGATGGAGTTTCTATACTTGAAGTATTAACTCGTGTCCTCCCCACTAGAGCTGAGTGTTTCAGATATCCAGAGCCTTTATTTCATTGACTTTTGTTTTATTCGTTCAGTGGATGTGGGTGTCGCTGGCTATGCCAACATTTATCACTCATCCCTAATTGCCTTTGAGAAGGTGGTGGTGAGATGACACCTTGAACTGCTGCAGCCCATGTGGTGTATGGAGCTGACTATCGTTTCTGTGGCCTCGTGGGACTCATCCAGTATAGTTAAACTTGAGATTATGACCAAAATGCGTAGCAAAAAATCCTTTTGCTTGTAACCTTGCATCGTTCACCTGTTTGAACATAACATAAGAAATAAGAGCAGGAGTCAGCCATTTGGCCCTTCGAGCTTGCTCTGCCATTCAATAAGACCATGGCTGATCTGCTTGTATTTTGAATTCCACATTCACAACTGCTGCCAACAACCTGATTCTTGTTAGGCAAGGGAATTAATCCACCTCTGCTGTAAAAATATTCAATGACTCTGCCTCCCCCACCTCAACCTCGCTTCAACCCTCAGAGAAAAAATTCTCCTCATCTCTCTCCTAAAAGGATGACCCCTAACTTTAAAACAGTGCCCTCTAGCCTGGACTCTCCCCACGAGAGGAAACATCCTTTCCACACCCACTTTGTCGAGACAATTTAGGAGCATATGTACTTCAATCAAGTCACCCCTCACTCTTCTAAACTTCAGTGGAAACAAGTCCAGTTTGTCCAACCTTTACTAACAAAATAACTGACTCATTCCAGGTGGCAATCTAGTAAACCTCCTCTGAACCTGTCTCCAATACATTTACATCCTCCTTTGAATAAGGAGACCAAAACTGCGCACAGTATTTGAGATGTGGTCTCACCAATCCCTGAATAACTGAAGCATAACATCCTTACTTCTATGTTCAATTCCTCTTGTAATAAAGATTAGCATTCCATTAGCCTTCTTGATTACTTGCTGTACTTGCATTCTAACTTTTTGTGACTCATGTACTAGAACACCTAGATCCCTCTGCATCTTGGAATTCTGCAGCCATTCTCCATTTAAGTAATATCTGCTTTTTTGGTGTTTGTCCCTGCCAAAGTGAACAACTTCACATTTCCCTACATTATACTGCATCTGCCAGATCTTTGCCCACTCACTCAACCTATCTATATCCGTCTGCAACCTCCTTATGTCCTCTTCACAACATACTTTTCTACCTATCTTTGTGTCATCTGAAAATTTAGCTACCATGCCATCGCTTCCCTCATCTAAGTCATTGATATAAGTTGTGAAAAGTTGAGGCCCCAGCACAGACCCCTGTGGGGACTCCACTTGTCACATCCTGCTGATCAGAAAAATACCCATTTATGCATACTTTTTTCTGCCAGCTAGCCAAACTTCTATCCATGCCAGTGTTACCCCCTGCACCATGAGCTTTTGTTTTCTGCAGTAACCTTTGTTGTGGCACCTCATCAAGTCCCTTGTGGAAATCCAAGTACTGCACGTCTACAGGCGCCGCTTTATCCTCAGAGCATTTGAACTCCTTCATTAAATTCTAATAAATTAGTTAAACATGATTCTTTCACAAAACCATGCTGACTCTCCCGATTACCTTGAGTTTCTCTAAGCATCAACCTCGGCTATAACCTCCTGAATGGTCGGTTCTAACGCCTCCCTATGAAAGATGTCAAGTTAACTGGCCTATGGCTTCCTGCTTTGTGCCTCGCTCCCTCCTTTGAATAGAGGGGTTATATTTGCTACTTTCCAGTCTGATGGAACCTTTCCAGAATCTAGTAAATTTTGGAAAATTAACACCAGCACATCTACCATCTCATTAGCCATCTCTTTTACGACCCTGGGATGAAGTCCATCAGGACCTGGAGACTTGTCAGTCTGCAGCTCCATCAGTTTGCTCAGTGCTGCTTCTCTAGTGATTGCAATTTCACCAAGCTCCTCTCTCCCTTCCACCTCCTGATTTACAACTATGACTGGAATGTTTTTTGTATCCCGTGTATTGAACACAAGCAAAATATTTGTTCATTTCATGTGCCATTTCCTTATCTACTATTAACTCCCCACTGTCACTGTCTCTTGAGGACCAACACACTACTTATTCCCTTAAATACCTGTAGAAACTCTTGCTCCATTTTTACATTTCTAGCTAGCTTCCTCTCCTACTCTAATTTATTTCTCCAGTTAACCTTAGTCATTCTCTGCCTTTCTTTATATTCTGACCAATCATCTGTCCTGCCACTTGTCCTTGCATGGCTATATGCTTTTTCCTTGTGTTTGATGCTTTCCTTAACTACGTTAACCACGGTTGGAGGGTTCTCCCCTTAGAATTTTTCTCTCTAGTCGGAATATGCTTATTCTGAGTATTCTTAAATGTCTGCCACTGCTTTATTGATGTATCCCCTAGCCTAGTATCCCAGTTCACTTCGGCTAGCTCAGCTTTTATGCCCACATAGTTCCGCTTATTTAAGTTTCAAATATTAGTCTTAGACCCACTCTTCTCCCTTTCAAACTGGATGTAAAATTCAATCGTATTGTGATCACTGCTACCTAGGGGTGCCTTTACTCTCATGTCATTAATTAATCTTGTCACATTACACAATACCAAGTCTAATATAATCTGCCCTCTGGTTGGTTCCAGAATGTGCTGCTCTAAGAAACTATCTCAAAAGCATTCTATGAACTCCTCATCCAAGCTACTAATGCCAATCTGATTTTTCCAGTTTATATGTAGATTAAAATCACCCATGATATTGCCATCCCTTTATCATGAGCGCCAAATATTTATTCTTGAATACTTTGTCCTATACTTTGCTCTATATTGTGTGGGTACTGTTAGAGAGCCTGTAGACCACTCCCTCTAGTGACATTTTTTTCCCCCTACTATTCCTCATCACCACCCAAACTGATTCTACATCCTGATCTCCTCAACCAAGGTCATCCTCTAACTGTTGCACCAATGCCATCTTTGATTAACAGCACTAATGTGGGGGAGGAGGGGTGGTTTTAGCATTCATTTGAGGTGTAGCATTGTGTGATTTTCTTTGATTTAGCATTTTACTGTTCATGGATTTGAGGAGCTAACTTGGGTAAGCTTCTCCTTAACTGATCACCTAGAATGCTGTCTCCATATGTACTTTGGACTTGCTGAAACAGTTCTTAAACTGCCGATGTGCATTGGAGTTCGATTGGTTCTTCTGAAAGCATGCTGAATTTTGTTAACTTTTTTTGGAAAGTCATGTTTTGTCTGCGCTGTTAATTTAATTCTGATTGGATTATAGACCCACTTTTAGGAACTTTGGGAAATCTGCATTGTTAATGAGGAGAGAGCTTCATGTACCTGGGACATCTTGAATTAAATTCAGGCCCTTCAACAGACTACTATTTTTGTGTTGCTGGCAGTTGTGGGTGGATAAAAGTTGGCAGCTTGGGGTCAGAACTTGCAGGGAGCCTCATGTTTCTATTGTTTGTTGAACTGGCATGGTCGTGAGAGGAAATTTACCGTGGGAGAGCTGGGGAGGCTGTGGCATTGTTGCTAGGCTAGTAATCCAGAGACGCAGGGTAACGCTCTGGGGACCCAGGTTCGAATCCTGCCATGGCAGATGGTGGAATTTTAATTCAATAAAAATTAATTAAAAGTCTAATGATCACCATGAAACCATTGGCGATTGACCATTGCTGATTGTTGTAAAAAAAAACTATCTGGTTCACTAATGTCCTTACCTGGTCTGGCCTACACGTGACTCCAGAGCCACAGCAATGCGATTGACTCTTAAATGCCCTCTGAACAAGGACAATTGGAGTTGGGCAATAAATGCTGGCCTAGCCAGTGATGCCCACATCCCATGAATGAATTAAAAACTAAAAAAAATCCCCTGGTATAATTATCCCCCACTTCTACATTGATCTGTACTTGCTGTATGTGGTTAGGGTGACCTATATCAAATCCATATGCATCCTTTACACGTCAGGCAATCTTTCTATAGTTGATTGCCACGCTTTGTGATTTGTTGCCAAAATGCCACTTTTGGTTTAAACCAGCTCAGGAACCAGAAAATAGCAGAGAGGAGCAGAAATGAGATGAGGACAGATACAAACAGCAATAAAATGAGAGACCAGATTGAGGAAAATAGAAATAAGTTATGAAGGAGGTATTAAATTGTATGTTGGCTAATGCCTTGTGCCTGAAACTCTCAAGCCATTAATTACATAAATTGCTACATGGGATTATGTTGTGGTCACGTTGAGATAAAGCTCAAACGACCCAGGAATGAAAAGACAAGGTAAAGGAGAAGTTGTGGCAGTATTGATTAAGCCTGTTACGGTTCTAATTAGATTGAATTGACTACATGGTTCTAGGACTGAACCTGTGTGGTTCTAGTTGAAGAACAGGGGGAGCTGTTATATTGGGAGTCCTTTTTAATATAGAGGTCCAAACAAGTGTTACAAAAATAGAATAGTAATATTAGAGGAATTACTTACCCTAATATAGACTGGGGGAAAAAAACATGGGGCTACAGAAAGAGAAGAAATGATCCATGTGACTCCAGTTCAACAAGGAAGAAAACAGTGTCTGATCTGATCCTGGAAAGTGAAGTAAGCCAAGGGGAGTGTGTTACAACAGAAGATCATCTATCCAACAGTGACCACAATTTATCAGTAATTCAGTTTAAAGTAATTATGGAAAGAGACTAGCAACTGGCATAATATCATGAGCCATGATCATATCAAATGGCGTAGCGGGCTCGATGGGCCAAATGGCTTACTCCTACTCCTACGTTTCTATGTAAATATGCACAACAAGGGAAGAGTTAATTTCAGCAATTTTAGAATGTACTCAGCACAAGTAGATGGGAAAAGGTGATTCCAGGGTAAAGGAATAATGGAGCAATAAGAGTATTCAGGGAAGAGTTTTCAGGGTCCAAACTAGGCATGTTCCATTTGAAGGAAAATGTACAACATCCAAGCTAGTGTGCCTTGGAAGGCAAAGGAAATAAAAGTTAAATAACAGAAAATGGGGGGTGATGACAAATGTCTGGAGCAAGATTCATTAATAACCAGGAAGATTATGAAAGTACAGCAGGGAATTGAAATAGTTAATTGAGAGGTTCAGTGAGTTTATTCAAAAAAATTAGCAGGCAACTTTAAAGTGAATCCCAAAACATTTTGGAAATGGTTGCAATTATTAAGGGCCCAAAGGGAAATCTTCAGATAGAGGGCAGGGCTAGTGTATAGAATCAAAGAACTTCACAGCACAGAAGGAGGCCATTCAACCCATCATGCCTGTACCAGCTCTTTGCTAGAGCTGAGTTTTTTGGTCAAGGTCAGAGCACAAGTGTTCAGTTTCTGTAAGTTTAGATAGTAGACCAATAAACAGAGGCACGATGGGACACCTCAGTTCTGTCGAACGCACATCCTATGGCATGTGGGAACTCCAGGATGCTTCTCATGTACTGGACAACCACTGGTACAGTGTGCCAGTTGTGGATTCAGACCTTGAACAGCAGCTGATATTGCTGTAATGCATCCACAAGACTGGGAGCTATGTGGGTGCCAGGTTGCAGGAGATGACCACATTGCAACTTGATATGCAGGCCAAAAGGGCATGGGTGACTGGCAGAAAGATAAGGAACACCAGGCAGGTAGTGCAGGAGTGCTCTTGAGTGCATCTTTTACCCTCTAACTGGTCATAGCTAGGCACTGCATACAGTTACAGTCATCAAATTACAAGGAAGAAGTAATTGTACAGGAGATTTCCAAGGATGATGGAGGAATGGAGAATTCTAGCAATGAAGAAAGTTTGGATAGGCTAAGATTGCTCTCTTTGGAAGAGAGGAGGTGGAAGGGAGATTTAATCAATGCGTATAAAATTAAGGAGCCCAGAGGCAGTGGATAGCAGAGAGGTAAATAACAATCAGGGGTCATAGATTTAAATTGACTGAAGGATTGGTGGAGAGTTTATTTTTCTTTTTACCCTGAGGGTATTGGGTGCCAGGAATTCGTTGCCTGAAAGGATGATAGAGACAGAAACCCTAATTGTATTTAAAAAATACTTGGATATGCAGTGAAAATGTTGCAACATACAGGGCCACGGACCAAAACTTGGAAAGTAGAATTAAGCTGGATAGCTGTTTTTCAGCCGACATGGACACAGTGGATCAAATGGCCTTCCTCTGCTTAAATTTTGATGATTTTATGCTGTTTACAAAGGAGGTGGCTTTGAGGGGAGGTGGTAGTTTAGTGGTAATGTTACTAGATTAGTTATCCAGAGGCTGAGGCAAATGCTTTGGGGACACAATTTCAGATCTCACCATGGCAGCTGGTAGAATTTAAAATTCAATTAATAAATATGGATTTAGAAGCTGTTCTAATGGTGACCATAAAACCATTCAGTTGTCGTAAAACCCCATCTGGTTCACGAATGTTCTTCAGGGAAGGAAATCTGCCATCCTTGCCTCGCCTGGCCTATATTTGACTCCAGGTCCACAGCAATGTAGTTATTCTTAAATGCCTCTGAAATGGCCTAGCAAGCTGCTCCAAGTTTAATGGGAATAATGAAACCGGACAGACCACCTGGCATCGACCTAGGCACCGGCAATGGCACATGAACCCTGTCGACCCTGCAAAGTCTTTCTCACTAACATCTGGGGGCTTCTTCCAAAATTGGGAGAGCTGACCTGCAGACTAGTTACAACCTGACATAGTCGTACTCACGGAATCATACCTTACAGATCATGCCCCAGACACCACCATCACCATCCCTGGTTTATGTCCTGTCCCACCAACAGGACAGACCCACCAGAGGTGGCTGCACAGTGGCGCACAGTCTGGAGTTGCGCTGGGAGTTCTCAACATCAGCTCTGGATGCCATGAAGTCTCTCAGCATCAGGTCAAATGTGAGCATGGAAACCACCTGTTGGTTATCACCTACTGTTTCCCCCCTCAACTGATAAATCAATACCCCTCCATGTTGAACACCACTTGGAGAAAACACGGTGGGTGACTAGGGCACAGAATGTACTCTGGGTGGAGCACTTCAATGCCCATCACCAAAAGTGGCTTGGCACAACTACTGACTGATCTGGTTGAGTCCTAAAGGGCATGGCTGCCAGATTGGGTCTTCGGCAGGTGGTGAGGGAACCAACAAGAAGGAGAAAGTTACTTGACCTCATCCTCACCAATTTACCTGCCGCAGATGCATCTGATGATGACAGTACTGTAGGAGTGACTATCGCACAGTCCTTGTGGAGATGAAGTCCCGTCTTCACAATCTGGATACCCTCCATCATGATATGTAGCACTACCACTGTACTAAAAATGGGATAGATTTCGAACAGATCTAGCAATTCAAAACTAGAAATCCATGAGGTTCTGTGGGCCATCATCAGCAGCAAAATTGTACTCAAACACAGCCTGTAACCTCGTGGCCTGGCATATCCCCCACTCTACCATTATCATCAAGCCAGGAGATCAACCACGGTTCAATTATGAGTACAGGTGGGCATGCCAAGAGCAGCACCAGGCGTGTCAGCCTGGTGAAGCTGTAACACAGGACCACTTGCATGCCAAACAGCATGCAATAGACAGAGCCAAGTACCCCACAACCACTGGATCAGATCTAAGCTCTGCAGTCTTGCCACATCCAGTCATGAATGGTGATGGACAATTAAACAACTCACTGGAGGAGGATGCTCCACAAATATCCCCATCCTCAATGATGGGGGGAGCCCAGCACATCAGTGCAAAAGACAAGGCTGATCCATTTGTAACAGTCTTCAGCCAGAAGTGCCGAGTGGATGATCCATCTCTGCCTCCTCCTGAGGTCCCCAACATCACAGATGCCAGTCTCCAGCCAATTCGATTTGTTCCACATGATATCACGAAATGGCTGAAGGCACTGGATACTGCAAAAGCTATGAGCCCAGACAATATTCTGGTAATAGTAAAGAAGCCACGTGCTCCAGAACTAGCCACACCCAAGTTAAGCTGTTCCAGTACATTTGGCACCTACACGGCTACGTGGAAAATTGCCTGGGTATGTCCTGTACACACACAAAAAGCAGGACACATCCAACCTGGCCAATTATCGCCCCATCCAGTATACTCTCCATCAGAAAGGTGATGGAAAGTGTCATGACAGTGCTACCAAGTGGCACTTATTCAGTATTAACCTGCTCACTGACGCTTAGTTTAGGTTATGCCAGGGTCACTCAGTTCCTGACCTCATTACAGCCTTGAACCAAATGTGCACAAAGAAGCTGAACTCCAGAGGTGAGAATGACTGTCCTTGACATCAAGGCAACATTTGACCAAGTGTGTCATCAAGGAGCCCTAGAAAAACTGAAGTCAATGCGAATCGGAGAGGAAAACTCTCGGCTGGTTGGAATCATACCTAGCACGAAGGAAGATTGTTGTGGTTGTTGGAGGTCATTCATCTCCGCTCCAGGACATCACTGCAGGAGTTTGACAGGGTAATGTCCTTGGTCCAATCACCTTCAGCTGCTTCATCAATTACCTTCTACCATAAGGTCAGAAGTGAGGATGTTTGCTGTGCAATCATCAATGTTATACATCATTCGCGACTCCTTGGATGCTGAAGCAGTCCATGTCCAAATGCAGCAATGGGACAATGTTCAGACTTGGGCTGACAGGCAGCAAGTAACATTTGCATTACACAAGTGCCAGGCAATGACCAGCTTCATTAAGAAAGAATCTAACCATCTCCCCTTCAATGCCGTTACCATTGCTGAACCCTGCACCCTCAACACACTAGGGGTCATCATTGACCAGAAACTGAACTAGACCAGCCATATAAATTCTGTGGCTACAAGAGCAGGCCAGAGGTTGGGAATTCTGTGGAGCGTAACTCACCACCTGACTCCCCAAAGCCTGTCCACCATCTACAAGGCACAAGTCCAGGAGTGTGATGGAATACTGCCCACTTGCCTGGTTGAGTGCAGCTCCAACAACACTCTAGCTCGACGCCATCCAGGACAAAGCAGCCTGCTTGATTGGCACTCCATCCACCACCTTCAACATTCACTTCCTCCGCCACTGATGCACAGTGGCAGCAGTGTGTAACATCTCCAAGATGCACTGTATCAACTCAACAAGGCTCCTTCGACAGCATCTTCCGAACCTGCAATCTCTATCACCTAGATAAAGAAGGGCAGCAGATGCATGGGAACACCACCACCTGCAAGTTGCCCTCCAAGCCATACACCATCCTGACTTGGAACTATATCTCTGTTCCAGGATTTTTGACGCAGCGACAGTGAAGGGACTCCTTTCCTAACAGTGTTTTGGGTGTTCTTGCAACACATGGACTACAGTAGTTCAAAAAGGCAGCTCGCTACCATCACCACCACCTCGAGGGCAAATCAGGATGGGCAATAAATGCTGGTCTAGCTAGTGATACCCACATTCCATGAATGAATTTAAAAAAAAAACACTTTCTGGTTAAGTAGTAGTTTATTATTGCCAGTGTTTTTGCTGTACCTAGTTGCCCTAAGGGCATGGAGTCAACGATGTAGTGTGTAGGACTGGAGTCACATGTAGGGTGGACCAAATTTGTTTTATTCCAGAAAGGACATTAATAAATTTGTAACAGTACTGAGGAAAAAGATTGGTGAATGAGCAAAAATGTATAGGTTTAGGAAACTCTTAGCCACAGACTTTAAATCAAAATAATATCTCACCCCCCCCCCCCCACCCCCAGAAATCAGCCTCATTCACTAACACCACAAACCAGAGGTACAAGGCTGATAAACATGACCCTTCTGTCTGTTGAGACAGAATCCACAGGTAGGATTTTTAAAAAAAATTAATACTTTAAAAAATATTTTCAGCTGGAATAATATGGATTTTGAGTTCTGATCTCTTAAAGAAGCCACTATTGAGATTTGTTTTTTAAAAAAAGTTATTCCATCTTGATTTCTGTTTGAATAAAATAGTATCTTATTTTATTTGAGTTTTTTCTTTGATTTTTGAGATGGTGGGATTGGCATTACTGATGTGAAGGTTATACTAAAAGAAGGGAGGGAAGTTCTGGACAGAATAGAGAAGGTGCACCAAAGTTGGTAAATCAGCTTGTGCAAATGGAGTGCATCCTAGGTTGCTGGAAGAAGCAAAGATAGGAAAAAAAGGACATTGGTTGCAATCTCTAAAGCTTCAGATACAGGAGTAGTGTCAAAGGAATGGAAGGTTGCTAACTCTGAAGCCCTAATTTAAAAAAGGGGTGCAGGATAAACCTGGAAATTATAAGCCAGTTAGCCTAACATTGATGGGGAAGTTATTGGAGATCATTATCAGGGACAAAATTTGGAAAGGAACAGATTAATCAAGGAAAGCCAACATGGATTTTTCAAAATGTAAGTAGCGTCTGACTCATTTGATGGAATTCTTTTGATGTAACAAAGAAGGTGGATCAATATCATGCAGTTTGATGTGTATTTGTTATGGGCTTGCTGAAGGCATTTAATAAAGTGCCATTTAGGAGACACAATAAGATAGAAGCCTATGGTATTAAGTGGAAAGTGATGGCATGAATGCAAAATTGGTTCACTGACAAATAGCAAAGAGTTTGGGTGAATGGATGTTTTTCGGACTGGGAGATGGTTTACAGTGGTGTTTCCCAAGGGTCAATTTTTGGTCCATTATGCTTTGCAATTTTTACAAACAGCCTAGTCTTGGATGCAAGAGACTAGCATTATATATTGTGCAGATGGTACAAAAAACTTACCAAAGCAGTAGATCATAGTCAGGATAGTTTATAGGCTAGGATAGTGAAATAGGCAGAATGACAGATAGACTTCAATGCAAAGAACTCTGAGGTGATGCACTTTGGGAGCATTAGTATGGGAAGACAATACACTATAATTGACAACTTTGAAAAGTTTAGATGAGCAGAGAGACCTTGGTGTCCATGTACACAAATTATTAAAGGAATTAGGACAGGTTGATGAGGTGATTAATAAAGCACATGTGTTACTTGGGTTTATAAAGAGAGGCATGAAATATAAAAGCAAGAAATCATGCTTGAACTTGGGCCTCAGCTAGGTAATCCTGGACACACTTCAGGGCAAATGTAAAGGGCTTGGAGTATATAGGAGGTTTGCTCAGATATTATTTGAGGTGACAGGTTTCAATTGTGAGGAGAGATTGGAAAAGTTAAGACTACTCTCCTTTGAACTGAGAAGATTGAGATGACCTAATAGATTTTCAAGATAGATTTCTGACAGAATAAATTGGAGAAAAAAATACCCCCCTTGTATTGTGTCAATACCACAAATCATGAATTCAAAGTCATTAAGATCTAGAGGGGATGAAGAGCAATTTTCCCCCCACCCCCAATCTTGTTGAGATCTGAAATGCTCTACCTGAAAAGATGGTGGAACCAGATTCCATAAATGGTTTAAAAGGGAGTTGGGTAGGTTCTTGAAGAAGATGAGGACCTTAGAGGGTAATGGACAAAAATTGGGGACATAGGACTAAGCACAACTCTTTTAGGGAGCCGGCACAGCCACATGGGCAGAATGGTCATCTCCTCCTGTGCAGTAGCTTTCTGTGATTGAGAGATTTTTTTCAAAAAAAAAGCTTGTCAGTTAGATTATTGAAATAAGAACAGAAACCTCTGGAAACACTCAGCAGGCCAGGCATCTGAGAAGAGAGAAACTAAGGCTAGAATTTTGAGCTCTCACTGGTTGCGAGCTTGGTGGTGGGAAGGGCATTTAGTTAGACGGGATGATAATATACTGGAACCATGCTGCTTCCTGCCTATGCCAGAATGAAATTCTAGGTGGGAACGGCCATGGTTGACCTTTCTGCCCTGCTGCCAATTGAGGCCCTTAAGTGGCCAATTAATGACCACATAAGGGCCTTAATCCCTCCCCCACTGATATTTAACCCAGCTGCAGGTGGGCGTGTCGTCATGCATTTGCATGGCAGGATAAACTGCATGGCCAGCTTGTCACCTGGGGGGATCATTACCTGATTGAAGGAGTGGACATATTGGAAAGTGGGTGGCCCGCTGAGAGCTGCCCCCCCCCAGCCACCCACTCCCAATATTACTGACCTGTAGCCTAGGTCACTCAGCGAGCTTGGTACCGCAGTGCTTGTCCTTCCAGCAACAGCCACGGCTTCCCAAGTTGGTGCTGCTGAGCACAAGAGCTGCCAACCTCTGAGTGGCGAGACTTCTGCCCGCAGGGTCTTGATTCCAGAGAAAGGCCCTCTGCTTTTCTCACCACTGCCTGATCGGCATGTGGTTCAGTGGGCCTTCCTGAAAAGAGGTAGCATGGGTTTCTCACCAGCTCTCCAGCTGGCGGGTGAGATCCCTGATTCCTCAACAAGATTCCATCCCAAGTTAAATTTTGAGGTCAGTGACGTTATATCAGGATCTGGAGTTCAATGTGTGGATGTATAGAGTTATTCTTCGTACCAGAAAATTACAAATCTGAATATTTCTGTTCCAGGGATAGATGGTAAAAGGCCTCTTGTCTGTCCCACCTTCTCAGCCAGGTCCAAAGATCAAATCTGGTACCTGGTATTCTTGATCAGTATGGCTCAGTACTGTTGTAAGTAGTGCCTTTAACTGCTGAGCCATTGGAAGATTGCTATGGAGAGAATTATAGCAAGCTTCAGTTTCTAACTTAATGCAAAGGGTGAGATGATGCAGATTTGCAAGCACTGGAAAGGCAAGGCTGGCATGAGGTTAATTCATAGCTACATGGGTTTATTCAAAAATAACAGGACTTGTTTTCCATTTTTTAAAATATGATTTTGCAGCATTATAGTGAGAATTTGCTTTAAAACCTGAAGGTTTAAAAATTTGATTTCGGGTTGCTTTAACCTTCAAAACTAGTTTCATTCACTAGTTGAGCATATCTCGCTGAGTGTTAACCAAGAATTCAGAGCCAGGACTGTCGGTGGGTTTGAACCCTGCACCTTTTAACTCTGGCATGAATGCTTCAACGAAGCCAAAGGCGTGCCCCAGTACATGTTATGTTTAATCATTAGGCAGTATATGGCCAGTCCAAAGACTTGCATATGATGCTGGGAGGTCCACTTTTTTAGCCTTTGCCCAAAATGAGAGCACCATTTGCTCTACTCTTGTGTTCTTATGAAAAGCCCCTGCTGTATAACTATAGTTTTTAACCTTTGCAAATTGCATATTTGCTGTGCATCCTGAAATACTAATGGTTATAGTTCTGTTACCAATACTGATTTATTCTGTGAGCAGTTGAAGAGGAAGCTGAATATTGAAGAACGTGGCTTTGGTAGGAGAGTATATGATAAGTTAGGTAATGTTTGGCGCTAGGCCATGTGAAAGGCTTTGGATGTGACCATGGCATTGGTGAGCTAATTCACTTAAGTTTGAAAGCAGAGTTCCAAAATTGTGCAATAGGTGAAGATGGCTGTGGTAAAACCATATTGATGATTATAGGTTAGGCCAGAACTTTCAAAAGTGAGGGATATTCTGAGGGTTAATTATGGCTTCTGTAACTTGAAATATCTTTAGAAAATGCATAAGTAACTTGTAAATTAAAGTAAATGTTGGAGAGGATTTGCTGTACCACTGACCATTCATGGCCTACTTAACATTGAAGATGTTGCAAGTTGATACAAAATACAATCAAAATGCATAAAGATCAGTGTAGAACAGGGGTCCTTTGTATACACAAAAAAAAGTACTTCACATACTGGAAATATGAAACAAAAGTAGGAAACTCTGGAAGCACTTAGCGGAAAGTGTCTTTGGAGAGAACATGCAAGTTGATATCTTGGGTATAACTCCTTCATCAGAACTGGAGAATATTACAGATGAACAGCATTTAAAAAAGTTTTAGTACATATAAGATGGAGTGCAAAAAAATCACACATGCACTTGGCAGTAAAGTGCTTAGTGAAACCATGGCACAGTAGGAAGCACAAGTGTGTTGGTTGGGTGGATAGGTGGATATGGGCAAATTGGCAGAGCAAGCTCCAATGGCCTACGAACCTGGTAGAAGAAAAATGCAACTCAACACCAAGGATGACAAACAACTCACCAGTGCAGTGTTCTGGTGGTTAAGCACCAGCCAGCTATATCCCTTCCACTTTACATTATTACTTTCTATTCGGAAGTGTTGGCAGTTTGTTTTGGTCTTAAAATTAATATTATGGTGAGAAGATTGCAATTGCCTAATATAAAGATGGATGCTGTTCCCCAAGCTTGCTTGATCTTCATTCGAATAGTGTAGAAGGCTGAAACGAAGGAAGTGACTGGGGTGGGGGCGGGGTGGGGGTGGTGGTGGTGGCGGGGGGGCGCGGGAAGAATCAAGTGACAGGGTGTTTGGGTCACTCTTTTATGGTCAGAAATTAAGTCTACTGATTGCTTTGTTTTTTATTGCCTTGCTAACTTGTCATACAACTTTTAATAATTGGTATGTTTATACTTTGGCACCCTTTTGTTCCTCTGTGCCATCTACACTTGCACCTCCCAAGTAATGCGTGACCTATATTTAGATATCTTAATATTTACAATGTATATCATCAATATTGAAGGTTTTCTGTTCAACACCTCGGAATACTTCACAAGTCTTGTATCCTGTTTCTGCACCCCCTCCCACTTTCTAATTATAGATTTAAAATAACTTTGCTGACTTAACCAAAGTTACATTCACCTTTTTAAGAAAGTGTTCTGAGCTGTTAGGATTAGACAGTTTTTTTTTGAATATTGAAATTTCTGCAAAGGTGGTTTCAAAATCCAAGTTATTAGAGTTTGGTCAAAACTGATTCTGAGCTGAGATGGGAAGTGATGTCAGCTGCAGACTTGCATTCTCCTTGTCATGTGGTTTTCATGTACAAGCCATCACCACCATGTTTCATGGTTTGTGTTTATCTGCCTTGAGTTGCTAATCCAATGCTGATAATGCAATAAATGTTCTTGATCATTTTTAGTTGAAAGCAGTTAGAATGCCAGGTAAACAAGGTATATTTTTCTAAATGGCATAATAAAATGACTTAAATTCTCTAAACTTTCCCTGGTAGGAAATATAGGATAATTTTGGCTTTATTGGCTTTTGATCAGCTCCTGAAAGATATGCTAGTTGACCTAGTGTTGGACTGGCCATGTGTGGAAAATCGTAAGCATCTAATGAATAGTTCCATCGTGCTGTATTATTGGCACCCCTCCTGTTCCTGTGAGAATTTAGGTGTTTGATTGGAAGCCCTTTTGGGCTGACATATTTCAAGTTTTATGTACATATTGTCGTGCATTTTGAGAGAATACATGTGATGATACCACACAACAGGTGCTGGGGTTTGCAGTAGTACTGACTCTGCTGATTTGGTTTGAATCTGGCTTCTGGAGGTAGGCTGAGTTGCACTTTTGGAATATTTTGGTACCAATTGCTGTTCTAATGCTAATAAAATCAAGCTTCTTTTGGAAACTTGAAGTAAGAATCAATGTGGGCATTTTATACAAACTGTTTATAACAGCTTTTGCTGTTTATAAATGTCATTAAATTATGACTTTTGTAAAACAATCTATACTGTATGATCGAGAACATATTAAAATTAAATGAGGCTGTTTGCTGATGATTTGCACAGTGTTTATCTGAGGGATTGTGAGAGAAGCTAATGAACCCACTCCATGCCTACTTGCAGCATGACCCAGACTTGGGCTGATATGTGGTGTGTTACTTGCCACTTAAGTGCCAGGTCTCACAGTCTAACCACCTCCCTTTTGATACTCAATGGTATTACCTTCAACTAGTACCTCACCATCAACATCCTGGGGGTTGCCACTGATCAGAAGCTGCATAAATACCTGTGGCCACAGGACCAGATCAGAGCCTGGGTATTCTGTGAGGGGAAGCTCACCTCTTGGCTCCCCAAAGATTTTCCACCATCTACAAGGCAAAAGTCAAGGGTGTGATGGAGTGGTCTCCACTTGCCTGGGTGAGTGTTGCTTCAACAACATTTGAGCTTGACTCCACCCATGATGAAGTGGTCTGCTCGACTGACAGCTCGACCACCAGTTTGTATGCTCAATTCCACCATAGCACTGTGACTGTAGTGTGCGCTATGCACAGGATGTATTGCAGCAATTCACCAAGTCGTCTTGGGCAACACCAACGAATCCAAATATCGACATTCCTTCATTGCTCCTCGGTTAAAATCTTGGAGATCCCTGCCTAATAGCACTATAGGAGTACCTTCAGCACTTGGACTGTCGCAGTTCAAGGAAGCTCACCGCTACCTCGAAGGCAGCAAGGGATCCTTGATAACTGCTGACCTCCTTACTGATGTCCACACCCCAAGAATGAACTTTTAAATTAAAGTTGATGCATATGCTTCAGTTGAGAGGCAGGTAAAGCATTCTTAAATTTCTCAAATTTTGACTGTTTATTCACAGTTATGAAAAATTTAATTCAACAGTCCTGTGTGCCAACACCAGATTGTCATACAATTTGCTGGTTCAGGAATTGATCCACTTCTGATTTTGATTATTGCATGTTGATATTTATAACACTAGGTGTCAATCTCTTCAAATGAAGTTTTAAAAGTTACCTTATATGTACTTTGCACAAAAGAATCTGTTATATCCATACTATTAGCTTTTTTAAAACTTTAGTGCAGTTTGTTTTTAAAATGTCTCTTATGTAGACTTCAAAGTGGTGCAAAACTGTTCTATTTTAGAAGCAAAACGTTATGGATGGGCATTTAGCAGCTTTCTGGCAACCCAGCTGAAAGCTAGTTTTAGAAACACTTGTGTTGATGTAATTTTTAAAAGAAATGTTACAAGAAGTATGTTTCCTCTTGCTTTATATACCCGCTTTAGGTTGACATGGGCTGGAGGTGTTGGTAAACCCCAATGTTAAGTAGGGCAACAGTTGATATTATTACCAGGGTTTTCTTTAATTTTTTAAGTGTAGAAGCTGCTTGGATAAAATTATATTCCTAAATCGGGGACAATATAAGGAATGAAAAAGAAACTGAATACTGCAATGTATAATGAAAACGATAAAAGCTGGAAATGCAGTGTGGGGCATTCAGTTGTGTTTCCACCATTTTCCTGCTGTTTGGCAGCCTTCCGTCTCATGAGATGATGGTTTGCACCTTTTGTGGTCAACACTGTTCAACATGTCTCGAGTCTTGCTCTGGCATGACTGTCTGTCTATGAAGATAGTGGGTTGCGAAGGTGCAAGATTCTTCAGCCTCTGCTATTTCCTGCTAGTTTTTCTTATTTTCTGCTACTTTTTATATTCCCCAGTACTCTTTAATTCTCTCGGACTGGACTGAGCAGCTTTCCATCCATGCAATATCCGATTTTCATGCCGGGATCACCATTGTGAAGAAAAACATGCATCCATCTCTTTCCATATTAGGTTATTAAACTCATGGGGGCAACATCTTGGGAATGTTAACGATAGAGGCATTCCTAGTCTTTACATTTTCCACTTTGGTTTGATCATCCCCATAAAGTGCGTCCACGTTTTCTGGCTCTGAGAAAGGGTCTCCAAAAAAAGGTTTATCTGTCTCCTTCAAATACTGACCAACTTACTTTACATTAATAATGCTTGATTTCATGATGCAAGCAATTGAACTAAGGAATGATAGACTCTACTAGGCAATGGCTACTAGTAAAATGCTTAATTACATTACTTTTAAATGTTTGAAGCACTAATTTATTGTTTCAAAAGTTTAAATGATGAATTGTAACCACTTGCTTTTTAAAAAAAAAAATTGAACTTTCAAAATAATGAATGTGACCTTTTACTTTATATGCTTTAACACTTTACCATGATCAGGTTTTAATGTTGATCCTTTCATATGAATGAATGTGAAACAGTCAATTTTTTTATTTAAAAAAAAGTCATTTTGTTTGCGCAATGAATTGTTCATTTAAGCATTTACAATTCTTTCAGTAGCACCTTGTATTAAAATACATTGTGAATAATTATGGTATATTCAGGTGGCATAAATATAATTTCTGAACAGTTGACATTCAGTTGGGTTTCCTGTTAACCAAATTTATTTGGGGCAAATCAGAAATTAGAATTTCGCAGGAAGTTGTCATTCTCTGGCTACCAATTAAAATATTTTGAAATATATTAACATCCGTTATTGCATTCCAAGTTCTGCTCTAAGTTAGTGTAAGTGAAGGTTTTTAAAATGTTTTTAAGGTGAGATAATATTGCATATCATTAGAACCACTTGTTCCCTCTCCCCTACTTGCAACAAAACTCTTATTTCCTTTTTTCTCTCCCCTGCTACTTCCACATGAGAACTTTCAATCAACTATTTAATGTTAGCCCAGACTAGGGCTGATTTTTAAGCTGTTTTGAAAATGGTTGAATTAGTTTCATTAAGGCTTCCTTTAGAATGAAGCACCATATTGGATATCAGTTAGAAATTTTAAATTTTGAGCCCGCTTGTTGCAGAATAAGGCAAAAATTCAATAGGCGTTTGATGATATTTAGAGTTGGGAAAATTGCTAAATGACTTGATAGCTAAAAATGTATTTTGTGTTGCTTTATGCATTCACATGCTGTCATTGTGGAGGTTCCTACCCCCAACTGGTATCACCAAAGTGTGCACATTGAGTCGATCAGTTACAGATGAATCATGAAATGGAGGATAGTTTATAATACAAATTTCTGCAGGATTAAATTAGGTAAGAATCCTTTTCTTAAATAGCAATAATAGTGTGTAACCCTTTTACATTCAAAGCAATATGTCCCTTCAGTGGTCAATAAAGATAGCATGGAAGACTTATTGGTGTTCAACTGACTGATCATACTCCAGATTTGATTTTGTGGTGGGGGTTGTAATTGTGGAAAAGAACAGAAGGGGTTTGTAACTAGTTTGGTTAAAAATAAATTGCATGATAGGATGGGAATGTCCCTTTTTCAAAGAATGTAAAACATGTAAAGAAACATATAATATTTAAGTAATGATGCACATACCTACTATACCTACCAGAGTAATGGTCTATTGTTTTTAAGAATTGAAACATTTTTACAGTTATTCAGTGATTAAGCTCCCCTTTTCTAACCATCACCCCCCCCCCCCCCCCCCGCCCCCCACACCTCCCCCAAGTCAGATTGATTGAGATTATATAGCAGTTCTTGGCCCAGGGGTAAATTCCATGAATTCATTTCTGTAGTTATGCAGAACCTTTGATGCATTTTTTTAATATTTTGGAGTAACCAACTTTGAGTTTCATAGCCACCTGAGCTTGCACTTTTTTTTCTGATTTCTATTTTAAATTACTGTACTTTGCTTTTTCTTTTTCAAATTTTAGCATCTCCATTAGTGACAATTTTCACTTGTGCTATCGAGAACATTTTCATTTATGCTGAGCATTGTGGGTAAGACTACAGATGGGTTTATGGGTTTTGGGCTACTGGAACGTCAAATGAAAAATGATTAGAAACTTGAATCCTGGGTGGTGTAGGCTGCCTTGGGCATGTCCACTGAATAAAATGCCATCTTGAACAGTGATGTGGAACATTTAATGTCATGAGAAGGGAAGGAAACTTTTTTTCATTTCAAAGTATTTGAGCATTGATATTTATTTTGAAGAGTTAACTTCTAAAGGAAAAAACTATTCGCTTCATTGTCCTATTTCACAAGTTATCTTTCCTCCTTTCTGCAGGAGTCGGAAACTTCAGATCAGGAACATACCCCCTCATTTGCAGTGGGAGGTAAGTGTATCCCTACTTTATGCTTAGTAAACAGTTATAATTGATGTTTATATTCCTTCCCCTGCTGCCCTTCTTAGTAAATTTGAGAAGACTTGAACAAAATGAAATGGACATTGGTGGATTTAAGGGAAGGTGTATTACACCCCTTAAGAATTTTTCAGAAATAGAAGTGAGGTGGTAGTTGATTTTAACTTTGTGATACGGGTGTGGTAGGAGTCACAATCTGGGGAGGGGGGCAGTTGTGTTGCCTCTGGGGCCCATGGTAATGGCTCCTGGAAAGCTAAGCAAGGGATGAGGGTGGAATAAGGAAAGCCTGAAATAGGGGCAGGGAAGGTCCAAGGCATATTTTTGTGGGGCCAAGAGGAGCATTTAAAATGGTTCCCTGCTTCTCTGGGGCAGGCAACCTACCCTTTTCAGATTTCAGGACTGTGGTGTAGGGGTGATCATATGGAAAATGTGCCACAAGCCCCCTTCCACTTTTATCATTTTGACATCTCCAGTTGCCACTAAGTGTGAGTGGGATTTACGTACTCCCTGGTGAGTGGCAGTTATTCTGTACCTGGATCATCAGTAGGTTTTCAAGTGGAGAATGGCAGGATGGAATTTGATTAAAAAATGAGAAATTGAGTGTAGTTATTAAACTGGAGGATTTTATAAGCTATGTACCCTGAGGATGGTTTTGCTTTTTTTAAATAAGTTAATATCTCGAGTGAGAATAGTGAGTAAAATTTCCTACTAGGCATAAGATGCCAAGGTAGGAGTTGGTGTAAATTATATAACCAGATTCCAAAGGATTTGAGGTCTTGGAGCCACGCAGTAGCTATCGTTCAATAAGGGTAAAATAATTTTGAGAACAAGGAACCAAAAGGAGTATGGACCGCTTTCATCTTAGTGACATTTAAAAAATATTTTTTGGGATGTTGGTGTTTTGGGAAACTTTGGTATTTATTGTCTATCCTTAGTTATCCTGAATGGGTTGATGTAACTGACTTTTGCCAGACTACTTCAGAAGGCAGTTACAAAGAAGGTGTCACACTGAACAGGGAAGGATGATGGGTTTCTTTACTAAAGGATATTAGTAAAGTAGTTGTGTTTTTATGACAACCTGACTTCATTGTCACTTTCATTGCTAACACATTGTTATTTCTAATTTTTTTTTTACCCATTCAAATTCTCAAACTGCCATGGCAGAGTTTAAACTTTATTGAGCTCTGGTTTATTAGTCTATGCCTGAGGGTTATTAGTCCAGTAACATAACCAGTGCATTACCTGCCTGTTGATTTAAGAAAGAGATGCTTGGGGCTATTGTGGATAAATATGTGCAACTTCCAAAACTGATAACTACGCTTTTTCTTTAAAAGTGAAATGGGGTGCATTGGCAGAGCACAAGTCAAGAAGTATGGTTGCTGTATAAATGTTAGTCAAACCTTATCTAGAGTAGTGGATTCTGCTTTGGTTACCTGCTTGTAGGAAAGTTACATTGTTCTTGAGAGCAAGAATAGGATTTCAGAAAGCAAATTTAAATGATGAGCAATGTGAGGAAGAAGTAATAGCTTTTTCAATTTTTGATATAGATAAATTTTGAGTTCAAACATTAAGGGCCTGTTAGAAATTATGAAATTACCTGTAAGGAAAGTTGGGTAGAATTTTTTTTCAGCCAACATGAGTATTAATTGGGTTCAGGGGACAAGCATGTGATGATAAGGTAAGTGGAATTATCTATAGAAAAAGAATTGGCTTGTTCGGTATAATGGTGTTTTGAGTATTATGGATTTTCCTTGTTCTAATCATTGAATATGGATATCAGAAAGTTAATATGGTATCATAGAGTTCAGACTAGGCACTTGTGAATTGCTTGTGTGAAAAACTGATTTTGATTTCAAACTAAATTCATAAAAAGATCAAAATGTTGCAGCTCAGCTTGAAGGCGGGCTGATACATGTGTCAGACTTGTGATGAATGCAAAGTTTTAGTTCTGTTAAGAGGAAAAGAAGTCTTCTATTTTAAAACAGTGATGTAAAATACCTAGTGTTAAAAGCTTTTAAATTTCAAATGTAGACCAGAGTTGGGCTATCAATGGGAAAACTGCCCATGTTTGAAAATTAGGCAAAGAGAAATTCAAAATGTCCATCAAGGCCTTTACATGCATGTAAAACAGACAATCTCTGACATTGCTCAGCATGTTGTGCATTAACTCACTTTGTATGGTGTCTTGGTGGATTTGAGATCCAGAAGTATATTAGCTATGAGTTTTTTCTGTAATCTGTCACCCAGAAATACAGCAGTGCATTGTGAAGGTTTGCAAAACACCGCCTCATTGTTTTATGCAAAAGTGCATTCCGAAAATATTCACGCTTTTTGTATCTTGACTATTAACTAGTTGTTCTTATGATTTGTTTTTCTGGTTCCTTGGTTTGAGTAAAAAGGCAGTTGCATTTATGTGTACTTAATTTCTTTTTGTAGTATTTGAGAATGTCCTGTTGCACATGATGGAGGCTCTCATAAATACATGTTTTTTTTTCTTTTCAGTTATGAAATTGAATGGAAGTGTGTTCATTTTTTAGTGGCTTGTACTGCATCAAGCACCAGTTACTCATGTCACCTGGTTTAAAACTTTGTAGAAATGGGTATCCTCTTAAGTTGGATTGCTGTGACAGATAATGTCAATAGTTTCCTGGTGGTACGGCAACAAAATTGCATCCCACCTGTTGGAAACTTTCCCTATTTTGTTGTTGAATCCAAATCGAAAAAAAAGGTTGTCGTGTCCTTTTTCTTTTGCGCATGTTACTTGTCGTCCTTTGTATCCGGTGCATCTGTTATTTGCATGTATCTTCTGTTTTGTGCTGGTGACTTCCCTTTTATATTCATATGTATCTTCCCCCTTTGTGTACTTTGGTGTGTCTCCTCTTTCTTATGCGAAAGTTTTTCTTGCTTGACCCACCACGGCCTGTGTGCATCTTCTACATAATTAAAACTTTGAAGGATATAAAATATTGTCTTGATGCAAGGTTATTTCCAAGATTATTCTACCTGTACCTACAATATTATCTTAAAATTTGCTCACAGGATGTTGGCAAGGTCACATTTAGTGCCCATCTCCAGTTGTCCAGCAAAGGTAGTGGTAGACTGTCTCCTTGAATTACAGTGCTGCTTATGGTGATGGTTCTCCCATGATGATGAGTAGTGAATTCCAGGACTTTTGATCTAGTTATAATGAAAGGATGATGAACATATGTCCAAAGTAGGATGGTATCTGAATTGGATGCAATGGCATTCCAGTGGCATTATTGTTATTGTCCTTTGATAGTAGAGGTTGGAAGCTTGGAGGTTTTGAAGTAATCTTGGTGAATTGCTGTTGTGCACCCTATAAATATTATGGTGATGCAGCTGTAGTGTACCAGTGGTAGAGGGATGGATGCTGAGCCACTGGTGGGGTGCTGATTGAGTAGATTGCTGTCTCTTGGATAGTGTGAAGCTTCCAAGGCCTGTTGTGGCTGCATCGATCCATGCAAGTGGTGAATGTTCTATTACACAACTGATGAACCTTGATCACTACACAGGTACTTCATTGTCTGTAAAGTAATTTGAAACTTCCTGTTGTTTTAAGTGCCTTGAAGTTTTATTATGTTAAAAGGTGCTATATAAATATAAGATATGATCCGTTGGTTGTGAAATCGCTTAGCTCTGCCAATTGCTTCCTGCTTTTGTTGTTTGGCACGCAGGTAGTCCTGTGTTGTAGCTTCACCAGGTTGACACCTCATTTTTATGTATGCCTGGTGTTGCTCCTGGTATGCCATCCTGCACTCTTCGTTCGAACTAGGGTTGATACCCTGGCTTGGTGGTAATGGTAGAGTGGGTGATATCCCGGGCCATGAGGTTAGATTTGTGTCAGAGTACAATTCTGCTGCTGCAGATGGCCCACAGTGCCTCATGGATGCCCAGTCTTGATTTGCTAAATCTGTTTGAAATCTATCCCACTTCGCACGATAGTAGTGCCACATAACACAATGGAGGGTACCTTCAATATGAAGGTGGGACTTGTTTCTGGCTGAGTCTGAAAGGACATGGGTGCTAGACTGGGTCTGCAGCAGGTGGCAAGGGAACCAACAAGAGGGAAAAACATGCTTGACCTCATCCTCACCAACCTGCCTGCCACAGATGCATCTGTGTATGACAGTATTGGTAGGAGTGACCACCACACTATCCTTTTGGAGACAAAGTCGCACCTTCATTTGAGGATAACCATTGTGTTACGTGGCACTACCATTGACGTTTCCGTCCCTCAAGGGCATTAGTGAATCTGATGGGTTTTTACGACAATTGACAATTAGACTTTTAGTTCCAGATTTTTAGTGAATTCAAATTTCACCATCTGCCGTGGTGCGATTTGAACCCAGGTTCCCAGAGCATTACCCTGGGCTTGGACTATTAGTCCAGTGACGATACCAATATGTCACCGCCTCCCCATTCCAGGTAACAGGTTCCTGATCTTAATTTTCTGTATCAAAATACTTCTATGAATCTTCCCCTAGGTTCTTTTGTCAATTATTTCAAATCTATAACCTCTAGTTACTGCCAGAAGAAGCCCATTTCTCACTATTTGCTCTAACAAAATTCCTCATAACTTTGGACGTATATTAAACACCTTTTTAATCTTCTCTGCTGCAAGGAGAACAATCCTGGTGTCTCCAGTCTGTCTACATAACTAAAGTTCCTCGTTCTGGTAAACCTCTCTCCAAGACATTGACATCCTTCCTAAAATGTGGTGCCCAGAATTGTTTGCAATAGTCCAGTTGAGTACTCAACCAATGACTTGTATAGGTTTAGTATGGATGACACTGTCGTGTTCACTGTCCCTATTTAGATAAACCAGATATCCGATCCACTTACTTAGCTGCATGAACAACTTGCCTGCCTCTCAGATTTGTGAATATGTATCATCAGGTCATTCTGTTCTTGTGTCCCCTTCAAATCAGTACATTTAGATGATACTGCCTCTCCATGCTACATTATTGCATTAACTCGCATCTGCTATCTGTCTGCTCATTTCACCAGCTTACCTAAGCCCTCCAGAAGCCTGCTAATATCATCTTCCTTGTTCTTCACTATGTTGCAGACTTCCAGATTATACTCCCCATCCCAAATCCAGATCAATAGAACAAGAAAAGCAGTGGTCCCAATACTGACCCCTAGGGGACTCCTGCATACTTCTCTTCAGTCAGGACAAACATCAATTTGTAGCTACTGTCTCCTGTGTCTTAGCCAATTTTCAAACCTAAGTTAACCCCATGTGCTTCTATTTTCCAAATATGTCCTTAACCATAAAATGGTTACAGCACAGAAGGCGGCCATTGGCCCACTGAGTGCGTGCTAACTCTCCTAAGAGCAATCTAGCAAATCCTGATTTATTCCCCTTTTCACCCATAGCCCTACAAATCTTTTCTCTTCAAGCACTTGTTAATTCCCTTTTGAATCTACCTCCACCACTTTCAGGTGCTGATTTCCAGATCACTTGCTGTGTTTTTTTTAATAAAAAGGTTTTATGCTTGCATCACCTTTGGTTCTTTTGCCATTTACCTTAAATCTGTGTCCTCTGGCAGAAGCTTCAAGAAACAAGGGGAACAGTTCCTCTGTATCCAGTCTGTCTAGACCTCATGACCTTGAATGCCTCTGTCAAATCTCCTCTCAACCACCGCCTCTAAGGAGAACAACGCCACTTCCTTCAATCTATTGACATAACTGCTTTCATCCCTACCTCATCCCTGGGACCATTCTAGTAAATCTTTTCTCTGCACCTTTTCTAAAGCCTTCACAGCCTTCCTAAAGTGTGGCACTCTGAATTGAAATCAATATTCCATGTTGTGGCCAAACCAATGTTTTTCATGGGTTCATCATCATTTCTTTGCTTTTGTATTGTATGCCACTAAAGCCCAAGATTCGGTTTTGCCTTATTAATTGTCTTTCCACCTGCCCTGCTACCTTTAATGATCTATGCACACAAAAATCCATGAGTAAATAGTCCTGATCACATTTACCTGCTCTCTTCCTAATATCACGTTTGTTCTATTTTCCTTCACAAGGTTGCTTTGAGAAACGTGGCTTGATATCCAGGCTATATTGAAGGCAATAAGGGGCTCAGATGCATGTCTGAACAATCTTAAGATGCAGATGTATTCAATAGAAAAATTGAAAATATTCCAATAGTTAATTGTGCTGGAGAAATGAAGTTCCTCCAGTTTTGCTTTGACCTATAGCTTTGATTGACTTGAGCTTTTCGGTATGTGAAGAAAAGTGCCTGTGAGCTCTCTTTATTTAATTCCATTTCAGCAAAGATTCACAATAGAATTATTTATGCAGCATTACAGGGAGGGAAAAAAAAATGAAACAGCTTCTGAATTTTGGACAGAGACCCTGAAAAGTACAGAACATTTTCTTGTTTCCTTTGCCCACAAATCCAACAAGGTTAAGGCCTAAGAACCCGTGAATGCAGTCCTTTACGAGTTTGTACCAAGACTGGATGTGGAGATAGTTAAGCAAGTGTTTGTTCTCAGCTCCTCATTCCACCCTCCTCTTTCTTGTATTTTGGGGTGCATTTTCTTTTGCTATAACTCTCTATTCTTTGAAAAGACTGAGGTAGGCATAAATAGATGAGTTGTAGTGTCAGCTGTTTCTGCATATCTGCCCTGGACATGGAATTGAGAAATCATCTATTTGAATTGGTGCAACAATGTTAACCTGTCTGTCTTAAACTTCTATGGAACTTGTACCCAGCTGAACAGTTAGTTTTATAACCTTCAAGTTAATATATTATCTTTCTTTGTAAGCTAGTTTTAAGAATACACCCTCTCTTAACAGTCCAGAAAAGGCTGGATAATGAGGGCTAATCTTGTCAATTTCCTTCCTGTCCAACTTATCCCTCCACTGCTGACCAAGTGGACTCTGCTAGCAAATCAGCTCTCACCACAGCTCTACGTATGTCTCTCCAGAATGTCTGTGCACTTTTGAACATACTCTTACCATCCATGAACCTATTGGGGATAAATGCATCATTATCAGTATTTGATGGAAACCTGTCTTAGGGGTGATAAATTTCTGAATGATGACACCTACCTGCCTGGCTATATATTCCATTTGACTCAAAGATCGTAGCGGTGATGGTTTGATGCTTATCACCAGATGCCCTACTCCTCTGGCACTTGCTCCTCCTTTGTGCATTTCACCTTTTTCCACCTCTCACCTCTTTCAAAATCATCTTTCTCTACTGCTCTCCCAAGTATGATTTAAAAAAAAAAAATTCTGAGGTAGCTTCACTGCTTTCAACCCTCTGCTTCTGCACCGAACAACTTCTCATCCTCCGTAATTTCCATCTCAACTCTGTAATGTTCTCTCTCTCCTTTTTGAGTTCACTGCCCTCTTTATCCTCCCTGAATCTCTCCCTCCATGTAAACTCCCTAACCCATATTCACAGTCACCCCCTTGACCTTGCTGTCTCACCGTGTATCAATCTCAGAGCCATCTCTAATCACTCCACCCAGATCCCACTTGCACACCATGACCTAACCTCCTCCTGTATATGCCCCTGGGGGAAAAAAAACTATCCCCTAATTCTGCCACTGCTTCTCTACTATCCTACCGTTTAACCTATTTTCCCATTCCACTTAG
The DNA here is from genome assembly GCF_964194155.1 of Cetorhinus maximus. Lineage (NCBI taxonomy): Eukaryota > Metazoa > Chordata > Chondrichthyes > Lamniformes > Cetorhinidae > Cetorhinus > Cetorhinus maximus. The sequence continues at coordinate 123,638,964 of NC_135881.1, read as the reverse complement.
CTAACACTCTCTTCATACCACTTGTAATTACCTTTTATTTAAGCTTAGGACACTAGTTTCAAATGCAAATTTCTCACCCTCAAACTGATTGTGAAATTCATCATGTTATGATCCTAGAGGATTCTTTACTCTGACATCATTAATTAACCCTGTCTCATTTCACATTACCAGATCTAAAATAGCCTGTTCCCTGGATGGTCCAGAACCTATTGTTGTAAGAAACTGTTCTGAATACACTCTATATGATCTCATCTTCCAGGCTGCTTTTTGCCAATTTGATTTGTCCAATCTATATGAAGATTAAAATCTCTCATGATCGTTGCATTAATATAGGCCAGTCCTAACCTCTGTCAATGGGAAAATTTATTGTTAAGGAGGCAGAAAGAGCTCTCTGAGTTCATCTTATCCATGAGACCCACCTGCTCCCTCAGCCCTATTCTTACTAGATTGCTGATGACCCAACTTCCACTCCTGCTCCCCCTGTTAGACAATGTTGTTTCTCTGTCTTCAGGTGCTGTCCCTCTCTGCTTTTTAAATCTGCAGTCATCATCTGTCTTAAAAATAAAGTTACCCTTGACCCAACCATCCTTCTAAACTATTACTCCATCCCCAACTTCCCTGTCCCCTCAAGTCCTAGAGCGTGTTGTCACCTTCCCAGATTCAATCCCATCTTTCCAGGAGCTCCATGTTTGAATCTCTCCAATCAGGTTTCCTGCCACAGTATCAAAACGGCTCTTTTCAAAGTTACAAGTGACATCCTGCTTGACTGTGACAAAGTTAAACTATCCTTTCTCATTCTTCTTGACCTATATGCAGTCTTTGACACAGTTGACCACACTATCCTCCTCCAACACCTTTCCACTGTCGTCCAGCTGGGTGGTACTGCTCCCAACTGGTTCCATTCTTATCTGTCTAATCGTGGCCAGAATATTGCCTGCAATGGCTTCTCTTCCTGCTCCTTCACTATCATCTCTGTCCCACAAGGATCTATCTTTGCCACCCTCCTCTTTTCTCACCTATATGTTGCCCCTCGATGACATCATCCAAAAGCACAGCGTTAGTTTTCACATGTACACTGATCTCCATCTCTCTCCACGACACTACTGCTTCTAAATTATTATCTAAATTCTAAATTATCAGACTGCTTATCTGACATCCAGTACTGGATGAGCAGAAATTTCCTCCAATTAAATATTGGCAAGACTGAAACCATTGCTTCAGTAGCTCTGGTGCTAGCTACTGACTTCATCCCTCTATCTGGCAAGTCTGAGATGAAACCAGTCTGTTTGCAACCTTGTTGCCATATTTGACCATGAAGTGAGGTTCTGCCCACAGCTTTGCGACATCAGTAAGACTGCCTATTTCCACCTCCAGAACATCGCCTGACTTCGCCATCTTAGTTCATCTGCTGCTAAAACCCTCATTCATGCCTTTTGTTACTTCTAGACTTGACTATTCAAGTGCACTCCTGGCTGGTCTCCCACATTCTTCCCTCTGTAAATTTGAGGCCAACAAAAACTATTGCTCATGTCATTGCATTCTCCTAGCACCCTCTGTGCTTGCTAACCTACATTGGCTCCCAGTCAAACAACTTTTCAATTTTAAAATTCTTCTGAATCTTGTGTTCAATTGCCTAGGCTCTAAGCTCTGCAACTCCCTTCCAATACTTCTCTAACTCACTTTCCTTCAGTAAGGCACTCTTTAAAACCAACCTCTTTGACCAAGTCTTTGGTCATCTTACCTAATACCTAGTGCCTCGGTGTCATTTTATTTTACAATGTTCCTGTGAAGCACCTTGGGATCTTTTATTATGTTAAAGGTGCTACATAAATATAAGCTGTTCTTGAATAAGTGGGAATGTAAAGAATAGTAATGGTGGGGTGAATTGGGGTTGTCTGATTAGGTATTAAAATGGAAAGAATTGCAACCTCCACTGTCTTCAAGTGATCTGAAATTTCCTAGAAAATTGAAAATGTTTAAAGAATATTTTAATGTTAGTAGCAGATGTAAAACAAATAAAGACTGCATTCATTTTCCTAGATGATGGAGAATAATAAATTTAACTTCACCAGTTGTGAAGAAAGATGAGAATATGGTGCTGGATGTTAAATACCTTGAACGGCCTGAACAAATGTTGGCTATAACAAAGGGTTTTTCATGTATTGTTAGTATGGAAACAGAATTAAGAATATGTTGTTAGGTAGTACAGAACCTAAAGCTTTTTGTCTTGCACTCATCAGTTCATTTTGCAAGAATACCAATACAAGGGGAAAACAACATGCTGTATGTGAAGAGAGTGCTGATTGGTTAGCAAGTGGACTTTGATTGGTAGAGATGTTGCCATGGAGGATGCACCAGTAATGATGACTGACGGTTAACAGCCAAGCATTCTTTGACATTTAAACCAGGTGGCTTGACCCTGATTGGTCAAGGCATTCCCCTGAGGAATGAGTAAGCGATTGTCTGTCACTTATTTTGTTTAGCTGAAACAGGCGCAACATGTTCTTTCTGTCTGCAAAGAATAGGGCAGTGTGTACTTAAAAAATGTAGCTTCCAGTACATGCAAACATGCCTCATTGCAAGCCTGACTGACTATCTTAAATTGATACATAAACAAATTGATTCTGAGCATAATCCTTAGGCTGTGATGTGCTAAGAATAGTGTACTGGAAGCAGTATATATCAATACACAGAGCCCTGTTCTTTGCAAGCAGAAAGAACATGTACACACATTGCACCTGCCAGCATTGACCCGCCAGCAGCAGCAGTGCTGAGCACTGGGGAAGCAGAGCAGGTAGCAGTGATACCCTCACACCCCCTTGGGAAGCTGCAGCCCAACGCCTCACAATCACATCTACTCAGCAGCCAGTGAACTTGGGCTCCAACTCTAGAGGAAGTTGTATTGCTATCATTTTTTGCCGTGTTCCTCCCTGTTACAGTCTAATGCACCCTTTATACTTCATTCCCTTCAGGTTCCTAAATTCACTGCAGGAGGCAAGTTATGCAAATTGAAACTGTTCTTCCTACTCGCTGCTCATCTTCAGAGCCCCCTCTCACAGCAAGGGTTCAGCAAAGGGAAGCTGCAAGTGAGAGGTTCGGCAGGAGGATGGGTTAGGGAGTGGAAGAGGCTGTGTCCTCGAAGGTTGACAGCGGGAAGGTGGGTTAGGGAGTGGCAGAGGCTGCTCCACAATGGTGGCAATTGGGTCATGTGGTCTTAGATTAGACTGGCACAAGAAACATTCAACGGTAAACGGCAATGCAGGCCGCATTGATGGACCGTTAAATTGAAATTATATTAAATGGGGACGTAGTGTATTCTTGTTACTAGGAAGCCAATTTGCTGTATTGGTGGACACGAAGAGGAACAGGCTTGCAGACCTTATGGTATTACAGCCTTCAGTTCGTAAGGTTTAGATACCCTTTTCTGCTGCTGTGTCAGCATTTAAAAATTACAAAGGGGCACTTGAGGGAAATAAACTTGCAGGACTAATGGGGATAGAGGAAGGGAATGGCACTGACTGGATTGCTCTTCAAAGAGCTTGTGTGGACTTGATTGGCTGAGTGGCCTCCTTCTGTGCTGTTATTGCTCTGTGGGTATGTCTTTACTAGGCATAACAATATATTAACACTGGTGAATTTGGGCAACTACAACTGACCAATAAAGGGCAGGATAATCTATGATTGCCAGAAAAATGCTGCTGAGGGCACAAGACCTGATAGACAAGGCTAATAAACAAGTCAAAGAATTGTGCGGCAAGATAGATTGAACCATTCAGAAAGCAGTTAAGAAGAAATTAAGCAGTCAAATGGGTACTCAAATGGGTACTGAAATTGTATCAGTCAATATTGAAGGATGACGGAACAAATTAAGTGATGTCTGTTATCATTGTTTTGGGCCTCAGCTTTTGATTGTCCTTTGGTTAGGGTCAATAGAGACTGCAGGAGGCAAGACTGTTGGTAAACTTAAACTTTTATTAATCATTCTGCTAACTATATACAGGTATAGGGCTTAGCACGAGGCTTCACTTGGAACTATCTCTCAGTATATTCTGTTGTCGTGCTCTTGCATCATTGGATGACACAGACTGTTTTGTTTATATATTTAATATTAACCCTTTACACTACAGTATGAAACAGCATAGACCCAAAATTTGTCCACACTTTGAAAGCATAAACAAAGTTTACCACAAATAATCACTGTGCATACCTGCCTCACCTCTAAATGCGCAAGCCCTCTGCAAATTGGCATGTTACCCATGATGTTGTCCATGACTTTCAGACTTTGGTACAAATTCTAAAATCACATAACACAGGTAAATTCAAGTGCAAGGTAAGTCGCTCAGCACCTCAAGCCAGACCAGTAATAACGAGCCCCATCAGATATACATTAAACTATTATAGACTGAGGTGATTTACTTAAAACAGGAGAACATCTCTAGTGTGTTGGTGATGGCTGTTTCATGCCCAAACCTAGACTGGCTAGGTTATTCTGAAATGGTTGATTTGATATCGCTGTTGATCAGATATACCTGAAGCATTGATAAATGTAACCTGAAATTTAAAAATGGGTCCTTTTTAACCAGGGGAAGATGTTCACTATCATATTTTCAAGTTATTGCAGGAATTCTAGATATACAGTATACTTAATGGGTATTGTAAGTATGTGCAAATGGCTTGGTTGAGATCAGTTGCCTGTTTACTTGCATAGGTATTTGACATGACCGAACATTTAGTGTGTAGTGAATACTTCTAAAGATGGCTTGGTGAAAAGAGTGGAACCAATTTTGCAAGGTTGGGGAAAATATTCCTTTCTGCAATATGCTGCATCTGGAAACCAGTGAATCAATGTAGCTGGGTGGCGTAAAGCCACCAAAAAGTAAACTGACCTAACAGCTCCATTGAGCTTTCTCTCTTCCTTCCTTCCCCTTCCTCCTACCAATTAAGTCACAATTTTGTCCCAGTTAAGTGCCAATCTGAAGTTCTAAAGCCCAGATTGTATAAAAGAATTTTTTTCTTTTATGCTGTTGCCAATTCATCATTTGGGGAATGGAAATCGTTATCCTCCTCACATCATTGAGGATTTCCCTTAGTTCCAGGATAGAGACTATAAATAGATACTGTATGAATTGCCAGAAGTTTTACGCGAAGTTCTGGGTTCCTGAGAGATATTAAACTTAACCATGTCTGGTACAGATGGAAGTGGTTATTTTTTTAAACACAAATGCCTACCTCAGTGATGTTTGAACCTTGGGGCCCTGTGCCACATGTGTAGTAATGTTATGTCATGGTAATCCCTTAGCCCAGGAAACTTGGTCCCTTTTGTGCTTGTTTCTTTTTGTAGTTTTTCCTGTTCTAATTTTCCTTTTTGGAAGAATTAACCTTAGCACAGTTTTGGTGATTATATCCTAAATCAGGACTTGGGGATAGCAATTTGAAATGAGTGCAAATTAATGTAAACAATTTAAAACTGTAGACATGGTCCTTTCTTTACACAAAATTGGGCCTATGAAGATTCAAAGCTTTTGGGTTATGTTTGCATTATTTTTGTAAAACATAGAAGTTGCGTCTTTGCGAAAATTTTGAGGAAAAGAGACGTCAATTTATTGAGCACGTTCCATGAGTTCAGCATGTCCCAAAGCAGTTTCCAGCCAGTGAACTGCTTTTGCAGTGTAATCACTGTTGTAATGTCGGAAATGTAACAGCCATTTTGCACACATCACTGTCCCACAAGCAGCAATATGTTGATGACCTGATCATCAACTGTTTGTTTTTCACTAATATTTAGGGATAAAATTGGTCAGGACTCCAGGAGAGCTCTAAAATAAAGGCAAAATACTGCGGATGCTGGAAATCTGAAACAAAAACAAAAAATACTGGAAAAACTCAGCAGGTCTGACAGCATCTGTAGAGAGAGAGGCAGAGATAACGTTTCGAGTCCATATGACTCCTCTACAGATCTGAAGAGGAGTCATACGGACTCGAAACGTTACCTCTGTTTCTCTCTCCACAGATGCTGTCAGACCTGAGTTTTTACAGCATTTTTTGTTTTCGCTCCAGGAGAGCTCACTTGTTTCTCATAGTGGAATGGGATCTTTTATGCCTCTCTGAAAGGGAGGATGGGGCCTTGTTTTAATGTCTCACATGAAAGGCAGCACTCACTTACCTTGGTATTTGACACCCTAGATTTTGTGTTCAAGCCCTTGGAGAGATGTTTGAATCCCCAGCCTTCAGACTGAGTGTCCTACCACTGAGCCATGGCAGGAGGTTTCTCAACGTGGAATTGAATGGGTCCAATGTGCTTATTTATGAAGCAAAATGAGCACAAATCTAAAGGCTTTTAAAACCTATATCAAAATGCAATTTTAAAAATTTCTATTGAGCAACATATTTGAGGGATTTTCAGTTTAAGATGGGTTTGAACTGAGAGAATGTGCATACTATCTCTTTTCCCTAATTCTACCTGATTTCAAACATGAGCTTATTTTTGTAAATAATTGTTCTTTTCATCTGTCAAAACAATGATAGCACATTACTTAAAGCAAATAAAATAGATCATTGGCATCCATCTCATCTAAAAAGTGTTTGTGCTTAATTTCCATAGATTTTCTTGGCGCAATGTTCTTGAATGAATTGTCACAATAAAGGAATTACTGACTGCTCTTAACAATAGACTCTTAAATGTTCAAACCCCAATAGAACTTTAACCATGGTTGTCTATCTGCTTCCCACCCACCCCAATCATGTGTTCCAGCTCAATCATAGACCACACCTGTACCTGATCTTAGTATCACCTTACTTAGAGAAGGACATTTTCTCTGATAGTACTCCTCTCCCCAAAGTCAAGGGAGAGCGAATACTTTCTCAGTCGCTTAATATGGAAAGAAATACAAGTTTTAAAATAAGTGTAATCTGATGTGCTGGTATACTGATTGTCCCCTCTGCTCTGGTATTTAGTTATTTCCTCTTTGTGCACATGTGATTCTACATATCGAGAATAACAGTTGCACTTTCCAATTGCGGAGCCCCCCCCCCCGCTTCCTGCCGGTCGGAGCGCCCCCCCCCCCCCCCCCCCCCCGCTTCCTGCCGGTCGGAGCCCCCCCGCTTCCTGCCGGTCGGAGCCCCCCCGCTTCCTGCCGGTCGGAGCCCCCCCGCTTCCTGCCGGTCGGAGCCCCCCCGCTTCCTGCCGGTCGGAGCCCCCCTGCTTCCTGCCGGTCGGAGCCCCCCCGCTTCCTGCCGGTCGGAGCCCCCCCGCTTCCTGCCGGTCGGAGCCCCCCGCTTCCTGCCGGTCGGAGCCCCCCGCTTCCTGCCGGTCGTCCTGAAGTTTAACAATGTAAATACTAAAGCTAGCAACACATGTATAGAATTACAAAAGAAATCAAACTTGTTTGAGACTGATCCTGACCAAGCTATTGCCTATTATCTTTTTATCTCTGATTTTCTTTTAATGTTGACAAATTGGAAGAGTTAATAAAATAAACAGATGTTGATGACTGATGTGACACCAGATTAAGTAGGTAGTATTTACTATCATTGGGGCTCCTATATATTACTAAACAAACAAACAAACTTTATTCGGGGTCCCTGAAAGGTAAACGCTGCCCAGAATGCTTATCCTGTGATGTGACTTGAAGGAAGGATTGACAGTACGTGTAGCAGTGTGTTTTATGGAGACTTAAGGAATTTTATTCCAAGTACACAATGCAAATTTTTGGGGAGGGAAACGAATTGGGACACAAAATAATTTGGCTAACTTTTGTAATGTATAATTGTAAAATGCAATGCTCAGCTTGAAACTTTAGGTTTACAATAATCTGGATGATGTATCTTTTTGATTTCCAAAGGGCTTTTATGGGTATTTGAGGATGTTATTGGGCCTCTTCACTGTTCCAGTGATATGGCATTCTTTGTGAACCCTGACCCAGGTATATTGGAGTGAAGAGGCATTTAAATACTGCCAACTTATGCACTTTTTTTGAGGGTAGAATTTCCTTTGGTTTAGTTTTGAAACAGTGGGGCTGAAGAAGAGAAGAAGCACTAGGTTTGCTTGGCAACAGATGCTAATGTAACAGCTGTGTCCGGTACTTCTGTGTTGGCATTTGTCCAGCCTTTACACTTCTCAAGCCAGTTATTTGTCTACCTAGACCATTTGCAGTTACTGATTTACATCTTGTGGCAGATAGTCCTAGAGTCTTGATTGCTTTTCAGGCCTAGACATGCAAAAACAAAGTGGCCAAGTCCATAATAATGACAGATGTAAAATGCAAAACCAAAATAACCTTTTAATTGCATTTTCTTTTGTTTTTAAAGCAGTTGATACGACAAGTGCTTATTTTGATTAGTGTGAATGTTGTAAAATGATACTACTTGTCTAATGATGCATTAGGTTCATTTACCTGGCAGCATCTTTTAAACATTTAAACTTCATGTGCATTAAATGGCAAAGCTGTGTGGCTTGAAGCAGATTTATCACGCACATTTTGTAAAAGTTAACCTTCCCCCAAAAAACCTGGGAGTACCTAAACTTCAGCTCATCCAAAAATGTGCTGCTCTTATCCTAACTTGCACCAAACCAAGTAGTGGAGGAGATTAGAAATACATAGATTTGAAAACAAGGATGAGAATTTTAAGATCAAGTCTTTGCTTAACCAGGGGCCAATGTAGGTCAGTGAGCTCGGGAATGATGGGTGAATGAGGCTTGGTACTAGTGCTTGGTGCTAGTGATAAATGACTTCTAAAGTCTAAACCTGAACATTTAAATAAGAATAGTTATAGGTGCTTGCCTGTGGGAGGACTGATGAAGGATTTTGGCCTTGCTGATACTGAGTGAGACCCCAACCCTTTTGTATGCTAAGTTGAAGAGGCTGAGGGTGGTCTGCAAGTCACTTGCAGTGTGGGCCGCAACTGCACAGCTGTCAGCATATTGCAAGTCATGGATTTGCTGGAGGGTCACCTTTGTCTTGGCTCTTAGGCCGTTGAGGTTGAAAATCTTTGTCAGGTCAACTCGATCATGGCTCCTTATTGAAGTTGGTCAGGATAGAATTTCATAAGCAGATTGAGATAGATAGTACAGAGAGTTGATGCAGTTGCACAGTCTTGCTTGACGTCCATCTGGATATGGAAGGGCTTGGCCTCCAATCCATTTCGAAAGGTGTTTGCTGTCATACTATCATGCAGGAGTTTCAGATTAATAAATTTTGCTGGATATACAAGTCTCTGGAGGGCTTTCCATAGGGTTTTGTGGTTGATAGAGTCAACGGCCATTGACAGACCTATAAAGGCGATGTAGTAAAGAGGCGAAGAGAGATCAGATGACCTAAAACGAAATAGGAAGAGAAGTTAGACAAAGAACGAAAAATAATGGCTTCTTTTAAGTGTATTTAAAAAGTGAAAATACAGGGTAGGACTGCCAGGGGATAAAGAAAGGTGTCTGATTATGGTGGATGAAGATAAAGCATCTTTAACATTTGTAAATAATGTAGAAATACCAAAGAGGATATGGAAGAATAAGACAGAAGTAGAAAGCAAATGGTTCTTTTTAATCTTTAAAAAAAAAACAATTTCGTAGAACTCTAGACAGTTAAGTCCCTGTGGTTCAGTTGGGGGAATTCTTGCCTTGGAGTCAGAAATTTGTGGCATCAGATCCCACTCCAGATGCTTAAGCAAAAAAATATAGACTGACCATTCAGTGCCATACTGAAGGCGTGCTGCACTGTCAGAGGTGGTGACTTTTCAGATGAGACATTAAACAGAAGCCCTTCTGGCCCTCGGGTGAACATAAAAGATTCCGTGACACTATATCAAAGAGGAGCAGGAGAGTCATCCCTGGTGTCCTGGCAACTATCTATGCCTCAGTCAACATCATCAAAACAGATTGGTCACTGTCATGCTGTTTTGTGGAGTTTGCCGTGTACAAGTTAGCTGCCATGTTTCCTACCCTTACAACAGTGGCTTCACTTCGGAAGTACTTCGTTGGCTGTAAAGTGCTTTGGGAATCCTCAAAGGTGCTATACAAATGCAAGTGTTACTGAGCTCACATGCTATTTACTTTCGGCCATTAAGACAGCAGAGACTCTAGCTACAATTCAACCCTCATTCAATGAGTGAATTATGCCATACAACTGGAGAATAACTAAAATAACCTCTTGACTCGAGAATGGAAAAAATGATAAACCATCTGACCACAGGCAGTTAGTCTAAGGTAGGTTGTGGGCAGTCTCTTGAAATCTGTAACTCCAGATAAAAGGACTGCTTACGTTTGTTATAGATAAGCTTATGATGGATAAAAATTTTTAAGTAGTAACTGAATAGATGATGAGAATGCAGTAAATGTCTTGCACGCGATCTTCATTGCTCTGTGATAAGGTGCCCCAGAAGAGACTTGTTAGGAAAAGTGAGATATATGGTAGAAGTGTGAATAGGAAGATAGATGAAAAATTGTGTATATGATTGTTACGTTCCTTAAAACCGAGACACATCAGATTAGTGTTGGGTCCACTTTGGTTTTATCTTTTGCCAGCAAGCAGTTGATCTCTCCTCTCTTGCTTGCTTGCTTGTTTGCTTTGTTCATCTGTTTTATCAAACAATCATTCTATCTATGTAAAATAAAAATACCTGGAAAAACTCAGCAGGTCTGACAGCATCTGCGGAGAGGAACGCAGTTAACGTTTTGAGTCAACAGAACTAAGGAAAAATGGAAAAGAGGTGAAATATAAGCTGGTTTAAGGGGGGGGGTGGGACAAGTAGAGCTGGATAGAGGGCCAGTGATAGGTGGAGATAGACAAAAGGACAAAGAGGTGTTGAAGGTGGTGATATTATCTAAGGAATGTGCTAATAGGTGACATTAAGGGTAGAAAGCAGGATGAGCAAGGTACAGACAGCCCTAGTGGGGGTGGGGTGAGGGGAAGGGATCGAAATAGGCTAAAAGGTAGAGATAAAACAATGGATGGAAATACATTTAAAAATAATGGAAATAGGTGGGAAAAGAAAAATCTATATAAATTATTGGATAAAAGAGGGATCAGAAAGGGGGTGGGGATGAAGGAGAGAGTTCATGATATAAAATTGTTGAACACAATATTCAGTCTGGAAGTCTGTAAAGTGCCTAGTCAGAAGATGAGGTGCTGTTCCTCCAGTTTGTGTTGAGCTTCACTGGAACAATGCAGCAGGCCAAGGATGGACACATGTGGGCATGAGAGCAGGGTGGAGTGTTGAAATGGCAAGCGACAGGGCGGTCTGGGTCATGCTTGCGGACAGACCGAAGGTGTTCCGCAAATGGTCACCCAGTCTGCGTTTGGTCTCTCCAATGTAGAGGAAACCGCATTGGGAGCAGCGAATGCAGTAGACTAAATTGAGCGAAGTGCAAGTGAAATGCTGCTTCACTTGAAAGGAGTATTTAGGCCCTTGGACAGTGAGGAGAGGGGAAGTAAAGGGGTAGGTGTTGCACCTTCTGCTGTTGCATGGGAAGGTGCCATGGGAGGGGGTTGAGGTGTAGGGAGTGAAGGAGGAGTGGATCAGCGTGTCCCAGAGGGAACGATCCCTGTGGAATGCCGCCGGGGGGGGGTGAAGGGAAGATGTGTTTGGTGGTGGCATCATGCTGGAGTTGGCGGAAATGGTGGAGGATGATCCTTTGAATGTGGAGGCTGATGGGGGTGATAAGTGAGGACAAGGGGGACCCTATCATGGTTCTGGGAGGGAGACGAAGGTGTGAGGGCGGATGCGCGGGAGATGGGCCGGACACGGTTGAGGGCCCTGTCAACCACCGTGGGTGGAAAACCTTGGTTAAGGAAGAAGGAAGACATGTCAGAGGAACTGTTTTTGAAAGTGACATCATCAGAACAGATGCGACGGAGGCGAAGGAACTGAGAGAATGGAATGGAGTCCTTACAGGAAGCGGGGTGTGAAGAGCTGTAGTCGAGGTAGCTGTGGGAGTCGGTAGGCTTGATATGAATATTGGTGGACAGTCTATCACCAGAAATTGAGACAGAGAGGTCAAGGAAGGGAAGGGAAGTGTCAGAGATGGTCCATGTGAAAATGATGGAGGGGTGGAAATTGGAAGCAAAATTAATAAATTTCTCCAGGTCCAGACGAGAGCATGAAGCAGCACCGAAGCAATCATCGATGTACCGGAGAAAGAGTTGTGGGAGGGGGCCGGAGTAGGACTGGAACAAGGAATGTTCCACATACCCCATAAAGAGACAGATATAGCTGGGGCCCATGCGGGTACCCATAGCCACATCTTTTATTTGGAGGAAGTGAGAGGAGTTTAAGGAGAAATTGTTCAGTGAGAGAACAAGTTCAGCCAGATGGAGGAGAGTAGTGGTGGATGGGGATTGTTCGGGCCTCTGTTCGAGGAAGAACTACCCAGTTCATTCTGTTATGGAATGCATTCTCAGTTTACTGGTGATCCAGGAGTAGATTTGCCAAAAAAGGCTGTAAAAAGCATTTTGGATGGTACAGACAGGTGGCAGCGGGAATTTTATTTGGCTAAGTGTAGGTACTAAATTTTGGGAGGCAAAGTTTATTAATGGATTGATGCTGTAAAAGTGTAGATGGACAGAGATGCTTGACAACCTATAATTATTTGCATTTAGACTGTGCATGATGCAAAAAGGCCAGTAATATTTGGGATTTATAAGAATTCTTGAATGTAAGAGTAGAAAATAATAAATTTTGTAATAACAGTTGGATCAGTGTGCAATTTTGTGCGCTTCATTATTCCAAAAAAAATTGAAGCTATAAATGATTGGAAGTTCCTTAGGCTGAATGGCTGTCCCTTGATGCGAGCATGATGTCGACTCAGTTCCTGCCATTCATATTAATGTGACTGAGCAGGCTGATTTTTCAATGTACAAACCTTTGGGGGTAGGACGTTCCACAAAGTGTGGGATCCAGAATGCAAGATTTGCTTCAATTTCTTCCCTTCCCTGCAGTCACTCTGACTCCTTGTTGAAGTGTTACAACTCTAACCATGATGCAGCTTAATTGGACAATTTGCCATCATTCTGAGGAATTGGTAGCCAACTCCACTGTCATTTTAAAGTCAATGCTGCCACACTTCAGGGAGAGCCTCAGAGTGTCGAGACCTGATGGCGGAGATTATTTTTAGCCACGTGAACATCGTGATCAGTCCATGAAGTTGATTTTGCAGGAGTTTTGCCTGAATGCTTGTGGACCTGGCTTCATGAACACTAGGGTTTGTTTGACAGTCTTCCCATTGAATCTGCAGAATGTGGCAGAGGCATTGCTAATGGAATTTCTCTAGCATGCTTGTGTCATTGATGCACAATTCAGTTCTTGCTGCATTACAGGAGCACAGTGACGACAACTGCTTTTACACTTAAGACTTTGACTTGTGGAGATCTTGTTGTCAAACATTTGACTGACTAAAAGCCCCTCTTCCCTGGTGTTATAGCCAACCCATTCTATAAAGATGTTACAATCAGGTTGGGAGGGGTGAACTGACTCCCCTCTGTCCCACTCCTGGGTTGGTTTAACAGAGTTTTAATTTAAATAGGAGATGATAGTGCCAATTAAATATATATACTTTGTGTAGCTTAGTGTAAGAAATAAGCCAGACAGGTTCCTTACTTTTAACAAGTAAAGAGCTAGTTTTATTGCTAAAACTCACTCAGGTAAAGATGCAGAAATTATTGACAAAAAGTTTAAAATGTACAAATGAGTCCCAACTACCCGCTACTGCAAAAACAGCACACACAACCACCCTCCCCAAGTGTGCAAAAAAGAAATAAAACTGCAGCATATCAGATCTTAAAACTTGGGCAAGTTAAAAGTAAAGTTAGAAAAAATATATTCACTGATTATCCAAATATTTGTTTAGAACTGAAGGGTCACTTTCCACAGTAGCTGCTGGGTTTCTTGAGAAACTTAGGTTTCTCACTGGAACAGCCCTTCTACAATTGTGGCTGGTTTTCTTTTCTCTCAGAGCTGATGTTGATTCAAAATCCTCCTTTAAGAACTTGGTTTGCAGCAATATCGTCTTCTGGTGGGTTTTCAAATCGCAAATGGCTCGGCTTTGATTAGAAGTTTCAGAGGAAGAGGGAGGGAGTAAGGCTGTTGTCCCTTCTATCTCTGTGGCAGTGTCTCCAGACCTGGGTTTAAATATACTGGATTTGAACTAAGAGTGGGGTCACATGATCCCTCTCTGGCTTCAATCTGGATTTATCTTAGCCACTGTCTCTGAGACCTTCGTAGAATCGGTGTCTCCATAATGCAGCTTGTGTCCTTTGTAAATGCAACATAGTAGCTGCTATAAGCCAGTGTCCTTTGCTTACCAAAAGCGTTCTTTTGAAAAAGCTCATGTCCATTATAAAGCATCTTCATAACAAAGAAACCCAGGAATGACAGGCCAGTTAGTTTAACCTCAGTATTGGGTAAGATTCTAGAAACGATAATTCAGGACAAAATTGTGCCAATGATGGTTAATCAAAGAAAGTTAGCTTGGATTTGTTATGGGCAAATCGTGTCTCACTAGAGTTTTTTTTTGAGGTAACAGAGGGTTGATGAAAATAATGTAGTTGAAGTTGTGTGCATAGACTTTCAGAAGACATTCAATAAAGAGCTGCAAAACAGATTTGAGCAACATGGAATAAGAGGGACAATGGCAACATGGATATGAAATCAGCTGAGTGACAAACAGTAGAAAGGTTTGTATTGGAGATCCCCCCCCACCCCCCGGTTCAGTGTTAGGACCCCTGCTGTTCCTGGTGATATATATTAGTGAGCTAGACCTTGGTGTACAGGGCACTATTCAAAATTTGCAAATGGTACAAAACTTGGAAGTATTGTGAACTGTGAGCAGGATAATATAGAACTTCAAAAGGACATAGACAGGTTGGTGGAGTGGGTGGACGAGAGGCAGATGAAATTTAATCCAGGGAAGTGTGAAGTGTTTCACTTTGGTTGTAAGAATGAGGGGAGACAGTATAAAATAAAGAGTGCAATTCTAAAGATGCTGCAGGAGCAGAGGGATATGGGTGTATATGTGCATTAGCCTTTGAAGGTGGCAGGACAGGTTGAGAGAGAAGATAAAGCATGCAGTATTGTGGGCTTTTTTAATAGCAGCATAAAGAATACAAAAGCAAGGAAGTTATGATAAACCTATTAGACACTGATTCGACCTCAACTGAAGTATTGCGCCAAGTTATATATTTTTTCTAACTTTACTTTTTACTTGGCCAAATTTTTAAGATCTGATATGCTGCAGAGTTTTATTAGTTGCATGCTTGGGGAGGATGGTTGTGTATGTGTGTGTTGTTTTTGCATTAGTGGGTAGTTGGACTTATTTGTACATTTTAAATTTTTTGTTAATTTCTGCATCACATTTTAGGATGTGAAGGCATTGGAGAGTCCAGAAAAGATTAGTGGTGAAATTGGTTCCAGGGATGAGGAACTTCAGTTATGAAGATAGGTTGGAAAAGTTAGGACAGTTTTCCTTGGAGAGAAAAAGGGACTAAGTAGATTTGATAGAGGTATTCAAAATCATGAGGGGTCTGTTCAGAATAGGTGGGAGAAACTGTCCTCACTCTTGAAAAGATCAAGAACAAGAGGGCACCGATTTAAGATAATTGGCAGAAGAAGCAAAGTGATCTGAAAGAAAATGCAGCGAGTGGTTAAGGTTGTGGTGGAGGCAGCTTCATTCGAATCATTCAGAAGGGAATTAGACAGTGCTATTCCCCTGCCTTCTCCCTGTAACCCTGCACAAAGGGAATTCCTCATTCGGAGAGCCTATGCAGCCCTGATGAGTGGAATGGCTGCCTCCTGCGCTGCAACAATTCTGTGATTAATTTGGTCAATTTGTAAATTAGAAATTGAATTAGTGTCCACATTTACGTGCAATATCAGTTTCACCTGTAGATGGTGCTGTTGGGGTTTTAAACGTTGAACCAAAACCAGAAAGCACTGGCTAACGTGAGATACCAGACACTTAACATTTTTTGGTGCCAACCCCCCTCAAAATAGGGGGAAAAAAGGATGAGGGGAAAATATTAACCCAATAAAGCCAGAAAGGGAGAGATTGGTATGGAAATCAGAAATTGAACAGTGGGAGGATTTCAGAGAGGAGGTGGGCAGGGTACAGTGGGGAAGTGTAAAATTAGTATTTCCTGCATGATTAGAGCTATAGAAATGAGACAGAAAAAAGGGGTATGACAATAGTAAGGTTCATATCCAGCTGAATATAGAAATTAGGAGATCTAAAAAAGAGACGGGCAAAGGGAGAGTATGAGAATAGATTAGTAGTTAATATAGAAGGAAACCAAAAGGCCTCTTATTAACACAATAGCATAGTCAAAAGAAAGATGGGGCTGATAGAGACTAAAAGAGATCATCATGTGGAGGCAAGGGGCATGGCTGAATTATTAAAATGAGTAATTTGCATTTTGCATCTGTCTTCACTGACCGCCTACTCTTTGATCATGGAGCAGTAATACTGGGTAAGGTTAAATACTGATTGAGGAGAGGTGCTTAAAAGGTTGGCAGCCCTTGGTGCAAAATATCACCCAGTCCAAATTTGATGCAGCTTGGTACTGAGCGAAGTAAGGTGGAAATTGTGGGGACTCAGGCCACGGTCTTCTGCCTTGGATATAATGATGGTGCCAGTGGACTGGAGGAATGCAAATGTTACACCCCATTTTTTCTTTGCTGAGCTATGACTTTCGAAAACAACAGGTCAGTTAACCTGATGTTAGCGGTAGGAAACTTTGGACAATAATCTAGGACAACATGAATTGGCATTTAGGAAAATGAGTTAATAAACAAAAGTCAACATGGATTTATTAAAGGCAAATCATATTCAACTAACTTGATCAAGTTCTTTCAACTAACAGTGAGGGTTGATGAGTACTGAGCTTGTTTATATGGACTTTTTAAAAAGGCATTTGACAAAGCACCACATTATTGACGTATAGCAAAATGGAAGCCCATGGGATCAAAGGGACAGTGGCCAGTATAGACACAGAATTGGCTAAGGGACACAGGGCAGAGAGTAGCGATGAATGGTTGGTTGTTTTCAGGCCAGAGGAAAGTATATAAGAGTTCCCCAAAGATCTGTTTTAGGACTATGTTGTTTTTTTTTGACACTTGCCTGGCCTCAAGCACGCTGCCACCCAGGACAAAGCAAACCGCTTGCTTGGCACCCCATCCACACCTGAAACAACCACTCCCTCCTTGGCTGATGCACAATGGCAGCAGTGTGTACCATCTACAAGATGCACTGCAGGAACTCACTGAGGCTCCTTCGACAGCATCTTCCAAACCCGTGACTTCTACTGCCTAGAAGGACAAGGGCAGCAGACACGTGGAAACACCACCGCCTACAAGTTCCCCTCCAAGTCACTCACCATCCTGACTTGGAAATATATTGCTGTTCCTCCACTGTCGCTGGGTCAAAATCCTGGAACTCCCTCCCTTACAGCACTGTGGGTGTACCTACACATGGACTGCAGCGGTTCAAGAAGGCAGCTAACCACCACTTTCTCAAGGGCAATTAGGGATGGGCAATAAACGTTGGCCTAACCAACAGTCCTGTGAAAGAATTGGTGCCAAAAACATTTTGCTGCTCACCTCTCATATAGATGCCCTGGGACACTCTTTCAGACCTTGTCAGGAGTGAATTCCACTGATTGGCAATCTGATTCAGTGCAGTGCCCTCCTTTTGTGGTATCTATGAGCACGATGAGCAAGGCTCTTCTACCGATCAGTTTGAGGTATCCGTATTGGAACACGCAGACTGAAAACCAGAAAGTAAAAACAGCAGGAAATATAACAGCTTGCACTTATATGGTCACATTGAATAATAAAACGGTCAAAGGTGCTTCTCAGGAGTTTGTCAAGCAAAGTTTTTCACCAAGCCACATAAGGGAAAATTGGGGCAGAAAGGAATTTGATTTTAAGGAGCGTTTGAAAGGAGGAAAGAGAGGCAGAAAGGTTAATGGGGGGCGGAATTCTAGATCTTAGGGCCTTAGATTCCAATGGTAGAGTGAATCAAATTGGGTTCTGTGAAGTGCAGAAATCTCTGGTTGTTGGTCCAGAGGAGGTTACAGAGATGGAGTGGAGCAAGACTCTAGAGGGATTTGAAAAAAGATGAAAGGCTAAAAATTGATACATTGCTTAATTGGATGCCAGTGTTAAGAGCAGAGGGGTGATGGGTGAATGGGATTTAGTGCAGGTTAGAATGCAAGCAACAGAGTTTTTTTGATGTTTACAGAGGGTGGAAGCTGGGAGGTTGGCTAGGAATGCATTGGAATAGTCAAGTCTAAAGCTAGCAAAGGTATGGATGAGACTTCTAGCAGCAGATAAGCTGAGACGGTGCCAGAATCCGATTGTTACAGCATTAGAAATTAGTTGTCTATGGTATGGATATGTGGTCAGAAGCTTATCTTGGCGTCCGATTATGGCATCAACTTTTAACATCCTGGTTGTCTCCCAGTTGCAGGGAGAGGGATGAAGTCAGTGGCTAGAGGATGTTGTTTCTGGTGGTGATGTGAAAAATGGTTTGCTCTTACTGTATTGGATGTTGGGTAAATAGTTAATTTTGAAACAGTGGAGAGGTTGAGTGAGCTGGTGGAGAAACTGAGGTGGTTTTCCTAATGGAGAAGGTTAAGAGGAGATCTGTAGAGGTGCTCAAAATCATGAATGGTTTTGAAAGAGAAAATAAAAAATCTCTTTTCAGTAGTAGAAGGGTTGGTGACTGGAGGACATGGGCTGCAAACCTTGGCTCTGTGGCCTACGTAGTTTTGGTGCTACATGTGCTGTTCTTGTAGCAAAATGATGGTGCACGCTTCTAGCATAACCACATCAGATGCCATCTTGGTTAAGGCATCAGAGTGGGCATTAAGAGCGTATACCAGCTGTTTACAGAATAGGCAGAACATGACATCTCTGTGTATTGCTGTTTTGATGACTGTGCTGACAGCCAGGACTATTTAAAGGGATCATCAACTATTTTCAGGTTTGTTGTTTACTGGTTGTTACTGACCATGTCTGAGTTTGCAGAAGAGTTTTTAGTGTAATTTAAAATTATGAACTCAACAGGGAGTGGTGTTGCAAATGATCAAGGCCTTGGTTCTGATTTCAAGTGTTCTGAGGTTCTGGACATATGTTTTGCTCCGAGACATGAGTCTTCTCATTTCTGCATCATGATAGGGAGTTTAGTGGAGCTAATGCAGGAAGGCAGTCTGCTCAGAGTTACAGGGGGAGAAGTGCTCTCAACAGGGGGCTTTATCCACACAGGATCTTGCAGGAGCATTTCACTTACCTCAGCCTAAGCCAGGAACACGTGTGTGATGTCTACAGTGCTCACTGAAATTTGCCACTTGCAGACCTGCAGCCTTGGAGCAGGGTTGGATTGGTGCTCCTAGAGGCTGTGAAGGTGACAGTCACCTGAAATTCATTATATCAGGATTCTTCTAGACTGGAGCTGATGACATCTTAGATTTCCATCCACAACTGTATAAAGGAAGTGACTGATGTTCTTTATGCCAAGAGAGGAAGTACATTGTGGTGTATGATCAGCCAGACACAGGCAGCACATGCATGTGGCTTTGATAGGACAACAGGCTTCTCTATAGTGCATGATGCCATTGCGTGCACATGTGACTTTGCAGGTTCCACATCAAAATTCAGTGATATACAGCAGGGGTTCCTCTCTGTGTAGCTGGTGTGACCATATTGAGCACTTGGAAAGCATTAATGGGATTAGACAAAGTCAGCATGGGTTTATGAAAGGGAAATCATGCTTAACTAATCTACTGGAGATTTTTGAGGATGCAACTAGTAGAATAGATGAGGGAGAACCAGTGGATGTGGTGTATTTTGATTTCAAGAAGGCTTTTGATAAGCTCCCACATAAGAGGCTAGTGGGAATAATTAAAGCACATGGGATTGGGGATAATATGCTGGCATGGATTGGGAATTGGTTGACAGACCGGGAATAAATGGGTCTTTTTTCCAGATGGCAGGCAGTGACTAGTGGTGTACCTCAGGGATCAGTGCTTGGGCCCCAGCTATTCACGATATATATAAATGACTTGGATGAGGAAACCAAATGCAATATTTCCAAGTTTGCTGATGACACAAATCTGGGTGGGGTTGTGAGGAGGATGCAAGGAGGCTTCAGGTTGATTTAGACAAATGTGTGTGGACAAACACATGGCAGATGCAATATAATGTGAATAAATGTAAAGTGATATGCTTTGGTATGAAAAACAAAGGCAGAGTATTATTTAAATGGTGATATATTGGGAAATGTGGACGTACAAAGGGATCTGGGTGTCCTTGTACACCAGTCAATGAAA
Source organism: Cetorhinus maximus (assembly GCF_964194155.1). Taxonomy (NCBI): domain Eukaryota; kingdom Metazoa; phylum Chordata; class Chondrichthyes; order Lamniformes; family Cetorhinidae; genus Cetorhinus; species Cetorhinus maximus. The sequence goes on along the minus strand of NC_135881.1, from coordinate 123,618,652 downwards.
GTAAACAGGTGCAGCAAGCAATTAGGAAGGGATATGGTATGTTGGCCTTCATTGCAAGAGGGTTTGAGTTAAGAAGTAGGGACGTCTTATTGCATTTAAATAAGGCCTTGGTGAGACCACACCTGGAGTATTGCGTGCAGTTTTGGTCTCCCTACCTGAGAAAGGATATACTTGCCATAGAGGGAGAGCAGCGAAGGTTCTCTAGGCTGACACTGGGAATGGCAGGACTGTCATATGAGGAGAGATTGGTTTGACTGGGCCTGTATCCACTAGAGTTTAGAAGAATGAGAGGGGATCGGATTGAAATGTATAAAATTCTAACAGGGCTAGACAGACTAGATGCAGGGAGGACATTTCTCCTGGTTGGGGAGTCTATAACCAGGGGCCACAGTCTCAGGATACAGGGCAGGCCATTTTGGACTGATGAGGAAAAATTTCAGTCATACTGTGGAATTCTCTACCACAGAAGGCAGTGGAAGCCGGGTCATTGAGTATACTCAAGAAAGAAATTGATTAAATTTTGGATATTAGGGGCATCAAAGGATATGGAGAGAAAGCAGGAATATGGTGTTGAGATGGAGAATCAGCCATGATCAAATTGAATGGCAGAGCAGGCTTGAAGGGCCAAATGGCCTACTCCTCCTAGTTTGTATGTTTCTACATAATGTAGTTGAATGCCTGGTATCCTGGCAGCAGTCATGATGTCTTTTATTCTGTGCTTGTCTGTTGTATTTGAGCCCCTATGTCAAACTAGAGGGTGGTTGCTGGGTGATGAGGGCTGTCCACTGACCACCTGCCTCATGACCGGTGTGCAACCCAACCACATGGACACCCTGCATATAATGAGAACCATGCTGTCATACAAAACATTATTGAGCATACCATTGGAGTGCTCAAGCAACATTGCTTGCTCTATCTGTGAATTAACTTGATTCGTATACAAGGACAGCCAAAATCCCATGAATGCCAACCTTTAATGTAATATTTTTAAATGGTTGAGAAACTGATTTTTAAAAATTCTTTCTACCAAGGTGAATAACCTCTCATTTCCACATATTACACTCCATATACCACCTATCCCACTCACTTATCCGTATGCCTTGCACACTCTTGGTGTCCTCCTCAAAACTTCAGTTAGAGACAGCCAGTGATGGCCACATCACAGGAACAATTTTTAAAAAATCTTTCCAGCCAAATTTGTATTGTCAGCAAACTTGGATACATTACTCCTGGCCCCTTTGTCAAAGTCATTAATAGAGATTGTAAATAGCTGAGGCCCAGCACTGACACCCTACTAGTAACAGCCTGCCATCTGAAAATGACCCATTTATTATGTGAGGGTAATAGTGAAGAACTGCAACAGGACATTGATAGGCTTGCAGAATGGGCACTCAAGTGGCAGATGGAACTTAATGCAGAGAAGACTGACATGGTGTATTTTGGCCTAAGGGATAGGGAAATGCAAATAGACTTAATGGTACAGTTCTGAAATGTGAGCAGGAACAAAGAAACCTAGGAGTTCATGCATATAGGTTGCAGGGCATATTGAGAGAGTCATTAGCAAAGCATGGGATCTTGAACTTCATAAAATAGAGGTATTGAGTACAAAACCAGGCACATTATAAAGCTCTGTTAGGCCACAGTTTGGGTATTGCATCCAGTTCTTGTCACCACACTTTAGGAAGGGTGTGAAGGCCCTTGAGACAGTGCAGAGGAGATTTACCAGAATGGCTCCAGGACTGAGAGATCTTAGCTGCCAAGATTAGGTTGGAGAAGCTGGGGTTCTTCTCTTTGGAACAAAGGGGATTGAAGGGAGATTTGCTAGAAGTGTACAAAATTGACAGATTTAGGTAAGGTAGACAAAAGCTGTTCCCATTAGCTGATAGTACAGGGACTTAAAACCCCATGAACCTTTCTCTTGTGCAACAATCTCTCCTTTGGCACCTTAATGGATGTCATGTACCTCTGCAGACTTGAATACCTAACTATCCTTTTGCTTTTAATTCAGTGATATCTCAGCAGCTATTCATTTGCTGAATCACATCTCCGTCACCTTTTGCCCTTGTCCCCACATGAGCTATGACTCTTTACTACCCCAGTTGTTCCCCCAGTATATCCCTCATCACCACTCCCTAAGTCTAAGAGACGCAGATTGAATGTCTTTGGTGAACTGGTTCAACCATTCATCACTAGATATGGCTAGACTTCAAAAGTATTACACACAAACTTCCCACTATTCAAAGATCATCCAGGAAGGCAAAATAAAACACAGTTTCTCTCCACCACTAGCCGTCTTCTTTAAATTCCAACCTTGCCTCCTGCAGCCTCCCCTCCAACAGTATGTGCAATGAGGTCATGGACTACTTTGCTACAAAGATCAAGGCCATACAATCAGCTACTTCTGCTTCTCTCCTTTCCCCTAGCCTAACAGCCTCTAAGGATCCCCCTTGCTCAATCCTGAATTTACATATTTAGTTTATTGCCTGTTTCCCTTCCTTCCCTCCGAGTCCCTCTTGACGATGAGACCCAGGCCCACCTCTTTCTCCTTAGACCAATCTCCTGACAACTCAGCTTCTGTTTCCAGCTCTTACATTAGCTGACATTGTTAATGGTTTCCTCTCCTTGGGTACTGTCCCTCTCTTCAAATCTGCCATCATTTCCCTCCTGGGGGAAAAAAACAACCTTGACCCCTCTCTCCCTCTGTCCTTGTAAACTACCCTCCTATTTCCAAACCTCCCTTTCCTCTTGTGCCTTTAACATGTAGTTGCCTCACAAATCCTCTTTCTCAGAGCTCCTTGTTTGAATCTTTCAAGTTTCTGCCCCCATCATAGTCTGGCTTTTACTAGAGTGTTACATGCCTTTCTGGTTGATGATGACAAAGGTAAATGATCTTTCCTCATTGTCTTCGATCTGTCTGCAGCCTTTAGCATTCTTAAAGTTTCACCACTGCCATCTGCTGGAGGGGACTCTACTAGCCTGATTTCATTTGTATCTATTCTGTTGTAACCGAAGTATCATCTGCAATGACTTCTCTTCTCATTCCCACACCATTACCACTGGTATCTTCCCAATGATTTAGCCTTGATGCCCTCTTTTTCCTTACTACATGCTGCCTTTCAGCAACATCATCCAAAATCATGACATCAATTTCCAAAAGTGTACTGACAATACCCAGCTGTACGTCGTCTCAATCTGTTTTAACTCTTCCTCTGTGAATTTCACATTGCTTATCTGACATTCAGTATAGGCTGAGCAAAAATTTCCTCCGATTAAATATTAGGAAGACTGAAGTTATTGACTTTGGTTCCCTTCACAAACTCTGTTCCCTTTCATCCCCTTTTCTGCCAACTGTTTGAGACTGAACTAAACTGTTTGAAATCTTGGTGTCATATATGAGCCTCTTACCACACATCCGCACCATCACTAAGTCTGCCTATTTTCCAACTTTGTAGCATTGCTTGACTTCAACATTGCCATAGTCTATCTGCTGCTGAAATCCTTATCCATGCCTTTGTTAACTTTTTTTTTTCCTCCCAGTGCACACCTGGCTAATCTCTCACATGCTCCAGAAACTTGAGATCATCCAAACATTTGCTATTTGTGTCCTAAACTGCATCGAGTCGCGTTCACCCATTTCCCCCATGCACACTAATCTACATCGGCTCCGAGTAAGGCAATGCCCCAGTTTTAAAATTCTCATCCTTATTTTCAAATCCCTCCATGGCCTTCCTCCTCCCTATCTCCTTTGCCATGCTATCCCTCAGTCCTTGCACTTAGCAAATTATGGCCTAATGAGCATTCCCAATTTTAATCACACCACCATTGGGAGCTGTGCCTTCAGCTGCTTGGGCCCTAGAATCCATTAACCTCTGCCGCTCTATCTCTCTTTCCTCCTTTAAGAGTCTTAAACCTACCTCTTTAACCAAGCTTTCAGTCATCTGGCCTAATGTCTCCTGATGTGACTTTGTTCCATAATACTCCCACAAAGCGCCTTGGGACATTTTATTATGATAAAGGCATTTGTATAAATGCAAATTGTTGAAATGCTTTGTGCATTCAAATAAAGCACCTTAAAGTTTTAACTTTTTACAGTTTTTCCCGAAATTGATCTTATTCACTACACTTATATTTTTCATCCCTTCTTGTCGCACTGTTTATCTGCACCCAAAGCGCTACACTTCTGTGGCCATGCATTTTCACTTTTAGATTTATAAATTAATACTCATGTAATTCCTGTTCCAACCTCCTATCCCAGATCTACTTGCAGCTCTAGCTAAATGATTCACCAGAGCTCTGGTTCTGGCCCAGTTTAAGTGGAGCCACTTTCAGTGGAATCACTCCATCCTTTCCTAGTACTGTGCCATTATCCCCCGTTTCCCACACCATTCTTTGAGCCATGTATTCAGCTGCCTGATCTGTTTGACTGTCTGCCAGTTTGCGCATGGCTCACATTAGTAACCCAGTGATTGCTATCTTTTGAGGTTTTGCTTTTTAATTTAGACTTTTTTAATTATGGTTTTAATTAGAAGTTCAAACTGCCTAAGAATCTCATTCAACCTATGTTGTTGGGAGGTGGTGACAGTGTTATTGTCACTGCATTAGTATTCAGGAGACCCAAGGGAATGCTCAGGGGACCCAGGTTCGAATCCCACCACAGCAGATGGTGAAACTTGAATTCAATAAAAATCTGAAATGATGACCACAAATCTATTACAGTCATAAAAACCCATCTGGTTCACTGATGTCTGTCTTTAAGGACAGCAAATTTCCTTCCCTAACCTGGTCTGGCCTACATGTAACTCTACAGCCACATGTGGTTGACTCTTAAATGCCCTCTGAACAAGGGAAATTAAGGATGGGAAGTAAATGCTGGCCTAGCCAGAGACACCCACAGCCTGTGAATGAATTAAAAAAAAGTGGATCCTCCTCCTCCCACTCAATTCCTTTCCTGCTGTGAGGAGATGTCTAACCATGGCATCAGATAGACAACAATCTTTGCAGCTGCAGAAAGTACCACCCCCCACTTCATTACCAAATTGGTTTTCCCCTCCAACTTGCCTACTCTCTCTTTTTTTCCCCCCCTCCCCCTCCAAAAAAGAAACTTGAATGACCTCCTGTACCATAGTGCTATGTCAGTTTGCTCATCCACTCTGCAGACTTGACTGTCATCCGCATAGGTAGCAAGAACTTTGTACCTGTTGGATATGGGTGAGAGCTGAGAATTCTCTGGCGCTGCACCTCATGTACCCATACCTGCCTGACTCACAGTCACACCCTCCTGTCCTTGACCACTAACTAGACCTGTACCACTACCTAATCTAAGGGATATGACTGCCTCCTGCATTTGAATGACTGGATAACTTTTCCCCCACTTCCTTGATGACTTGTAATATCTGCACCCCTGACTTCAGCTCAACAATTCTGTGCTGAAACTCCTTGAGATGCAGGCCCTTACTGCAGATGTGGTTGTTTAGGATTACAGTGCTCTCTATGAACTTCCATATGCTGCAGCCTTGTGGGGGGTAGTCTAGAACTAGGGGGCACAGTTTAAAATAAGGATTATCCATTTAAGACTGAGATGAGGAGGAATTTCTTCTTTGTGTTGTTAGTCTTCGGAATCAGAGAGCAGTGGAGGCTGGGTCATTGAATATATTCAAGGCTGAGTTGGACAGATTTTTGATAAGGTAGTTGAGGGCTATGGGGGACAGGCAGGCAAGTTGAGTTAAGGCCACAATCAGATCAGCTGTGAATTTATTGACTGATGAAGCAGGTTCGATGGGCTGAATAGCCTACTCCTATTTCTTCTGAACTGCTGCAAGCATTGGAGGCAAAAAATTCTCCTTCCCACTTGTATGAAATTCCGAACTCTTGCATTTTGTTTGCGATCCACTCTGTTCTGTGACCACCTTATGCTGACTTATCTCAACAGCAGGGGCACTGGCAGAATGTGGACTTATCTCAACTGCGGGGCACTGGCAGAGTGGCGGTGATAGGAGGACAAATGCTGTCATCCTAAGAGGGGACAGCAGGTTTGTGCTCCATGGTGCTACTGCCATTCCTTGCTGGTGGCACCTCAGCAATCCTAGTAATCTGCTGGAGGACAGGTAGCAGACCTGCCATGACACCATGCAATCCCTTCTGAGTACTTGTATCCTCAGACAAGATGGCAACAGAGTTTACATGGCAACAATTTGAGATTGGATGACCTCAGTCTGAAGTTCCACTTCAGTCAGATATTGGGTGCTTTCTGCTTGTGCTGCAGTGGAGGCTGTGCCATTGGACATCAGACACTGCATCATTGTTGGTTATGGAATGGTTGCCATCATACTGGAAAAGATGGGCTCCACGCTCTGCACAAAGTTATGTGCTAAATGCTGCCTGAATCCTCCATGCTCTTTCACTTTGATTGCAGGCGTTCTGTCAATCCTGCCAAGGCACCAAGCATTTTTGTGTGTGTCCTTTAGTCTTTTGCTGCATGCCATCTCGTCAAAGATCTCATCTGAACCTTTGGCAGAACTTGTGTGTGACCTTGCCCTCTGGTGAGCAGGCATCGTTGTAACCCTTTTCCCCCTTCCCTGACTGCAGGCTACTCATGCCTGGTGACTCACCATGTGCCGATCCCACCTCTATGCTACCCTCAAAAGTATGCTCAGTGGCAGCATTTGAGCTGGTGGCTGCAAGCGAGAGATTGAGTGGGTTGGGGGGGGGTTGCGGTGTGGGTTTCGGGGTGGGGAAGCAAGGGTTGTATGTTTATACCATCTACAGATTGGTAAATCTGAAGAGATTGTTGAATAAGGAGGTTTAGGTAAGAGCTTGCTGTCATCTTCACTAATTTCAGCCTCGCTGCTGGCTATTGTCTCAGTTGTGGCCATTCCAATGATCTCCATCGGGGTGAGGACTCGTGTCTGTGCCTGTCCTCTAAGTGCTGTTGCTTCTGGTTGTGCACCGCCTTGTCCTATGCAAGAGTTTGAAATGTCAGTGAATGCAATGCTGTGTGTTTGGGTGATATGTCTGTCATACTTAAATAGCAGGCAATGTGTACAGGATGTGGGTGCGAGGCTTGCAGCACGTTTGGTGCTGGGCTGCATGCTACTGTCATTTAAATTAGGCAGCATGAGATTGCATGCTACCTGCAGCACGATGAACAGCGCTGGCTAGTCCTGCAATCCCACTCCTGTTTTTGAGGCGTTATCCAGTTTCTCCCCACAAATTTAAAGTGGTCCTCGAGAACCAGGGGCACCATGATTCACTTGTATTGTTGTGACCTGGAATGCACTGCCTGAAAGGTGGTGGAAGCAAATTCAATTATAACGTTCGAAAGGTAATTGGATAAATACTTGAAGGGGGAGAAAAATACCGACAGGAGTGGGATTGAAGAGTTGGCACAGCTACAGTGGGTTCGATGGTTACTCTTGCGCTGCATCATCCTATGAATCTCTGATTCTTTTACAGTGAAAAAATAAATAGGTTGACAGCAAGTGCCCAGACCATTTCAAGTGTTAAGATGGAAGGATCCCACCGCAAGCACCAATTACTTTCTTCTTCCCCATTATACATTGTCGGCATGTCCTGCTGAAGAGAATGTTGATGCTATAGTTAAGGTTATTATGGTCCGCTCTCAAGCTGAAGTGCTGTTAAGACTTAGTCTCATGGAAAGATGAAGACATGTTCTTCAAACCCTCATTGAAACTGTGTAGGAGGCCAGAGTGGGAATGGGGGAGGAAATTAAAGTGGTAAATGACGGAGAGTTCATGGTTGCAATTGAGGATCAAACATAATGCCTGGTAAATCGGGCAGCAAATCTGCATTTGGTGTCTCCAGTGAAGAGACTGCATAGTGAGCAGTAAATACAATATACAATCCTCCACTTATTTTCTTTCTTTCACTTTTTTTCCTTCTCTCTCTCCCTTTTTTCCCTTTTCTCTTCATCCCTTCTCTCTGCCCCCGCCCCCCCACTCAATCTAAAGGGATCCAGGAATCTCAGTAGACTCAGCATTAAACATAGAGATAAAAACAAAAAACTACTGTGGATGCTGGGAATCCAAAAATTCTGGTTTTGTTCAGCATTAAACATGTCTGACCAACGGAGAGCTGGATTACACAATTCAGCAACAACTGGTAAATGTTGTTGACATTTGATGAAAGCTGAGAGTGTAGAGGTGTGAAATAGCACTTTTTCATCTGAGTTTTCAGATATGTGGGACACCAGTGAATGGTTGAATCCATTTAGTTGCCTATTTCCTTTAATAGCTTCAGATTTGAAAGAAAGAAAGAAACTTTGTTTTGACGTTGAAGTGGTTTCTTTATGATGAACAGATTTATTTCAGGAATTCGGCAGAAAGTGAATAATTTTTATTGCTATCAATTCCTCTCTCTTCAGTCTTTTTTAAATTTTGGCATCAGTTATCTGGTTCAAATTAAGCAGTTTTAATGCATAAATATCATGATGCAAAAACCAGTAAAATATCAGAACATAACTGAAGCTTAACACTTTTATATTGGTAATATGAGGGTGGGGAGGAGAAAAAGGAATTCCTAAAATATGTATGGGACTCCTTTTGCACAGTATGTTGGTATGCTGATGAAAAGTGTTTGCCCTTGATACGATTTCACAAAGTAAAGCAAAGGTGTAGAATAAAGATTTTTATTATTAAAAAAAGACAATCAGGATGCTGTGGATAAAGAGGTTTGAAGAAAAGGACGAATGAACGTAGATCAAGGAAAAGTATTAAGAAGAATCTTTTTTTTAAAAAAAATTAACAGGAAGTAATCTCACAATAAAAAGGAAGTGGCCTAACTGCGAGGATGATAACTTGTACCCCAAGGCACTTCACAGGAGTATTGTCAAACAAAATTTGACACCAAGCCATGTAAGGAGATATTTGGACAGATGACAGAAAACTTGGTCAGAGGTGGGCTTTAAGATGGATAGAGGGGCTTAAGGAAGGAATTAGTCTCAGGCCAAGACGTACCATTGCTGTAGTGATTAAAATCTGGATGCGCAAGAGGCCAGAATTGGAGAATGTAGAGATCTTTGGGGGATGGGGAGGGGTGGTTGGAGGAGTTTACATAGATGGAGGGATGAGGGGTGGTGGGGGAGGGGGATTTGAAAATATGGATAAGAATTTAAAAATTGAGGTGGATCGGGAACTAATGTAGGTCAGCAAGCACGGGTGAAAAGTGAGCAGGACTTGCTGTGAGTTAGGATATGGACAACAGAGTTTTGGATGAGCTTGAATTTATGGGGGTGGAACATGGAAGACTAAGTAGGAGAGAACTGAAAGTGAGGCTCAGAGGTAACAAAGGCATGACTGAGGATTTCAGCAGCATGTGAGCTGAGAAAGCAGCAGATTCAGCAATGTTAAAGCTGGAAGTAGGCACGGATATGTGGCTGGAGGCTCATCTATGGGTTAAATATGATGACAAAGTTTGGAATGGCCTGGTTCAGCCTCAGTTGCTAAGGAGCAGAATGGAATTGGTGGACCAAAGACACTGCCTTCAGTTTTCCCAATATTTGGAATAACTCTGAGATTGGGAGAGTGGTGGTGGTGGTTTGGGGGGGGTGGAGGGATGAGATATGGCTGCCAATGGAGTAGCTTAGGGATAGGGGATGCAAAAGAATTCAGGGTTCGAGGAACAGAGCATTAGAGGACTGCAGGAGAGGTTCAACTTTGAAGAGATTTTAACATGAGGATGAGTTTTAAGTTTGAGGCATTGGAAATGCAGTCTGACAAAACTGGTCATGGTATGGTAGAGCTGGGTGTTGTCATCACCCAGGTCTATATCTATCTCACCTGCAACTCTCCATTTCAATAGTTCTCATCAGATTTCTGCCGCCCCTACAGCTTCAAGATCAATGTGATGAAAGACCTGAATGACATGTTCTTTGATTATGATGTATACTCCTTCCCCACTCCCATGACATTTCAATGGCTTGCAACCCAATTGACCATACCATCCTTTTCAATGCCCCCCACCTCATTTTCACAGTTTAAAAGAATAGCCCTCATTTGGTTCTATTCTTGCTTGCAATCATTCAGAGCATCTCCACCAAGGACTTCTGTTCCCACTACTGCATTGTTACATTTGGAGTTCACAGAGCTATCTATCCCCTTCCTCACCGACATCATCCACAGACATGTAATCAGCTTCCCACCTGTACGCTGACTACACCCGTCTCTACTTTTCTGTTGTTGCTTTTGAGGACCCCCACCATTGCCTCGGCTGTCAGACTGCTTATCCAGCATTCAATTCTGATTTTCTTTCAGCTAAATATTAGAGGGACTAAAATCATTGGGCAAGATATTAACACAAGAACAGAATTGATGCATGGGAGTTCTGAGTACTGGACATTGAGAAGAAAGTGAAGCCTGGATGGTTTTAATATTTTAAAGCCAGCGGGAATGGCACCAGTGCTGTGGGGGTGGGTAATAAAGCGGCTACCATTGATCAAAGGGAACAGTCCACAGTGTAGGCGAATTGTGTGGAGCAGAGGTTTCAAAAGATACCTGTGTAGGATTCCTTCAAGGACTTGGAAGTAATCCTGTTTAACAATTTACAAACAGTATTACTTACAGCATCTTGCAATTCTGCACCTTGGCAGGTTTCTCTAGCAGGTGCGATGCCATGCACACTTCCCCTCAGTCACCTTAGGGGTGCTATAACGTGATTTCTATGGTGACACTTCAACTTTTAGGTTTTGAGGGACTTGGATGACTTCAAAGCTGGTAAAGCTAAAATGCTGCTCATTTGGGGTAGTTACAAACTAGGACTGTAAGTGGACTTAGCCAACTTTAAACCCTAAATGTGCCTTGTTCCTGTTAATTTTAGTTTAGGGTTCACTATGAAACAATGTTGAGAGAACACTAAGCTGAGTTCCTGACACTATCCTCTCGCAAGGACTGACTGCTTCCCCCTCTGTAATGTTGCCTTACACAGCCCACCTGCGAGAAGAAAACATCCATGTTATGTCAAACTCCGAATAGACCAATCCATGCCCTCCTGGCCAGCATTCCAGCCTCCACATTCTGTAAACTGTGGCTCACTCAACTCTGCTACCTGTATCTCATTCAAAGCCAAGTTCTGTTCATCATTTACCACTATTCTTCCATTTCCCCCAACATCTCCAGTTTAAATATTCCCATCCTTGTGTTTAAATCCTTCCCCTCTTTAATGGCGGTGGTGGGGGCAGATTCTGCCTCCATTTTGACAGTGGGCCAGTGCAGGTATAGGGCTTTTCCACCATTGATGATTGGTTTGTCGGTGCCTTGATGTAGAGCTAGCCAGATTCCTGAAAAGAAAAGGTTTCCACCCAGTGTACGTCCAGCTGGTCTATGACCACAGGGAGCATCTTTTGCAGGCCTGCACTCCATTCCCGGGCACCTGTCCTAATGTCTTTATCCTTCGAGAGTCCCAGGCGCTGCAGCTCTTCAGGCTCCATTGATGGCAGCTGGTGGATAAGGGCCATCCCCTGAAGAGATGGCTCCTGACACATACCTGGTACCTAGCCATTGGTGCAGAGAGGTGCTACGCCCAAAGCTGTCTACTAACACACAACTGTATCGAACAGACCATTGGCATCTTGTAAATGTGCTTCCATTGCCTTGTCCAGGTGTTGGGTGCCCAGCAGTACTGGTCAGCCAGGATGTCTCATTGTGGTCATTTGCTGTGTGCTGCACAACATGACAATGCAAAGAATTTTGGAGCTAGGTGAGGAGGAGGACCTGGAACGCCACTGTTCCTCAGGAGGACTGGAAGGATGATGAAGTGGACACTGCAGAGAAACCTGGTGTCCAAGCATTGAAGGAAACCCACCATTGCTGTGAAACTTGGGACAGCTGTTGGTAGGCCACAAGGGCTACACTAATGCCAGCCCTTCTGATAGATGACTTTGCCATTCATTCGCCTTCCACCAGTGGCCGTTTGCCTTTTCAACTTGTGCTCTGTCACGAAGTTCTGCCTCCAGGAGGCTCTTGCTGCCACTAATTGGGCATCGAATGCACCTTTTTTTATTCATTCACAGCATGTGGGTATTACTGGCTAAGCCAGCATTTACTACCCATCCCTAACTGCCCTTGAGAAGGTGGTTGTGAGCCACTACCTTGAACTGCCGCAGTCCATATGGTGCAGGTATACCCACAGTGCTGTTAGGAAGAGAGTTCCAGGATTTTAATCCAGTGACAATGAAGGAACGGTGATGTAGTTCCAAGTGACGATGGTGTGTGGCTTGGAGAAGAACTTGCAGGTGGTGGTGTTCCCCAGTATTTGCTGCCCTTGTTCTTCTAGGTGGTAGAGATAGTGGGTTTGGAAGGTGCTGTTGAAGGAGCCTCGGTGAGTTGCCGGAGTGCATCTTGTAGATGGTACATACTGCTGCCACTGTGTGTTGGTGGTGGAGGGAGTGGATGTTGAAGGTGGTGTGTGGGGTGCTAATTAAGCGGGCTGCTTTGTGCTGGATGGTGTCGAGCTTCTTTAGGAGTGTTGGAGCTGCACTCATCCAGGCAAGTGGAGTGCCTCTGAGCCAATTTGGGCCTTTCGTATTTGAAAATTATATTGCGTCTCTGATGCAGCATGGGCTTGGGACCTTTTAAATGATGATCCATGCATCTGGTTCTTGACACCCCCCCACCCCCGAATTGAAAATCCAGCTTGAAGCTTCCACTTGTGAGAGAGACCTAAACTAGGAGCCACAAATGTAAGTAGTCACTGTAGTATGAGGGTGTTCGGCACAGCAAGGGTTAATGTGGGACTGATGAACAGTACCGCCCAAAGTATAATATAGAGAAAAAGATGACAGGAGACAGTTGTATGGAGGGACATGAGTAAGAGTCAACATGGAATTAGTTCTTAGTTTGGGCAATAATTTTTACACGTATATAGTTATGCGTTACCAATAAACGCTACTGTTCAACCTTGCAAACCTCTGAACCTTTTCGTGACACTACTCAACAAACCCTTACAACATGGTGGCAGCTAATGATTGAACCCCGAACTGAAGAAGCTGGTGAAGGACCCTGGAGCATCCTCACCTAAATGAAGTGCAGCTGAACCAAAGACATAGCTAGAGATCGCCTAAGAAGAAGCTCCATTGCAGACATGGAGGCTGAATGGTAGATGAAAAATCCACTGTGCAGCTAAAGGACCCCACCAGAGCACATGGAGGTCCATTGTGAATACCCAGTGATTGCAGAGGCAATGGACCTAACAAGACTGAAAATCTTTCGAGTTATCAACAGTCACAGATTGCAACTCTTTTGAGTACAATCACAGTTCTTGGTTTCCGGGAGTGGGACGTGAACCCACAACCCTCTGATTCAAAGGCGAGGGTGTTATGAACTGAGCCACAGCTGACACCTCTCTAACAAGACTGAAACTCTTTCGAGTTATCAACAGTCACAGATTGCAACTCTTTCGAGTACAATCACAGTTCTTGGTTTCCGGGAGTGGGACGTGAACCCACAACCCTCTGATTCAAAGGCGAGGGTGCTATGAACTGAGCCACAGCTGACACCTCTCTAACAAGACTGAACTAGCCACTAAGTCTTAGAGCTATTAATCAGAGAGAGCAGTCCATTTCATTAATCACAGGGGCCAACCCAGGTTCAGAGCCGGCGACAAACTACATGGTGGCCGAGCTCTGGGAAATAAAGTTTTAAAATCTCAGCCGAAACTGGGAATCGCCTTTTAATCGCCCTAATATACTCCTGAAAGATTCTAAAAGGGCCAAGATCTTTGGTTAATGAGTTCACTGCAAGAAATTGATCCCTTTGAGGTCAGCTCTGTAATCACTGCCAAAACCCGACAAGCACGGGAAGAAACATTGTAAAAATGGTTACTGCAGTGCCATGTTTAGAAGTGAAACAGCATTTAAAGCTGTACTCTCCTGAGCTGAAAAGCAGCCATGGATAGTAAATCATCTTACCAGATCAATTTAGGCTGATACAAGGGCCAGACCAGGCACAGAATTGGGGGCTTTGATGAAAAAAATTTCAAGATGCATTATAGCTTTAGGATTAGATAAGAAGACCGGCTGAACAAGTGAATACACTTTTGACAACCGATCACATCATTGCGAGGCAAAGAATAAATGAATCTTCAGATAAGTTTGAAGATGTTCTGAAATCCTTCGATACCTACTTCTAAATAAAATTTTGGAGTGCACAAAGTTCAAGTGCGTTCAACTTGGAGAACCCATTGACTTCTTTCATGAACAAATTATATAGATTGGCTGAAGGCTGAGACTATGGCAAACTTAAGTCAGAGCTCATACTAGACCAAATAGTAATTGGAGTGGCTGATGTCCTTTTGGACATACTACAGGCAAACAAAGATCTGACTCTAGAAAGACAATCCAGATAGGCAGTCTGAAATTCACCAACAACACCGACCCATTTTACGTGGCAAGCCATGGTATAGAGCAACCCCAACTGTCTAGCTCCTAAAGCAACAAAAGGACATGGAGACCCCAGGCCAAGGAAGACAATACCCAAATAACCACATGATTATGATGTCAGCACTGTGGGCCAAAAGACCATGCAGGCGAAGGGAATGTCTAGCAATCTCTGCGCAGTGTTTCAACTGCAACTGGCAGGGGCACTTTGGAAAACTGTGCAAGTCTAAGACATCGATACATATGGAGGATCCCAGAACAATCCACAAGATTGAGGTGCCACACCAAGAAGAAGTCTGACCGTGCTTTGGTTAGATCAAGGATCCTGATTCTCTTTTTTTTTTGGATTGCTGACATCTTCTGTAAATGGCCACCTCACCAATTTCAAATTAGTAGCAGGAGCCAGTGTTACAGCCCTTTGGATATGGAGCTGTGATTGAAAGACCACTGGCTACGAATGACAGGAACGCCACTCTATGGCCCTGGGGGAATGTGACTCCTGCGCATAAGCATGATCCAGAAGCACTCTGGTATGGTGACAAGCAAATATTCAAAATTTTGTATGTCATCCAAAACCAATTCTTTTCTCTCAAGCAGGGATGCCTGTGTTGTCCTTAACCTCCTCAAAACAGCAGAAGACATCAAAACAACCTCTGCCATCAACTACGCTGACCTGCAAGTTTCTGGGGATGTCCATCGGTGATGAGACACTCGACTGGGACTTCAGCTCTGAATTGTCTTCAATCTCTCTTTGCAGAGCTGTTTTTTCCAACTCCTTGGCAGAAGTTCCTCTTTGGTCAGACCAGCCAAACCTTCAGGTTAAGTACCACCATACTTGTGGAAAACATGCATGAGAATGACCAGCAACAGAACAATGAGACCTAACCTCGGGCTCCATTGGTTGCTGTCACACAACCTGGAAACACCGTGGCACAAAATTGCAATTTCTAGCAGAAGCACACAGCAGCAAAGCGATGCTGGAGCAGGAGAGTAACGACCATCAACTCACCAGAGCACACCTCAGCGAGGGCGAAGGGCACAGGAAAGATGAAAGTTAAACTGCAGGTTGAGCTCATGGATGAGGAACATTCAAACAGAATGGAAATACACTCTCAACGATCAAAGCAGACCCCACGGAAAAAGAAAACCCATGTTCATACTATGAAGGAACTGAATGAACAGTCCCTCTGGATGGAGCGGGACATGCCTGTGGTCTCAGAACAAAGTGGGTGGATTGTTGATGAGGAAAAGTTCAACTCCAAGGAGCATAAAAAGCTAATCAGATGGCAACAACTAAGTGCCGGCAACACACACTGCTGTAATTTCAACTCCAAGCCAACAGAGCTTTCCCAAAGCAACTGAGCCTACTGCTCTTCCAAATGGGACCAGAACGTGATCTGAAAGAATTGTCAAGCCTCCAGTCAGTCTGAATTTATGAAGACTTGAGGGGGCAGTGGGGTTGGGTGGGGGGGTGCGGTGGTGACAGGGTAGCACACACAAGATTGTACTGTAAATATGTTGGATAAAGACTTGGCAGCGTGCGAGGAGGTGTGATATAAGGGTGTTTAGCATAGCAAGGGTGATGCACAGAGACATATGACAGTAGATTGGAGACGAGTTATGTGGAGATACCCCTGTAAGAGTCAATGTGGAATTATCTCCTAGTTTAGGCTATACTTTGTACATATGTGAATAGTTATGTGCTATCAATAAACATTACTGTTCAACCTTACAGGCCTCTGAACCTCTTGTGAGACCTATTCAACAAACCCTTACAACAGTCACTGATAAATCCGATAAAGAATTCGAGAGAAACTTCTTTACCCAGGGAGTGTTGAGAATATGAAACTTAGTGCCACATGGCAAATAGCATAAATTTAAATGTGAGAAAACTACACAAGTTAATGAGAAAGAGAGGAATAGAAGAGTATACAGTATACTGACACGAAATGAGTGCGAGCTTGTGTGGACCATAATCACCCAGCATGGAAACTGTTGGGCTAAATGACCTGTTTCTGTTCTGTAAAATCAATTTAATACAATGCAACCTTTAGTCAAATATTCTAAACAATATCCGCAGAAAAGAAACCAGCGGGGTGGGACACAATTTTTAGATGAAGCTGGTTATTTACTTCAGGAGAACCTATGTTTGAATCCTGCTTTTTTTTAAAAAAAAAACTTGAGTAATCGTTAAATCTATTTAAATTTCATATAGTTTAAAAGTCAGCAGGAATCCTGAATGGATACTTTATTTAAGATTCTGAAAAAACCTACTAGTGCTTCTAATTATTGATGGTTACAAAATTACTTCAATTCTTCTGTAAAACCAGATACGAATGTGCACTGCTTGCAATCAATCCCATTTTCTGTTGAAGTATTACATTGGCCTCCTTCTGCATTGTGACAGCTCTGCGATTCTGAGATATGCGCTATTTAATCAAGTTTTGTAATATCTGGTTCCAATTGTGTTTTAGTTTAGGAAAAGTTACCATATGTTTCACACAAGCATCTTGAGGTTGGTCTGTATACAGTGGACTATAATGTCCTTCTGCAGATCACTAACAGGGTTTTCCAATCACTTGATACTTCAGTATTGCTGAAAAGAGAAACATGTTGCCAAACTTTCTGTTATGCACTCAAGACAAAGGCAAGAATGCCAAGTTTCAAATGATCACAATTTATACCACAGGAGAAAAGGGGTGCTGTTTGGTTGGCAAGTTGACTGGCTGAGGTGTTGCCATGGTGAAAGCAACAGGGAACTATAAGTTCCCCAGGCTCCCCTGTAATTCAAAAATGTCTGCTGTTAGATGTGATTCCACGATTGGGCACTTGCTGACAATCCTGAGTGTGCTAATAGCTACACTAACAACCATAAGATATTCAGTTGAGCTTGTAACATGGTTTATTTACGCTTGCTAGAGGTGACAATACATATGCAGGGACCCACTTTCTGCAAGCAAAAGGAATATGTTCAAGCCTTGCAGCTTTTTTGCAATACTTGGGACCTTGGGGAGCCAAAAGCTCCCTGTTGTTTTCTCCATGCCAACACCTCAGCCATTCAGAGTTGACTTGCCAATGAATCAGCACCCCTTTTCTGCTGTGGTATAAATTGTTGTGATCATTTGAAATTTGGTATCCTTGAGTTTTACCTAATGAGTGCAAGACACAGTTTTGGCAAAATATCTCACTTCTCAGCAATATTAGTGTTTACCCCTGTGGTAAGAAAATTACAAAGATTTCTTTGTTATGTACTGGAATATAGTTCTGATAATTGCAGTGGATATGCTAAATGTAAGAAAGACTAATGCATTCTTGTTTCATGAAGAATACTTGATCTTTGAATTCTGTTGGGAAAGATGTCTGCTCCTGAGTGTATTCATTTCCCATATTTTTTTTTGTTCCAGGTCTTGGATAGTTTGTTAGCTCAATATGGTTCAGTGGAGAACTGTGAACAAGGTATGCAACAAAGTTATTTTTGTATTTGTAAATCACTGTATCTGTTAACTTTTCTGTTTTTTAACATCACTTATGTTTTTTGGTCTGCAGTAAACACAGAAACAGAGACTGCAGTAGTGAATGTTACATATTCTACCAAGGAACATGCAAGACAGTGAGTATGGTATAAGTAATTGTGGAAAAGTTAATTAGTGCCAGGAATTTTATCAACTTCCTGGCACACAACTTCAGGATTCACTCCACAGATGACTTTCTTCTAAAGATCCAAGCGAATTTTTATTTCCTATGTCTTTATTCTTCTACAACATAGTTGTAAATGTTAGCACTTCATTACATAAAATATAAAGCACAGAAACAGGCAAAATACTGCTAATGCTGGAAATCTGAACTAAAATCAGAAAATTATGGAAGTACTCCGGTCATCCGACAGCTGTAGAGAGGGAAGGTTATTTCAGGTTGATGACCTTTCATCTGGAAGTTAGAGATGTAACAATTTTTAACTAAGTACGAAGGGGAGGGGGAAGAGAAAAGAGGAGGCCTGTGATGAGGTGGAGAGCAGGAGTGATTAACCAATAAAAGGAATGATAAAGCAAGGCAAAAGAGAGTGGTAATGGAACAAGTAAAGAAACAAAAGATGTGTTTACAAGAGCTGTAAATTACAACAGCAGAGCAATTACCAGCACTTATTGTCCAAAAAAATAGGAGCAATTGTTATTGTCTGGTGATGCTCTAATATTGAGTCCTAAAGGCTGTAAAGTGCTTTAATCTGAAGAGGTATTGTAACTTGAGTTTGCATTGAACCTTTTTGGAACGGTGTAGATGTCTGAGGACAGGGAGGTCAAGGTGGGATGGAGAAGTAAAATGGCATGTAACTGAAAACTTGGGTCACACTTGAAGACAGAATGGAGGCCTTAAGCAAAGCAATCACCCTATGTGTTTGCTCTTCACAATGTAGAGGAGAAAGCATTTTGAACAGCAAATATAGTATACTAAGTTGAAAGAAAGTAAATCACTTTTTTCACATGGAAGATTGGATGAAAGAAAGTTAAAACAATACATGCTGCACCTCGTACTTGTGTGGGAAGGTGTTCTGAGAAATGGAGTGGGTGGTGGAAGAGTGGACCACCATGTCCTGAAGGAAATGGCTCTTTATCCACTCCATTACCAAGATTCCAATGTGTTTAATGGCAGAGGGTGATTGTTTGGATGTGGGGTAGAAGGTGGGAATATGTGTTGCGGGGGGGTGGGGGGGCTGCAGTGGGCAGCATGGGATGGTTCTGGGAGGTAGGGGAAGGGGTGAAGGCAGAAGTATGGGAATATGGTTGAGGGCCTCATCACACACACTGGAGGGAAATCCTCAGTTAAAGAAAAAGGGAGACATATTGGAAGGTGGCATCGTCTGAACAGGTGCAACTGAAACTGAGGAAGTGAGTGACTGGAATAGAGCCTTACAAAAAGTCGGGTTGGAGGAATTATAATCAATATGTGGGTGTCGGGCTTACAATAAATATCAGTTGACAGCCTGGCCCCAGAAATGGAGATGGAAGTCAAGGATGGTAAATCGGCCAAACTGTTCCATGTCTATGTTTATGCTCCACGCAACCTCCTTATACCCCTCGTCGTTTAACCTGACAACATAACCTTCTATTCCTTTCTCTCTAGAATTCTCTTATACATTTATGCTATGATTCGTCTCAGTTACATCATTGAGAGTCCTGCGTTTTAACAATTCTTTGTGTAAAGTTTCTCCTGAATTCCTTATTGGGTTTATTAGTGACTATCTTTCTTATTGCCCCTAATTTTGGTTTCCTACAAGTGGAAGTATTTTCTCTGTCGATCTCAGATGCTTTCACAATCTTAGAGACCTCCTATCAGGCTACCGCTCAGTCTTTTCTTTTTGTCCCAGCCTGTTCAATTTTTCCTGCTAGGTGTAAGTTCTCAATTCTGATTTATCTTTGTAAATAATTTTCCACCTTTTAGTGCCTCTATATTTTTATGTAATATGGAAACTAGGTTGTGCACAGTAATAAGTGTGGTTTAACCAAGGTTCTATAAAGTTTAGCATAACGTCTGTACTTTTCAATTCTCCACAAATGAAACCCCAGTGCTTTGTTTCTCTTTTTATGGCCTTATTAACCTGTGCTGCTACTTTTTAGTAATTTGTGTATCTATACTCCGGATTGCTTTGTTAATTGTATATCAATTGGGTGTTTAATTATATTCAGGTAGGTAGTCATTTATTGGGGACGTGTGTGTGATCATGCTATCCATTCTGCTACTTGTCCTTTGATTCCACATGCTTGGTACTTTTTAAAAATCACTTTCCACGTTTCCCTCCCTCATTTTAATACAACCTCCCTTCCATTCATCCAAAATCACTTCTGCCAGTAGTCTCGTTCCTTCTTGTTCCAACTGGTATCATTGTGTTATTTGCATATTAAGTTGGACAATAAACAATACAATACTTTTATACAGCAGTGTTATAACTTGTAACATGGATTAGATCTGCTGCTGATGGTCAGCTGTTAAAAGTCTGCCCTTTTTTAAAGTTGCCATGTCTGTTCAACATGTCTAAAATGCTAAGTTAATGTTTATTTCTTCAGGTGATGTGGGTTTGCAGATTGGTGTTTGCGCATTTCTGGCTCTAGCCCAGAAGAAAACAGTTTTTCAATTTGTTTTTGGGATGTGAGTGTTGTTGGCACTTATTGCCCATCCCCAATTTCCCGTGACAAGATGGTGTGAACTGGGCTGCCGCCTTGAACTGCTATAGGCCACGTGGTGTAGGTACATTCTTAGGGGGGCGGTACTAAGATTTTGACCCAATGGTCAGTGTCTAGAATCATGGTCTTTCTATCCCCCTAGTGCGTGTGTACAGTTTGGCAATCATGTATACTGGCAGATTACCCTTTCCAAAACTTCCCAATTTGTTTGCCTCTATTGTTCTAATTGGAAGCCTATCCACACAGTGACCAGGATGTGAAGATGTTCCTGGACTCTGTCTTAAATTTGTAAGTAATTCTATGTAAAAACATTTCTCTAACACATCTATTTATCTGGCATCCTGTTTATTGTGTAAAGATCAGCAGATAATTAAGCTATAACTATCAGCAAGGCAAAACTGAACAGGCTGAGACTTTTTCTCCTAGAAGGGAGAGGGCTGAGGGATGACATAATAGAAACCTTAAATTGTGAAGGGATTTGACAGGGTGGACGTAGAGAAAATAATTTTGCTTGTGGGCAAACATAAGATTGTCACTAATAAATCCAATAAGGAATTCAGGAGAAACATCTTTACCCAGAGTGATTAGAATGTGGAACTTGCTACCATGTGGAGTGGTTATGTCAAATAGCACAGATGTTAAGGGGAAACTAGATATGCATGCAAAGGAGAAAGAAATAAGAAGATTATGCTATTAGGGCTAGATGGAATAAGTTGGGAGGAAGCTCATGTAGGCCATCAATATCAGCATGGGCAAGTTGGGTGGAATAACCTGGTTTTGTGCTTGAAATTGTATGCAATTCTTTTGCTGTGAGGAAAACTAGGGATTTATTCCCTAGACCAGTGAGCTACATTGAATTGAATAGACTTCATCTATATTCCGCCATTTGGTTTTTAACTACCTGTTTTGGGTAAATTGTTATTGGTGGTGAGGTGTAATCTCTAATTAGATTGTTCAAAATGCTTTTGAGAACTTTGGGGTGTGGAAAATGGGGATAGTTTGTTGTGTCCTTTCACTTCTTCTGTGAATTAGATTCAAAATCAGACCAGACTGATTAAAGTTTAGTAGTTCCTTGTTTTCTATGTAGTGAAGCAATACAATCCTAATGAAGACAATTGAGACCTATAAAATGGCACTGAAATTTGTCATATCTCTGGCCATAAGTATAACTGGTATAGTTTACTTTGGTTAGGCTAAGGCACTTTTTGGCCAGTGTTGGTAACTGTATTCTGTATATGACTGCATTCATGAATGCATTGCTTTATGCTGCACTTGGTGATTGTTTCCATTCCTAAGCAGCTGTAGAACACAAAAATGCACCCCTAAAATAAAGTAAGGGACAAAGAAAATTTAAAAACCTGTAAATGCTAGAAAGTAACAGGTCGGGCAACATCTGTGTGGAAAACAGATAATTTAACCTTTCAGGTACAGATGAGCAACAGTTATGAAGCAAATGTGATAGCAAAAGTCTGTGGATGCTGGAGATCTGAAATAAAAACAAAGTGCTGTGTTACAAACAGGAGGGGTTTAATTTAAACTGCCCTGATTTCTCCCCCCTCCACCTACCTGTAAACAGAGCAAGATATTTTGATTTTTGATTTTCCCCCTTTTATAAGCAGTGGCATATTTCCCAACCCTTCAGTTTTGGTGAGATCCAGTTTCTATTAATAACCCCAAAGCAAACTTGATATGGTGAACTCGGGGTCTGTTTACTCGCGCACACACTCAAAACGCAGGAGAGGGTTGTCGCTATGTAGCCCACAGTGCATTCACACAATAAATGAGGGATAGTGAAAGAGATTTACGGAGCAAAGAATTATTGTTTCACATGAGTCCAGAATCAAAAGTCCAATGGTGAATTCCTTCACCGAGGTCAGAAGACTGAACTTATGTTGGATAATTCCCTTTTCCAGGGACGTTGCCTTCCACGATTGAGAGAGGCATGCAGAGATGAATTAGTCTTGTAGGTGATGGTATAGAAGTTCAGAAGTCCCAGTAGAAACAGAGTGTAGATAGGGCAGACATTCAAACCTGAAAAGAGCTCTTTTTTCTGAGCTGCTGCTTTCTAGATGTCACATGACTCCCACCTCTCCACTTTGGCTTTGACAAAGGGTGTATGTTCCTTTGTCTAGGTTCCTGAGTTTGATGATCTAACTATTAAGAATTTGAAAAGTGGTTACATGGTCCTTTGCCCGAGCAGACTAGGAGACTCCAATGGCCAGGCCTGGCTTATGAAATGTAGATAGCCTTTGTATCATTCCCTTTGAATTTGGTCTCTGCAGCGCGCAGGGACATTAGTATCTCTTCAGAGATAACGAGATGTCCGCTTCTCTGACACTGTCAGAAAGTTCCTTTTGTTCAGGGTTACAGGTAGGTATAGCGTCAACCTTTCTCTGTTACATCTAGAAAAAACTGAGCAGGTCTGGCAGCCTCTGTGGAGAGAGAAACAGAGTTAATGTTTCCAGTCGAGTTGTACTCGATGTTAACTCTTTTTCTCTCCAAAGATGCTGCCAGGCTTGCTGAGTTTTTCCAGCACTTTTTCAGCATTTATAAAACAACAGATCAAGGGGTTTGATGGGGGAAAAACACAAATAGGAAAATAAATAGACTGACCTACAAAGTGTTGAAGCATAGGAAAGTGGCGAGCATAATGAGGGAAATCAAATGAAAGACATGTGTGCATGTGTCAGAGGCTGAAGGTAAGGGCATTGTGAAAAATAGGTAAAGCTGAACAGGCTCTAATAGCCCTGGAGCCTGGCACACAGACAAAGAAACATCTGTGCCAAGGGTGCAGACCACCATTGCCAGAATGTTGATCTGATAGGGTGTGTGCACTCAAAAGCACCAACAGTAAAAAAAATTATATATTGGCCTTGGAGAGAGTGCAGCCTGTATTTAATAGAATAATACCTAGACTATAAGGGTTAAACTATGAGAGATTTAACAAAGTAGGGCTGTATCACCTGGAACGTAGAAGGTTAGGTGCAATTTGATTAAAGTTTTCATGGTACTAAGAGGAACATTCAGGGTAGATTGGGAGAAGCTATTCCCACTGTTTAGGGAATGTTGTGAAGTCAGGAAGCAATTCTACACTCAAAAGGGTGGTAGAAGTTTTGAACTCTTCCGCAAATGGCAACTGATGTTAAGATCAATTGCAACTTTTAAAAACTGAGATTGATAGATTTCTGTTAACCAAAGGTATTGAGGGATATAGGGCAAAGGCAGGTGTTCAGAGTTGGATTGCAATCAGTCATCATCTCATTGAATGATGGAACAAGCTTGTGGGGCTAAATGACCGACTGCTTTTCCTATTTTCCAAAAAAAATTAATTACATGATGATGTGGTCAAACTTTAGTTTTTGATAAATGGCCCCTGGTCTGAATTCTTCCAAATATTGATTGACCGCCTTGTTTTCAATATTCTGATTTCTAGCATGTGTTTTGACTTTCAAATTGCTAATGTAATAGTGTGGTGTTGAAGGGGCTTGGGGGTTGGTGCTGTTTTGATTATATTGCTGTCTCAATCATAAGTGTACGTATTTCTAATAACAAGTACTAATCATGTATTATTGGTGCTTTGTTTAATAGGGCAATTGAAAAACTTAATGGCTATATGTTGGAGAATTGCTCACTGAAAGTAACCTATATTCCTGATGAGATGGCTGGTCAACAGAGTTCACAACAGCTACATCCACAAGCACGACGTGGTTTTGGACAACGAGGCCCGCCTCGACAAGGGTCGCCTAATGGTACAGTTAGACCGAAACAGCAACAGTCTGATGTTCCTTTGCGAATCATGGTTCCAACTCAATTTGTAGGTGCCATCATTGGGAAGGAAGGAGCCACAATTCGGAATATCACAAAACAAACACAGTCAAAGTGAGTATTCCACTTGCAACGTTTTATTATGAAGAGCTTTATCATCTTTTATTCATTATTTAAGTTGTAAGTTTTTATTTTTGAGGTTTGCTTGGGTAAAGGGGGGGTGGGGGGGGCAGAACAGATGATTACCAACAATTATAACATTCATTGAAACATAATTTACAGGTACATGCAACCTTGGGACTGAGGCCCTGTCGGATTTTGGATCCTACTGATTTTTTGGGTTGGGTGGTTTGGGTTGGGTTGAGTCAAGGGATGCTGTGATCACTTGTAGCTCGGGGAAAGACCGGTGCGCAAAGTCAGCATGCCAGTGCAGCAACTAGCCCATCAAGCCAGTAAGTTACTTTACTTATCTAATAATAAAAATTCATCATGGCAGCTTAAAAAAATGCCTGGTCGGAAATTGCCAGTTTTCAGATAGCTAGATTTAAGATACTACCTGTACTTTAAGTCCAAACCACAGATGGAATACAAATGCCAATTTGCACATTTTCTGGATTATTTCAAATTTGTAGGAGTAAGGAGGTTAGCAAGGAAGATAATTTGAGGACTTGACACCACTGTGATCCCCATAGAGACTGATAACTTTTAAAAGAAATTTGAACTTCCAGTTAATAGCTGAGAGAATGACATGTCAAGATTTCACATTTTAAGACGTCTACTGTAACAAATGACTAAAACCGCCATT
Organism: Cetorhinus maximus; assembly: GCF_964194155.1. Taxonomy (NCBI): domain Eukaryota; kingdom Metazoa; phylum Chordata; class Chondrichthyes; order Lamniformes; family Cetorhinidae; genus Cetorhinus; species Cetorhinus maximus. The sequence goes on along the minus strand of NC_135881.1, from coordinate 123,593,520 downwards.
AACTAAACACTGCCCTTGTTGGCAACCACAGAACAGAATACTCCCCCATCTTATTGTTAGCCTGACCAGGGAAAAGAAAACACTTCTCAGCTATACTTTACACTCTCCTTTGTATAGAAATTCAGTTTTCCTAGAATCAATCTGAAGTGATTCTTAGCTCCTGAGGGTTTATTCCTGTTCTTCCTTTGGTTAGCCTGGTAACTTAGAATCTTAGAACTTTCTATCACATTGAGATTTTCTTTTCCCGGAGACACTCCCTCTAACCCAAGCTAGGTGACCCTTCCAACTTATCTTCTACTCCCCACAAATTTGGTCCTTTCAATCCGAGCATGAGCTTCTACCTACGTTCCTGCATGGTGGTCCGTAGAGATTTATTGGTCAGTAGCTGCTCCCTCTCTCTTGGATCCAGGCTGACCCAAACCACTCTAATATTTGGTGGTATTCTCAGCCTGTAACCTGATCTTTATAATGGCTTCTTCTGTATCCTTCCCCATTGACTTATGAATCACATGGGCTTGTATTTAGGTAGAAATGCTAATCAACTGTCCTTGAAAGCCCAACTCTCATCTTGGAACTAGATGGACAGTTTAAAGTTTAGAACGGTTTGCAACCTGACATTCTCAACTTTTCTGGGACCTTGGAGACTTTGCCTGTAGTGTTAATACACAGGCTGCTGCCATTGTTGCCAAGTATAAATACCTTGTACCTCTTCCCAGTAACCTAAGCCTTTCTTTGATCTCTAAGGCTGGATTGTTACTACGCACAGTCCTGTCAGGAAGATATAATAATGTTATTGGAATTTATTGTAGTTTTGGAGGGGGGAGAAAGGAATGTTAAGCAGGCCAACATGGGGGAAGTTTAGAACATGAGGTGTAAAAAGACATTTGCATTTTTAAATAAACCAGACTAAATTGGAGGGGTGAAATGTGTCACCTAGCCAGGTAAAGTTAAATATACTGTTTCAAAGACACAGTGAATGAATGGGAATTTGCATTCAAAGGGGGAAATATATATAAAGGAGCGAAGGTTGTGTATAAGGGTAGCATTTTAAGATCTAACAAGTGTGAAAAGTCTTTAAGTTTTTAATATTTGTTAGTAATAGGAATGTTGTGCCTTTTGTGTTTAGGATTGACATTCATCGCAAAGATAATGCAGGTGCTGCTGAGAAGCCAATAAGCATTCATTCAACACCAGAGGGATGTTCAGCTGCTTGTAAGATGATAATGGAAATCATGCAGAAGGAAGCTCAGGATACAAAATTGTATGTACATCGAATAACATTTTGCATTTAAATCCTTTAACAATATGAACAATTTAGTTTGTACCTATAAACTAGGCAGGTTTTTTTTTTATAATTACCAGAATATCCCTCCTTTCCTTCAAAAATTAGTTTTGATACAGTAGACACATGGAAAACTGCAGCTTTCTGTAGAATGTTTGGTCACCCAAAATTAATACCTCAATAGCCCACTAGCAAAATATACAGTTCTCCCCTAAAGTTTTCAATGTTATCTGCTTCCCAGGCCATACCATAAATTCTCTACCATTGCCTAAAGCAGTTAAATCTAAACTGCACTTTCCCTTTTCTAAGTTTGAGCCTGTATCCCGTTCCACCATTTGTGGAAATTTCAAGATATTTGGTGTTCACTTTATTTATTCCTTAAATGTAGAATGCTTGAATCATTTCTACCATAAAGCCTTCAACCTGCTTTTCATGCTCAAAGCCTTAAACATAGTATCAGTTGCCCTTTACCCACAGCTTCGTCTCTGCAATCATAGCCTATACTAAACCCAATTATGGCAACTTTTTGCTGTTGAGCCAGTTAACTTGCATGGAACCTGGGATCCTCTGGGTCTGTGTGCCTCGGTATGCATTTGCCCAGTGAGCCACAAAGGTAATAGTAAATAAAGTAAGTTTATAAGTGCCTTAATCTGAATCGCTATGGAGTGATATTGCCCGATACTTTTGCTCTTAGGTGAATTAAACGAATCATCATCTGTTTAAAAAGGAAATTGCAAACTGGGATTAAGTCTCATATTTTACATAATTGCAGCACAGAAGAAATACCTTTAAAGATTTTAGCACACAACAACTTTGTTGGGCGTCTCATTGGGAAAGAAGGAAGAAACCTGAAAAAAATCGAGCAAGATACAGACACTAAAATCACAATTTCTCCGTAAGTTTTGGAACTTTGGATTTCAGTTTTCTGTGCACTGAATTGGTGATCTTTTGACAAAACTTGAAATGTTTATGTTGCTTCTGCAGGTTGCAAGACTTGACCCTTTGCAACCCAGAAAGGACTATTACAATAAAAAGCAGTATTGAAGCATGTTCCAAAGCTGAAGAAGAAATTATGAAGAAAATTAGAGAGTCTTACGATAATGATATGGCTGCTATGAATGTAAGTAGTCAGCATATGTTTACTGTTCATACAGTGCTGTTGTTCCAGTCGAGGATTGTATTACCATTTGGGATATTTAACAATTGTTTTCTTTCAAAGGCACCCATAAAATGGACTTTGTCCTTTGTTCCAAAAGCTGCCATTTTTTTGGTCTTTGCAGAGCTTGAGAATTAATAATGTTGCAAGTTACAGTAATCTACTGAATTTCAGGCAACCTTATGTTCACTTCGTATTGTCAGAAATCAAACTTTACAGATTAAAATAACACCATTGCAATTCTACCCAAGTTTGGCTGAGTTTGGCATCCATTTGCTTTTTGGTTGAAAAATATGCTTTATTCATAAAATTTGCGATAGTAGAGGTACAATCCAGATATCACAGTTCACATTGCAGAGTATAGAACAATTAGTTTAAATATAGTAACTTACACTCTCTCTGCGGAATCACACTCCACATGAAACATTTTCTGATTCATACCGCCAAGAGATTTTATAATGATTCCAGGCCTCCTTATGCAATGGCAAGAGGGCCCCAAACTGGTCTTTCCCATTGAAACTTGCTGGCGGCTGAGCCAAGTTTAAGTGATGATGGAAAATTGTCCTGGTACGCCTTGCCACAGAAAGCAGGAGAAACTAAAATTGGCCACTTACCATCACTTCAGCCTCTGAGGAGTCAACAATAGTGCCATCAAGTAACACCTATCTATGAATAACTCAATGGTTTTCAGTTTCCAGCGGAGCCATTTGGCTGCAGATCTCATAACAGTTTTGATCCAGGTGTGCAACCAGCTGAATCCTAGTATAGAGGCAAGAGTACATGTGTAGTAGAAAGCATGATACAAGGGAGACCTCATAAACCTGAGGTCAGTGTGGAAACCTGCCAGTGGCTGAAATCATACCTGACAGAAGACGGCTGTGGTGGCAGGATACCAATTATCATAGCCCTAGGACATTGCTGCTCGACTTTTTAAGGGCAGCGTCCTTGGCTCAATTTTCTCCAGTTGCCACAATAACGACCTTCCATCTGTCGTAAGGTCAGAAGTAGGTCTGTTTACTGACAATTTGTATTCAGCCCCATTCATGATGACACCACGTGTACCAGCCGATGGCAGGACCTGGACAACATCCAGACTTGGACAAGTGACAAATAACATGTGTGTTGCATAAATGCCAACTAGTAACCAGCTATCGGGGACCAGCCGTTTTACCCTGACCTTCAGTTGTCCCCTGCTGCAAGCTGGCCTAGACTGCATCATTATCTGGAATTTGTGAACCAAGCTGAACACTGATATTCAGCAAACAGTTCTGCTGACCTTAAGATAGCTGGAAGCGAGGTCATTTTTAAAAAATTCATTCATGGGATGGGGGTGTCGTTGGCTGGGCCAGCATTTATTGCCCTTGAGAACTGAGTAGCTTGCTAGTTGAGAGTCAGCCACATTGCTATAGTCTGGAGTCACATGCAGGTCAGACCAGGTAAGGGTGGCAAATTTCCTTCTCTAAAGGATATAAATGAATCAGATGGGTTTTTACAGCAATCAACAATGGTTCATGGTCACCATTAGATGGTGCAGGAGCAGGGCGACCTGGGTCTATATGTGCATAAATCATGGAAGATGACAGGACAGGTCAAGAGCATGGATAATGAAGCATACAACATCTTAGGTTTTATTAATAGGGGCATAGAATATAAAAGCCAGGAAGTTTATGTTAAGCCAGTATAAAACACTGGTTTGGCCTCAACTGAAGCATTGCATCCGGTTCTGGGCACCACACTTTAGGAAGGATGTGAAGGCACGAGAGAGGGTGCAGAAAAGGCTCACGAGAATGGTTCCAGAACTTCAGCTATGAAGATAGATTGGAGAACTTGAACTGTTCTCCTTGGGGAAGAAATGGTTGAGAAGAGATTTGATAAAGGTATTCAAAATCATGAGGGATCTTGTTAGAGTACAAAAGGAAAAACTTCTCATGAATGAGAAGAAACAAGAACAAGAGGCACAGATTTAAGGTAATTGGCAAAAGGAACAATGGCAACGTGAGAAAAAACATCTTTTACGCAATGAGTGTTTAGGATCTGGATTGCACTGAAAGTGTGGTGGAGGTGGGTTCAATTGACACGTTCAAGAGGGAATTGGATTATTATCTGAACCGGAACAATGTGCAGGGCTACAGAAGAAGATAGGCGAGTGGCACTAGGTAAATAGCTCCTTCATAGAGCCAACACAGACACGACAGGCCGAATGGCCTATTCTGTACTGTAACCATTCTGTGATTAAGGAGAAATGTCAGTGCTATGGAATGCATGAATTTTCCATTTGCTGTTCAGGTTTGAGACTTGGAGATAGGTGAATTGAGCTTTCTACATTACCTCGTTAAACTTATTATCCAAAGCTCTCCCTACTCTTTTTGTGCGACATTATTTTCCAAATTGCTACTCCTCTAATTGTCCTTCTCTGAAGATTTCTGTGGTCTATAACATTTAATTCCCAATCATGCCCAGCTAATAGCCAGGTCTCACTGGCTACTACAAATCCTCCAAGCTGAATTTGTGCTTCTAATTTAGTTTCTTTTTCATCTCCCATTTCCCTTTGCTACCCTTGTCCCTAAGCCAGAAAATAATTTTGTTTTCGGTTCAGAATTTTCCCCCTCCTCTGCCAACGCCTTCAGCTGTTAAACTTCTGCACTGCCATTGTTAATATGGGTCCAGTTGGCCAATAGTAGCTATGTTCTGAAGGGCTAAAAGAGTGGTATTGATTTTTGCCTTTTATCATCACGACAGACCTGGTGAATTAAAACTCTAGTTTTTATTAGAATCTGTGGCTGTATTAGATTAAATTGAGTATATTTGTTGCTCTACTAAAGATTGCTGATCCAATAGCAGTTCCGTTATATTGAGGAAGCCATTACATCTTCAAAATCTAGTTTAACACATTTTATGATAGAACCTTGTGCTACAGTTTGGTGGATCTATGCTGATAATTATTCAGTGAACTATAACAGGGCACTTTTTAACCTTAAGTACTGCAATATATTCAGCCTAAATAGTCAAAATGAAGCTTTTTACCAATTGCGTTCAGCATTCCATAACACACAAAGCTGACAATTCCATACTAGTGGAGTAATTTCTCTGAAGTCATAAATTTTGAGGTGTGGAAAATGGAGGTATCCTGGTGTAGTTCAGTGATATAATATGACTGGGAGTGCCAGGTTTGACATATGCGTAATTTGTTCCCTTCTTCCAAGTACTAAGGACAGACCTGATGCAAAGTGGACAGTTAACTGAAAGGGGAAATCTTTAATGATTTGCACTGCTAATTCAGTGATGTGATATGTAAGTGAATTTTCTTGCAAATACTAACACTTCAGGGATCTTCTGCCCTAACTTGTGAAAGATCGAACTAGCTGTCCAAAGGAAAACAGTGCTCCCATTGCAGAAAATATTCCTTATTAATGCACAGTACAAAACACATGTTATGAAGTCCAAAATGAATAAAGTGCACATAGTATAGAATGCTGAATTCTGAAGACACTAGATCCTCAATACATGGTCTGATGGGTTCTAGTCAAGCAACAGCCTAACATAGTCATCCGCACAGAATCATACCTTACAGGTAATGTCCCAGACACCACTATCACCATCCCTGGGTATGTCCTGTCCCACTGGCAGGACAGGCCCAGCAGATGTGGTGACACAGTGGTATACAGTCAGGAGAGAGTTGCCCTGGGAGGCCTCAATATCGATTCCAGACCCCATGAAGTCTAATGGAATCAGGTCAAACATGGGCAAGGAAACCTCCTGCTGATGACCATGTACCGCCCTCCCTCCACTGATGAATGTGCTCCTCCATGTTGAACACCATTTGGAGGAAGCACTGAGGGTGGCAAGGGTGCAGTATGTACTCTGGGAGGGGGGACTATAATGTCCATCACCAAGTGTGGCTCGGTAGCACCACTACTGACCAAGCTGACTGAGCCCTAAATGACATAGCTGCTAGACTGAGTCTGTGGCAGGTGGTGAGGGAACCAACAAGAGGGAAAAACATACTTGACCTCATCCTCACCAACCTGCCTGCCACAGATGCACCTGTCCATGACAATATCAGTAGGAGTGACCACTGCACAGTTATTGTGGAGACGAAGTCCTGCCTTCACATTGAGGATACCCTCCATTGTGTTGTGTGGCACTACCACTATGTGAAATGGGATAGTTTTCAAACAGATCTAGCAACTCGAGCCTTGGCATCCATGAGGTGCTGTGGGCCATCAGCAGCATCAGAATTGTACTCGAACACAACCTGTAACCTCATAGCCCGGCATATCCCCCACTCTGCGATTACCATTAAACCGAGGGACCAACCCTGGTTCAGCAAAGAGTGCAGGAGGGTACGCTAGGAGCAGCACCAGGCATACCTAAAAATGAGGTGTCAACCAAGTTATAACACAGGACTAGCATGCCAAACAGCATAAGCAGCAAGTGATAGACAGAGCTGTGATCCCACAACCAGCGGATCAGATCTAAGCTCTGCAGTCCTGCTACATGCAGTTGTGAATGGTGGTGGACAATTAAATAACTCACTGGAAGAGGAGATCCCACAAATATCCCCATCCTCAATGATGGAGGAGCCCAGCACATCAAGGCAAAAGATAAGGCTGAAGCATTTGTTACAATCTTCAGTCAGAAGTGCTGAGTGGATGACCCATCTCAGCCTCCTGCGGAGGTCCACAGCATCATAGATGCCAGTCTTCAGCTAATTCACTTCACTTCATGTAATATCAAGAAATGCCTGCAGGCACTGGATACTGCAAAGGCTATGGGTCCTGACAATATTCTGGCAATGGTACTGAAGACTTGTGCTCCAGAACTTGCTGTGCCCCTAGCCAAGCTGTTCCAGTACAGCTACAACACTGGCATCTACCCGGCTATGTGGAAAATTGCCCAGGTATGTCCTGTATACAAAAAGCAGGACAAATCCAACCTGGCCAATTACTGCCCCATTAGTCTACTGTCAACCAATAAAGTAATGGAAGAGGCCACCAACAGTGCTATCAAGCAGCACTTGCTTAGCAATAGCCTGCTCACTGATGCCCAGTTTGGCTTCCGCCAGGGCCACTCAGCTCCTGACCTCATTACAGCCTTGGTTCAAACATGGACAAAAGAGGTGAGAGTGACTGCCCTTGAAATCAAGGCCTCATTTGACAAAGTCTGGCATCAAAGAGCCCTAGCAGAAACTGTCCACTGGTTGGAGTCATACCTAGCACGAAGGATGATAGTTGTGGTTGTTGGAGGTCAGTCATCTCAGCTCCAGGACATCACCGCACGAGTTCCTCAGGGTAGCGTCCTCGGCCCAACCATCTTCAGCTGCTTCATCAATGACCTTCCTTCCATCATAAGGTCAGAAGTGGGGATGTTCGCTGATTTGCACAATGTTCAGCACCATTCATGACTCTGCACATACTAAAGCAGCCCATCTCCAAATGCAGCAAGACCTGGACAATATCCAGCCTGGGCTGACAAGTGGCAAATAACATTTGCGCCACACAAGTGTCAGGCAATGAATGTCCCCAACAAGAGAGAATCCAACCATCACCCCTTGATGTTCAATGGCTTTACCATTTCTGAATCCCCCCACTATCAACATCCTGGGGCTTACCATTGACCAGAAACTGAACTGGACTAGCCATATCAATACTGTGGCTACAAGTGCAGATTAGAGGCTAGGAATCGTGCAACATGTAATCCATCACCTGGCTCTCCAAAGCCTGTCCACCATCTACAAGGCACAAGTCAGGAGTGTGATGGAGCACTCCCCACTTGCCTGGATGAGTGGAGCTCCCACAACACTCAAGAAGCTAGACACCATCCAGGACAAAAGGCAGGCCGCTTGATCGGCACCACATCCACAAACATTCACTCCCTCCACCACTGATGCACAGTAATAGCAGTATCTACCATCTACAAGATGCATTGCAGGAATCCATCAAGGCTCCTTCGATAGCGCCTTCCAAACCCACGACCACTACCATCTAGAAGGACAAGGACATGGGAACACCACCACCTGGAAATTTCCCTCCACATCACACCATCCCGACTTGGAAATATATCGCCGTTCCTTCACTGTTGCTGGGTCAGAATCCTGGAACTCCCTTCCTATCAGCACTGTGGGTGTACCTACACCACATGGACTGCAGTGGTTCAAGAAGGCAGCTCACCACCACCACCTCAAGGGTGATTAGGGATGGGCAATAAATGCTGGCCCAGCCAGCGAAGCCCACATCCCGTGAATGAATGAATAAAAGAAAAAGCTAGGCTAGACGGTGTTGACACCATTAAGCCTAATGCAAAAATAGAAAATACTAGATAGAGCCTTGGAACATTTTAAACATGTGTTTAAAAGGTGCTATAAAAATGCAAGTTATTGTGCTTGGCAACAGCACAAAATTCTTTAATGATTTAAGGAAAGCTAGCTTCTTGACCATTTTTTATGTTTAGTTGGTGTATAAAATTGGACAAGTTGAGATGTTTGAAGTTGAATAATTTGACCATTTTTTTGTCAAAACATTTACACCATAACATTTTATTTTTGCAGCTTCAAGCACATTTAATCCCTGGTCTAAACCTGAAAGCTTTAGGCTTGTTTCCTCAATCTTCACATGTACTGCCACCACCTTCTGTACCTCCTGCTTATACTCCATTTGGGGTAAGTGTATTCAATGATGTCCGATACTTTTTAATATGTATTGTTTTCATAGGCTATTGCTTAATGTTTTAAATAAAGTAAAAACTCTTTTTAGCTGTGGTTAAGTATTTACACCATATTGGCACAGTTCAATGATTTGTGCTTTTACTTTTGTTCTTTTGTGATAAACATATTACAAGCTCCATTGTTGTAAGATTTGCATTTCTCAGGTAAGTTTACCATATTGATTGTAAAAGGTTATTTGTGACCAGTTTTAAAGAACTATTGGCAGTTTAATGCTTGGAATGTTCAGAGTTATTCCACTGATTTAATTGTTCTTCACACTGTTGTTCCCTGTGTGGCGATTAAGGGAATGAAAAGTTTCTGATGTAACTGTTAAATATCGGTATGGAGCTGTTGGGCCACATGGCCTGTCTCTGCTCTCTCTCAATACTTTTTGACTCAATTACAATCATTTGAAATGATGGGTAGCAACCTAAGCCATAGAACTGCAAAACTAGAATGTAATTAAAATATCTTGGTTTTTGTGTGTGGTACTTTTAATTCCAGTGCACTTCCATGTCCTTTTGGGTGATGGCATTCAGCCCAGAGAATTAGTAGGACCAGTAGAAATAAATCTGCAGTTAATTGCTGGGAATTTTTTACCCAGTATGGTAAATAGTTAGGCCCATAGCTTCAAATAAGAAATGTAAGAACTAAGAAAATATTCAAGTCATCAATGTCCAGAGATGAGTCATGAGTGTTAAAATATTTTTATATGTATTGAAATTGCCTGAAGAGTGTATTTCTGATTAGATCAAGGCACATGATAGTTTGAGATTTGTATACGTTTTACACCTGCAGGTGCAAGTGCCTATTTACTACTTTTTATATGTTTAGTTCCCAATGAATAACCTGTGGAGAAATATAGAAATGAGTGGAAGTCCTGTTGAGCTTTTTAATTTACATGTGTCATGACCTAATTGGAGGTCTTGCGGCACACTGGGTGGTATGCCATCTTCTGAGCCCATAAGCTCTAGGTTCAAGTCCCACTCCAGGAATGATGGGCAAGGAAGGTGAGTTCACAATGCAGCCAAACAGGTTAAATCTCAGTCTGCTAATCCAGCCAACATACTCTAATGGCAGGTGGTAAAACTGGGAGAGAATCCTGGTCAGCCATGTGATGTAAAGAAAATTATAGGCTCCACCATCATTATTCATAGCTCTGAACTACAACATAGATGTAAAATTGCATGTTGCTACAGCAACTTGCATTCTGGGACCGGATGACCAGATGGCCATGGTAGATCAGATTAGTGCCAACAGCACAGGGTTTGATCCCCGTCTTGGCTGGGGTGAATTTGGGATCTGCCTCCTTGTCCTACCCATGGTGGAGATCGTGGCACCGTGGTTCGGACCTACCTTTGGGCAAAGAACTGCAAAAAAGATGACCCAATTATTTTCCAGTATCCTGTGAATATTTAGAATTATATTAAAGCTTACAGCTTTGCTGCCGCTGAGTATGGATAGATATTCATGTTTACATGCGCCCTATCAGGTCAGCTACTTTTGAAGCTCAATAACTGTTTTGATAGGTAATAAGGCAACTGTCTATGCTGACAACTTCCTGTAGACGGCATTAGGATGAATAGGCAGCTAATCTGCATTTTGAGGATCTCAGCAGAACGTTTTGAATGGTAGAGTTGAGGATAAGGAGGAATAGGAACATGTTTTTGGAATAAAAATATGGTGAGAGGTTAATTTCTAAGTATTACTTCAGCTGTACCATGGAGAATTATATATTTTTTTAAAAACACAAATGGGTCTTTAAAGCAGTCTTCCAGGATAATGTACTGACTGACTGACTCTGTCTGTCTGTCTGACAAGTAGTCCACTTGTCCTTTTTGGGTTTTTTTGATGATCCACAATTTCCAACAGTTAAACATTGGAAAAACAATGTTCAAGAGCAGGATTCAGACAGATTTCTTTCCCCAATGTAACAATGCTGAGGCCAGTTGCATTCCTACCACTACGTGGCTGAATGCAGCTAACAGGCTTGGGGAATTGGTCCTGGAACCTTCCTCGGCTATATTAATATGTGGAAAAATCTAATTATTTTCAATTTGTTTAATACTTTATTTGGACTTCAGAAATTTCAGCTGTGGAAATAAATGTTAAAAAAATGTTGATTTAACGGCACAGTAAGGTGAAAGTTAATGTAGAAAATTTAAATTGGAAATATTTTAAATACCGGTTTGCAATGGGGAAAAAGTTAGTTGGAAATTTGAATGGCAGGAAGTTTTGAGGATATAATTTTATAAAAATACACTAGTTTATGTCCCATGTATTGCACTCAAAACTGGAGACTAAGTGTAATCAGATGAAGCAGGGATAGATGACAGGAGATCATTAGACCATCCTGTGCAGATGCATTATAGTCTCCCATTTGGGGATCTAGGTTTTGTCTGTCTTTTATGTTTCAAAGTTAAATTCAAAGCTTGCAGGCAATTGGGAGGTAGAGTTAGTTAGAGCATAGAGTTTCTCCAAGCATTTGGCTGGAGGAAAGTTTGTAGTGGAGTTCCCCAGGGGCCAGTGTTGGAACACCCTGCTGCAGATGATACAAAACTCAGAAGCATTGTGAACTATGAGGCGGATGGTGTGGACTTCAAAAGGACATAATCAAATTGGTGGAATGGGTGGGCAGGTGGCAGATGAAGTTCAATCCAGAGAAATGTGAAATTCATTTTGGTAGAAAGAACATGGAGAGACAGTATAAAATAGAGGGTGTAACTCTGAAGGTGCTGCAGGAGCAGAGGGAGCTGGGTATATATGTGTATAAGCCATTGAAGGTGGCGGGACAGCTTGAGGTGGTTATTAAAGCATACGGTATCCTTGTTTTTATTAATAGGGGCATAAAGCACAAGAGCAAGGAGTTTATGTTGAACTTGTATAAGTCACTAGTTCGGCCTCAGCTGGAATATTGTGCCCAGTTCTGGGTGCCACACTTTAGGAAGGATGTGAAGGCATTGGAGAGAGTGCAGAAAAGATTCATGAGAATGGTTCCTGGGATGCGGAACCTTAGTTATGAAGATAGTTTGGAGAAGTTAGGACTGTTTTCCTCTGAGAAAAGAGGGCTGAGAGGAGATTTGATAGAGGTATTCAAAGTCATGAAAGGTCTGGACAGAGTAGATGGGGAGAAACTGTTTCCATTCATGAAAGATTGAGAACAAGAAGGCACAGGTTTAAAGTAATTAGGAAAAGAAGCAATAGTGAGATGAGGAAAAAATCTCTCATGCAATGGGTGGTTGGGGTCTGGGATGCTCTGCCTGGGTTGAGGCAGATTCAATTGAAGCATTCCAAAGGGAATTGGACTGTTTTCTGAAAAGGAAGAATGTACAGGGTTACAGGGAGAAGGGAAAATGGAACCTAGTGAGTTGCTCATTTCGAGAGCCGGTGCAGACACGAAGGGCCAGATGGCTGCCTCTTGCGCCGTCATAATTCTGTGATTCAGTGCAGTTTGAGGAACTGGGAGATGCAAAATGTGGATGAAACACTCTTCTGCAATTGGTAGTCCTGTATTGCAGTATGACAAGTTCAAATAGGCCATTTCTACTATGGATATAGGAGTTTATAATATGGTTAAAAGTTGACAAGTGTGTGATAAACATAAAGAAATTTCTGTCCCTTATGTAAAAAAAATTACAGATGTTATCAAAACCATACCCAAACTAATGCCAATCCAAGCAACACACATTAAGCTTAATGCAAAAATAGAAAATACAAGAAACGCTCCAGGTCACCTGGTATGTGTGTAGAGAGAAAAAAAAATCAAGTTTAAACCTTAATAGTTGTTTTCCTGCCAGTTAACCAGCTTTCAATCCATGTTGTTACAGTTCTTCATACACTCTAAATCATGGTTTTCATAACTAGCCTTATGAGCCATCTTACCCACATTATATTCCTTTTATCCTATTTGTCAAAACTGATTTACCTGTAATAAAGCTATGTTGGCTTCCTTTATTATTTCAGGCATATCTAAATATTCATCAATTTGACTTCAAATTATGGTTTGAGTTTGCGTGCAAATAACATGCTAACTTTACTTGATTTATCCTTCTCTTGCTTCTTGAACAGAAGTGCTTAATGGTCTGCAGTCATGTCCACAACATATTTAATGAGGATTCAAAAATTGCATTCAGAGCCCCCATTATTACTTTTGACTCACTTGGATTGTAGTTAGTATCCATACAGTCAAGACCCAGCGACTTTATCGTGTACTGATCTGATTTCAAAGCCAATTCCTTTTCTAGTTATCTCTTACAATTATTCCATATCTTCCTGCATTTACAGTAGCATGCATTCCCACTCTTCCATTATTTAAAAAAAATACCCAAAATGTTCAAATAGTCATGCCCACCATCTTCTACTAGACTTCTGTGTCTCTGAGAAGCCAATACTCCACTCTTCTACATTTCAGTTCAGGTGTAGACCTTTCTTTGGTTTAGCCGTTCCTCGTTCCAGTACCCTAGGGATGTGAACCACACCAAACTTTAAAGTTACATGTTGACTTGCTCTCCTTAATCTATCCAGTACATACAATGCAAAGCAACCTGGAGATTCCCAATCTAGTGCTTAATTCCTTGAATTCCCTGTGCAAGATATCAAACATGCTTTTAAGTCATTGGTTCCAATCTAGACCACAGCCTTTTGCTGACCTTGATTCCTTCTAAGAAATGTTTTTACCTGTTCCATGATGTCTTTCACCATAGGGCTAAGCAGGTAATAAACTATTTGGGACTTCCTGTATTGGTTGTAAAACTAAGTTTATTTCTTTGGCTATGGAATCTCCTACCACTTTCCTATTCTTGTTAACCACCTGCTTTTCACTGGCCCTTAGACACCACGTAACCTGTTGTTTCTGCAGTGCTGCTCAGGACTGCCCTTCGGTCGCTATCTGCCTCCCAGATTTCGAATGCACTAACGTTTGGCGTAGTAATTAATTTCCTGAGTCTGTAACTTGTGCCTTTCTCCTGCTGCTTAGATCAGCTACTAACAAATTTGATTGAATTTTTCATGGAGGTGAGTAGATTGTGTAGATGAGGGTAGTGCAGTTGATGTAGTCTATATGGACTTCACTTGGGTTTTTGACAAGGTTCCGCATGGAAGAATGGTCAAGAAGGTAAGAGCCCATGGAGTCCAGGGCAATTTGGCAAATTGAATCCAAAATTGGCTTCGTGGCAAGAGGCAGAGGGTGATGGTCAAAGGTTGCTTTTGCGATTGGAAGCCTGTGACAAGTGGTGTACCGCAGGGATCAGTGCTGGGACCCTTGCTGTTTGTAGTGTATATTAATGGTTTAGATATGAATATAGCAGGTATGATCAGTAAGTTCGCAGATGACACGAAAATTGGTGGTAAATAGTGAAAAGGAAAGCCTTGGATTACAGGCCGATATAGATGGGCTGGTAAGATGGGCAGAGCAGTGGCAAATGGAATTTAATCCTGAGAAGTGTGAGGTGATGCATTTTGGGAGGACTAACATGGCAAGGGAATACACAGTGAATGGTAAGACCCTAGGAAGTACAGAGGATCAGAGGGAGGTTGGTGTACATGTCCATAGATCCCTAAAGGCAGCAGCACAGGTAGATAAGGTGGTTAAGAAAACACATGGGATACTTGCCTATTAGCTGAGGCATAGAATATAAGAGCAGGGAGGTTATGTTGGAGCTGTATAAAACACTAGTTAGGCCACAGCTGGAGTACTGTGTCGCCACACTATAGGAAGGATGTAATTGACTGGAGAGGGTACAGAGGGGATTCACCAGGATGTTGCCTAGGCTGGAGCATTTCAACTATGAAGAGGGTCTGGATAGGCTAAGGTGGTTTTCCTTAGAGCAGAGAAGGCTGAGGGGGAACCTGATAGAAGTATATAAAATTACGAGGGGCATAGATAGGGTAGTTAGGAAGAAACTTTTCCCCTTAGTGGAGGTGTCAATAACCAGAGGGCATCGATTTAAGTTAAGGGGCAGGAGGTTTAGAGGGGACTTGCGGAGAAATGTTTTCACCCAGAGGGCGGTTGGAATCTGGAACACACTGCCTGAGGGGGCGGTAGAGACAGGAACCCTCACAACATTTAAGTAGTATTTATATGAGCACTTGAAATGCCATAGCATGCAGGGCTACGGGCCAAGTGTTGGAAAATGGGATTAGAATAGATAGGTGCTTGATGACCGGCATGGACACAATGGGCTGAAGGGCCTGTTTCTGTGCTGTATGACTCTGACTTCTCTTGTGCCACACTATCCATTTGCCCTGAATTCTGACCAGGACTCTTGTGCGATCACATTCTGGTGCATACATTCTAGAAATCCCTTATCCTCTGCTGTGTATGACTGTGTATGACTTCCCAAATGCATAGGCATACCTGTGGACATGCGCATGATCTATGATGGCCAGCTTATCAAAATTCATGCAAGTCACAAGGTTTCCTTGCTCTGCCAGCCCTCTGTTTAACTGGCCAACTTAAGAATTTGTATAGTGTTGGCCTAAATATGATCATCAAACTTATTCTATACCTACCTTGTTACATCTGTGCCCTTTCTCACTTGCTTAACTTTGCTGGCACTACCTTTCTTTCATTACTGTTTAAGTGACATGAATTTTCTTCCTACAAGCTCATTCTCCCATGTTGGTTTACTCCTGCAGTTTTACAATCTTCAATTAACATCATTGTTGGTATCCACTAACCTTTTGTTAATGCAATTTTGTTGCAGCTGCAGAAATCTCAATTTTACACTAACTCAAGATTTTCTGGTGGCTTGTGCATGCTTGGTTCTCTTGTGAAGTCAAATTACTTAGTAAGTCTTTTGATTTACATATGTGACTATTTATGCTGTTGTCTTTGATCTTCCATGATCACGTCTGTCTGATTTATTTCCAGATCTGTCAATCCATGTAGTAGCTCAAATGTTGAGGACTATGTAGATTATTGGGGTACCTGCTTAAAAGTAGCAAATATAGCAATATTTAATCTAGTGCATGGAATTGATAACAAAATGTAGCTAGAGTAGTCCATTTGACCCTTCGAGCCTGGTCTGCCATTCAACAAATAATGGCTGAATTTCTATCTTATTTCCACCATTCTGCGTTATCCTCATCTCTTAAATTTCCTTAGCACGCAAATCTATCGACCTCTGCTTTGTATATGCTCAGTGACTGATCATCCGCTGCTGTCTTGAGTAGTGAATTCCAAAGATTCACACCCTTTGAGTGAGATGAAAAATGTCTTCAATTTTAAATGGCTGACAACCTCTTTTTGAGACTGACCATGTTCTCAGTTCTCCAGCCAGGGGAGACATTTCACGGCATCTACACTGTCGAGACCCTCAAGAATGCTATATATTTCGATGAGATCACTTACCATTCTTCTATTCTCCAGGGAATATAGGCCTAATTTACTCAACCTTTCCTCCATGGGCAATATCCTTCTCCCAGGAACCAGACAAAGTGAATCTTTTGCACTCCCTTGAGGGCAAGTATGCCCTTTGAGTAGGGTAACCAAATCTCCTCTCACTGCTCTGTGTGGCTTCACCAATGCCCTGTACAATTAAAGTAAGCATTCTTTATTTTTATTGTCCAATCCCTTTGTAACAAAAGCTATTTGCCTTCCTAATTTCTTGCTGTACCTACATGTTAACTTTCCGGAAATAAGGATGTCCAGGTTCCTCCTAATACAAGTACTTCCCAGTCTCTCGCCATTTAAAAATTATGTTTCCCTCCAATGTGGATAACTTCACACTTGCTACATAGTATTCCATCTGCTATGTTCTTACCCACTTGGCCAATCTGTCTCTATCCTGCTACAGTCTCATTGTGTCCTCTTCGCTGCTTGCTTTGTTACGATCTGGTTAGGGGCCAGTGACAAGTCGTTTCAAATAAACATAGTTGAGAATCCCAGTTAAGCACATCAAGAATAAAGCCACAAGATTCCACTGTTTTTAAACAAACAAATGAACTTTACTATTGTTGCGGATACTGACGCAAGGGTGAGGTAAAATAAATTATAATTACTGTTCCCCTCTTCTGGCCATGACAACATAATTTCTAATTTAATTTGTTTCTCTTTGTATCCATCCCTTGTTGAAATGGTCCATGGTGTGTTTCCCAAACCCTGGTTTATGAGGTCCAATGTTAAAAATAACCCCACAGCAAATTCTTTAAGGTGAAACAAAACTAGGATTTATTAACACATTGAAAGCCCAAGGAATGGATTGTGACACATGTTCACACTCGCGAGCATATAAGGTAGAAAGGCAGAGAAAGGAAGGGAAAGAAGTTTTAAAAATTGAGAGTTATTTAATGCCAGTGCCTTTTGATTTTTTTAAATTCACGTGAGTAGAGTCCAGTCGATATCCAGTGAAGGTTCTTTAAGTTGGCTTTGTCTGGCAGAGTTCCTGCTCTTTTTCCTAGGAGCTCAGTTGACACAGTTGAAAGTGCAGTGAAGTATTCTAGTATTCCGGGGAATTAGTTCACTTTGTAGGCAAAATACATAATTCTTTCTGGAGATCAGACTTCGAGAGAGATGGAGATCAGAGGCAGGCTGCTAGCCTGGAGGTTGGTTTTCTGAGGTTAAACCACAATTGAAAACAGAATCCAAAAGCTGTACATTTAAATCAATTCGGACTGCTCAAGTCTCGGTCATGTGACAAGGTGGTTTCGGGTTGAGCCATTCAGCTAACTATATACTTTAAAGACTCTTGTTAAAATCCATTGTATTTTGAGCAGATAACTGTGGAACTATTAGCACAACATTGGAGATGAGGGCCACAATAGCTCTGCCTTTGTCCAGAGCTGGCTGGTGCAGATGTGTTGGCTTGACTGGAGTGTTCATACAATGCAAGGGGTATCACATTCCAGGAGGCTGAGGCTAACTAGCCCTTGTCCATTTTTTAGAAACTGAATTTATACAAGGGAATATGGAAGAGAAACGATTTAAGTTTTTTATGCCTTCTCGGCATGACACGATTAGAAAATTAAGATAATGTAAAATATCAATCTTGAACTCTAGCATTCAGAATTAACATGAAGTATAAGTGAATTAACAGGTGAACTGTGATTGAACGCACCACACTGCACCATAAATGGCAGATGTGGCCAAGACAGATTCCAGTTTTCTCAGCAACTGTTTGGGAGTATCTATAGATACACAGTCGACTATAGATAGTCAAGCAGTAGTTTTTTTTTATTTGGTACAAGTGTGCACACAAGGAAAGTATCCTTTCAGAATGCTGTAAAAGGCAATTCAAAGTTACACCGCTTCTGTTCATTATTTATGCCATCTTTGGGAGAGTCACCATCAACTCTCAATGTTCTTATATTTTATGTCTAATTTGTTACATCCTTAATTACAAATGCATTTACAACGTATACACGGAATGACCTGTTCATCACCTCCGCAGTTATGGAGGAATTTATAAAACAATCATGGAATGACCTGACTGTTAGCAGAAACGATGTTCCAAAGCGTGAACTTTGCTTATCTATCCTGACATTTCACTGCAGTGTCTAGTCATCTGTATATCTTGACCCTGAGGTCAAGCTATCAGTTTATTACAGTATAACTCATAGTCCATTCATCAACTTATTTTATCCTGACCCAAAGGCCACATTCTTTAGCTTATCATTAACTGGCCCATAGGCTAGTCATCAACTTCCTGGCCTGATCAGGTGGCATATTGTCTATTACAGCCATTCTAGTTTTTTTTTCAAACTCTAAAAACTTAGCTAAAACTGTGCAACTTGGCTAAACCTGGGTGATACCATGATGCATCCTGATATGCCACTTCACATCCCACCCAGATATCAGTGACTACTGTGAGTCTCACAATCTCATTAAAACTCTGGAAATCCCTTGTAAGGGAGACAGTCTTCACTTTTGAAGATCTAGCCTCTGAATCACCTTCAAAAGTCGCTCTAACTTGGACTGCTTCAGCAACTGCTCACCCCCTGATGGTTTAATCTCTTCTCCTGAGACTAGGTTCCACTGGCTTCCCAAGGCTGCACTCCAGCACCAACTCATGGGCACATCTCCAGCTCTTCAGCTATGCTGAGCAGAACACCACTGCTCCAAAGAGTTACCTTTTCTGCAGTGGCCTACAGCATAGAGTCACCGACCTTATGCTGCCTTTTCAGCTCGCCAGGGCTTCTCCCGAGCCCTCACCACCTGAACTCTGCCAACAGCAGCACTTTTGATATCTGGAGCCTCTTCTTCAGCCTCATCTCCTAGTGGTTTCTCTCTCCAATGGTTTCTACTGGTGGTTGTCTCCTGGTGGTTCTTTCCCTGGTGGTCTACCCCTCTGGGTCCTCTCTTTGGATCCTCCCCCGGGTTCTGTCTCTTTCCTGGGACTCCCCTTTGGTGCAAAACTGGGTTCCGTGATTGTTATTTTCACGCTACGCAGGTGCACTACCCGATCTCTGCAGGTGCCAAAACAGTGCCGAAATCCAAGCAGATGTTGCCTGTCATCTTGCCGTGGTCAGCGCATGTGCTGGAACTCTTGGGCCTGTGGCAAATGGAGTCCTCAGCCTCTGCCTGGAACAAGGTAAGTTCACGTTTCTTGACAATTTTTCCACCTTACTTTGTATCATCAGCAAACTTTATTATATTGCACTATATCCCTTCTGAGCTATTAATGTAGATTGTAAATAGCTAATGCCCAAGTACTGATCCTTGTGATGCTCCTCGTTACAGCTTGAAAATGTCCTGTTTGTCTTTGCTGTTTTCTGTCCATTAACCAATCCTCAATCTATGCTGAAATATTACCCACCCCCAATCCTATGATTTCTAATTTTGTGTAATAACCTGAGGTTATTGAATACTTTTTCTCAAATATACTACACCCGTTGGATCCCCTTTTTCCATTTTAATAGTTATATCTTCAAAAAAACTCAACAATTTTATCAAACACAAATTCCCTTTTATAAATCTGTGTTGCCCCTGTTTAAGCATATGATTAAACAAATTGCCTGGTTACTACACCCTTAATAATACATTCTGTTACATCGTCGTGTACAGGAGCTTTGCTGCAACTTTAATTTCTTCAGTACTATTTCTTTATTAATATTGATTTCTTTTAAGTTCCTCAATATCGCTAGACCCTTAGTTCCCCGTTATTCCCGGAATTGTTGTGTGTCTTCTACAGTAAAGATAGATACAAGTATTTGTTTAATGCCTTTGCTAGTTCCTTATTCCCTATTTATAATTTCACCTGTTTCTGCTTCCAATTAGCTCATGTTTAATTTCACTATCTTTCCATTTACTTTCTATAGAAATGTTTACAATCTGCTTTTATGTCTGTTGTTAGTATACTCTTTCTCTCTTCTCTTTCCTTACGAATTTCTTGGTTCTCTTTTGCTGAATTATAAAATCCACCAATGGTTAGGCTTACTACTCTTTGACAATATTTATTAGCCTTTCGGAAATCCAAGTATACCACGTCTACAGGTTCCCCTTTATTCACCTTTCTTGTTACTGCCTCAAAGAACTCTAATAAATTAATCACTCTTTCCCTTTCACAAAACCATGTTGACTCTGCCTGATCGCATTATAATTTTTTTAATATCCTGCTATAACTTCTTTAATGGATTCTAGTAATTTCAGTGACAGAGATGTTAGGCTAACTGGCCTATAGTTTCATGCTTTCTGTTTCCCTCCTTTCTTGAATAAAGGTGTTACAGTAGCTATTTTCCAATCCACTGGGACCCTTTGAGAATCTAAAGAATGTTGGAAGATTATAACCAATGCATCTACTATCTCTGCAGCCACTTTTTTTTTAAAGACCCCCTAGGATGCAGGCCATCTGGTCCTGGGAACTTGCCAGCATTTAGGTTTAATAGTTTTCCTAGCACCTTTTCACTGGCAATGGTGATTGTTTTAAGTTCCTCCCTCACTTTCACCTCTTGATTTTTCAAGTTTTTTTTAGGAAGTTTTCTAAGGCTCCTAGAGTGCAGACAGAGACAAAATACTTGTTCAACGCCTCTGCCATTTCCTTGTTTTCCATTATTAATTCCCCAAACGGAATTCTCTCTAGAGGACACAGGCTTTAGTTACTCCTTTCCTATTTAAATACTTGTAGAAATTCTTGTACTCAATTTTCTCCCTCTTTTTCATTTAAAAGGTTATTCATTAGTCAGAGTTTCAGAACTAGCAATAGTACTGAAGACTTGTGCTCCAGAACTTGCTGTGCTCCTAGCAAAGCTGTTCCAGTACAGCTACAACACTGGCATCTACCTAGCAATGTGGAAAATTGCCCAGGTATGTGCTGTACACGCAAAGCTGGACAAATCCAACCCAGCCAATTACCACCCCATCAGTCTTCTTTCAATCATCAGTAAAGTGATGAAAGGGGTCGTAAACAGTGCTATCAAGTGGCACTTGCTTAGCAATAACCTGCTCCCTGACGCTCAGTTTTGATTTTGCCAGGGCCACCCAGCTCCTAACCTCATTATAGCCTTGGTTCAAACATGGAGCTGATCTCCAGATGTCAGGTGAGAGTGACTGCTCTTGATCTGAAGGCTGCATTTGACCGAGTCTGGCATCAAAATGCCCTAGCAAAACTAGAGTCACTGGGAATCAAGAAAACACTCTGCTGGTTGGAGTCCTACCCAGCACAAAGGAAGATGGTCGTGGTTGTTGGAGGTCAGTCGTCTCCGTTCCAGGACATCACTGCGGGAGTTCCTCGGTGTAGTGCCCTCTGCCCAACCATCAGCTGCTTCATCAATGACCTTCTTTCCATCATAAGGTCAGAAATGGAGATGTTCGCTGACGTTTGCACAATGTTCAGCACCATTTGCGACACTCATACTGAAACAGTTAATGTCCAAATGCAGCAAGACCTGGACAATATCCAGGCTTTGGCTGACAAGTGGCAAATAACATTCATGTCACACAAGTGCCAGGCAATGACCATCTCCAACAAGAGAGAATCTGACCATCTTCCCTCGACACTCAGTTGCTCACTTGACATCACTGAATCCCCCACTATCAACATCCTGGGGGTGGGGGGGGGTTACCATTGACCAGAAACTGCACTAGACTAGCCATATAAATACTGTGGCTAGAAGAGCAGGTCAGACGCTAGGAATCCTGTGGTGAGTAACTCACCTCCTGACTCCCCAAAGCCTGTCCACCATCTACAAGGCATGGGTCAGGGGTGTGATGGAATATTCTCCACTTGCCTGGATGAGTGTAGCTCCAACAACACTCGAAGCTTGATACCGTCCAGGACAAAGGAGCCCACTTGATCGGCACCCCATCCACAAAAACCATTCACTCTCTCCACCACCGACACACAGCAGCAGTGTGTACCATCTATGAGATGCACTGCAGGACCTCCCCAAAGCTTCTTAGACAGCACCTTCCAAGCCCACGATTGCTACCATCTAGAAGGACAAGGGCTGCAGTTAGATGGGAGCACCACCACCTGGAAGTTTCCCTCCAAGCTGCTCACCATCCTGACTTGGAAATATATCGCTGTTCCCATTGTCACTGGGTTAAAATCCTGGAACTCCCTCCCTAACAGCGCTGTAGATGTACCAACAGCACTGTAGGTGTACCTACACCACATTGGCTGCAGCAGTTCAAGAAGGCAGCTCACCAACACCTTCTCAAGGACAACTTGAAATAGGTAATAAATGCTGGCCCAACCAGCGAAGCCAACATCCTGTGAATGAATAATGCTAATTGGCATGTGATTCAGATAACACTCACTCGCTCACTTTTCCAGAACCGCCTTATCCAATTCAGGGTCGTGGGGAGTCGGAGCCTATCCTGACAGGCAGTGGGCACTAGGCAGGGTACACCCAGGACAGGACACCCGTCGGGTGCTCATGCACACACACACACACACACACACACACACACACACTGGGGGACAATTTACTGTAGCCTAACCATCTTACCGGCACATGTTTGGATGGTGGGAGGAAACCGGAGCACCTGGCGGAAACCCACATGGACACTGGGAGAACATGCAAACTGCACACAGACAGGCAGACACCTGAGGTCAGAATCGAACCCAGGTCCCTGGAGCTATGAGGCAGCAGTATTAATCACTTTGCAGGCAACACAACCTTCCGAACTCCCTGTTGGAGCTGCAGAGAACAGTGATAAAAACAAAAAACTACTGCGGATGCTGGAAATCCAAAACAAAAACAGTCTTTCCACCCCACCCCAACTAGAGCTGTACCTTGAGTGTCCTGCCATCCATTCTTAATTAGCACATTTTCTTAGATAATATCACCACCTTCAACACCTCTTTGTTCCTTTTGTCTGTGACATCTTTTGATTATCTGCTCCTATCACTGCTTGCTTGTCCCTACAAACCGCCCCCCCACCTTAAACCAGCTTATATTTCACCCCTCTCCTAACTATACTCAGTTCTGCTGAAGGGTCATGAGGACTCGAAACGTCAACTCTTTTCTTCTCCGCCAATGCTGCCAGACCTGCTGAGTTTCTCCAGGTAATTCTGTTTTTGTTCTGCAGAGAACAGTATCTGTTCCCCTGATTACTGCCCCCTATCTTTGCCACTTGCTTTTTATTTGCCTCCCACTTAAATGGCCTCCTGCACTGTGGTGCTCTATGGTCAGTTTGCCCATCCACCCTGCAGTCTTTGTCATCCTCCACACAGGTCGCAACTACCTTTTTATACCTGTTGATGAAAGTCAGGGGCTGAGGCTTGTCCATCACCACATCCTGGATCCCCATAACTGCCTGACTCATCATCACTCCTATCCCTTTCTATTGACCAACTCTAAAGTTCTACTTAACCTAAGGAGAGTGACTGCCTCTTGGAACAAAGTGTCCAGGTTACTCTTTCCCCTCCCTGATGCCCTGCAATGTCTACAGCTCAGTCCCCAGCTCAACAACTCTTGAACCCAAGTTTCTCGAGCTGCAGGCATTTATCACTGATATGGTTGTCCAGGATCACAATGCACTCGACAAACACTCAAATGCTGCAGTTAGAGCATACCAACTGCCCTGCTGTTATAATCTAACCTGTATTTTGTTTTTCTTTATTTTATTAACTAGGTGTTTTAACTAGCTTGCAGTTTCTTTACAGTTCTTAAGTCAAATTCTAAATGTTAAAATAACTTTCAGCTTGAGAAATATTTTCCAGAGCATGCCTAGTTGCACTAAGTTCCTGACTTTAGCAATCTGTTAACTAAGTGTTCTTTCAAGAGTGATAGAAACATAGAAAATAGGAGCAAGAGTAGATAATTCGGCCCTTCAAGCCTGCTCTGCCATTAAGTATGGTCATGGCTGATTCTCTATCTCAACGCCATATTCCTGCTCTCTCCCCATACCCTTTGGCGCCTTTAGAGTCTAGAAATCAATCTATTTCTTCCTTTAAATATATTCAGTGACTTGGCCTCCACAGCCTTCTGTGGTAGAGAATTCCACAGGTTCACCACCCTCTGAAAAATTTTCTCTTCATCTCGGTCCTAACTGGCCTACCCAATGTCCTGAGACTGTGACTCCTGTTCTAGACACACACACACACACACACACACACCCTCCCACCCGCAGCCAGAGAAAACATCATCCCTGCATCCAGTCTGTTCTGCCCTGTCAGAACTCTATATGTTTCAATGAGATCCCCCCCACCTTATTCTTCTAAACTCTAGTGAATTGAGGCCTGGTCAGTCCAATCTCTCCTTGTACGACAATCTATCCCAGGAATCAGTCTGGTGAACCTTCGCTGCACTCCCTCTATGGCAAGTATATCCTTCCTTGGGCAAGGAGACTAAAACTGCACACGATACTCCAGGTATGGTCTCACCAAGGCCCTGTACAGCTGCAGTAAGACATCTTTGCTCCTGTACTCAAATTCTCTTGCAATGAAGGACAAGATACTATTTGTCTTCCTAGTTGCTTGCTGCACTTGCACGCTTGTTTTCAGTGACTGGTGTACAAGGTCCCTTTGTACATCAACATTTCCCAATCTATCACCATTTAAATAATACTCTGCCATTCTGTTTTTCATACTGAAGTGGATAACTTCACCATTTATCCATGTTATGCTGCACCTGCTGTGTTCTTGCCCACTCACTCAACTTCTCTAAATAGTCCAGAAGCCTCTTAACATCCTCCCCACCTCTCTCATTCCCACCTCGTTTTGTCATCAGAAAACTTGGAAATAGTACATTTGGCCCCCTCATCCAAATCATTGGTATATATTGTGAATAGCTGGGGACTAAGCACTGATCCCTGTCGCTCCAAAAAAGACCCATTTATTCCTACTCTGTTTCCTGCCTGGTAACTAATTCTCAATCCATGCCAGTGTCTTACCCCCGCCAATCCCATGTGCTTTAATTTTGCACATTGACCTCTTATGTGGGACTTTATCAAAAGCTTTCTGAAAGTCCAAATATACCACACTCATTGGCTCTCCCTTATCTATTCAGCTAGCTAAGTCTTCAAAAAAAAATTCCTTCTCCTTCCTAGACCATTGGTTTCCTTGCATTTCTGGGAAGTTATTTGTGTCTTCCTCCATGAAGATGGAACTAAAGTAGTTTAATTGCTCTGCTAGTTCCTTGTTCTCTATTATAAATTCCCCCATTTCAGACTGCAAGAGACCTACATTTGTTTTCTCTAATCTTTTTCTTTTTGCATACATAAAAGAAGCTTTTACAGTCTGCTCTTATGTTCCTTGCAAGTTTACTCTCATACTCTATTTTTCCCCTCTTAATCTTCCTTTGCTGAATTCTAAACTGCCCCCAATCCTCAGGTTTGCCACTTTTTCTAGCAACTTTATATGACGACTTTTTCAATCTAATACTGTTGCTGCCACAGTATTATTGCTAATTTGGTTTGCCCAATCTATATGTAGATTAAAGTCACCCATGCTTACTGCAGCCATCTTATATGCATCTCTAATTTCCTGTTTAATGCTGTTGCAATGCATGCATTCATTCCTTAAATATTAGCCATTGCCTAGCCACCATCATGACTTTTAATGAAGTTCCCCAATCTATCGTAGCCAACTCACCCCTCATACCTTCGTAGTTTACTTTATTTAGACTTAAGACCCTAGTTTCGGATTGGACTACTTCACTTAATGAAGTTATGTTCGCTCTTCCTTAGAGGACCCTGTATACCAATTCTAGGATAGCCAGTTGGTTCCTCAACGTACTGGTCTAAAAAGCCATCTTGTGTACACTCCAGGAATTCACCAGCTGCAGTATTATTGCTAATTTGAAACAAAAACAGAAAATGCTTGAAAAACTCAGCAGGTCTAACAGCATCTGTGGAGAGAGAAACAGTTGACGTAGGACCGTATGACCCTCCAGAACTACAGAGAAGTAGAAATGTGCTGAAATTTATACTGTTTCAGGTTGGATGGAGCAGGTGAAGCTGGATTGAAGGCTAGCGTAGGTGGGGGCAAAGGAGAAATTGACAAAGATGTCATGAACAAAAGGACAAAGGGGGTGTTAATGGTAGTAGTAAGGGCTGAAAGAGGTGCTGTTAGTGGCAACGGTAAGAAAGCCGAATGTGATAAAGCAGATCAAGGGTAAGCACTCTGAAAAGAACATGAACAAGTAACAGATGGCACTTGTGGGGAAAAAAGGGTTGAAAATGGGATAGAAAGGGGTGATTAAAAAGGACAAAACAATGAATAAAAATGAATGACAATAAGTATAAGTGGATAAAAAATAAAAATGAATTTTGAAAAAAGGGATCAGAAAGGGGTGATTCATAGAAGCGAGAGCTCATGGTCTGAAGTTGTTGAACTCGACGTTAAGTCCAGAAGGCTGTAAAGTGCCTAATCGGAAGATGAGGTGTTGTTCCTCCAGTGTGCGTTGGGCTTCACTGGAACATTGCAGCAGACCAAGGATGGACATGTGGGCATGAGAGAAGATGAGGTGTTGAAATGGCAAGTGACAGGAAGGTCTGGGTTATTGTTAACTTGGTTTGCCCAGTCTATGTAGATTAAAGTCACCCATGATTACTGCACCCTTCACATATGCATCTCTCGTTTCCTATTTAATGCCCCACAACCTTACCACTACTGTTTGGAGGCCTATGGACAAACCCCACTAATGTTTTCAGCGCCTTGATCCTCTTAGCTCTACCCAGACTGATTTAGATTTTTTTTATTCATTCGCTAGGCCAGCATTTAAGAGCCTCATGTAGGCCAGACCAGGTAAGGATGGCAGATTTCCTTCTCTGAAGGACATTAGGTTTTTATGACAATTGTCATAAAAGATGGAAGCTGTACAAGCTGCACCCTAGCAGGACCGGAACCAATATCCTCAGAGGTACTTGCTAGTACTGTGGGGGAGGGTTTAAACTAGAGTGGCAGGGAGATGGGAACCTGATTGAGGAGACACAAGAGAGGGAAATAAAGATACAAATGAAAGAGAAAAGTAGAAAGCAAAAGTGGAAGGCAGAGGAAACAAGGGCTAGCAGCAAATACGGCCATAGTACAAAAAAATGCGTAAAAATGTTAAAAAGACAAATCTAAAGGCATTGTATCTGAATGCGTGGAGCGTTCGCAGTAACGTAAACGCATTAACAGGGCAAATAAATGTAAACGGGTACAGTATGATTGCAACTACAGAGACATGGCTGCAGGGTGACCAAGGCTGGGAATTGAGTATCCAAGGCTATTTGATACTAAGGAAGGAAGGGCAAAAGCGGAAAGGAGTGGGGTGGGATTGTTAAAGATGAAATCAGTGCAATAGCAAGAGAGGATAAGGGAGACAGTGGCATAGTGCTATTGTCAATGTAATCCAGAGACCCGGGCTTGAATCCCATCATGGCAGATGGTGAAACTGGAACTCAAAAATAAAAAGTCTAACGATGACCATTGTGACACTTCTTTGCACTATGGCCCTATATGATGCTAACCCTTGTTTCCTCTGCCTTCCACTTTTGCTTTCTACTTTTTTCTTTCATTTGTATCTTTATCTCCCTCTCTTGTGTCTCCCCACTCTGGTTCCCATCTCCCTGCCACTAGTTTAAACCCTCCCCCACAGTACTAGCAAGTACCTCCTAAGGATATTGGTTCTGGTCCTGCTGGGATGCAAACCGTCCAGCTTGTACAACTTCCATCTTCCCCAGAATTGGTCCCAGTGCCTCAGGAATCTAAATCCCACTCTCCTACACCATCTCTCCAGCATTCATCTGGTCTATTCCCCTGTTCCTGATTACTACCTTTGAGGTCCTGCTTCTTAATTTATTTCCTGGCTACCTATATTCTGCTTTCAGGACCTCCATTCTTTTTACCTATGTCGTTGGTACCAGTATGGGCCATGACATCTGGCTGTTCACCCTCTCCCTTCAGAATGGCTATAAATTGAGAGAGGGCAACGTGCAACGAGACCTGGGTGTCCTTGTACACTAGTCGCTGAAGGTAAGCATGCAGGTGCAGCAGGCGGTAAAGAAGGCAAATGGTATGTTGGCCTTCATAGCCAGAGGATTAGAGTACAGGAGCAGGGATGTCTTGCTGCAATTATACAGGGCCTTGGTGAGACCACACCTGGAATATTGTGTGCAGTTTTGGTCTCCTTATTTGAGGAAGGATGCTCTTGCTGTAGAGGGAGTGCAGCAAAGGTTTACCAGACTGATTCCTGGGATGGCGGGACTGACATATGAGGAGAGATTGAGTCGGTTAGGATTATATTTGCTGGAGTTCAGAAGAATGGTGGGGGGGCGGAATCTCATAGAAACCTATGAAATTCTAACAGGACTAGACAGGGTAGATGCAGGAAGGATGTTCCCGATGATGGGGGAGTCCAGAACCAGGGGTCACAGTCTGAGGATACAGGGTAGATTATTTAGGACTGAGATGAGGAGAAATTTCTTCACCCAGAGAGCGGTGAGCCTGTGGAATTCGCTACCACAGAAAGAAGTTGAAGCCAAAACATTGTATGTTTTCAAGAAGGAGTTAGATATAGCTTTTGGGGCGAAAGGGATCAAAGGATATGGGGAGAAAGCAGGAGCAGGCTATTGAGTTGGATGATCAGCCATGATCATAATGGCAGAGCAGGCTCGAAGGGCTGAATGGCCTACTCCTATCTTCTGTATTTCTATGTCCAGCAACCACTCAGTGACACCCTTGAACGTGGCATCAGGGAGGCAACATATCATCCTGGTGTCACGTCTGTGGCCACAGAAACGTCTGTCTGTTCCCCTTATAGAATCCCCCACTCTTTTATCCCCCATTCTGTGCAGCTAAGCCACTTTTGGTGCCACGGACTTGGCTCTTGCTGCATTGCACTGAGGAACCATCTCCCCCAGCAGTATCCGAAACGGAAAATCTGTTGGTGAGGGAGATGGACCCAGGGGACTGTCTGGCAGTACTCATTCCCTTTCAGCCTGTGCACTCTACCTGTGGTGTGACCACATAAGTGGACGTGCTATACACCAAGATTTCAGCCTTGCGGATATTCCACAATGACTCCAGCCGCAGCTCCAGCTCCAGCTCCAAAACCTGGTTTTGAGTAGTTGCGGCTGGAGACACTTGCTGCACATGTCGTCACCCTGATCACTGGAATTGTCCTTGATTTCCAGTATCGCACAGGAGGAGCATTCTACGTGGCTAAGCTGCCCTACCATGACTTACCATTAAATTACTCCCTTTACTTCCTCTAGTTTAAAGAATATTAAGGACAGTAGAAACACCTTACTAGGTCCTACTTACCAACACTGATCCCCTCGTGTTGGCTCCCAGTCCCGCTTTGGTCTCGGGCCTGGTTCCCCTTGCCCTTTCAGGCTCCTCTCGTTATCAAATGCCAAAAGCAAGGAGCACCTCTCTTGCTTCCTCCCCTAACTCCCTTAATGACCCAACTCCCAGCACTCTATTCTAAGTTGCACTCACGTGCTAAGTCACAATAAGTTGGCTGGCTTTATACGCTCCAAGGCTAGCTGACCCAGTTATAGAGGACCCAAAAACAAAAATTGCTGGAAAAACTCCGCAGGTCTGACAGCATCTGTGGAGAGAAAGACAGAGTTAACGTTTCGAGTCCGTATGACTCTTTTTCAGAACCAGTTATTAACTCTTTCAGAGTCGAACAGTTAAACTAAATTAACAAAACGAGAGACAAAATAAACACAGCCCCTAAATTAGAGAACTGCAAAACCAAAGACAAAATTTAAAGGAAATTTACAACCATCAAATCAAAATATGATTAAGGGGGTCGATAAAGCACCCCAGTCCCCGCGTTGCCCACCGGGCATGGAAGGTCTCGACGGTGCCAGCAGACACCGTGTGCTCCCTCTCCAGGGACACCCGGCCGTGAATGTAGCTATGGAAGAGGGGCAGCCAGATGGGTCGGACGACCCTCTCGATCACCCGTTGCCTGGACCTGTTAATGGCTAACTTGGCCAGGCCCAGGAGCAGGTTCACAAGGAGGTCCTCCTCCCTCCCGGCCCCCTTCTGCACCGGGTGCCCACAGATCAGGAGCGTGGGACTGAAGTGCAAACAAAACATCAATAAAAGGTTTTTTAAATAACTGAAAAAGGAGTGCAGCCTACAACATTCTACATAAACATGGTCCACGGACTCCACAAGACCGCAAAAGGCGCAGATCCCCTGGGAGACCATGAACCGATACAACCCACGATTGTAAGGGACTGCTGCATGCAACACCCTCCACCCCAGGACCCTGATGGAAAATGGGGCCTCCAACGGGGACCTCCGCTGCCGGATGGCAACAAGGCACGCCAGGGCATGTCTGGGCAGCAGGTGAGGGCAAGGAAGTGAAGGGTGTGCAGCAGCAGCCCTTACAGGAAACTCTTCCGCACCATGCTAAAGGACATGGAGGGCATTTCCACGAGGCGACTCAGGTTGCAGGGCACCAGCTCCCGAGAGAGGGTTTTGGGGCTTGGGGCCAATGTGAAATTCTGCCCGAACAGGGGTACGCTCAGATAGAAGACCACCATGCACCTGCGCCACCTCGAGGCCCAGTATGAGGTCTGGGCTGAGCACGACCGTCATGAGGTCTTGAATGGCATTGGCCGTGAGCTGGACGTCCATGGATGTGCGATGCGCCAACTCCTCTGCCACCCAGCACGTGCCCGATCCTGGTCATCCCAGCAGCCACAGCTGCCCTCTCTGCCAGCCACTGAAAAGGATGGAGGAGCGGATTCCTGAGTAGCGGCTCTCTGACGATAGCCGCTACTCCTGACGACAGAGAGCTGCGTCACGAGGTGACCATGTTCCAGACTTTGATCAGCTCCTGGTAAAAGACAGGCGGCGCCTGCAAGGAGACATGAAGGCCCCTCAGGTCTATGAACATGAGCTGCACGTCATAATTTAGGCCATGTACCTGGCGGAAGAAATACATCGCCAGGGCACACCATCTCGGAGGGGGCTCGATGTAAAGGTATCGCTGCAGGGCCTGAAGCTGGAAAGTCGCCACTTGGGTGCATAGACACACCAGCGCCTGACCGCCCTCCACAAGCGGGAGACTCAACCTCAGCAGCGACCCAGTGCAGCCTTTTGTCCCAGAAGAAGTCGACACGCATTCTCTGGATTTTTGTGACCAGGTCCAAGGGACGGGTCAGAATGGACAGCCGGTCCCACAGCATGGCAGCAGTCAGCTGGCTTATGACCAGAACTCAACCCCGGTAAGACAGCACTCGGAGCAGTCCTGTCCAGCGCTGCAGGCGAGTGGTGACTTTGGCCTCCAGCTCCTGCCAATTCACCAGCCAGGATTCCTCAGCAGGGCAGAGGTGGATCCCCAGGTAGAGGATGCTGGTCCTGCTCCAGGTGAAAGGCCTGAGCTCGGGTAGGGGATCTATCTGCCACTGACCGACCAGGAGCCCAGAACATTTACCCCAGTTGATCCTGGCAGAGGACGGGACAGAGTAGGCCTCCTGGCACTTGCGCATCCTCCACAGGTCAGCCAGGTCAGTGAACATGAGGAGCACGTCATTGGCGTAAGCTGAAAGGACCACCCCAATGCCCGGCCCGCGCAGAACCAATCCCAACAACCTCCTCCGCAAGAGGCGCAGGAAAGGCTCAACTCAGATAGAATACAGTTAGCCAGACGGGGCGCCGTCAGGGACCAGTTAACCTTAACTAGACACTCTGCGGCGGTGTACAGAAGTCAGATCCGGGGGACAAAATACGTCCCGAGCCCGAATGCTTGCAGAGTCCCAAATGGACATTCGTGATCCACCCTGTCGAACGCCTTCTCCTGGTCAAGAGACAGGAAGGCGCTCGACAGACCAGCCCTCTAGGAATGATGAATGATGTCCCAGACCAGATGGATATTGTCATAAATTGTTCGGCCCGGGACAGTGTAAGACTGGTCAGTGGATCATGTGGTCCAGCACAGTGCCAAGCCGAGAAGACGTGGCCCTGGCAAAGAATTTGTAATCTGTGCTGAGGAGGAAGACCGGGCACCAGTTTTGAGTAGGCAGAGATCCCCCTTAGGCAGCAGGGCAATGACCACCCTGTGCCACAAAAAGGGCATCGCCCTGGGTGCGATACTCTCCCCCAGGACCCCTGCGTAGTCGTTACCCAGAACGCCCTGAAGAACTCCACAGTCAGCCCGTCCAGCCCCAGGATTTGCCCCTGGAGAGACTGTCGAGGGCGCCGGTCAGCCCCCCCAGACTTATAGGGGAGTCAAGCTTTCCGGTGCCCTCCGGGCCGACCTGCGGCAGGTCCTCCCACAAAACTCTGAGCATCCTCGCTGGACAGGTCCGGAGAGAACAGGGCAGTGTAATAGGATTTAGCAATGGCCTTGATGCCTTCCAGATCCAAGACAAGGGATCCGTCGTCGGCCAGCAGTGTAAGGAGCTGCTGACAGACCCTGCACCTTTTTTCCAGCAAGTAGAAGAAGGGAGAACTGCGGTCCATATCCTGGAGGAACCGGATCCGTGACCTCACGTACACGCCACGGGACCCGACAAGTTGCAGGTCCCGCAGCGCGCCCTTCCTCTCATCGTACACCAGCCGCAGGGCCGGGTCCGCGTTGGGCTGATGGAGACGTGCCTCCGGGTCGAGCACCTCCTTCTCCAACGCCTCAACCCTGGATTTCCGCCTCTTTGACGACCCCCTTGCGTACTCCTGACAGAAGACGTAGACGTGAGCCTTGCCAACATCCTACCATTGCCTCAAGGAAGGGAAGCCTCCCCGCTTCCTTCTTCAGCCGGCCCAGAAACAACGGAACGAGTTCAGGAACTGCTCGTCCTCCAGCAGCAAGTTATTAAAGTGCCAGTACGCTGACCCCATCCGAGCGCAGAACGGAGCGAGTTCCGCCCACACCAGACGGTGGTTTGTGCACGGCATCCACCACAGAGAAGTTAACGGAACGCAGGATACGTACGCCTTCGAAACGTAAAGGCGGTCGAGTCTGGACGCTCCGACCTCAGGTGACACGAAAGTGATTTCGTTAGACGTCCACCAAGTCGAAGGACCTGACCAGGTCCCACAACTTACTCTCAACTAGCGTGCAGTGCTGGGTATTGTGACGGTCCCGGGCTTCGAGAGAACCAGTTATAGAGGAACCGGTTTCAGCTGCTTCTTTAGTTAACTAAGCCCAACTGCTCAATCAGTGGTGACCTTGTTAATACCCTGCTTAAGACTGGGAACTTTAGAATTTAAACTATAGATGTCAGTTAAATGCTAACTACAAAAAGAACATAGAAAATGTGAACAGGAGTAGGCCATTCGGCCCCTTGAGCCTGCTCCGCCATTCATTATGATCATGGCTGATCAACTCAATAGCCTGCTCCCGCTTTCTCCCCATACCCTTTGATCCCTTTCGCCCCAAGAGCTATATCTAACTCATTCTTGAAAACATACAATGTTTTGGCCTCAACTACTTTCTGTGGTAGCGAATTCCACAGGCTCACCACTCTCTGGGTGAAGAAATTTCTCCTCATCTCAGCCCTAAATGTTCTACCCTGTATCCTCCAGACTGTGACCCCTGGTTCTGGACTTCCCCACCATCGGGAACATCCTTCCTGCATCTACCCTGTCTAGTCCTGATGGAATTTCATAGGTTCCCGCCCCCCCCTCATTCTTCTGAACTCCAGTGAATATAATCCTAACCGACTTAATCTCTCCTCATATATCAGTCCCGCCATCCCAGAATCAGTCTGGTAAACCTTTGCTGCACTCCCTCTATAGCAAGAACATCCTTCCTCAGATAAGGAGACCGAAACTGCGCACAATTTTCGAGGTGTGGTCTCACCAAAGCCCTGTATAATTGCAGCAAGACATCTCTGCTCCTGTACTCGAATCCTCTGGCTATGAAGGCCAACATACCATTTGCCGCCTTTATCGCCTGCTGCACCTGCATGCTTACCTTCAGCGACTGGTGTACGAGGACACCCAGGTCTCGTTGCACATTCCTTCCTCTCAATATATGGCCATTCAGATAATCTGCCTTCCTGTTTTTGCTACCAAAATGGATAACCTCACATTTATCCACATTATATTGCATCTGCCATGTATTTGCCCACTCACTCAGCTTGTCCAAATCATACTGAAACAGCTCTGCATCCTCACAGCTCACCCTCCCACCCAGCTTTGTGTCATCTGCAAATTTGGAGATATTACATTTAGTTCCCTCACCTAAATCATTAATATATATTGTGAATAACTGGGGCCCCAGCACCGATCTCTGCGGTACCCCACTAGTCACTGCCTGCCATTCGGAAAAAGACCCATTTATTCCTACTCTTTGTTTCCTATCTGCCAACCAGTTTTCTATCTATCTCAATACACTACCCCGAATCCCATGCATTTTAATTTTACATGCTAATCTCTTATGTGGGACTTTGTTGAAAGCCTTCTGAAAGTCCTAATAAACCACATCCACTGGCTCCCCCTCATCAACTCTACTAGTTACATCCTCTCAAAATTCCAGTAGATTTGTCAAGCATGATTTCCCTTTTGTAAATCCATGCTGACTCTATCTGATTCTGCCACTGTTTTCCAAGTGCTCAGCTATTAAATCTTTTATAATGGGCTCTAGAATTTTCCCCACTACTGACGTCAGGCTGACTGGTCTATAATTCCCTGTTTCTCTGCCTCCCTTTTTAAATAGTGGGGTTACATTAGCTACCCTCCAATCTGTAGGAACTGTTCCAGAGTCTATAGAATCTCGGAAGATGACCACCAATGCATCCACTATTTCTAGGGCCCCTTCCTTAAATACTCTGGGATATAGATTATCAGGCCCTGGGGATTTATCGGCCTTCAATCCCATCCATTTCCCTACTAATACTGATTTCTTTCAGTTCCTCCCTCTCACTCTAATCCCTGTGTTCCCCAATATTCCTTGAATGTTAGTTGTGCCCTCCTTTGTGAAGACAGAACCAAAGTATGTATTTAGTTGGTCAGCCATTTCTTTGTTCCCCATTAAAAATTCCCCTGTTTCTGACTGTAAGGGACCTACATTTGTCTTCACCAATCTTTTTCTCTTCACATACCTATAGAAACTTTTACAGCCAGTTTTTATGTTCCCCGCAAGCTTACTCTCGTACTCTATTTTCCCCTTCCTAATCAATCCCTTGGTCCTCCTTTGCTGAATTCTAAACTGCTCCCAATCCTCAGGTCTGTTGTTTTTTTCTGGCCTCTTCTTTGGATCTAACACTATCTCTAATTTCCCTTGTAAGCCATGGTTTGGCCACCTTTCCTGTTTTATTTTTGCACCAGGCAGGAATAAACAATTGTTGCAGTTTACCCATGAGCTCTTTGAATGTTTGCCATTGCCTATCCACGGTCATCCCTTTAAGTAAGGTTTCCCAATCCATCATAGCCAACTTGTGCCTCATACCATCGTAGTTTCCTTTATTAAGATTCAGGACCCTAGTCTCAGAATCAACTACGTCACTCTCCATCTTGATGAAGAATTCTATCATATTATATTCGCTTATCCCCAAGGGGCCTCGCACAACTAGGTTGCCAATTATTGCTTTCCCATTACACAATACCCAGTCTAGGATGGCCTATTCTTTAGTTGGTTCCTCAATGTATTGGTCCAGAAAACTATCCCAAATACACTCCAGGAATATCTCCTCTACGGTATTGTTACTAATTTGATTTGCCCAATCTATATGCAGATTAAAGTCACCCATAATTACAAATGTTCCTCTATTGCATGCATCTCTAATTTCCTGTTTAATGCCATTCCCAACATCACCAGTACAGTTTGGGGGTCTATATACAACCCTCACTAACGTGTTTTGCCCCTTAGTGTTTCTTAGCTTTACCCATACAGATGCCACATCATTGGAGCTAATATCTTTCCTCACTATTGCGTTAATTTCCTCTTTAACCAGCAATGCAACTCCACTGCCTTTTCCTTTTTGTCTGTCCTTCCTAAATACTGAATACCCCTGGATGTTCAGTTCCCATCCCTGGTCACCCTGCAGCCATGTCTCCGTAATCTCGACCATATCATACCTGTTTACATCTATTTGCGCGGTTAATTCATCCACTTTATTGCGAATGCTCGTCGCGTTAAGGCACAAAGCCTTGAGGCTTGTCTTTTTAATATTAGTTGTCCCATTCCCACTATTTTTCACTGAGGCCCTGTTTGATTCTTGCCCTTGATTTCTCTGCCTATCAGTTTTCTTATTCCCCTTTCTGTCTTTTTGTTCTTGTCCTTGATTTCCCCCTCCTCTGACTCCTTACGTAGGTTCCCATCCCCCTGCCATTTTAGTTTAAACCCTCCCCGACCAATTTAGCAAATATTCCCCCTAGGACAATTGGATTACTATAAAAAGATTGGGGAGATAAAAAGACTCCTTACTCTCCATCACCAGCATCCAGTCCTATACTTAGGCCAATACTTAGCGAGAGTGTGCTTTGATCGACATTCACCACCTGTGTGCATATGGTAAAAGTCAGTGTTTTATCCTGCAAGAGCTGGATAATTTACTACCTTTTCCGTATACTTGCTGTACCATTATCTGAATTCTTCTGGTTAAGTCCCGCGTCACGTTTGGATATGTATTGCTAGGCCAAATGTCCCCCCCCCGCCTCCCTCCTGCCCTCGTATCAGCACATTGATTCAGGCTGTGTGTTTCTCATGCTCTAGATAACAAGGTTGCACACACTCTAATGTAAGATCAGTTTTCTGAACCACTATTAAACTTTGTTCATGTGCCCCTGGCTGATTTTCTTCATGGGAAAATCTGGGCTCCTTTGCACACTGTTAATAGTTTGGTGTCTTGTGAGGTGAGCTAAACTCATCATTACTGCACATTTTTTTGCTCAGCTGCACAAAATTTTGCCTAATTTTGAGTCACCACTGATTTCTCCACTCCCTGCCACATTCTCTCCCCTCCCTCCACCAAACCACACAGAGCTAAATTAGTGCTGCATTCCCATTAAACAATTCCCATTAACATTAAGCAAAAGAATTAGAATTGTTCCCAAGTACAGTTTCAAATTCTTTTACACTTAATTGCATGTCATGTTCTAGCTGAAGCTTAGTCAGTGATACACTGACCCAGTGTTATGGAGTTTGGACGTATTGATCATCCTGTAGTCAGTGGTCCCATATCTCTTGATGGTTTGGATCTCATGTCTGTCATTTCTTAAGACTGGCATAGCAACGCTTGCAAATTCCAAGTTTGGTACCTTTTCAAAGGCCCCTGTTGAATCTTATAGTCAGATTTGATTTTTCCAGTTACTGCTTGGACCTGAAACTTATGCTGTACACTATTTATTAACACAGTTGAGATGTTTGGTTTACCCCAATGACTTCTGACCCTGGTTCATCTCCTGGCTATAGGGCTGTTGGATTCACTGAGTGTGGCTGTCATTCAATTGCTGAATCATGCATGCTAATGCATTCACGTAATGATCTGCTCGCTTGTCAAACTGCTTCGGAGTCTTACATTCTTGGTCAAGCAATCATATCCTGAAATCATCTAGAACTATTTCCAGAAATGTATCCATCTATGTGATAGGCTTAATCACTTTAATATGTTACATTTTCACTTTTCCGCCATAATTTTGAAACGTTCTACACTAGTTCTAGCCCTCCATTTTCTACATGTACTATGTATGTTTTCCTCAATTTCTTGTACTTTTACCTTTATCAATGCCTTAAGTCATTAGTTGGAATAGTTTGATTATTCATAATGTCCATTAAATTGACTAGAGAAATGCACAAGTGAAGAATTTGCTGGTTGCAACATTCTAGTTTAGCTGACTGTTAACTCCTGCATTGTTTAGATTTGGCAACCACCAAATCGAAGGAGACAAAAATTGTATTTTTCTCAACACTGTCTCCTGCCAATGCAAGATGGCTGCGGATACCTGTCTGTGCATGTGCACTGGTCCGCGCATGTGCAGAAAACCAGTGTTAGTGTGCTGTGCCCAGCCCCAGCCTCAGCCTGCCAGTACCCCTGTATGCATGCGGCAATGATGTCACCACGCACATATGCAGTGATGTCAGTAGGTCCTCATCTAACTATATGGCATTAATGGCTCCATCGAGGAGCTGCTGTTTAATGTGGTTTCCATTTTTACTGGTTGCTGGGGTTAATCGAAAGCCTGCTACACTGCAGCCACTTTATCTGCATGAACTAATAAATTTTGTGCAGAGCACTCCTCCTGCTTGAAGGCAATCGTAGAGCAGTCTGGGCAGGTCTCCATCTCCTCCAACTTCCACCCACCATAGCACTTCCTGTACAAATTGGTTTTGGTTGAATACATATTCATATAGTTAAGCTTAGGTATTTTTTCCATCTAGTGGTTTTGGAAACGTTGTGTTAACTTCATGGAGCCATTAAGGATGCCTTAAAGATGGACAAAAGGATGCCGCCACCTAAAACAACTGTGATGATTTGAGCAGTGCCATCTTTGGTGCTGGCCGCTGTCTACTCTGTTGCTATAAATGATGTCGTGGAGTAACACACTTGAACTGTGTATGCACGGTGTTGGCAGCAAACGCAGGCTTTTCTCAGTGGGCAGTTTCCAGCTGTTTTCATCCTGACTATGTTTCCATAAATTGTTCATGGAAGGTCAAATGTTTTTGAGAGCTCTAGTTATAAAAGCTCCCTATTGGAAGGTAATTTAACTACTGGCTTAATGCAAGAATAATTTTAAATGTATACGTATTTAAAGCCACTGGTGTGAAATAACTTTCCTCTTCACAAATTGAAGTCAGCTAATGGAAAATGAGGAACACCATAAAAAAAATTATTACTTTTAAGACTCAGTAAACTCTACTCATTTTGAAACTGTTCATTGATTGCATTGAAGATCCTATACCTGCTCTACTGTAATTGAGATTCAATTCAACGTTTTAACTCCTATACTGATGCAGCCATAGTCTGGGCTCAGTATATGTAAATCATTTGGGTGCATATTTTGTATCATCAACATGGGATTGCATTTTGCTTTAAGTGCAATTTCTACCTGGGTCTGGGTTGATACGATACTAACACCAGTTTGTTGTCATCTTCAATTTAGATTATACTGAACGTTAGAGGTGAAGTGTGTGTCAAATTCAAGAGTTCAATTGGTATGCAGTACAGCTGGGGTATTTGATTCTCTAAATTTGTTGGCCTGGATTTTCCACTTGGTTGCACTGATCTTTTTCTAAGTACGTTTTACCTTAAATTGGCTGAAAAGATTGAAATTTTAAGCGCCAATTACTTTCACAACTTGAGTTTCTGCTGTCATTTATGCTAGTTTAAAAACATCGCATTAGAAACCAACCACACCTCTAGACTGAATCAATCACTATTGGAAGTTTCTACTAATTGTGTTCATTTCCAACCTCTGGGAAGGCTCCAATAATTAATCAGTTCGTTTTAGGTGGAAGGACACTAATAGGAACGTTTTTAAAACTTCCTAATTTACTAGAATGGAAGTGGTGTGCCGTGGTATAGCTAGGAATAATTCTGTATATCTTAAGACATTTTCAGTAATTTAGAATCTATTTATTCACAGGTGGTGGATTGACAGATTTAGCAAAGGTTTTTTTTGATAAACCCATTTTCAGCTGTATTAATCAAACTGCACCTATTTACCATTCTTTTTTTAAAGAACATTTCCTGATATATTCCTTGATATATTTATTAAATTACATTTTAAAAATGCTCGATTTGCACCGGTCCATTTTGTTGACAGGCAGATGAGTTTGAGGGGGGCAAACCACTTTTGAAATGGGCACTTCACCAATTATACCCAATGTGGAAATTATCCTATTGTCTGTTTTGTTCCTTTTTTAATATCTCATTTCTGCTATAAAATGCAACATGTACTGTATGTAATTTGTACACAAAAATAATGTCCTTATATAATTGTACCTTCTATTTCATTTTGGCTGTTAACATTTTTTGATTATAGTGAATGCAAACACGTAAAATTTCTGTTTCATATCTTCACTGTTCTCCATTTGGCATCTGCAGTAGAAAGCTGAACTGAAATTCTGAGCAGAAACTGAAGTTACTTAAATGCCAATTTTCTTTGTGATTTAGAGCTATCCAAATTTCTGTGATGTGTATGAGGTATCGAGCATTGCTTCAGGGGGCCAGCAACTAGCTGTAAGTGACTATTTTTAGTCTGCTATGCACAGCACTGTTTGCCTGACCTGCTTTCCTGCTGAAGATGTAATAATAATAATAGAACTACCTTCACTTTTGTTAAAACATCTGCTTAAATGGAACTGATTTTGGTGTAATAAGTTTATTGAAGTCTAATGTCAAGAAAAAAAAAATTGACATTTGCTTGTCCCTCATGTTTCACCTGCACAGCCTCGCCTTGGTAATCTAATTTACCTATTTACAGTGGTCATGCTGAGATTATCCTAAAATAATCTGCAAAATGCAAAGCAATTCCCCAGCCTAGTTTTATCTAAGTGTTATTAGATATCAATGAAGGGAGGGAAGAAAAAACCTAATTGGCTAGATAGATGTTGCTGGAGCAGGGCATCTCACTGGACTTCCGCTGGAAGTACAAACTGATAATGGTGAGACAAGGCATATGGGAATCCCAGTGAATGGTGGGACCAACAGTGTTTTTTCTTAACCAAAGAGATTTAAACATTGAGAAAGAAACAGAAGAACAACTTAGGTGGTGATTTATGGTCAAAACAGTGCTTCAATTCTGGGTCAGAGCAGTTGATTTGCACTGCATTATCCGTTATCACATAGTTAAGAGGCACTCTTGCTTTTAGTCACCAGACTTGACATTCTGTATTTGGTTTAACAGGCAGCTAATGTGCAAATCGAAAATAGTTTTAGAATAATGGCGTCATTTCCTTAGCGAACTCATTTGTACAAAGCCAAACGGCTGAGTGACATAAATTAGCCAGCAAATTCTGAAGATTGGCAACTCGCGGCATTTCTCTTAATCCACTGAAGGTGATATGCTGATTTGCACATTTAAAAATGGTGGGCATCTTTAATGCATCAATTTTCCAGCAAGATCCAACCCAATGTAATGGATGAATCAACAGCAATATTTTCTTCCATTTTACTTTGTTTCCTACATTCATATCTTCAATCAAATTATTTCGCTCAAGGTGTTTGGTGCTTTTTGTTTATGCACTGCTACAGCTTTTGAACCATCCAGTTGATGAATCTCCAAATTACTGAATTGTACTACAGGGTTGTCTTGAATTATCAAAGGATTCTTGGGGATGAAGTCTTGCAGTTGCCTTTTCAAGGATTCGTCTGAAAATAGCACCTTGTATCAATCACACGAGCTGATTTTCTGATTATAGTTGCCCACTTTGTTTGAAACAGTATCGTGCTTTTCTTAAATACTAGGCAAACAATTATCATGCTCTGCTAACACTAGAAAAATTCTAGGAGAAAATCTGGGTTTCATCTTATAATGTAATCTATATGACCATTACACTTCACTCAATCTGGGGTGTGAAACAGCAAATTCAAATGTGATGTTTGCATATGAATTGCAGCATAAACAACAGGACCATCTGCTTCAAAAACTTTTTAAAAAATGCATTCTTGGGATTTTGGCTGGGATCTCTAGATTTTTAAAAAATAACAGAGCTAACTTTTTAAGGTTTAAAGGCAAGATTGCCACCAACTCATTGAACAGTAACCAATTTTTCTTGGTGATAATACACAGTACTTTAAAATGATACAATTACTGTATTCAATCAGACTTTTGCTTTTTGGATTGCTACTTTTTAGAAACTCGCAGCATTAACTTAATGAAGGTGCACAGAAAAATGTTCTGAATGGGTTTGTGACATTACAGAAACTACTGCTAGTTACATTACCTTGCAAGGTACATACTGTTACCTTCAAGTTTCAGTAAGAGGCAAGATGTCACCAACCTGTGAGCCAAGTTTCAAAGTCGCAATGTCTGTAATCATTCACAGAGTTGGACGCTCAAGTGTTAATGAATATTTTGGAGGGAAACACAGAGGGACAGATGTTTGCTGATCCACTGTCACTAGTCCAGTACGGCAGTGTTGGGCGGGGTGAGCTGCACTGGAAAAAGATTATCCTAAGCCAGTTACTGGGGTTGGAAGGTTGGCAATGCAAGAGGATGGGGTACTTGGCAGTGCTACTTGCGAGGAGATGGGGACTGGTGCCATAATAGGACCTTTGGAGAATGCCAAAGAGGCACAGAAATTAGCAGTGGGCTTATTCAAGAGGATTTCAAGCTTGAGCTGGATTCAAGGTTGAAGAGTAGTAGTAATGAGTTAGGTTAAGGATTTAGTTATTCTTGTGCAGAAAGACATCTTTGTATGCTGTATGTGAAAGGAAAGGGTATTATGGTGACAAAGCATAGAGAAAGGAGAGCGAATCAAGATGCTAGGATAAAGGTTCGATCAAAAAGAAGGATTTTTGAATGGCTCATAAAACTAATAGGGTGATTGCAAAGAGCAGAAGCTGACTAGAATTTCAGAGCTATCATAAGCACCAGGATAAATTGTCTAGTTGGGGTTGGGTGGGGGAGGGGAGAGCGGTGAGCATGCATTTCAAGTTCTAGAGAAGTGGAACGGGTTGCATTATCCTAATTGTTTAAATTGCTGAAAACTTTGTTTTATATACCCTTTTTTTTTGGAATGTTGCAGGAGAGGAAGGAAACAACAAACCTGAATTAAATCCACCTTTACATGACATTGCTAATAGCGTGGATGCTGTTTATATTAAATTGCCTGAATTGTTTTAGAGCAGTAAGTGTAAGTGTTTAAAATACAGGTAAATTGAATGATCTAATTAGGACAAAATTGCATAGTTGCAATGAAATTGGAGATCAATATTTTTATAAAAGAACATTATCCATTGCATGAGTACCTGGGTTAGATGTCTGATCATAAGATTTAATTTGAGTTTTAACTGTTTTTTCCCTATTGATTTCCCAAGTTTTTCTTATCCAAATGTTTTCTTTCTTGAAGCCACTATACTTGAGAGATTTCCCAAAATTATTTTTGAAAGGCGACATTGGGTTCAGTTTGCCTCTTCCATCTGCGCATGGAAATGGCATCTTGTTTAGTTAGTTGCAGTTTCACATCTCTATTTCACCACAAAAAGGTGTAAGGGAAAAAAAATCTTTTACATAGTGCCTTTCATAGCCTTGGGGTGTGTCTCAATTATGGAAATGTAATCACTCTAGTAAAGTATACACATGCACCAACAAGT
Source organism: Cetorhinus maximus (assembly GCF_964194155.1). Classification (NCBI taxonomy): domain Eukaryota; kingdom Metazoa; phylum Chordata; class Chondrichthyes; order Lamniformes; family Cetorhinidae; genus Cetorhinus; species Cetorhinus maximus. Next base: position 123,549,842 of record NC_135881.1, on the reverse strand, counting down.
TTGCACACAGCAAGATCTCATAACAGAAATAAAATTAACAGTCAGTCAGAAAATCTGTTTCTGATGCTATCCATTCAAGAATAAATGTTAATCAGGACATTGAGAGAAATCCACTATACTCCTTTGTATTGTGCTATAGGAGCTTTTACATCCACCTGAGAGCAGGAACTTCAGCCATATGCAGACCACAAAGACTGGAAGAGATTCCATAGTGTTCCAAAACCTGTCTGCAGATCCCTGTCTACTAGTTCTTCACAGATCCTCTGTGCTGATGGGTCAACACTATTACCAAGAAAGCCCACGTTTTAAAATAATTGGCAGAGCGTTTTAACCACATCTTCAATCAGCCGCTTTCCATCAATGAAGGAGCAATCAACAGTTTGCCACAGGTTGCCATCAACTGCTCCCTTGACCCTCCCATACTGTTAGAAACACTGACTGCAATCAAACTCCTGTCTGGTGCCAAAGTTCCAGGAGCTGATGCGATCCCAGCTGAGGTCTACAAGGGTGGAGGTCAATGCCTGGTCAAGAAGCCCATTGAACTCTTTTTCAGTTTATTTGGAAGCAAGGAACCATCCTGCAAGAATACAAAGATGCCCCCATTGCTCACCTGTATGTACCAGGAGAAATACCAAGAACAGAACACTGACCTCTACACCATGTTTGTTGTCTTGACCAATGCCTTTGACACAGTCACCCATGGCAGCCTTTCAAAAAATGAGAGAAATTCATCACAGTGGATGATGCTCCATGATGTAATGCTCGTGTGCATCCTGGATGGTGCAAGTAATGTACCATCCTGCTCCATAAAACCTCTGTCTCAATCCCAAGGTTTCGGTCCATGACCAGAACTTGGCAGCGGTGGACAAATTCACTTAGCTCAAAGAGAGAGTGTGTGCTACTGAGATGTCTATATTGACAACTAGACACATGCAAGAATTGCCAATGCAAATGTAGTCTTTGACAGACTTCGAACATTAGTCTGAGAACGAAGAGGAGTCAGTCTTCCTACCAAACATGGGCCCAGATCGCCTGGTCTCCGGATGGTCATTCCCCAGAAAATATGCTAGACAACCCCTTGTAAATCCCAACACATGGACTCTGATGGATTTTTCTGGAAAGTTTCAACTTCCAATGGGCAATTCCCCAGCACCTGGAGCCCTCCAAAAAAGTCTCCCAACTCTTGAGTTAGATTCGGTGACTTAGGAGGGTTAGGGATAGTTACCCAGGAAATGTTAGACAGGAGAAAACCATATCTAACCCCTGGGTAACTATACAACTGCCAACCCCCAACGCTTCAGCTCGCCCTGCTACCCCAAGCATGCTGGCACCCTACCCATTTTACTTTTCACACTTATTCCCTAACATTGAAAAGCAATTTAAATGTCCCAACGCTTTTCACTGTTGGTGAATGAACACTTGCTGAAATAAAGGCAGCCGGTACCCTTAAAAAGGGGGCTTGGCTTGCGCACGCGCACCCCCCCCCACCCCCTCCCACCCAGGGATGATCCTGCATTACGCGAAAGGACTCCCAGAACCAGAATGCTCCACATCTCTGAAGAGGCCTGGTTTGAAAGTCTGGATGGGAAATGTGGAGCTCTGCGTTGAGTTTAAAGAAAATAACAGAATGGCAGTCCGGAGCTCCACATCTGGTGATTTCCACTCATCGGAAGATTTCCCCTTGATGGAGGGATCAATAACCAGGGGGCATAGATTCAAGGTAAGGGGCAGGAGGTTTAGAGGGGATGTGAGGAAGAATTTTTTCACCCAGAGGGTGGTGGGAATCTGGAACTCACTGCCTGAAAGGGTGATAGAGGCAGAAACCCTCATAACATTTAAGAAGTATTTGGATGTGCACTTGCGATGCTATGGCATACAAGGCTATGGGCCTACTTCTGGAAAATGGGAATAGAATAGTTAGGTACTTGTTTGACTGGCGCAGGCTCGATGGGCCGAAGGGCCTTTTCCTGTGCTGTAGACCTCTATGACTCTATTTGTCCCAAGTCTATTGAACAATAGTCCTGCCCTACACATGAGACTTGGACTGTGTATCAGTACCATGCCAAGAAGTTCAACAACTTCCACTTGAGCTACCTTCAGTAGTTTCTGAAGATCAGATAGCAGGACAAAATACCAGGCATACAGGTGCTTAACTGAGCTGGCATGCCAAACGTCCACACCATATTGAGATATACACAGTTGAGTTGGGCTGGTCATGTAGCCAGAATGCTTGATACTTGCTTATTAAAATGAATCTTCTATGGCGAGCTTGGGTCTGGAGTGTGCTCTCCTGGCGGTCAAAGGATGTGCATCAGGGACGCTGAAGGCTTTACTTGCGAGTTTTGATATTGATTCGAGTCTTGGGAGAAGCTCACCCAGGATTGCTGCACTGGTATAACCAAATAAAAAATGGTGGGGCCTTTCAAAGCAAGCGCATATCAGAGGCACAGAGAAAGACCAAGGAGAGAAAATCCTGAGGCAGCAATTTGTCCAAAACTCGATCACCTGTGGTATCCTGTCCTATTTGCAGCAGGACGTTCAGGATGCAGATCTGCCATAGCAGTTACCCATGTACCCGCTGGAACCCTACCAAACACCCCAGATTATGAACATGATCATCTTCACTTCGAAGGCCAAATTACATCCGTTGGGAGAGGACAGATGGGACCTAGGTTTAACTTCTTATCTAAATTTTTGCAGTGGTTGGAGTTTAGTTGTGCTTCTGTCTAGATAGATAGCCACTAGCCATCTGACCTGGAATTCCTGAACAAAAATAAAAATACCTGGAAAAACTCAGCAGGTCTGGCAGCATCTGCGGAGAGGAACACAGTTAACGTTTCGAGTCCGAATGACTCTTCAACGGAACTAAGTAAAAATAGAAAAGAGGTGAAATATAAGCTGGTTTAAGGGGGAGGGGGTGGAACAGGTAGAGCTGGAATTCCTGGTCTGAGGTTTCGTTAATCTTTTAAGTGACAGCTTTGTTTTGTTTCACTGTCTCTTATTTTGATGTGTCCTCTAACACTAGCTTTAGCTGGTGATCTTGAGAATACTTGAGTTTGAATCCCCTACCTACCCATTAGAGGAACCTTTTAAAATTAAGAACTGTTCAGTTGTAGATTTAAAATTTGATTTGCACTTCCTAATTTCCTTTCAAATAAACGTGTACTTATTTTCATGAGGTTTTGTAATACTGAATTAATGCTTCCTCATTTCCTAATAAAAACATTATCTTCAAGCTAAATTAGGCCATATTTCAAAATGATGAATGGGCACTGGATTTACACCACCTCAAAATGTTACACAATAGAATTAGTTTAAATTCAATGCAGTTTCAATTAAAATATCCTGGAATTCCGTACCTACCACAACTATTGAAGCATTATTGTCCCCAAGGTCTGCAGTGGTTTAAGGAGAAAGTCTGTCAATCACCTCAGGACAACCAGGGGTGGGCAATTGGTATGGCTTTGCCAGCCGCCATCATCCACATCCGGGAGATAATTTTTAAATCCCTGGGAAACTTTTTAAAAATAAAAACCTAAAAATCTTAGTCCCAGTGCACCTTGCATGAACTCTGAATAAATTTGATTATCTGTCTGTTCACTTGAATTAGTGAAGAGACAAGATCTGAGATATGTTTTGCTCCTCAACTTTTATCAATCCTTTAATCTTCTATGCATGGTTGTAAAGATGATAAAATGACTTGAGTATTGAGCTCCGAGCTTTGTAATAACATCTGCTCTCCTGTAGGCCTTAACTCATAAAGCTGAATAAAAGACTCTCTTTTATTCTAGCTGGCTTGCAGTTGGTCTAGCATGCATAGTGGGAGCAAATTACAATTTAAAAGCAGCATCACTGTCTTCCTGTTTTCTTTATTTTTAAAGATTCCAGTGCCTATGTGATTTAATGCTTAATTCTAGCATTTGTAAGCATGCTTTTATGATGCTGACTTATCCTTAAAGCGCTTAGTGGGCCAGAACAACGAACAGTTTTTCCATTCTCTTTGCAATTTGCTAACACCAGTTGATTGTTTTTTAGGCTAGAGAAAGAAAGCAGGCTTGCATTTATATAGTGATTTTCATGTCCTTGGGACATTTCAAAAGCACTTCACAGCCATTAAATATAAATAGTGACTACATTTCTAATGTAAGAAATGCAAAGGTAATAAAGCTGTTAGACCATGCAAATCTACTTGAGTCTAATTTGCAAACATTGAACCCATTGTTTTGGCTATTGAAGATGTCAATATTTTTTTTAAAATAATGCTTAACCATGCTATTATGATTTTGGTTTTGTATGGGCAAATTTTAACTAGAGTTTGAGACTGGTAGGGGAGGAGAAAGATAAAAAGGTTTTAAAAACTGATGAAAGAAAGCATAAGAACCTGCTCGGAAGTGAACCGACTTCAAGGGCAAGTCATTCAGGCAGCATTTCTTTTTCCAGCAAACAACTGAATTTGGAGGGAAAAAATCTATACATCTAGGCTTTGACTAGGTTTGTTTTCTCTTCTGGCTGGTGCAATCAGATGCTGTTTTATCAGTTTGTATGTAGGGATCTGTTGGTAACTATTTCTGCATCGAATTTAAACAATCTGATTCCACAAGAAGTAGTAGTATTTTATTTTGTGGTTAGTGCTGTTTGGCCCAAGTTGTTAATACAGTGCTGCAAGTTCACCATCTCCATGCTAGCAGAAAGGATAAAGGAAATTACAAAGAATGTCAGATTAATTGGTTTTTTGTTAGCACTGAGACATGGGAAAGTGTGTATATGTAGTATAAAAATTGTGATCTGAGAAGCTTATTTGTAAACTATATTAGTCAAGTTGCATGTACATAATGACTCTATATTAATTGCAGCAGCAGTCAGAATCTGAGACGGTTCATGTCTTCATCCCTGCCCTGGCTGTAGGCGCAATTATTGGCAAGAAGGGGCAACATATCAAACAGCTCTCTCGCTATGCATCAGCTTCCATTAAGGTAACCATTACATTCCATTGGCATTTGCTTTAACAAACCACTTCAAAAATGGAGATACAAAAGCAAAATATTGCAGATGCTGGAAATCTGAAATAAAATCAAAAAATGGTGCAAATGCTCAGCAGATCAGGCAGCATCTGTGGAGAGTTAACATGAAATGTCATCTCGATCTGAAACATTAACTGTTTCTCTCCACAGATGCTGCCTGACCTGAGCATTTCCAGCAATACTTTATATTAAAAATCAAGATATTCAACAAAGCAATTTGCAATCATTTGAAATGCTTGCAGAATATTTTCAGTTTATTGCTTAATTTAATATAGGCAAGTGTTTTTATTTTGTTTTTGCCAATGTACTTCTTTATAACCTGAGTATTAAGATTCCCTACTAGATCCCATTACTTGATCGTCCTCCTTTATTGGGCCACTGTGTAAATATCATTAAGCTATGTTGAATTTAGTCGTTTATAATGTGGGCCTGATCGCAATTTTCTTCGCTCCACCTGTGGCGATCAGGCCTTCAGTTACCTTGGTTCTAAATTCTGGAATTCTCTCCTTAAACCCTTCTGCCTATATATCTCTTTAAGACACTCCTTTAAAACTGGTCTCTTGCTACCTTTATGGTCACCTGCCCTCGAATATCTCCTTACATGTACATATGTTGCTGCTGGGTATCTTTTAAATAGAATTGTGCTTTATTTCAACCCCGTCTTTGAGCATTCACGTCAATTTGCTGCATGCACAGAGATATACCAGCTAAAATGTGAAAATATATGGGTAACTAATTAATGTTGATTTTTGTGATTCGAATTGAACAAGTTTAATCAGGTAAATTATATTCCATACTGTAATTATAAAGTATATATGATTGTGGGAGAAATGAATTTAATTCTGGCAAATAGAATTCTTCAATGCGGGTGATTTTGTAATTAATTTAATCAAAAAATTAAAGAGTAATGTCATTGAATGTCATGGGGAAGTGCTTAGATTCTCTGTTGGAGATGGTCATTGTCTGCCATTTATGGCGTGAATGTTATTTGCCACTTATCAGCCCAAGCCTGAATGTTGTCCAGGTCTTGTTGCATATGGATAATGACTGCCTCAAGTGGAGAAAAGATTCTTTGCAGGGAAAATAACATGAAACTTAAGGTGGAAGAAAGAATTGAGAAGTAATTTTGTGTTGGTTGATTCCTCTCTGAATGATCATTCTTTAATTTAAAGGTATTATTGGTATTCATAAATGTTATATTGCAGATTGCTCCTGCAGAAGGCCCAGATGCTAAGCAGCGAATGGTGATCATCTCAGGGCAGCCTGAAGCTCAATTTAAGGTAAATTTTTAGAAATTGAGTTTGCTCTGGAATAGTATAAAACAGCATCAAGAAGTGCCCTTTATGCATCAGGGTGTCTCTTGAACTGCATGCAATTCCAAGTCAGATTTGCGTACCAGATGCAATCTATGCTTCATGCACAAGCTCAATAAATGTTAATATAAAGCTAAGATGAGATACATGGGAACACCACCACCTGGAAGTTCCCCCTCCAAGCCACTCGCCATCCTGACTTGGAAATATATCGCCGTTCCTTCACTGTCGCTGGGTCAAGGTCCTGGAAATACCTCCCTAAAAGCACTGTGGGTCTACCAACGTCACATGGACTGCAGCGGTTCAAGAAGGCAGCTCACCACCGCCTTCTCAAGGGCAATTAGGGATGGATAATAAATGCTGACCTAGCCAGTGACGTCCACATCCCATCAATGAATAAAACAAAATTAGCTGTGGTGGTGGGGAGGAATTAGAACCTGCTGGCTGTCAGAAATTTTTATTTTAAGATTTCAGTGCGCTCATTGGAACAAAACAATATAAATATGTACCCTCAATCAGCTGAACATTGAATATGTTACTGATCTGAGCCCTTCAGATTCTGTAATGGTCAAGGTTGTGGCAGTCACAGTGGTTTAATTTGCATATTCAGTTTCACCTTTGATTTTAATGGAGTTGGGCAATGATAAATAGTTGTTGAATAGTTTTGTTGAACATCTTTATAGAGCAATGCTGAAGTCCCAGCAAATTATGACCTAGAATACATAATGCCATAAATTACTGGCATAACAATTTCCTGGAATTTCTGCAGCATAATAATGGCAAATGCTTTAGCTGAAACAAGTTCTCAGTAAGTTCAGCCCATGTTCTATTCAAAAGTAAGAGCTAAACTTTCTGACCATTGGGCTAAATTTTCCACTTGTGGTTACTGAATTTTAAAAATTTTTTAGATTATTTTCATGGAAATATTTTAATGTCAGAGTGGCAAACAAAGGCTCGGTTCTTGAATGGGGACTGTTACAGTTGGATAATATTTTGTTCTTCAGGCTCAAGGAAGAATCTATAATAAACTGAAAGAGGAGAACTTCTTTGGACCCAAAGAAGAAGTGAAATTAGAGACCCATATTAAAGTGCCAAGCCATGCTGCTGGTAGAGTTATTGGGAAAGGAGGTAAAACGGTAAGTCTGGGTTGTAGTGGCATGTATCCTTTGGCTCATGGAGTAAATCCGCTTTTATATTTTTGTAGTCTAAGATATAAATGAGGGTATGCCATTTATCTGCCCACTATGCAAGTTTTATATGCCATCTTGTAATTTGATGAAGTCTTACATGCTATACCCCACAGTTTGGTGGTGTCTGAAAATTTCAAAATCATGTCTTCCTGTGTCCAAATCTTTTTATAAATCCACACAGTAATTTTGATTATATCCTGTGTCTGGAATTTTCTCATCTAATCTTTTCAGCAAAGCTCTGGTATATTTTCTACCAGTAACATGGGGATAACTGTTCTAAGGGGGTCCTCAGATTAGTTCAATCTCTGTGGAGATAGGAATTACATTATTCTCCACTCCTCCAACACTTCCTTTTTCTGCTTCATTTTATATATGGATACTCGTGTATGTGCTATTTGAAATAATATTTTTAGGATCCTTATAGTTGGACCATCACTTGGAAATGTTTTGAAATATAAATATTTTTGTATGTATGTATATATGCTTGTGAGTAATTTCATTTTTTTAAAAGGTAAATGAACTACAGAACCTGACCAGTGCAGAAGTAGTTGTTCCTCGTGATCAGACACCAGATGAAAATGACCAGGTTATTGTGAAAATAACTGGTCACTTCTTTGCAAGTCAGGTAAGATGTTATAACTGCCTTAATTGATACATTCCTGATAATTAATGACTTGCATATTGCTACTGTCCACTTTTGACCACAATACACAAGCTCGTCAACCTTTGGTAGGAATGTTTCTGTGTACACAGGGAACTGAAAGTGGTTCAAGATGTTGCTTCACTTTCAACATTTTTATGGTGGTAACTCTACAGGGACAGTTGAATCCTGTTCCAATATATCTACCTGTTTATTTCCAACTTCACCTTGAGAGATTTGGTCCAATTTGACAATTTTGTTCAATTGTGTTGAATGGTTGGTGGCAGAGAGATTGTTCTGAAGTAAAGTGCAGATCAAGCTGGATGAGTTCTTTCTTCCAATCACTAGCAGTTTTTAAAAAAATTCAGACGTTGGGATTATTGCTTAAACCTGCACCAAAGGTCAGGGAGAGAGGATAAATGTATAAAATCTACAATTTGAAAACAATTTAATTATGTTTAAAAAGTGTAAATGGCATCTTTCCTTTGATTTTAATGTAAGGCAATTTGTAAAGATCATTCCTTGAAGTGTTTTCAGATGACTATCCAGTGTCGGTATGCTCAATGGGTAGCCTTCTTTCCTCTAACAAGGTGTAAGTTCAAGTCCCATCCCAGAAACTTTAGTACAAAAATTTTTGCTGACGCTCCAGGGAAGTACGAAGGGAATACTGTGCTGTCAGAGGTATTCAGATGAGCTGTTAAACAGGCTCCATCAGCACTTGCAGGTGGACATAAGAAGGGGAGGCGAGTTATCCCCAATGGCCTGGCTAATATTTACCTCTCTGCCAAAATCTGTCTCAAATTCTGGTCGTTATCACGTTGCTTGCTGTGCAAAAATTGGCTGTCATGTTGCTACATTGCAACAGTGACTACACTTCAATCTGTATTGGTTGTAAAACTCTTTGGGATGTCTATGTACCTGCAAGCCTTGTCTCTTTTTCTCTCCTGGCTAGCCACTCACCCTGCTGGACTCCCTCTCTTATCCAGTCCTCTGAGAGACAATTCCTCCTCAGCTCTGTCTTAAATGGGAGACCACTTATTCTGAAACTGTGACCCCGGTTCTAGATTCCCCCATGAGGGACAACATCCTCTGAGCATCTGTGCTTTTGAGTCCCCTCAGAATCTTTTATGTTTCAATAAGATCACCTCTCAATCTTCTAAACTTCAATGAGTACAGGCTAAACTGCTCAGCCTTTACTCCAAAGACAATCCCTTCATCCATCTTAGGAATCAACATAGTGAGCCTTTTCTGAACTACCTTCAATTCAGGTATAGCCTTCCTTAAATAAGGAGACCAAAACTGTACACAGTGCTCTGGGTGTGGTCTTGCCAACGCTCTGTACAGTTGCAGCAAGACTTCCCTACATTTATACTCCATCCCCCTTTATGGCCAACATTCCATTTACCCTTCTAATTATTTGCTGTACCTGCATGCTAACCTTTTCGGATTCATGCACAAGGACACCCAGATCCCTCTGTAGCACAGCATTCTGCAGTGTGTCTCCATTTAAAAAGTAACCTGCATTTCTATTCTTCCTACCAAAGTGGATAACCTCACATTTCCCCACATTATACTCCATCTGTCAATTTATTTTCCTACTCACTTAACCTATCTATTGTCCTTTGCAGACTCTTTGCACCCCACCCCCGCCCCCCCAACCCTCACCTTGCTTTCCTACCTTTCCTAGTATTATCAGCAAATTTGGCTGCAATAGGCTTGGTCCCTTCATCCAAGTCATTAATGTAGATTGTAAATAATTGAGGCCTCAGCACCAAACAGATTGCAAATGCTGCTACAAATCTCATTAGATCTTTTGGTTTCCCAGTATTTCTGGTATGCTTTTTTTGTGTCTTCCACTGCAAAGACAGAGAGACAAAGTATTTGTTCAACATTTCTGCCATTCCCTTTACAATTTTTCCTGTCTCGAGCTCTAAGGGACCCATGTTTACTTTCACTACTAGAACTAGGGGCCCCAGCACTGATCCCTGTTGGCAGCCCACTTTACAGTTTGAGAATCTGAAAATCACCCATTTATCCCAGCTCTGTTCACTTTTAGTCAGTCAGTTTGACTTCCATTGTATCGTCTGTCTCAATACAGCAGCTGAAGTCTTCATCTGAAACATTTCTTTTAACGTTAGCTAATTCTCAATTAATCTGCATTTCATTGAGAAATAAAACGTCAGTGGGAAAAATGACCTATGCGTGGCTAGCTAAAGAGGTTAAGAATAGTGGTGGGTTAAAAGGAGAGGTTTATAGTATTGCTAAGAGTAGTAAACCTGAGAATTGGGTAAGTTTTAGACACCAGTAAAGGATGATCAAAAAATTGATAGAGGAAGAAAATAAGAATGTGATAGAATGAGCAAGAAATATAAAAACAGATCACAAAAGCTTCTACAAACATGTAAAAGGAAGAGAATAATGAAAGTAAATGTGGGTCCCTTAAGAGCCCAAGACAGGGGATATTGTAATGGGGAATAAGTAGATGGCCGAAACGTTAAACAAATATTTTGTGTCCCTGTTGTCTTAGAAGACACGAAAAGCCTACCAGAAATAGTGGGAAATCAAGGTTCTAATGAGATTGAGGAAGTTGAAGTAATTAATATTAGTAAAGGAAAAAGTGCTGGAGAAATTAATGGGACTGAAAGGCGACAAATCCTCTAGACCTGACGGCCTACAGGGTTCTTAAAGAGATGGCTACGGAGATGATTGATGCACTGGTTGTGACTTTCCAACATGCCAAGATTCTCAAATGGTACCAGTGGATTGAAAGGTATCAAAAACAGCACTGCTGTTCAAGAAAAGAAGTGGGAGAGAAAAATTGGGAACTTCAGGTCAGTTAGCCTGACATCAGTTGTCAGGTCACTGCTGGAGCCTATTAAGGAAGTGGTAACAGGGTACTTAAAAAATCATAGTATGATCAGACAGAGTCACCATAATTTTATGAAAGGGAATTCGTGCTTGACAAAATTTATTTCTTTGAGGGTATAACTAGCTGGGGTAGGTAAAGGGGAACCATTGGATGAATATTTGAATTTTTAAAACATTTTTGGTGAGGTGTCATAAGAAAAGTTGTTGCAAAAGGTGAGATGAGGCTGATGGGGTTGCTATTAATGTATTTGTATAGATAGAGGATTGGTTAAAGGACAGAAAACAGTATGAATAAATCGGTCATTTTAAGTTGGCAGGTTGCTGGAGGGCTGTCACAGATCCATGCTGGAGCCTCAGCTATTTTAATCTATACTAATGACTTATTTTAATCTATACTAATGACTTAGACAAAGGCACTATGTGTAATGCATCCAAGTTTGCTGACAATATAAAGCTAGGTGGGAAAGTAAGCTGTGAGGAGGATACAGAGGTTGCAAGGTTGCAAAGAGATATTGACAGGTTAAGCGATTGGGAAGAAGTGATAGATGGAGTATAGTATGAGGAAATGTGAGGTTATTCACTTTAGGTGGGAAAATAGAGAAATTAATGTTTCTTAAATGGTGAGAAACTGTTAAGCGGTGTTTGGAGGGATTTGGGTATTCTTGTACAAGAATCAGAGTTATCAAATAAGTACAGCAAACAATTACAAGGGCACATTGTTGGCCTTTATTGCAAGGGGGTACATGAGTAAGGAAGTCTCACTGCAATTATAAGAGGGTGTTGGTAGGACCACGCCTGGAGCACCGTGTTCAGTTTTGGTCTTTGTAGACATGGAAGGATATATGTGTCTTGGAGGGGTGCAATGAAGATTCGCTGATGGATCAACTCTCATCCCAGGGATCAATGAGGAGAGATTTAGCAGAAAGGGTCTCTACTCTGGAGTTTAGAAGAATGAAAGGTGATCTCATTGAAACATACAAGATTCAGAGGCTGTATCCCCTGGCTGGAGAGTCGAGAACGAGGGACGTAGTCTCAGGATAAGAGGACAGCCATTTCAGACTGATATAAGGAGGAAGTTTCTCACTTGAGGGTTATGAATCTTTAATCCGCTACCCCAAAGGGCTATGAATGTTCAGTCCTTGAGTTTATTCAAGGCTGCTGAGATCAATGGATTTTTGGACTTTAAAGGAATCGAGGGATATAGGGAAGAGGCGTGAAAGTGGACTTCAGGTTAAGGATCAGCCATGCTCTTTTAAAATGTTTGAGTGGGCTCAAGTTGGCTTGCTCCTGATTATGTTCTTGTTCATTTTAATGCAGTGCATCCTGGACCAGCCTCCATTTTCCACCCTCCATAAAATTGAACTCATCTAAAGCTCTGCTGCTATATTCTGACTCCACTTGGCCCAGTTTACCAATTCACAAATCCCCCCCATGTCCTTGCCATTAGCCATCTCTGTAATCTCTGAGAACTCTGTTCCTCCAATTCTGCCCTCTCTGCATCCTTGATTTCCCTTGCCTCTTCATTGGCAGCCATGCCTTCAGTTGTCTAGGTCCTACGGCCTGGAATTTCATCCCTTAACGTCTCTGCCTCTCTCTCTTGCCACACCTCCTTTTAAGATGCTCCTTAAAACCTACCTCTTTTACCATGCTTTTGGTTACTTATTATCTACTTTATATGGCTTGCTGTCACATTTTGCTCCTGCGAAGCACTTGGGACAGTTTACTATCATAAGGTAATATTATGAGTACTTCAGTCTCTCTTGCATAGGACAAAAGGACACAAGTTACTTACAGATGAAGGTGGCTATTTGGCCAATGTTTGTTGATCTGTTTAGATTCTTCCCATTGTAGCATCTTATTGAATCCTGAATGATTCAAGCATTTCCACTTCTATTACTCTAACTGGGAGTCTGTTGTTTGTTCACTCTATTGGGGAGAATCTCCTGATATTGGTCACATATTTTATTTGTTTAAACCTGTCCTATCTTGCAGCTAAACTCAAATACTCCGATATAGTAAGAATATTACTTTGTATCCTCTACATCCCCTATTTGACTTGAGAGGCAAGAAAGGACTTGCATTTTTATACCTTTTCACATTCTTGAGATGTCCAGAGAACTCCACAGGCAGTAAATCCTTGTGTATGTGGCTTTTAAGTCCCTGCATTATTTCTGCTTATGTCATTTATTTCTATGTGGCAACATGTTGACAAGATGACCATCCTGTACACATAGTCTTTTAAAACACAATTATTTTTCCTGAGCAAAGACTCCCTGAAAATACAATCTCTTTCTGGCCTTCAAGTTGCACCTTTGTTTAGGCTATCTAGCTATCGTGTTTTTTGACACCTTGGGTAAGATTTTAATTCATTCAAAACCTACCTGCTTAACACAGTTACAATTGGGTCTCTTGTTTCCATCTGTAGTGTTTAAAAAGTGCCTGGTATCTTTTCATTATTGTAATCACTTGGGCAGCTTCACAAGCTCTTATATTTTTTGCTTATACTAGCCCCATTCCCTTGATTGCTCTCAGCCCTTGTCTCCATATCCTGACAACTTTGTCCTGGAGTGTACTGGTCTTCAGCTTGGCTTGCTTTCAAGATCAGATGTTAGTCTGATCATTTCACTGGCCTTTGCCATGAACCTCTAACTTTTGTTTACCCATTACATTTTTTTAAAGCTTGCTGAACTAATAAAAGCATCTCTCCCATCTTGATTCTAATTTTCAGCCATTCTTTTTTTTAAAAGTCTTTTTGCTCCCATTTTATTCTCTAGGCGGCTTGCTTTTCCAAAACTACTTTTGGGAACCGCTTTTTAATTTTTACTTCACATTTGGCTTGTCTTGTGTTTTGCCTATCCTATTCCCTCAGTTGTTCACTTTCTTTGTTTTTTTTTCTCCAGTGCCCCCTTCAATATTTCCATTTAACTTTACTGTAGCTGACATGACCATGTTGAAAATACATAATACTGTCTTTTTCAATTAATTCCTGCTCCCCTTTAAATTTGCCTGATGCCTGAAAGGGCTGTGTCTGAGGTTTGGGGAGAGAAACTCACCATAGTGTATTTGTCTTTGGCATCTGTGCGTCCAGTGTTTTAAAAATAAATGAGTGAGGAAACGTTCTTGGGAAGTAGCATGCCAATGACCTGGAAGCCCTCTGATATAAACTAGGAAGTAAATTTTAGACTGATGTCAAGAAATTATTCATGGTCAACATATAGAGTGGATTTCTGGGTAGAATAATGAAGGTAAATGAATTATTTAAATAATGTGATAATGGGAGGGCTGAAGAGATAATACTGTGTGGAGTCTTTCTGCATAGGTGAGCTATAATGACCAGATTGCCTTCCTCACCAACACTCCTCTTGTGATTTTTGTGAATTTCCCAGTGATACAATTTCTTCACGTGTCTCATCCCAAATAGGTGCCAGCTCTCACATTTGAGTATATTCTTAAACATTCATCTGGATCTCATCTTGTCCTGTCTTCTCTATCCTTAAATGGAACAGTGTTAAAACTGTTTGTTTCTTCCTTTTTCATGCTAAACACTTACGGTGGAATTTTCCATCCCGGCTGGCGTCAGGCGTGTTCGGCCGTGTGAGCGGATAATATGGCAAGAAGGCCAAAAATTGGTTTCACAACATTGTGAAAATAGTCTGTGATCATCTGCTCAGCCCATCGATGGTGCAGAACATCAGGAAGCTCATTGTAATACATCTGCATATCATTATAAGGCCAGCCGACTGAAATCATCCCCCCACTGGAGCATCCACAAACAACTTGCTAAACCTGGCCATGGAGTAGTCACTGATGGAAGTGCTCACAGCCCCTTGCAATGTCGTCATCCTGGTTTGGACCAGTCTCCCCCATGGTTCAAGCTAACAGTGCAACCTTGTAGTGCGGGTTAGGAGAATGTCTGCGCCTGAGCTGAGAGCACAGCCTGTAGTCCAATGGGCAAAGCTGCTGCCAATCAGTCAGGTGGAGTGGGGCGGAGGTGGGTTGGGTTTTGGGCAGCCATGCAGGGCACTAAACTCTGGCCATCCAAGTGGTGGCCAGCACTCAAGTTAATCCACACGTCTCTCTCTCTTTCATCCTGCAGGAGGAGTATATCAGGATCGTGGAGCCTGGTGAACTAACTGTATGCTTTGTGGCTTACAGAGCGCAAAAAAGACAGAAGAGAGTGACTGAGGCTCCTGGCTGCGCAGATGGAAGAGCAGCAACCTCAGGAAGAAGGTGCGGCTGGTGCACCCACACATGCCACCGAAGAGCCATAGCTATCGCTGGTCGTTGCCATATAGACCCAGGGTCTGTAGATGCCGCCTTTCATTCCTGCAGATGACTGAGAACTGGTGTCGCCGAAGACTGCGCATGTCTAGGGAACCGGTCAGCCGTATCTGCCAACTACTGCAGGATTTGGCGACATGGAGGGCATCCACTGCCTGTGGCTGTGAAATTGACTGCAGTGCTCAATTTTTATGCCAGTGGCTCCTTTCAGGGCTCCACAGGTAGCCTCTGTGGAATATCACAAGCCTCCACCCACAAATGCATTCAGTGAGGTCATGGATGTCATCTTCACGAGGGTACAGAACTTTGTGCGTTTCAACCGGGACCAGGAGAGCCAGGATGCAATAGCGATTGGATTTGCCCAGATCTCTGGGTTTCCCACAGGTGCAGGGTGCGATCGACTGCACTCACATGGTGCTCAGATCTCTGTCGCAACACGCGGTCAACTTTGTCAACTGCAAGGGCTTCCATTCGCTGAATGTGCAGTTAGTGTGCGACCACCACAAACGCATCCTGCAAGTCTGCGCATGGTTTCCAGGAAGTGTCTAAGACTCCTACATTCTCAGTCACTTGCAGGTCCCTGACGTCTTCCAGGGTTGACACAGGTTGCAGGGATGGCTCCTCGGGAACAAGGGCTATCCACAGAGGTCGTGGCCTCAGACAGCAGCAGAGCAAAGGTGTAATAAGTTTTATATTGCAACTCACAACGTGGTGGAGCAGGCCATCAGGGTGCTGAAAATGAGGTTCCAGTGCCTGGACCAGTCTGATGGAGTCCTGAAATATAGTCCACAGAGGATGTTACACATTGTCGTCACCTGCTGCA
Source organism: Cetorhinus maximus (assembly GCF_964194155.1). Taxonomy (NCBI): domain Eukaryota; kingdom Metazoa; phylum Chordata; class Chondrichthyes; order Lamniformes; family Cetorhinidae; genus Cetorhinus; species Cetorhinus maximus. Next base: position 123,533,706 of record NC_135881.1, on the reverse strand, counting down.
CCCTTTACAGCCTAGCGCTGCAATGGGGAGAGGAGATGCAGGAGCTGGAGGTCTCCTCTAATGAGGAGGACGTTGACAGGGATGAGGGTGAGGAGGTCCTCACCCTCTAAGGTGACAATGTTGGTGATGAGGCCCTCGTACTAGCTAGACGAGGCAGGTACACTCGTGAGGCCCTCATAGCTGCTAGATTTGTGGAGGATGATGATGACATGCAGTGAAAAAAACCCCATAGATTCTCACATTGCATCTATGAACGTTTGACTCCAGTGTGGCTAATGGCAGCACACAAACCCTCTGTGATAAGGCTCCCATCATGGAGACTCAATGGAGGCCCTAATAGTTGCTCGATTGCAGGAGGATGATGACGATATGCAGTATGGACACTCCGTTGATCTTCACATAGCCTCTGAGAATGTCTGACTCCTGTCTGGCTGAGGGCAGCTCGCTTGCGCTCCATGATCAGGGTCATATCATGGAGACACAGCCATGAAACTATAAAAGCGGCTGATCCTTTGTCTGCCTTCAGCACCTAACTTCTTCAGGAGCACAGTGTCACAGGTCACATGCTGAAGAGATGGGAGCCAGTCCCATCTTAAAGGTGCTGAGAGCACATCAAGAGAATGATGGAACGCTGTGACGCCTGCCCGCTACATTCTGGCAGCAATGACCAGCACCGTCAAGGTGCAGGCATCAGTAATGTGTCCAGGGAGTGAGAGGTTGGACCGTCACTGGTCTGAAGGCTGCCCAAAGCACAGGGATGAGGCTCTGGACTGAGACACCTGCCTTTTTCTTGTGCAGAAAGGTTTCACATCTGACTGACACGAACACTGCTTATCAGAACAAGGAGCCACGAGCAAGGAGACATTCTTGGGAGTTTATTGACAATAGTGAACTTTATGTACAAGTGATTAATACCCGCGCCCAGACTGTGCAACTACATCTTCTTAACCTTCCCAACGTTGCTGCTACATCTTGATGCTCTGGAGGTCCCTGGCCTGATTTCAGGGTCCTGCTCTAAGGCAGTGGCGGCACCCTCAACCTGTGTAGCTGCTGGGGTCACAGCAAGAGGGGATTCGGGTGGCCGGACCCTTCTGGACTCACCAAGTGGATGGCCCTGGGGTGTGCACCTGTTGATCCCCCTCCCTATGAGGGCCCCAGGCCGACTCCTTGAGAAGGGGTAGCTGGGAGTAAGATACAGTTGCCCGGCACCCACCTCGCGTACACACTGGAGGCCAACTATGGCTTCAATGATGGATAAAAGCAAAATACTGCAGATACTGGAAATCTGAAACAAAAACAGAAAATGCTGGAAAAACTCAGCAGGTCTAACAGCATCTGTGGAGAGAAAAACCGAGTTAACATTTCGAGTCCGAATGACTCTTTTTAGTGATGGAGTTCAGCCCACACAGCAGTGCAGGATCAATGTCCTGGACCAAGTTCCCCATGGCACCGGTGTGGGTGAGCGCTGAGATGGGTCTTCAATGAAGGTGCCTTCAGATTCCTCAGGTTACTTCGGGGCTTAATTGGAGGCCCTAGGGCTCCATCACCTGTTTCCCAGGTGTGCCTGCAAAAGCAAGGAGAGAGAATTTGTACATGGCAGTGGCCTGTGAAACAGGACACATCATTCAGTCTGGTGGATGTTGCATTGCTGGATCCTCACTCTGTGGAGCAACGCCGACCTCACCTTCAGCACAGGACCAGTCCAAATCCTCGCCGGCCAGCTGGATGGCTCTGTTTTCAACATCCGTGAGGACCTGGATTTCAAGAATTCCTCCACCAGTCTGCGACTTCTCCATCTTGATGTGTGCCAGCTTGTCCTACATGAATAGAGATGGAGAGGGTGTACACAGGGTGCCTACCAGGTCCGTTGATAAGTATGCCTGGCCTGTGTGGGTGGTGAGTGGTCGCATGGATGGGCTGAGGACAATGATGGTGAGTGTGAGTGTGTGAATGGTGATGTCCCTTGAACTGGCAGTGAGTGAGGGCCTTGAGAGAGTGTGATGGGTTTGTGTATGTGTGTATTTGTTGAGAGTGAGAAGAGTGACTTAGCCTGGCGGAACCAAGATCATATTCTTTTGCAGGGTGTTGGCACTGATCACTGCAGCCACCGCCTCCCAAGCCAAATGCATGATGTTGCTGACCATCCTGCGGCCAGAGCAGGGGTAGAGGACATCACAGCAGACCTCTACTGCATGCAAAATGCATTCCAGGGACACGTCTTTTTGCCTTTAGAGGCCATTTCTTCCATGCAGCAGCCGTGAGTTGGAAGCACTGAGAGGTGTGTGCGCGGTTGCACTTTAAATATGGTGCCCGGCGTGATGAAGCGGTGAGGTGATGTCCATCGAAACAGCATGTTTCCCTGGAATGCATAATTAATTCTGTGGGTTTGAGAAGTCGCCATTGCAGCCGGCAGGTAAAACTTCCTTCTTCCCACCTGCTACTGCACCTAGTGCAAATGTAGGACAATTCTGCCCCTAGTTTCCCTCCACTCTACTCCTGAGTACCCAAATACGGTAGATTTGATTGCAGATCCCATATTTGGGGAGTCTATTCTTCCACGTCATATTCCTTAAAAAGGTACAATAGATTATCTCTTTCCCTTACTCCACCACCCCCTCCGATTTATCAATAGCCTTTAATCTGTAGCAATGTTTCTGCCTCTGTCTACTTTTATCATTGCTATTATGGTAAGTGCTCTTCTGAAGTCTCACCTTTTTGATTTTTAAGCTCCAAGCTACTCTATACTCTGACTGCTCTTCCACCTCTATGGATCCTTATTTTGTTGAGATTCCTCACCAGGCTCTTACTCTAACTCATTTTCCTGAATGTTAAAACTGTAAAACTCCAACCTCCTGTCTGTCCTCTTTCAAACTTCATGCTTTTGAAACCTATGGGTGGTATAGTTTAATCACTAAGTTTTTTTTTTAAGCTACTCTTTCAACAATGGCGTTTTGTGTCTCCATCACAATTTCTTATTTTGGAAGAAACTCTGCAAAAAGATGGTTTACAAAGGTTGGGGGAGGGGGTTAGATCAAAGTTTTAAAATTGTGTATTTTTAACCTGAATTTTCATCATTTATAGGTGTAGATTTGTGGAGAGACTAGAGAAGCTAGGATTGTTCTTAAAGTAGAAGATTAAGAAAGGCATTAAAATCATTAAATGTTTTGATAGAGTAAATAAAGAGAAATTGTTTCCACTAGCAGAAGGAATGGTTACAAATGAACGTATATTCGAGGTAAAAAAACAAAAATACCTGGAAAAATTCAGCAGGTTTGACGGCATCTGCGAAGAGGAATACAGTTAACTTCTGTTGAAGAGTCATATGGACTCGAAACGTTAACTGTATTCCTCTCCGCAGATGCTGTTAGACCTGCTGAGTTTTTCCAGGTATTTTTATTTTTGTTTTGGATTTCCAGCATCCACAATTTTTTGCTTTTATCGTAGATTTGAGGTAATTGGCAAAAGAATTAAAGGTGAGGTGAGAATTTTTTTGTAGAGTTAGCATCATTATCTGGAATGTGTTGCCTAAAAGGGTCATGGAAGCAGATTCAAAAGTAACATTCAAAAGTGAATTGGATAAATATGTGGAGGAAAGAAAATTGCGTGGCTATGGAGAAAGAGATAGAGATTGGGATTAACTCGCTATACAAATATGACAGGCCAAATGGCCTTGTTCTATGATTTACAACATTTTAAAATATGACTTGAAGGTGAATCTATATTTTATTTATGCTCCAAATCATCTATTGATTAGGTGGAAGAATGTGCTAGAAGTTTTGTATATAATTAAGGTTTCAATATGTCTGTTTATACTGTAGTTCACAGATCTTTCGTTATTAGCCTTAACTTTGATTTTTACTAATTCCTTTTAGGGTGGGAGAATTCAAAACTTGCACATTCTACTTTGATTAAATGAGGCTTGAGTGCAGTGCAAAATTTGTGAAAATTGCTTACAAAAATTAACTAACTTCTCTGTTGACATGCAGCTTGCTCAGCGAAAAATTCAAGACATTTTGATTCAAGTAAAAAGACAACAACAACAGAAAACAGTGCAGAGTGGACAGCCCCAACCACGAAGAAAGTAAAAGGTTCAGGATCTCCAATCTACCACAGAGACAGATGCCAGACCAAAGAGAGAGAGAGACTGTGTAATCACAGGCAGTTAAACCTGTCGCTAATAAAGAAGCATATGTTCCACCTTCCCCAGTCACCTTTATTGAGGACTAGGCAACCTATGAACTCTGTCTTTGTGCGAATGTATTCTTTAGGCGTTCAAGAAGAAACCTTGTGAAACCCAGCTTTAAATAAGGCCCTTTCACTTCCCTTCTTTTGTTCGAATTTCAAAACTTTATATTGCCTTGTTAGCTTTCCCAAAATTCTTAGATCTGTTGGGTTTAATGAAGCTTTCTCTTCTAATTTTTCACTGATTACAAAAAGGCATTGCTCTTATAGTTCGAATCATTATGAAACCTTGAGATTTTTTTGGGGAGGGACTAAGGGAGTTGGCAAGATTGAGGCATCTGTCCCAACATGCAAAATGGCTTTTTTAAATTGGGTTGTTTTACAAAGATTACTAGAATACTGCCATTAGAACCTAAGGGAAGTGTTGAATGGTGTTGGCCAGGCATGAATTGATCATGTATTTTACTAAACTACCTCAGGCATTTAGTACCTCAATTGTTCCTTTTTTCTGCTTATTTTGTATACTTTATAAAAGTAATAGTCAAGCATTTTATTTTTTTAATAAAAAAAGTAAAATTTGATCAGCTAAAAGCCAGGAGCACTACAGAGAAAAATACAGATGTAAATGTGTTGCTTCTAGCTGCTGGCTGATGGGAGTATTCGATAAATGATACTTGCCTCAGTTTTCCTGAGGTCCACAACACCATCATTTGATCAAAATTCTGTGAATGTTTGAGACGCCGAATGATGCCAATATATACTAATAGCAGCAATGCCATTTTTTTTCTTCTTAAGATAGGATGAAAGTGTTTATTTCCTATTTTTGATTGATGGTACTTTTGGGAACAAAACAAGGAAGTGATGGCAAGAGGCTGGGGTTGGGGAAAGAGGCTGCAAAATGGATTAGCTTTTAGTATAACTGGGTAATTTTAAATGCATGGACCCTTGGTGCCTTTGACCATCACTGCATCTTGATGCATAATGACACAGTGTTTGGACTTGGCCATTTTGTTCAAAGAGCAAGCTTCATCTTCAATTACTGGTAGAGCTATTAGATCTGTCTGGGTGCATTTTGGCAGACTTTGCTAGAGTGAACTCTGAATATATTGAACCACACATTTTGATCACCATAATGGGGAGAAAAAGTCAAATGCTGTTTGCTCATTCTAAAGTTGTTGAAAAATAAGAGTTTACATATGCAGCTACTGTAGTGGGCTACACTAAGTCATGGGAGACGCTGTTAGTTTGAACGCCGTCTTTCCTCTGAGCTTAATCAAAATGCAGCAGGGTTTATGCACATTCTACAGGTAACCAGTATAGCAATAAATACATTAATGGCCAGATTGATAGCCACAAAATACTTTTGTTCTCCCCTCCTTCTCCCACCGAATGTAGTCTGAACAGAATAAGCTAAAATAATTAATTTGTGGTAAAGTTGAAATGCTCCAGTCAATTTCCTGAGTGCACCCAATTTCCATCTACCTCAGTGCTTTAAATGAAGGCAGTGCATATTTAGTGCATAAACACTGCTGTGTGTGTGTGTGTGGTCTGAGCAGAGCCATGCTATTACCTCTGAACCTTTTTTGTGATTTTTTTTTGTGCATGAGATGATCAGAATCATCATGCTGCACTGAAATAGAGGGGCACAACTTGGCAAAACCATTTACTTCATCAATTTTTGATCTACCTCTTAGATACATTTGAATTAGAGGCATTTCTGCATAGGATAGGTTGATAATTTTTCCCAAAGATCATTTTTTGTACAGGTTAGACAATTTAAAAATGGTCTGGTGTGTTTTTGCCTACATATATTCATTACTAATTAAAAATTCTCAAAGCTTATGTTGTAGCTTTAGCAAAATGGATTAATTCTCATTCTTTTGACAGAGTGACTTCTCCATGTAGAGTTAGAAATGTTTTCTTACATTGATAAAATTACTGAACTACAGAAGGTCATTTAATAGCTTAAATGAATTGACGTGAGGCTGAAAGGTCAGAGCCCACTTTTTTGTTGCAAGTAACATTTGATAAAATTGATTTACCATGTTTTTTGGTTTAATTGCTGCATTTACATTGCCTGATCTGCTGCTGTTATATCATTAATTTTCTGGTCTATATAGCAAGATTGGTATTTTGGAAATATTGGCATTTAGGTGAAGGTAGTTCTGTAAACGGAAGTGATACCAGCAAAAATAATTTGGCTCACTTCCCTTTCATTTAAATACTGTGCCCCCAATGCAGCCCCACTTGTCAAATGCCTCTGTATGAAATAAAAGAATTTAGCTCCTATGTGATTATGTCTTCAAGATATTCAGCAAAATTGCATTTTCTCATTACAGTAGTTGAAATAAGTATATTAGAGGGTAGTTTCATTGCTGTGGCTTGGCAATTGTTTATAAACACATGACAAACTAACAATTTCATATATAACCCCTTGACACAATTAATATTCATGGAAGAGGCGCAAACACTAAGCCATTCATTTTGAAACAGCTAGATGTGAAAGATCAATCAAAACATTTTGAAACTCTTTTTTGCTTTTAAAGACACAAGCCAATTTTGAACAAATTTTCCTTACTACAACTTACCTTTGACATAGTAAGACAGCAGTCCGTTAAACATAGGTTCTCTCTCTTTGGGACCTTTAGGGCATGAGATCAGAATTTACTTGGTCACTTTCAAGACCATGTTATCTATCTCGCAAAACACATCTTAAAGAAAATTCCGTTTTTTGTAGCTTGTACAATTTCTTAATTTTGTTTAGAAATTTCATGCATTTTTTGTTTGAAATTTGTAAAATCCCAAATGTTCCAAAAATATAAATTCAATTTAAGGGAGAATTGGCTGATGGAAGCTTTGAATGTAGGAAGAAGCAATGTAGATTAATGTTTCAACAGGTTCAATAAATTAATTATTGTTTTACGCATAAGGGAGTGGGTGGAGAGTGTTCCCATGTTTCCCTCCAGTTAACCTAGGCAAGTCTATTCCATGTCATCTAGTTCTAATCTTCACCTTATAGCTGCTGTTCAGAGATTGCCCACTAGCTTTCACACCATGTGATGAATTCCCATTTTCAACTTATATGGAGGACCCAGAGTCTTACTGTAATGGGGGTGTGGTGAAACATTGTTGTCTGCCCTTGAGTTTCTTTTCCAATACGATCATTGCCTATGTCAAATGCCATTTTTCAGTGTAATTTTAAAGACAACTTGTTTAACTTTTTATTTGTAACAGAAGCTTCAACTCCTTTTGGTATAATTCACTGCTATATATTTCAAAAGTTCAAAACATATGGCTTATGCATTACAATTTCTAGTATACAATAAACCTTCTGACCCCAAGCCTGCCAGGTTATTAGCTCCTCCATAAACACATTCAACACCTGGGGAACTATATGAAGCACATCCAACCAGAATGCAGCTACATTGGTTTCATCTGTGACATGCAGTCATTTCAATTTTTTGAAATGCATGATCAGAATGTCAACTGCTACAACTGTACAGCATGTGCTTAATTTCTACAAGCTGGAGTTCATTCAATAGAACTACTTTCTGAACCTTATACTTAATGTAATCAATCTCCTTTCCCTCTACTAATTCCTCTGCTCATTCATTGCTTTAGATGAGCTCTAATACATTATGAACCGGTAGTTGTGTAATTTCATTTTCAATATTATGTGAATCCCTCAAGACAGTCCTTTGAAATCACTTTTTTGGTCCATGTCATCAGTTGGTCCGTATACAAAATCTGTTGGAAGAATTTCTGCAGGTATCTTAGCAAACTGATCATCGTGGGTACGCAAGGTCCAAAGCTTCTCCAGTTCATAGATTTCCCTTGTTTCAGGTAGCATGAAATGTACTACAATGTTACCTTGAGAGAAGAAAATAATCTTAGTGACAACAAATAAACAGATGCCTGTTCAAAAGCATTTGATTGAGTAATGATCTTCTCCAGCCACAGTGTTTTTAAAAAATATAATTTTCATCCAATTATAAATGTTCCCCAGCTGTTTCTTACCCACATCCCTCAAAAAAACACTTCACACCGACCACAAAGTTTATAACTTGGGACTGGGTTTGTATGTAGGGCAGACCAATTCAGTATCAGGCTCCCTTACCTTAAAGAATTTTCTAACGCTGCCCTCTGGTGGAATGTAAAGTCTCAAACTCTCAATGTTAGTGTAATCATTAGTCTACTGCACCTGCATCAAAAACGGAGTCCAAAGAATGACAACCCTAACAGACTAGTTGGGATAAGTTAACATAGCAGATACAAGGCATTAATATCAGAACTTCCTGGTCTATTGCTAAGTCATTTTTTAAAATTCATTTATGGGATGTGGGCATCACTGACTAGGCCAGCAGTTTTTGCCTATCCCAAATTGCCCTTTAAGGTGGTGGTGAGCTGCTGTCTTGAACTGCTCCAATACCTGTGGTGCAGGTACGCCCACAGTGCTGTTAGGGAGGGAATTCCAGGATTTTGACCCAGCGACAGTGAAGGAACTGTTGATATATTGCCAAGTCAGGATGGTGAGTGGTTTGGTGTTCCCATGTGTTTGCTGCCCTTGTCCTTCTAGATAGTGGAGGTCGTGGGTTTGGAAGGTGCTGCCTAAGGAGCCTTGGTGAGTTTTTGCTGTGAAATTTGCAGATGGTACACACTGCCGCTGTTCATCGGTGGTGGAGGGAGAGAATGTTTGTGGATGTGGTGCCAATCAAGCGGGCTGCTTTGTCCTGAATGGTGTCGAGCTTTTTGAGTGTTGTGGGAGCTGCACTCATCTAGGCAAGTAGAGAGTATTCCTTCACACTCCACACTTGTGCATTGTAGATGGTGGACAGGCTTTGGGGAGTCAGGAGAGTTACTCGGCGCAGGATTCCTAGCCTCTTACCTGCTCTTGTAGCCACAGCATTTATGTGTCTAGTCCAGTTCTGTTTCTAGTCAATGGTAACCCCCGAGGATGTTAATGGGAGATTCAGCGATGGTAACGCCATTGAATGTCATGGGGAGATGGTTAGATTCTCTCTCTTTGGAGATGGTCATTGCTTGGCATTCGTGTGATGAAAATGTTACTTGCCACTTATCAGCCCAAGCCTGGATATTGTCCAGGTCTCGCTACATTTGGACATGGATTGCTTCAGTATTTGAGTCGTAAATGGTGCTGAACATTGTGCAATCTTCAGCAAACATCCCCACTTCTGACCATATGGTGGAAGGAAGGTCATTGATGAAGCAGCTGAAAATGGTTGGGCCTAGGACACTATCCTGAGTAACTCCTGCAGTGATTCCTGGAATTAGTGTACACATTAAAGTGGCCAGTTCGTAGCTTAAACCAAGCCTGTAATTCATCTGTTTTATAAACAAAAACTGACTACACTGAACCCCTTCAGCACAGAACACTGGAATTACTTCCAGGTACCCATTATTTTGCTCTAGTCTCTTAGTAATCTCTGCCCAGGGGCTAGATTGAACCCACACTGATCTACATATTCTGCTCCATTCAGATATCGATATCCAAACTAAGTACCGCAGTGTTAATTTCATTAGAACACAGAACTGAACTATAATATAAGAATTAGGAGTGGGCCATTTAATAAGATCATGGCTATCTGATTGTGGCCTCAACTCCACTTTCCTGTCTGCTCCGCATAACCCTTGACTCCCTTGTTGATCAAAAATCAAGGTCAGCCTTGAATATATTCAATGACTCCACTGCTCTCTGGGGAAGAGATTTTCAGGGACTAACAACCCTTAGAGAAAAAACAATTCTCCTTGTCTTAAATGGGGGATCCCTAGTTCTAGATTCCCCCACAAGGGCAAATATCCTCTCACCATTCACCCCATCAAGTCCCCTCAAGATCTTATGTTTCAGTAAGTTCATCTCTCATTCTTCTAAACTCGATGGGTATAGGGTCAACCTTTCTTCAAAAGATAACCCCTTCATCTCAGGAATTGGTCTAGTGAAACATCTCTGGACTGAACATTAACTCTGTTTCTCTCTCCACAGGTGTGATCTGAACTGCTCAGTGTATTCAGGATCTTTTCTGATTTCCACCTGCTGTGTTTTGTTTTTGCCAATTAAATAAAATGTTTTGTTACAGATTCAATTGAACTTACCAAAATCTATGCACTTCCAATCATCTGTATCTTTCCCTTCAATGTGGACATGAGCAGTCTGCCCTCTCTTCAAGTGTTTATGCTGCAGAATAAATCATTAAATATTAACAGTGCTGATTTATGTTCAGTAATTTCATTGATTTTAAGGTGACCAATTTTATACAATTTTTAGCAAAAATAATTCAAAATATAATCTCCTTGCTCTTCCTGATATATATTAATGACCTAGGCATTGGTGTACAGGGCACAATTTCAAAATTTGCAAATGATACGAAACTTGGAAGCATTGTGAAAGGTGAGGAAGATAGTATAGACCTCAAAAGGACAGACAAGTGGCAGATAACATTCAATGTGGAGAAATGTGACGTGATTAATTTTGGTTGCAAGAACATGGAATAGGAATATGAAATAAAGGGAACAACTCTAAAGGGGGTGCAGGAGCAGAGGGACCTGGGTGTATATATGCATAAGTCATTGAAGGTGGCAGGACAGGTTGAGAGCACAGTTAATAAAGCATACAGCATCCTAGACTTTAATAATAGGAACGTAAGGGTACAAGAGCAAGGAGTTGTGTTGAATTTGTATAAGACACTGGTCTGAGCTGGAATATTGCATCCTCCAATGGGTGCCACACTGGGATGTGAAGGCATTGGAGAGCATGCAGAAAAGATTCACCGGGATGATTTTATGAAGTTGTGAAGATAGATTGGAGAATTTAGGACTGTTTTCCTTTGAGAGAAGACAGAGAGGAGATTTGATAGAGGTATTCAAAATCATAAACAATCTGGACAAAGTAGATGGGGAGAAACTGTTCCCACTTGTGAAAGGATCAAGAATTTGAGGGCACAGATTTAAAGTAATTGGGAAAAGAAGCAAAAGTGAGATCAAAAATGTTTTCACGCAGTGAGTGACTACGGTCTGGAATGCACTGCCTGGGAATGTGATGGAGGCCAGTTCAATTGAGACATTCAAAAGGGAATTAGACTATTATCTGAAAAATAATAATGTGCAGGGTTATGGGGAGAAGGCAGGGGAATGGCACTGTCAAGATATAATAATTCTCAATGTTACTGGAATTTATTTGTAAAATAGAGTAATGGTGTCTGTGTGTGTGTGTGAGAGAGAGAGAGATTTAATTGAATTAGAGGCAGGTAGTCTGGGTGCTTTGATCTAAGAGGAGGGGGTAGGTTTGAAATGTTAATTAGATAAACATGGGGAAATTTAGAAACATAGGTGTCAAGGGAACATTTGCATTTTAAAATAAACCAGAATAGATTGTTTTCAAAGGAGGGATGAAATATCACCTAGCCAGGTGAAGTTTAGAAACAGTATGTTTATTTTTCCCAAAGATTACTGGTAAAACTTAGTGCTATGAGAGGGTTTTATTTTAAAGGAGATAAAGTCCAAAGATATAGTAAAACAATGGGCATTTGCATTCAAAGAGGAAGATATGTATAAAGAAGGAGCAAGGGGTGTGTGTAAGGGAAGGCATTTTTAAGATCTTACAAGTATGATAAGCCTTCAGCATCTATGCCTCAAGCTGCTGTCTTCAAAGGACTGAAATTAAGAAAACTCACTTGGAAGTCAACTTGTTTAGGATATCATGTTTCTTTGCCTGCGTCTTTTAAAATCTGTCTTACTGTTGCCTTAATGAAAGTGTAACTGGGAGTTAGATTGAGTAGGGGATTTAGAAGTTATCATCGTAGTAATTTATAGATCTATGTATGTATTTAAAATCATTTCTTTTATTAAATGTTTAATCTAGTTTTATAAAAACCTATAAGACTTGGTGGTCATATTACTACTGAATTCAAGGCACCCACCTCGAAATTTATACAAACTGAAAATTAGTTGTGACAGTTGTTTCAAGTTTCCCTCTGGGATTTGAACAGTTTGGCATTTACCATCTGCTGTGTTATAACAGTCAGAATTGCTAATTCGGAAAGCCAGTGCAGATACAACAGGCTAAATGTCCTCCTGCGCTGTAACAATTGTTGTTCTGATTCCAAAACAGCAGCTTGTGGGAACTCTTGCATATAAAACAGTGACCATGTTTACCTAAAATTGATTGCACTTCAAAACAATTCAATGTATGTGAAGTGTGTTGGGATATTTCTTACATTTTTAAACACTTTTGTAATATTTTACAGGTTTGATATTTGTGTGTGCCCTTTAGCTCCATGAACATTATAAATTTAATTCTCTGCCCCATTTCCACTTTGACCATGGCCACCTCCACTGTTCCATTGAAGCCCACTGTAAACTTGAGGATCAGCACCTCATTTTTATTACACACTTCACAGCATTCCAGACTCCACACAAATTAACAATTGACCTCTTCCTCCTGCCCCATTTTTTTTTTGGATGACAGCTGTTGATGATTCTGCTATTCCCGTTTACATCTCCTCCAGATCCATCTTTTGTTTCTTTACTTGTCCCATTACCATCTCTTTTTCCTGCACCTGCATCTCTTTTGCTGTTTAAACTGAGGCCACCTGTTTCAGTCCTCAGTTACACACCAGCTTCAGGGTTGAGGCAAAGCAGAAACCTCTTTTCTACAATGCTAAAGTTGATATGTAAACTTAAACTGCTTCAAAAATGGCAACTTTGGAAGTCTCCTCAATTCAGCCAAAAACTAATGAACAGACTCTTCCTATTCCTATTTTCTTTTTGAAATTTGAATGCTCAACATTAGCCAAAGGTTTGCAACAGAACTGTTCCTTCAAATGTCAGTTAATTAAACCAAGATGGGGAAGGTATGATTTGATCATTACAACTAAGCTTAAACAGAACTATTTTAGTTTCCATTAAAAGTCAGGAACATGAAATATTCCTTAGCATCCACAAATTAACTTGCTACAAAACACTGTTCCTCTCTCTGGGACAGAATCTTCGGGTCGCCAAGTGGGGGCGGGGCCCGCTCGCCAATGTGTAAAATGATGCACAGTGACGTCGGGCGTGCATCCCGACGTCACCGCGCATCATTCAGATATTCAGTTCAGCGGGCGCACACTGGAGTCGGCTGTGCTGTCAAAGGCCTATTAAGGCCATTTAAATAGTAATTAAACTAATTAATTGAGCTGCCCGCAGGCGAAGAGCTCAGGCGGCCTTCGCATTCATCATGAAACCTCATCCACGGGTGGGATGAGATTTCATGAAGGTTTTTTAAGTTTAATAAAAATTTATAATAAAATTCATTGACATGTCTCAGCTCATGTGACACTGTCACATGAGGGGACATTTATTAAATTTTTGTTTCTTTATTAAAATTTTCAAAAATAAAACTGACCTCCCTGAGGCAACTCTTTGCCTCAGGGAGATTTCTGCGCTCTTTCTCGCGCATGCGTGAAGGAGTGCAGGCCCCGACTCAGCCTACTTCCCCCGCCTGCACATGGAGCGCACAGTGCCTCCGGGTGCGCGTCAAGCTGGGTGGGCCTTAATTGGCCCGCCCACGTAAAATGTCGGTGTGCAGCCAATCGTGGGTGGCGATCGCTAAGCACCCGCTTCCGTCCAACCCCCTCCCCACCCCCCGGACGGGGAGAAAATTCTCCCCCTGGTGTACTCAGCTGCTAGAAATTCTACAATCTTTCTCTAAGCTCTCATACTAATTTAGTTATGTATCTTCTCAAAAAAATCCACTCGTTTTAGTACTTTTATAACCTTACTGAATAGTCAACCATCAAAGGCTCTGGAAACTTTGTTTTCCTTAACTCTCTCATATGACCAACACAAAGCCTAAGGCCTACATACAGAGCACTGCATTTCCAAGGTACATTTAATTCACCACTATTAAATCACAACACTTCAAGTCATAGTGCTTGAAAGATCAAGTGTATATTATCCTGTGTACTGCATACATTTTAATAAGAACGATCAAGATTGTGATCTAATCCTGCGATATAGATTGGTGTTATAATTTATGGCAAGTTTTAGTGCATTTCCTGCAAATGAAATAAGTAATTTGCAAAATAGTTTCAGCTTTTTAAAAAGTGTATTTTTAATTTATTGTCCAAGAAGTTGACTATTTGGTTTACCTTCTAGATCTAACACAATAGCCTCAATATTACAGAAAGTGAGCGTTCATTGATCTGCTTTCCCAATCGTAAAACAAGCTTGGGATGAGGGCTTAAGCTTTTGGGTATTCTAATTATCAAGCCAAATAGCAACAACTTAATTTACACAAATACACCACTTACCACTTTGACTGCATATTGTGCCATTGCTTGCAAATGCCTTGCAGAAGTTCCACTCACAATGATAAAATAATCAGTGTACTTTATTTCCATGGGCAGTTTAATAACACATATATCCTTAGCATTCTCCTGGCGTAACAAAGCCACCAAAACATCGATGTTAAAAACTGGCTGGGGAATGGAACCTAATGGAAAGCAGAATACACCTGTTTAGTTTATTACACGCTACTTCCTGGAAACATTGCTTGGAAATAGCGTAATCCTCTTTAGCAGAATTTATTAAATGCTTTCACAAGCACTATACATTTTCTAGTAACTAACTTGGTAGACACTGCAATTTAGCAAATTTTACTCTCAAGGAGCAAAATCAGAAAACTCGGCAAGGCTTCTGACCAAGAAGATTGAGCAAAGCCAAATAGCCTCCATCACAGAGTGCCTACTTCCACCTCTGATTTATTGTCCATCTCAGACCCTGTGCTGCTGAAACTCATCTATGCCTGTTCTCACCTCCAGATTTGACTAATTCTGTGTCCTCCTGTCTAACCTTCCCTTTCATATCCTCCATAAACTTCAGCTCATCCAGAACTCTGCCTTTACACTAGCTTGTGCCAAGTTCTGAAGAAAAGTAATATTGGACTCGAAACATAAATTATGTTTCTCCATAGATGCTGCCAGATCTGCTGAGCTTTTCCAGCACTTTTCTGTTTATTTCTGTACCAAGTCCTGTTCACCTAATCCTCATTGTCTTCTGATCCCACAACACTTCCAATTTAAAATTCTCATCCTTGTGTTTAAATCCCTTTGTGGCCTCATTGTCCTGATGTTTGTAAAGCCCTCAACCTACAATCCTCCAAGATCTCGTTCTTTCAACTCTGGTCACTTGTCCACCCCACTCACTTTGTCTTACCATTAACAGCTGGCAGCCGCCTGGGTCTTAAACTCTGGAATTCACTTCCCCAACCTCTCATCTTTAGGATATTCCGTAAATCATGTGGTCCTTCAGTCGGAATTTAGGGAGCTAGGTAGAAAATTAGCAAGCAGGACCTCTAAAGTAGTAATCTCCCAGATTACTCCCAGTGCCACGTGCAAGTGAGTACAGAAATAGGAAGGAAAGACAGATGAATGCGTGGCTGGAAAGATGGTGCAGGAGGGAGGGCTTTAGATTCCTAGGACACTGGGACTGGCTCTGGCGGAGATGGCATCGAGACAAGCCAGACAGGTTGCATCCGAACAGAGCCGTGACTGTGGGTCATTTTGCTAGTTATGTTAGCTAGTTAGGCAGATAGCACTAAAATAGAGAATAGTAAGTTAATAGATGGAGTCTGAGTAAGGGAGCAAGTAATGAAGTCTAATTCAGGGTTACACTGCATGTTTGTGAATGCACGGAGTATAGTTAATAAAATTGGGGAGTTACAGACACAGATTGCCTTGTGGGATTATGATGATGTGGCGATAACGGAGACCTAGTTTAAGGAAGGGCAGATCTGGGTGTTAAATATTCCTGGTTACAGAGTGTTCAGGAAAGGGAAAAAAGGAGGGGTGGCGTTTTTGGTTAAGGAGAGTATTGCAGTACTGGAGAAAGAGGATGTGTCAGGATTCAAGGACAGAATTTATTTGGCTAGAGCTAAGGAATAAGGATACAATTACATTACTCGGTGTAATGTATAGACTACCAGCTAGTGGGAAGGACATAGAGAACAAATCTGCAAGGAAAAGAAGTGTAAACATTGTAGTTATTACGGGGGACTTTAATTACCCGTATATAGACTGGGATAGTGGTAGTGTAAGGGGCAGTGAGGGACAAGCATTCCTAGATAGTGTTCAGGAGAATTTCCTACAGCAGTATGTGTTCAGTCCAACAAGAAAGGAGGCACTGCTGGACCTGGTTCTTGAGAATGAGGTGGGCCAAGTAGATCAAGTGACAGTGGGGGAACATTTAGGGACAATGATCATTGTATCATAAGGTTTAGGATTAGGTGGAAAAGGATATTAGTCAACCCAGAATAAGAATAATGAACTGGCACAGAGCAGACTTCAATGGGGCACCTTCAAAAAGGAGATAGTTTGGGCACAGTCAAGGTATATTCCATTGAAAGGGAAAGGTAGGACAAACAAATCCAGAGCTCCCTGGATGACAAAGGAGATAGAAATTAAGTTAAAGAAAAAGTGCACTTATGACAGGTGTCAGGTAGCAAATAGAATTGAGAACTAAGCCGAATACAGAAAGTTCAGAAGGGATGCGATAAAGCAAATATGAGAAGCAAAGAGGTATTATGAAAAAAGACTGGCAGCTAACATAAAAGGAAATCCCAAAGTATTCTATAAACACAGCAATAGTAAAAGGGTGGTAAAAGGAGGAGTAGGGCTGTCTTTACCTACGAGGTAGATGCTGCCCAGGCCACGGTGACAGAGGAGGAAACTCAGTCACTAGAAGGGTTTAAAATTGATGAGTAGGAGATATTGGATAAGCTGTCGGTACTGAAAGTTGATAAGACATCTGGACCGGATGAGATGCATCCAAGAATATTGAAGGAAGTGACAGTGGAAGTCGCAGAGACACTGGCAATAATCTTTCAATGTTCCCTGGATTTGTGCCGGAGGACTGGAGAATTGCAAACATTATGCCCTCGTTCAAAAAAGGTTGTAAAGATCTGCCCTGCAATTACAGACCAGTTAATTTAACTTCGGTGGTGGGGAAACTTCTAGAAACAATTATTCGGGATATAATTGATGGAAAAATTCAGACTGATTCGGAAGAGTCAACATGGATTTGTTAAAGGATAATCGTGTCTAACTAATTTGGAGTTTTTTTAAGAGGTAATAGAGATGGTTGATGAGGGTAAGGCCATTGATGTGGTGTATATGGACTTCCAAAAGGCGTTCGATACAGTGTAACATACACAGACTTGAGGAAAGTGATAGGTCACGGAAAAAAACGGACAGTAGCCACGTGGATACAAAATTGGATGAGGGATAGGAACAGAGAGTAATGGTTAATAGGAATTTTTCGGGCTGAAAGACGGTTTGTAATGGAGTTCCCCAGAAGTCGGGATTGGGACCCTTGCTCTTCTTGATGCATGTAAATGATCTAGATTTTGGTGTGCAGGAGTCAATTTCAAAGTTTGCGGACAGCACAAAACTTGGGAGAATTGTAAACTGTGGGGAGGATAGTGTAGAACTTCAAAAGGACATTGACATCTTGATGGAATGGGCAGATGAAGTTCAGTGTGGAGAAGTGTGAGGTGATACATTTTGGTACAAAGAACATGGAGAGACAGTATAAAATAAAGGATACTATTCTAAAGGGTGTGCAGGAGCAGAAAGACCTGGGTATATATGTACATAAGCCATTAAGGATGGCAGGACAGGTAGAGAGAGCTGTTTCTAAAGCATGCAGTATTCTAGGCTTCATTAAAAGGGGCATAGAGTACAAGAGCAGGGAGGTTATGATGAACTTATGTAAGACACTGGTTAGACCTCAGCTGGAGTATTGTGTACAGTTCTAGGCACCACACTATAGGAAGGATGTGAACACATTGGACAGAGTGCAGAAGAGATTTACGAGAATAGTTCCAGGGAAGAGACACTTAAGTTATGATGAAGATTGGAGAAGTTGGGACTGTTTTCCTTGGAGAGAAGGCTGCGAGGAGACTTGATAGAAGTTTACAAAATCATGAGGGGCCTGGACAGAGTCGATAGGGAGAAACTGTTCCCGCTCGTAAAAGGATTGAGAACCAGAGGGTACAGTTTTAAAGTGTTTTGCAAAAGGAGCAAATGTGAGGTGAGAAAAAACTTTTTTGTACAGCGAGTAGTTAGGGTTTGGAATGCACTGCCTGGAAGTGTGGTGGAGGCAGGGTCAAGTGAGGCATTCAAGAGGGCGTTGGATGATTATCTAAACAGAAACAATGTGCAGGGTTGTGGGGAAAAGGCAGGAGATTGGTACTAAGTTAAAATGCTCAAGACACGATGGGCCAAATGACGACTTTCTACACTGTAACAATTGTGATTCTGGGAGTGAACGGCCATTAGCCGTCTGTCGGTTCCGACACTTTTTCCAAACTCCTGTGAGCCAGCTAACTTGTATACTTGATAATGTCTGCATTTTACCCAGCTCCGCAGTCGCGTTGCTCTCCCAGCGTTCGCTGGCGTTGCGGCTCCCCTCCGGAGGCCCTCGCGCCAACAGAGCCGGGGGATCCGCGCGCAGCAGCGCGAGCCGAGCCCGGGGATCCGGGCGGAACAGCGCGAGCCGAGCCCGGGGATCCGGGCGGAACAGCCCACTCCGCGTGACACAGCGAGCGTATGCAGTAAGAATCGACATTATCTTCCTCATCGCCTGGCAGCCTGTAAGACAACGGAAGAATCCGCCCCCGCGATTAAACCGTCCACCATCTGCACTGCAGGAAAGATATGACAACTCGCAGGAAATGCCGCACAGGTTGCAGACCAGAAATTGAATCCGACTGGTAAACATTGCGAGTAAGAACTGTTCCCACATGAATTATTAGCGTCTGACTAACTGAATTGCTACCTTTGAGGACGTGAGTGGACTGTATAAGTACAATAAGTGAAGCAGTTTGCAAACCTATTTTATAAGGGGAGTTTATTTTAAAGAACAACATATATTAAGCAGGAGGAAGTTTTTTTAATTCATAGGATATGGGTGTTATGAGCAAGTTCAGCATTTATTGTCCAAATCTAACTACCCTTAAGGAGGTGGTGAGCCACCTTCTGAAATACAACTGTGTGCCTTACTGGGGCAAGGATCAACTATTACACTAACTCGTCATATTGTAATTGCAACCAGTGAGTTCCTACATGTTCCTCAGCTTTGCACTACAGAGAAATTTATATGCTGCACCAACTCTACCCTGCTGTTTCCCAAACAACCATAAGTATTGTTGCTTAACTGTAACGATTAGAAAATTTAAAGTATTATTGTTGTAAAGGTTGTTTGCTGGACACATATCCAAGGTACTGCCAAATTTGGGTTCCATCTCCAATGCCAGCTCCTTCCAGACTCTACCACACACACAGTTTACTATCACGTGACTGTCTACATCATACCATGGGTGGTACTATTCTCTAGTCCCACTTTAACCCTTGTTCTGCCAAACACCCTTATACTGCACCTCCCCCAAGTCCTTACTCAAATACATTTATAATACAATCTTTACTTGCTACCCCTCCACCCCACCCCACCAACCCCTCCCAAGATAAACCCGGACTGACAATTCTTCCTGATCTCTTTCTGCCACGTTTGGAGGAATGGTAGTCTCAGTTGCTTTGGGTTGATTTTGTCAGTTTGGAGTTGAAATTGTAGTACACTGTGTTTCTAGTACTTGGTTGTCTCCATTTGATTCACTTTTTGCACTCCTTCAAGTTGAGTTTCTCTTTATCAACAACACATCTGCTTTGTTTGGACACCATGGGTTTATCCCGTTCCTTCCGGAGGAAATGTGCATTCCTAGAGTGGACTCAGATTTTTTTTTTCTGTGGGGTCTGCCATAATCTTCCTGGAAGTTGACATTTAAAAAATGGAACCTTCATTTCCACTTGTTTTACAATTTCAGCCAAATATTTGTTTACTGTCTTATTTTCCAATCCTTTTTCAAGCTTATGAATCTTTTCATTCAGCTCAGTGACTACTCTGGTGAGTTCAGTTGACTTTATTTCAGAATTAGAAACATAGAAAACAGGAGCAGGAGTAGGTTATTCAGCCCTTCAAGCCTGCTCCGCCATTCAATATGATCATGACTGATCCTCTATCTCAACGTCGTACTTCTGCCCTCTCTCCATACCCCTTGACGCCTTTAGAGTCCAGAAATCTATTTCCTTCTTAAATATATTCAGTGACTTGGCCTCTATAGCCTTCTGTGGTAGAGAATTCCATAGGTTCACCACCCTCTGAGTGAAGAAGTTTCTCCTCATCTCAGTCCTAAATGGTCTACTCTATATCCTGAGACTGTGACCCCTTGTTCTAGACTCCCCAGCCAGAGGAAATGTCCTCCCTGCATCCAGTCTGTCCCACCCTGTCAGAATTTTATATGTTTCAGTGAGATCTCTCATTCTTCTAAACTCAAGTGAATTCAGGCCTAGTCGGCCCAATCTTTCCTCATAAGACAATCCTGCCATCCCAGAAATCAGTCTGGTAAACCTTCGCTGGACTCCGCCTGTGGCAAGTATATCCTTTCTGCGAAACCTTTATACAAGATGAAAAACATCACCTTGGCATTCAGTTCCTTTCAGAGTCATTCTTCCATGATTGCTCCTTAGAGGTTTCCACCATCTCAATGGTTCTTAGTACGTTTGAGGGATCCAGTGTTTTTTCTTCTAGTTCCTTGATCTTCAGTGTCGGATTTACATTTTCTAATCTTATTTCTGTCTTTTCTTTCTCTGTCTGCATCAGAGCTTTATCCTTGTCCTTCATTTTGGATTCACTGTTGGCCGGGTCTGTCTCTGGCGAAGTCCTAACTTGTTTCAGTTCTGTAATTGTGCAACTCACGGCTTCATTATCCGCTTCAGCTTGGGAAGTTCTACAGCTTTTCCTTTCAATGCCTCCTCTTTTCCATTCGGCTGGTTCTTCAGCTCTTCAGTCTCTTTCTTGTAATTTTTGGTTTCCTCCTGGAGTATAGAACATTGCTGAATCTTCTCTGCCAGCTGGTTCTTCAGTTCATACAGAGTGACATTAAATTAATTTTGCTTCTCTTCGTAGTTTTCCAGAGGAATAAACTTTGACCCAAGGGATCCGTATAACGTGTGATGATCCTTTGACAGGTTTTCCTTTTCTTTGTGAAGCTCAATTGTTTCACCTTGCGTTTTCTTGTAATTCAACAGAGTCTCCTTGAGTTTCTTCTGTAGTTCTTACATTCTGCTGTTCAAGGCAACCTTCGTTTCTTCATGCTGCTGAAGTGTTTCATACTTCTTTTGCATTTGATCTTGAAGGACTATCAGCTGTTCTTTCAATTGTTTATTTTCTTGTTGGCATCTTGCCAGCTCATGGCGCACTTCAGTGCACTGCTTTGTCACTGCTGATAGCTCCAGCACTGCTTTTGCTGGAGCAATATTCAACATCTTTTTAGCTCCTCGTGTTTTTCCATGGCTACGTATTGATTCTTCAAGGAGCCTTTCAGGGCAGTGACTTTTTTTGAGTCCCTTTTCTGCTTGCTGTTGTGCCTGGCAGTACTTCTGATTGAGTTCCTTCAACTCAGCTTGATTCAAACATTTTCCTGTGGAATTGTTTCATTTTCTTTTTGCAGGTTTTTTTTAGGGTTATCTCAGATAGCTTTCCTTCGTTCACACGTTTTTGCTTGCTTTGCACTGCCGCCTGCTGTTGCAGTTTGAGTCAGTGTCAGCATTTTCAAAAAGCTCTATTTTTAAGCCTTTCGGCTGCTTCTCAATCTCTTCTTTCTTCTGCAATAAATCCATCAGCTCGTGCACTTCATTACACTGACATGGTTTGCGACCACCTTCTGGTTTGCTTAAGTATTGTCTCCCTCGGCCTGGCGGTCTTGCGGCTCCCTCGGCCTGGCGGTCTCGCGGCTCCCTCGGCCTGGGGGTCACCTGGCTCCTTCGACCTGGGGGTCTCCTGGCCACTTTGGTGCTCTATTAGGTGTGTCCTAAATCTCTTTTAAGGTCTGCACTCTACACAACTTGGAGTTCTAAATATTTGTCAAAGGCTTTTAATATCTCACCAGATGTGGTTGAGGATTCATCTATACCTCACCAGATGTGGTTGAGGATACACCTTTACCTCACCAGATGTGGTTGAGGATTCACCTATACCTTGTTTTAGGATTATTTCATCTGCAAATGCACCAAACAAGTATAAGAATGTATTAAGTTGTACTTCTGATAATTTCTTACTCGATCCTGATGCACTCCTGTAATATAAATATTTTCTTCTCCAAGGCTCCTAATTTTGGGTATGGTTAGGCCCTTGTCTTTAAACTGGTCTGAAAATGTTAATTTACTATCCATGACTTTTTTTTATAACTCGTGAGTACCTCTTTAATCTTTTATCTCTTCAAGGTGGCTCTGCAGCTGCTGTTTCTTTCTCTCTCTCTGTTCTTCCTGCGCTTGTCAGACAGGCTTCCGCTGTGATCACAGGCCCAACTCTTCTAAGTAATCGAATCTGCAGCCTTTAATGGACTTTTAAGTCAGAGGAGAGATAATGGAAGGCAATTTTCTTTAACTCTCCCTGCAGTTTTTAAAAGCCTTTTTTTTCCTTCTTCAGTTCAGCTTGGCTACCACATGTTATGGTGCTGACTGAGGACCCCCTTGCTGCAGCCTTTCTGTAGCTGTGCTCTGGATTGGGCTGATCCTGATGGCTGCCTATTTTAAAAGTTCAGCTTTTTTGCTGTATTTTGCTCACCTTCTTTGTGATTTGGTCAAGTCTCTTGACTCTGCTTTTATGCAGGTTCTTCTTCTCATCTGTGCAGTGGATTTTTCTTTTGTCTGCCTTTTTTCCTTTTCCTTTTGAGTTTTGCTCAGCCTTTTTGTGATCTGATTCTGCCGCTGTGTCTGATCAAGTCTGGCTCTTCATTTGCACAGCGGATTCTTTTGCTGCCTTTCAGCCATTTTTTCCTTTTTTTGAATTTTGCTCAGCCTTTTTTATTGATTTAGCTAGGTCCTTTGACTCTGCCTTCAGTCAGGCCTGGCAATGGACATCCTTCAGCCTCCACATCTGCAATGGAGCTTTTTATTTAGGCACTTTCTAACTGTGTCTTCAATTTAGGCGCACTTCTCTCAGGTCAGGCTTTTGTTTCTTTAGTTTTTCATGCTTTGAGAATCTGGATTTGTTCTCCATCTTCTCTGGGATTCTGGGGTCCATCCCGGGAGGCAATGGTGTAGTGGTATTGTCGCTGGACTCCAGAGACCCAGCGTAATGCTCTGGGGACCTGGGTTCAAATCCCACCACGGCAGATGGTGGAATTTGAATTCAATAAAAACCTGGAATTGAAAGTCTAATGATGACCATGAAACTATTGTCGATTGTTGTAAAAACCCATCTGATTCACTAATGCCCTTTAGGGAAGGGAAATCTGCTGTCCTTACTTGGTCTGGCCTACATGTGACCACAGCAATGTGGTTGACTCTTAAATGCCCTCTGAACAAGGGCAATTAGGGATGGGCAACAAATGCTGGCCTAGCCAGTGATGCCCACATCCCATGAATGATCTTTTTAAAAATCCTTCACTGCCACCATGTTGTAAGGTTGTTTGGTGTCTCACAGAGAGATCTAGATCATGTGTGGTTGAACATAAACTGTTAATTGTTAACCCATAACTATATACATATCCAAGGTACTGGTACCACAGATGCTGTCTTCATACTGGCTCCTTCCAGACTCTACTCCACACACAGTCTACTATCATGTGACTGTCTACATCATACTGTGGTTGGGACTGTTCTCCAGTCCCAAATTATCCCTTGCTCTGCCGAAAACCCTTATATTACAATCATATAAAAGGTATAGAATCTATGACATTATAAATGGAATATCTGCGCTGCCTGGCATACTTATCCCTCACCCTCCAAAATCCATCACCTAAAAACTATACTTCGACTTGACTCTACCTGTTTACTGCCACAGTGGATCAACTGGTGGGGTGGGGTGGCGAGGGGCGGATTATATTTACTTTGTGCCGTCGTGTAAAATGGGTGATAGCATCCCATTTAGTCAATGGAAATAAAAATTGTGAGAGATGTAAAACAAGCTGCTGAGGAAGGTCAGGGAGAGAACAATGCAAGGACTTTGAAATATCTTACCCAGTCAGTGCAAAAATTGCATAACCACAAAGAGACTAGAAAAGGAAGTAGCCACACACCGTCACCAATTACTGAAGATGGGGTGTAAATTAATTCAGGTTAGATATTAAACGTCTGCACTGTCACCCTCTCATCTCTATGGAGCTCCACACAGACAAAAGCTTCAACTCTCTTCTCTGTCCCCTTAATCCCAATGGAATAAGGATCACCAATTTTTGCTTGTATCCTTCTTTCCTATAGATCCAACAACGCAACAACGGATGATGGTGGAGGTAAAAAGGACAAAGAACAGCACAGATATAGCTATCTTGTTGTGAACTATAATAACAATTAGGATAATGATCATAGATGGAGATGATTTATTAGGCCTCATGCCTGCCCTTGAGTTCCTACAGAAACTTCCGGCCTAGCCCTCAACAGCTTAACTGTTTCTTCTTCATTCCCATGCATCAGCTCAGATGCTTTCACCTGGCGACGATTAGGTAGCTTTGTGAAGCTGTGGCATTGGCTGATTAGAACACAAAAGAGCGGGCAAATGAGAAGTGGATGAGGATATTGTACATTCCCAGTGAAGACGGAGGAGAAGGTTGCCCATGGTTTTGCAGTTTTGTGACCTAGTACACCTGACGAGAAGGATGTTGGTGGAATATTACACTCTAATGCATGTTCTGAGGTCAATCTCTGAGAATGTGCAGCAACTGATAGGTATTAGTCACAATCTCACTTGTGACATCAGGCAAGTTTTATCTTTGTTATAGGCACCAATGGATCCTGTGGCACCTTTATTGGAATCTGCAGCAGATCTCCACATAGGGAGCAGTCAGTTCCTCCACTTCTACAGCAGCAAAGATCAAAGCTTTAGCAATAGGGGAGAGAACAGATTGCATACCAGCAACCTACATACCAGCTTTCAGACAATGGCATGCTGGATGATGGTGAGTTTCAGGGATTTCAGTATCTAATAGTTGCCATTATCCTGCTGATCAGTGGGGACATGGGTCCAGTGGTACGACAGCAGCTGTAGTTCACCTGCCTGATGCTGTTGTTTCTAAAGGCAGCCATACTTGCCAGATCTCTGGCCTTCCTCCTCAGAGCACCACACCAGGAGAATGTGCCATCATGCTTCCCAGGAACAAGTTCCCAAGATGCAGTCAGCACCAGCTCCAAGTCCCACAACCCTTTTCTAGAGCAGGAGCAGCCAACCACAAGCTCACAAAACTGGATCTCAGGTTGCTCTAGAACAAGAAACAGAAAGGCATATGTAGCCATTCAGAATGTTAGGAATGAATAGGCGGCTTTTCTGTTCATTTTGCACTTCATTATTACAAAATAGGATGTATATTGACATTGATACCAAATTAATATATGTTAATGAATATGAAGTATATACAGGAAGAGGTTCACATAGTTAGAGCTGATATATTCATCCAAGTGCTGATTACTGTAGAAGCAAAGAGGGCTACTGTTTTGCAGGATGGATATCGGATTGAGAAAATGCCCTTTCATTGTGGAAAAGTGGGTTAGGCAGGGGTGTCATAAAAGACTATGTTACACAGAAGAAAGCCTTCAGTCATGAGATGTGCTCTGATACCTCTTTTAGCATCCACTGAGGAATCTTCTTGAGTGCATGTTGTTGTGATGCTCACTTGCATGCAGCTCTGGTATCAAAAAAGCGAGGACTTTCTTGCCAATAATGTCAAAGTCCATCCCTTTGCATACAGCAAAATTGCGAAGTGTGTGACACCATTTGATCTATCTAAACTATGAAAGCATGCCAATAAAACCTGGATGGTCATACATATGGACATACAAATTAGGAGCAAGAGTAGGCCATTCAGCCCCTCAAGCCTGCCCTGGCATTTGATAAGATCATGGCTGATCTGATTGTGGACTCAACTCTGCTTTCCAATCTATCCCCTATACCCTTCGACCTCCTTGTCAATCATGAATTTATCTAACTCTACCTTAACAATATTCAATGACCCTGCCTCCAGTGCTTTCTGGGGAAGAGAATTCCAGAGACCAGTGACCCTCTGGAAAAAAAAACATCTAATCTCTGCCTGAAATCTCTGTCTCTAATTTTTAAACTGTGTCCTCTAGTTCTAGTCTCCCACAAGGGGAAACATCCTCTCAGCATCCACTCTGTCAAGTCCCCTTAGGATCTTATATGTTTCATTAAGATTGCCTCTCATTCTTCTAAACTCCAATGGATACAGGCCCAATTTGTCCAACTTTTCCTCATAGGGTTATCCTCTCATCCCAGGAATCAGTTCAGTGAACCTCTGAACTGCTTCCAATACTATTATATCCTTTCTCAAGCAAGGAGACCAAAATTATACACAGTTCTCCAGATGTGTTCTCACCAAAGCTCAGCACAATTATAGCAAAACTTTTAAATTCCATTCCCATAGCAATAAATGACAACATTCCATTTACCATCCTAATCACTTGCTGTAACTGCATAATAACTTCTTGTGATCCATGTACCAGGACACCCAGATCCCTCTGTACCACTGAGTTTTGCAATATTTCTCCATTTAACTAATACATTGCTTTTCTATTCTTTCTGCCAAAGTGGATGAGTTCACATTTTTCTACATTATACTCCATCTGCAATTTTTTGCGCACTTACTTAACCTATCTAAATCCCTTTGTAAACTTTTTGTGTCCTCCTCACAATTTACATTCCTACCTATCTTTGTGTTATCCCCAAACTTAGCAACCATACATTTGGTTCCTCCATCCAAGTCATTTGTACAGATTTTAAATAGTTGAGGCCCCAGCACTGACCCTTGCAGCACACCCACTAGTTACAGCTTGCAATCCCAAAAATAACCCACTTCTCCCTACTCTTAGCTTCCTGTATCCAACCAATCCTTTATCCATGCTAATATGTTACTCCCTACGCCATGAATTCTAATTTTGCTTAGTAACCTTTAATGTGGCACCTTATCAAACACCTTTTGGAAATCCAAGTACACCACATTACTTGTTTCTTCCTCAATAACTCTTATAAATTGGTCAAACATGATTTCCCCTGCACAAAACCATGTTGACTCTGTCTAATTTCATTAAGATTTTCTAAGTGCCCTGCTATAACCTCCTTAATATGGATAGGTAGGAAATGTAGCATTTTCCCTTTGGCAGATTTTAGACTAACTGACCTGTAGTTACCTGGTTAAAAGCAAAATACTGTGGATGCTGGAAATCTGAAACAAAAACAAAAATTGCTGGAAAAACTCAGCAGGTCTGACAGCATCTGTGGAGAGAAAGACAGAGTTAACATTTCGAGTCCATATGACTCCTCCTCAGAACTGAAGTTACCTGGTTTCTGTCTTCTCTCTTTCTTGAATAGAAGAGTTACATTTGCTCATTTCCAATCTGATGGGACCTTTCCAGAACCTAATGAATTTTAGAAAATTAAAACCAATGCATCCACTGTCTCCACAGCCACTTCTTTTAGGACCCTAGAATGAAGTTCATCAGGTCCTGGTGACTTGTCAGCCTTTAGTTCTAATAGTTTTCTCAATACCTTTTCCCTGGTGATTGTAATTGTTTAAGGTTCCTCCTTCCATTTTAGAATTTCTGGGTTGTTATTTGTGTCTTCTACAGTGACGACTGACACGCAATATCTGTTCAACGCTTCCACCATTTCCTTATTACCCATTCCCCAAATTCACTCCCTAATGGACCATTGCTCACTTTAGTTACTTGTTTCCTTTTTAAACACTTGTAGAAACTCTTGCTGTCTATTTTTGTATTCTTAGCTAGCTTTCTCTCACACTCTAACTTCTTCATCATTTCTTTTTAATCATTCTTTGCTGACTTTTAAATTCTGCTCAATCTTAGAACCATAGAAAAGTTACGGCCGAGAAAGAAACTGTCCAGCCCATCGTGTCTGCGCCAGCCAAATAAAGAGAGAGAAAAAGCATCTAGCCGCTCATTTTAATCCCACTTTCCAGCATCTGGTCTGTAGCCTTGCAGGTTACAGAACTTCAGGTGCAGATCCAGGTACCTTTTAAATGAGTTTAGCATTTCAGCCTCAACCACCAATTCAGGCAGAGAATTCCAGACGCCTACCGCCCTCTGGGTGAAAAGGTTTTTCCTCATGTCCCCTCATAATTGACCCCTCAGCTAGAGGAAACAGGTCTTTCCTGTCTACCTGATCATTCCTCCCACATTTAAGTCCAAATCATTAATATATATAATAAACAGCAAGGGCCTCAACACTGAGTCCTGCGGAATGCCACTGGAAACCGCTTTCCATTTGCATAAATATCCATCGACCATTGCCCTTTGTTTTCTGTCACTGAGCCAATTTTGGATCCAACTTGCCATCTTCCCCTGTATCCCATTGGATCTTACTTTTGTAACCAGTCTGTAATGTGGGACCTTGTCAAATGCCTTACTAAAATCCATGTAGACAACATCCACTACATTACCCTCATCAATCTTCTGACCTACCACTAATCTTCGCAGACTTGTACGCTTTTGCTTTCAATTTGATACTATCTTTAACTTCCTTAGATAGCCACAGATAGTGCATTCGTCTCCTAGAAATTTTATTTCTCACTGGAATGTATTGCTGAAAGTTACGAAATATCTTTTTAAATGTCTGCTACTTCATTTCTACTGACCTACCCCTTAACCTATTTTCTCAGTTTACCTTAACCAGCTTTGTCTTCATAACCTTATAATTGCCTTTATTTAAGTGTAAAACACTAGTTTTAGACAGACTCTTCCTTTCCTCAAAATGAATGAAAAATTCAATCATGTTATGATCGCTGTTACCTAAAGGCTCCTTTACTATTAGGGCATTAATTAATCCTGTCTCATTGCACACTCGAATAGCCTGCCCTCTTATTGGCTCCAGAACGTGCTGCTCTAAGAAGTTATCCCAAAAACACTCTATGAACTCAGCTTCTAGGCTACCTTGGCTGAATCAGATTGGCAAATCAATATGTGGATTAAAGTTACCCATGACCATTGCAATGCCTTTCATAGAAGCCACCATTATTTCTTCCTGTATACCCTGTCCTACAGCATTGTTACTGTTGTAGGCCTTTAAACTACTCCCACAATTTAATTCTTCCTTTTGCAGTTTCTTATCTCTACACAATCTGATTCTACATCTTGATCTTTAGAACTATGGCCATCTCTCACTATTGTACTTATGTCATCCTCAATTAACAGAGCAACCCCACCATCCTTTCCTAGCTTCCTATCCTTGCCTGTCCTTTTGAAACATCAAGTACCCTTGAATATTCAGATCGTAGCTTTGGTCACCTTGCAGCCATGTCTCTGTAATGGCTATCAGATCATACATATTTCTTTCTATTTGAGCTGACACTTCATCTGTTTTGGCACGAATGCTATGGGCATTCGGATACAAAGCCTTTAGCCCTGTCTTTTTACTATTTTTGCAAACTCTGGTTTTCTGATGACTGGTCAAGCAGAGGCATGTGCTTCATTGTAGTTCTCTTATGCTGCTTTTTGGGTTACTATTTATGAAAGCAGTGCGTAGGTTTTGTCATCTATAAGCCATCTTGTTAACACAGTTCTCTTTCCTATATAGTTCAAGAAGGATTGAACCTTGAAGGATGAATGCATTGTGACAACTTACAGCATCTTTGCCATTGACACGTGGGATCTTTTGCAGATTGTGTGTGACAAAATGTGTATTAAAGGAATGGAAGCCTTTCCTGTTGAGGTGGTTGAGGGGGTTTTTCTGTGATGGCAAAGCAATGTGATGGCAATCACCATGTACCTTGGGAAAGCCAGCAAAACTAGTTGGCTGTATCTCATTGTGAACTTGCCACGATGTCAAAGACAATGAATTCACCTGATCTCATGTTAAGTGTTAGTCACTTGAGAAATGCCTTCCCGTAGCTGCTTGAAATGAGCCATAAAGATTGAGTGCAATGGTCACATTCATAGCCGCAAAGGGGAAAATGTAGACAGATGAGATTACCAGGTTGCAGATTATCAAGTGTGATTATTAGGCCTACAGGTTAGCAGTCAGAAGCTGACAGAGTTGCACCATTACCTCTTTGTTGAAGTTCACTCTTACATAAAAGCAAAACACTGTGGATGCTGGAAATCTGAAACAAAAACAGAAAATGCTGGAAAAATTCAGCAGGTCTAACAGCATCCGTGGAAAGACAGCGTTAAGGTTTCGAGTCCATTTCAGTCATAATTGCTGCACCTTATAATACTGAGTTTAGATTTCCCTAAACGATTGACAGGCATAAAAACAGGAAACTCGGTTGCAACCTCACCGGCTCTCAATACAATATACCCAAATGAGGACATTTAGGATATGGTGTGTGGATTGCAGGAAGGACAACAAAGCACAGGCCATTTGGGAGGACCAAGCTTTAACCTACCTAATAGGCTCAGAGAGTAGGGCAAAGTCACTGATAAATGAATGTTGTGGAGAGCTCTGCCAATTTTTGCACAAGTCAATTCCAGACATTCCTCCCAGTCTCAAACCAGACACAAGATAAAAATACAGCTAGGATTTTTTTTTATAATTTATTATTGCAAACAATACAGTAGTGTATTTGCCATTATCTGTTTCAAAGCCTTTGGGCACCAGTCTAAGGGGTGCAAGCGGGAATGTTAATTTGCCAACCACCTCATTGAGAAAGCGGCCCTATATCCAAGCAAGTATGCAGAAACCCATTAGTTTGTACTTCTGAACATCCCTTTTGTATAGATTCTGAACACTAGCATTGTGGTGTCAATGGAAATCCAGTAAATACAATCCAGGTCTATAAGTAAATGCGTTGGAACTGGCATTTTACCATCACTATAACGTCTGGGACGAAAACAAATGTCAGTTTGTAGCACAATGGAATGAACACTTTTACTATTCCACAGAACTGCATTAAAAAAGTTCACTTCTAACATTTACAGTTGCAGAATTAGTATAATATTTATAAACATACAGATTTGTGTCCTCAGGCAGTGTGAGGGAAAGCTGGATTTCAAGTATTTTATATTGTAATCTACTTGTAAAGAGAGGCTAAGCAGTTTAATACGATATTTCCATACTCAAGGTTTGCTGAAGCATTGCAAGTACCCAAACAGAAAGCTGGAGCACACTTCTGGAGCAAGTGTCCCTGGAGCACACTTCTGCTTGGATGAGTAGCTCTGATTAAATGACCGCAGGTTTCTTCAGTAGGGGGCTCTTCTCATCATTTCCAAAGAGGAGAAAAGTCTTCAGGTTACTGAAGTACACACTGGCACTACCATTATTCACTACCAGTTGTTTACTCCTGTCACTCACCCGTCTAACAATCGGCGTATATTCTTTGTAACGCCTGTAAAAAAAGTTTTGCATCCTTAATGAATCAAATTGTATATAGCTCCCACTTCAACTGCCTTCTCTTCCCCGCCCCCGCAAAAAAAATAAACATTCTCAATGTCCTTTATGGATTAGAAAAAATACTTAAGCATGCATTGTTGTAACCTGTAATGTGGAAGATTAGGATAACTCAAAGCCATTTATTTCTGATCATTATCATAAGTAACATGCTTAGAAACTTGTTTTAAAAATAATCTTGTACAGCCTCCTTTAAAGCTTTGCAATACTTGTATAGTTATGTACATTTTATTAGTTTTTCATGCCCCACATTGCTCCTGGGGTGCATTTTAGAATTAGGGATCAAATTTTCTGACTCTTCATCACATCACCAGGAAGTGTATCACATATTAAGCATAATTTCTACCTTATTTCTCTACATCTTCTTTGTATGAGAATATTAAACTTCAGTTGCTGAAGATGAGGGTTACTGAAGGGGCTATATTTATTATGGAGTTGCCTGCATGCTTCCTTTGTAGAAGGAGCTCCTTAAGCTCACGAGGATTTTTATTAAAGTTCTGTTGTGGTTGATGTTTGATTTCAGTGGTTGATTAGTAATCTGGCTGAGCTAATTGCCCACCACTGTAGAATCTGCCCAAATTGAGCTCAATGGAATCAAAATTGAACAACACTGTCAACAAAGTTGGAGCCGTGCCATGTTACTCAGGTACAGCAAAGGAGATCGAGCAATGGCCAAACAAAAAGGAAACCTTTCATCACCTTCAGTTTCCAAAGCAAAAGAGGGGTAACATTTCCTGAAGATAATTGATCCTCTGCAGGATTGATTACTTTTAGCTTGATGAGTTTTGGTGTTATTTGCAGTGCCTAATTGGACCTCGTACCATCCCTCATCTGGTAACAGTATTTAAAGGATGTACAAAGCAGAATTCCCAGGAAAGCCCAGGATCTTCCTGCCCAGACACAGCCGCTTGATGGGGGGAAGCAGGTGGAAGATTTGGCTACGACCGCGTCCGTGCCCCTCTCCCACTGGAATTTCATCTATGGACTGAGGCAAAGGTGTCAGTGTAATGAGTTCTGCCCCATTTTCCGGTCCCTCAACTGAAAATTCACCCAGTTACATTTTGGACCTGATCTTAATTTTACTGCAATGTTTATTTAGTCCTAACAAGATTATTCTGAGGAATTGAAGATTTGCCTTTGGAGAAGGAGGTAAGGAATTAGATATGTTATTCTAATTTCTGTAGTATATTTTCCTGTAAATTGATTGACATTAGAAGCCTTCAGAAAGTTCTAGTACGCCTTTATCTTTGTGCCTCGTTTTCTTTCCTAATGATGACTCAAAACTCACCTATAAAAGAAAGAGGCCACACCAATGATAAGAACCACCAGGCACGCACCAAATATTAAGACGCTTTCCAGTCCTGTCACATTGCTAGAACCTGTAAATAAATTGGAAGCTGAAGTCACTACTGAGTCACCAGGGAATATCTATTTTTAGAGAACAGGGCATGAGACTCGGATGTAAATGATCATCATCTAATAGGCAATGTGGCAAAGCAATATAAGCCAAATAGAAAGACGGGATATTTAGTCAGAACATTAGAATATGTGTTTTGGGTCTCTACAATGCAAGGGGCAGGCCATATTTGGAGTAATTAAATATCGGAAAGACTAAAGCCATTGTTTTCATTCCCGCTCCAAATCCATTTCCTAACTAACAACTCCATCCCTATCCTTGACAATTCTGAGATTAAGCCAGTCTATTGGTATCACATTTGATCCTGAGATGAGCTTCCGTCCTTGTATTTGTGCCATCTCTAAGTCTGCCTATTTCCACCTTCGAGGAATTGCTCAACTTCACCCCTGCGTCAGCTTATCTGTTGCTGAAACACTCATTCATGCTTTCATTGCTCTAGCCTTGTCTATTCCAACATACTCCTGGCTGTTCTCCTACAGTCTATGCTCTGTAAACTTGAAGCCATCCAAAAATCTGCTACCCATGTAGTAACTCTCAGCAAGACCCGTACCCTTATCATCCCTGCACTCACTGACCTAGATTGGCTCCTGGTCAAGCAATGTCTTGATTTTAAAATTCTTCATTCTTGTTTCCAGATCCCTCCAGGGTTTTGCCCCTTTCTATCTCTATAATCTGCTCCAACTCCACAACCTGCCAAAATATCTGTGCTCCTCTAATTCTGGCCTCTTCTGCTTTGCCGATTATAATTGCTCCACCATTGGTGGCCATGCCTTCAGTTGCCTCAGCCGTAAGTTCTGGAATTTCTTCCCTATACCTCATCACCTCGCTTTCCCCCTTTAAGGCACTTGTTAAAACCTACATTTTTGACCAAGCTTTTGGTCATCTGACCTAATCTCCTTATGTGGCTCAGTGTCAAACTTTGTTTGATAATGCTCCCGTGAAGCACCTGGGGATATTTCATTATGTTAGAGGCGCAATAAGTTGTTCTATTGTGTTCAATTCTACTGATCATTGCACTCTCTCAATATTTCTTAGGATCAATCTTAATGCTCTTCTTGATATACAAAGAGAAACCAAAGTATAAAAAGGAGAATCCAGAGAGGATTTCATCAAAATATATAAAATGGCACTGTTAGTAATCCAGAATATTACATCAAATTAGACCCCAGGAACAAATCTAAGCACATAAATTTAAATGCGGAGAAGTAGCTCTCAAACAAATATATAAAATGAGCTTCTTTACTCAAACCCTGGGATTTTTCTCTGTGCAATAATTTTAACAAGCCTGTAAGTACATTTGCAAGCAATGGCTGTGAAATTCCAGAGGCCACAGAGGATGATAAACCAGATTTTGCCTTGCGGACCAGAATTTAATAATGCTGGGATCCCACTGTTTTGCAGTAGCATTTTAAATTCCAGTGGATGGGGAGATGGGAGGGCTTTGAGTCTGCTCGCGCCCCCTCCACCCCCTCCCCCTCCCCCTGCATGTCAAAGATTCTGCCCATGGATTTCCTGGGAATTCTGCCCACAGTAATTCTCCCACAGTAATTCTCAACAGATCTCATGAAAATTATGTTGCGACATTAAAGAGGCCCAAGCATTTTCTAAACAAAGGAAATTGAATCTGGAGCAGAACAATCTTAGACTTCAGAGGTAAAGGCTTTGCTATAAGACGATCTTTTATTTGGCCCAGAAGGATCAGGGCAGCTGCTGCTGAAGTACACATGTAAGGTTAAAAGGAATGTATTTTTTGTGACAAGTGTTAATCCCCAGGGATATGTACTGGGGCCTTAGCGTTTTACTATGTATATCAATGACTCGGATAAAGGAATATCTAATATCTGCATAGCTAATGTTATAGATAGCACTAAATTAGGAGACACAATTAATTCTGTTGATTGGAGGAAGATACAAAGGGACATAGACAGATTAAATGGCTCAGCAAAACTGACAGGCGGGAAGAAATGTGAAATCATCCACTTTCAGTACAAGGAAGACACAGCAGAATTTTTTTTAATGGCAAGAGACTAGGAACTGTGGAGAAGGAAAATGGTCCAATTACACACAACATAAACCTAGTTCAAAAAGTACTGAAAAAGGTTAATGGAATGTTGACATTTATCAAAGAGTTGGAAAATAAAAGGGAGGAAGTTATGCTTCAGTTGAGCAGAGCCTTGGACAGACCTCACCTGGGGTAGTGTTCAGCATCACAACTTAGGAAGGGTATACTGGCCTTTGCAGTACAAATTCACCAGAATGATCCCAGGGCTTAAAGAATTAAGTTTTGAGGACAGGTTGCATAAACTTACCTTGTATCCCTTCAGTTTAGAAGTTTGATGGGTGATTTAATTAAGGTGTTTCAAATGATAAAAATTATTTGAATAGGGTAGATATTGAGAAGCTATTGCCTCTGGTGGACAAATCCAAACAAGGTGGCACAGCCTTAAAAGTAAAGCTAGAGTGAAGTCAGGAAACACATTTTCACACAAAGGGCAGTGGAAATTTGGAATTCTCTTCTCCAAAAAGGCTATGGATGCTGTGTCAATTGATATTTTCAAGACTTGAGACTGACATTTAAATTAGGTAAATGTGTCAAGGGATATGGTGGGTAATTGAATGGTGAAACAAACTCAACTAACTGAATAGACTATAGCCTGAATATGTTCCTATTCATCAAAGTGAAAGGCTAATTCAGATCTTAGAGCATAATTTTGGGGGATCAGTTAATTTAACACATTCTTAAATAGCAGAGAAGCTACAATACGAATGAACCCTTTGTAGTTATTACATAAAGGAGCCCAGTCACGGAAAAATAAGTGCTTACCTCCAATTGATACTAGAGTACTAGCAACAGCTAAACTGGTATTATCACTCAATGTGATATTCACACAATAGATGCCAGATTCATTGAAGCGTCTACGAAGGGTCAGATAGCATGTGTCAACTGCCTCAACAGGGTCACAGATCATGTTTTGCAGCGCCATGCATGAACTATCTCCAATCGCTGTGCATACATCAGTAGGTATACTGCAAGGCAAAAAAGATCACAGAAGTCAAGCTTTAATTGAGATGTGGAGGCAATCAGTGCAATTGTTAAAAAGAAAAACAATATTCTATGAAAGTACATCAGGGTCTGAAAAGAGAAAATATAGCAAATGACTGCATAATTACTGCGCCTAGCTTTATGATGAAGTTTCTCATGTCTGTTGTGGAACTTAAATTCAGTTAATTAAATAAAAAATCTGAAATTAAAAGCTAGTGTCGGTAATGCTGGTCATGAAATTGTTAGATTGTCGTAAAAACCCATTTCATTCATTAATGCCTTTTGGGATGGAAATTTGCTGTCAATACCCGGTCTGGCCTTTAATGACTCCAATCCCACAGCAATTTGGTTGACACTTATTTGCTTTTTGAAATGATCTAGCAAACTATTCAGTTGTATAAAACTGCTACAAGAAACAATAAGAAAACCAAATGGACTACCTGGCATTAACCTAGGAACTGGATATACAATAAAGGCACAATCAGCCCAACCAACCTGACAAGTAACATTTGGGGACGTGTACCAAAATTGGGAGTGCTGCCCATGGAATAGTCAAGCAACAACCTGGCATACATACTGACAGAATCTACCTGTCGACCTACATTCCAGCCTCCTCCGTCATCAACCCTGGGTATGTCCCATCCAACCAAAAGGACAAACCCACCAGGAGTAGCGGCGTAGATTTATACTGTTGGGAGAGAGTGGCATTGAGTCCTCAACATTGAGCCTAGACCCCAATAAGTCTCATATCAAACATGGGCAAGGAACCTTCTGCTGATTATTGTCTACTGCCCTCCCCCAGCCAGAATCAGTGCTTCTCCATATTGAACACCACTTGGAAGAAGCACCGAGGATAGCAAGGATGCAGAAAGTGCTCTGGATGGGGCATTTCAATGTCCATCACCAACGGTGATTCAGTAGCACTAGTACTGACTGAACAGGCCAGTGGCAGTGGGTAAGAGAACCAACACAAGGGAAAAACCTACTTAACCCTGTCCACACTAATCTACTTGTAGATGCATCTGTCCATGACAATATTGATAGGATAAACCACCAAACTATCCTTCTTGAGACAAGACCTGTCTTCAGCATGTGTGCAAAAGATAAGGCTGAAGAGTTCACAACCATCTTCAGCCATAGTGCTGAGTGGATGATCCATCTCAGACTC
Source organism: Cetorhinus maximus (assembly GCF_964194155.1). Classification (NCBI taxonomy): domain Eukaryota; kingdom Metazoa; phylum Chordata; class Chondrichthyes; order Lamniformes; family Cetorhinidae; genus Cetorhinus; species Cetorhinus maximus. The sequence continues at coordinate 123,496,437 of NC_135881.1, read as the reverse complement.
CTCCTAGATCCCCAGCATCACAAGATGCCAGTCGTCAGCCAATTTGATTCACTCCATGTAATAACAAGAAACATCTGATGGACTGGGTACAGCAAAGACTGTGGGCCCTGACAACATCCAAGCTGCAGTGCCAAAGACTTGTGCTCCAGAATTAGCTGCCCCTCCAGCCAAGCTGTTCCAGTATGATTGCAAAGCTTGCATCTATCTAAAAAAGTAAAGATTTCCCGGGTCTATCTGTCTACAAAAAGCAAGACAAATGCAATTTGGCCAATTATTGGCCCATCAGTCTACTCTCAGTCATCAGGAAATTGATAGAAGGTGTCAACAATGGCTTGCGATCAAGTAGCACTTACTAAAAATTTGCTCACTGACACTCAGTTTGGGTTCTACCAGTGTCACTTGGCTCGGGATCTCAATACAGCCTTGGTCCAAACATGGACAAGGAATTGAATTCCAGAGGTGAGCTGATTGCTTTTTGTAGCATCAAGGAACCCTTGTAAAATTGAAGTCAGTGGGAACCAGTGGAAAACTTTCCACCAGCTGGAGCCATAGTTAGCACAAAGGAAGATGGTTGTGGTTGTTGGAGGCCAAAGCATCTCAGCCCCAGGACATCACTGCAGCAGTTCCTCAGGGCAGTAAGTTAGGCCCCCTCATCATCAGATGCTTCATCAATGACCTTCTGTACACCCTAAGGTCTGAGGTGGGGATGTGCACTGATGATTGCACAATGTTCAGTTCCATACACAATTCCTCAGATAATGAAACAATCCATGACCGCATACACCAAGACCTGAACAACATTCAGGCTTGCATCGATAAATGGCAAATAACAGCTCTGCCACACAAGTGCCAAGCAATAATCATTTTTAACAAGAGAGACTTTAACCACCTCCCCTTAACATTCAATGGCATTATCATCACTGAATCCCCTACCATCAACATCCTAAGGTCAACATTGACCAGAAACCTAACAGACCAGCCACATAAATACAATGGCTCCAAAAGCAGGTCAGAAACCAGGGGTGGAATAAAATTTCCAGCTCCTCTGATTAAGTCAGGGGCAGAGAAGATCGAGATGACCTTCCTGCCCGGAGGCCAATTGACGCCCTTAAGTGGTCAACTCTGTGAGAGGATAAAAGCAAAAAACTGCGGATGCTGAAAATCCAAAACAAAAATACATGGAAAAACTCAGCAGGTCTGACAGCATCTGCAGAGAGGAATACAGTTAACGTTTTGAGTCTGTATGACTCTTCAACAGAACAAAGGAAAAATAGAAAAGAGGTGAAATATAAGCTGGTTTCGGGGTGGGTGGGGGGTGGAACCATAAGAGACCATAAGACAGAGGAGCAGAAATTAGGCCATTCGGCCCATCGAGTCTGCTCCGCCATTCAATCATGGCTGATAAGTTTCTCAACCCCATTCTCCTGCCTTCTCCCCATAACCTTTGATCCCCATACCAATCAAAAACCTATCTATCTCGGTCTTAAATACACTCAATGACCTGGCCTCCACAGCCTTCTGTGGCAATGAACTCCATAGATTCACCACTCTCTGGATAAAGAAGTCTTCCCTTTACTCTGAGGCTGTGCCCTCAGGTCCTAGTCTCTCCTACTAATGGAAACATCTTCCCCACGTCTACTTTATCCAGGCCTTTCAGTATTCTGTAAGTTTCAATCAGATCCCCCCTCATTCTTCTAAACTCCATCGAGTAGAGACCCAGAGTCCTCAAACATTCCTCATATGTTAAGCCTTCCATTCCTGGGATCATTCTTGTGAACCTCCTCTGGACCCTCTCCAGGGCCAGCACATCCTTCCTGAGATACGGGGCCCAAAATTGCTCACAATATTCTAAATGTGGTCTGACCAGAGCCTTATAAAGCCTCAGCAGCACATCCCTGCTTTTATATTCTAGTCCTCTCAAAATAAATGCCAACATTGCATTTGCCTTCCTAATTACTGGCTCAACCTGCAAGTTAACCTTAAGAGAATCCTGGACTAGGACTCCCAAGTCCCTTTGCACTCCAGATTTCTGAATTCTCTCCCCATTTAGAAAATAGTCTATGCCTCTATTCTTCCTATCAAAGTGCATGACCTCACACTTCCTCACGTTGTATTCCATCTGCCACTTCTTTGCCCATTCTCCTAACCTGTCTAAATCCTTCTGCAGCCTCCCCGCCTCCTCAATACTACATGTCCCTCCACCTATCTTTGTACCATCTGCAAACTTAGCCAGAATGCCCTCAGTTCCTTCATCTAGATCATTAATGTATAAAATGAAAAGTTGTGGTCCCAACACTGACCCCTGCGGAACTCCACTAGTCACCGGCCGCCATCCTGAGAAGGACCCCCTTATCCCCACTCTCTGCCTCCTGCCAGACAGCCAATCTTCTATCCATGCTAGTACCTTGCCTCTAACACCATGGGCTCTTACCTTACTGAGCAGCCTCCTGTGCGGCACCTTGTCAAAGGCCTTCTGGAAGTCCAAGTAGATAACATCCATTGGCTCTCCTTTGTCTAACCTGCTCGTTACCTCCTCAAAGAATTTGAACAGATTTGTCAGGCATGACCTCCCCTTGATGAAACCATGCTGACTTTGCCCTATTTTACCATGCACTTCCAAGTATTCTGAAATCTCATCCTTAATAATGGACTCTAAAATCTTACCAATGACCGAGGTCAGGCTAATCGGCCTGTAATTTCCCGTCTTTTGCCTCACTCCCTTCTTAAACAGGGGGGTTACATTAGTGATTTTCCAGTCCTCTGGGACCCTCCCTGACTCCAGTGATTCCTGAAAGATCACCATTAACGCCTCCACTATCTCTTCAGCTATCTCCTTCAGAACTCTGGGGTGTAATCCATCTGGTCCAGGTGATTTATCCACCTTCAGACCTTTCAGTTTTCCTAGCACCTTCTCCTTGGTAATGGCCACCATATTCACCTCTGCCCCCCGACTCTCTTGAACTTTGGGGATGTTACTCGTGTCTTCCACCGTGAAGACTGACGCAAAGTCCCTATTCAGTTCCTCCGCCATTTCTTTGTTCCCCACTACTACTTCTCCAGCGTCATTTTCCAGCAGCCCAATGTCCATTTTTGCCTCTCTCTTACCCTTTATATATCTAAAAAACTCTTGCAATCTTCTTTTATATTACTGGCTAGTTTACCCTCATTTAATCTTCTCCCTCCTTATTTCTTTTTTAGTTGTCCTCTGTTGGTCTTTGTAGGCTTCCCAATCCCCTGGCTTCCCACTGATCTTCGCCACATTGTATGCTTTCTCTTTAGCTTTTATGCTGTTCCTCACTTCCCTTGTCAGCCATGGTTGCCTCGTCCTCCCTTTAGTATGCTTCTTCTTCCTAGGGATGAATTTTTGCTGTCTCCCCCAAATTACTCCCAGAAACTCTTGCCATTGTTGTTCCAATGTCTTTACTGCTAGGCTCATCTCCCAGTCAATTCTGACAGTGAGAAGGGGGGAAGTAAAGGGGCAGGTGTTGCACCTGCATTTTGCTTTCAATTTCCACCCCTCCATCATTTTCACATGCTTCATCTCTGACACTTCCCTTCCCTTCCTTGACCTCTCTCTCAATTTCTGGTGATAGACTGTCCACCAATATTCATATCAAGCCTACCGACTCCCACAGCTACCTTGACTACAGCTCCTCACACCCCGCTTCCTATAAGGACTCCATCCCATTCTCTCAGTTCCTTCACCTCCGTCACATCTGTTCTGATGATGTCACTTTCAAAAACAGTTCCTCTGACATGTCTTCCTTCTTCCTTAACCGAGATTTTCCACCCACGGTGGTTGACAGGGCCCTCAACCGTGTCCGGCCCATCTCCCGCACATCCGCCCTCACACCTTCCTCTCCCTCCCAGAACCATGATAGGGTCCCCCTTGTCCTCACTTATCACCCCACCAGCCTCCGCATTCAAAGGATCATCCTCCGCCATTTCCGCCAACTCCAGCATGATACCACCACCAAACACATCTTCCCTTCACCCCCCCCGGCAGCATTCCGGAGGGATTGTTCCCTCCAGGACACCCTGGTCCACTCCTCCATCACCCCCTACACCTCTACCCCCCTCCCATGGCACCTTCCCATGCAACCGTAGAAGGTGCAACACCTGCCCCTTTACTTCCCCCCTCCTCACCGTCCAAGGGCCCAAACACTCCTTTCAAGGGAAGCAGCATTTCACTTGCACTTCCCTCAATTTAGTCTACTGCATTCGCTGCTCCCAATGCGGTTTCCTCTACATTGGAGAGACCAAAGGCAGACTGGGTGACTGCTTTGCGGAACACCTTTGGTCTGTCCGCAAGCATGACCCAGACCTCCCTGTCGCTTGCCATTTCAACACTCCACCCTGCTCTCATGCCCACACGTCCGTCCTTGGCCTGCTGCAATGTTCCAGTGAAGCTCAACACAAACTGGAGGAACAGCACCTCATCTTCCAACTAGGCACTTTACAGCCTTCTGGACTGAATATTGAGTTCAACAACTTTAGATCATGAACTCTCTCCTCCATCCTCACCCCCTTTCCGATCCCCCTTTTTCCAATAATTTATATATATATTTTTCTTTTCCCACCTATTTCCATTATTTTTAAATGTATTTCCATCCATTGTTTTATCTCTACCTTTTAGCCTATTTCGATCCCTTACCCCCACCCCCACTAGGGCTATCTGTACCTTGCTCGTCCAGCTTTCTACCCTTAATGTCACCATTAGCACATTCCTTAGATAATATCACCACCGTCATCACCTCTTTGTCCTTTTGTCTATGACATCTTTTGGCTATCTCCACCTATCACTGGCCCTCTATCCAGCTCTACCTGTCCCACCCACCCCTTAAACCAGCTTATATTTCACCTCTTTTCTATTTTTCCTTCGTTCTGTTGAAGAGTCATACGGACTCGAAGCATTAACTGTATTCCACTCCGCAGATGCTGTCAGACCGGCTGAGTTTTTCCAGGTATTTTTGTTTTTGTTCTGTGAGAGGATACACCACTTCATTAGTACCTCAGCAACGCTGTACAGTAAAGTCCCACCTTTCGCAACTTCATTGTTCGCGTTTTCACTTACTCATGCTTTGCACTTTGCTCACGTGATGGGTGATGCATTGTACAATATTCGCTTATCCGCATTTTCTTCTCCTGCAATGGTTGCGTTCAAATGCTGGGATCGACACTGGACAGACACTCAACGTGATTTTGTTTTACTTTAGCAGGTGCTGAGTGTTAGTGTGTTGACCCAGGCGGGAAGAAGGTTCCTGACACAGAGGCGACACAGTGGCTCATCTTCTCGTCTATGCTCTTTTTTTTAAAGAGAGTGGCAATCGAGGCATTCCGTTTGGTCAAGTGATTATTATTCTGGGAGCTGAAGTGCAGTCTGAATAATTTTGAAATCTTCACCGATGTACAGTATTGCTCAGAGACTCCCCCTTCTGTCATATACAGGTAGCGCACCTCAATTTGCTGTAGAGTAACTGCCAAAAACAATGCTGTCCTTGCCTGGTTGGAACCTATCTATTTGAGTTCCATTGAAAAACATGTTCATTATTTGCAATTTCGCTGTTTGCAAGGTTTCGCAGGAACGTAACCCCCACGAACAGCGGGACTTTACTGGATATACGAACACCTTTCTGAGGGTTGATTTTCAATCCGGGGTTCCTGAATAATTTTCAGGTCCCAATCCCATGCTGCATCTGCATTGCTATCTTCAAACACAGCTGCCCTATTTGGGCTGGTGGTGAGCTCAGTGTCCAGCTGGTGGCGCCGATCCCCGCCAGGAGGTGGGAGCTGACTGCTGAGCACAATCCTCAAGGGTTAATGGCAGCAGTGAGCTGCCTCATAGAATAGAGGAGGCGGGATATCAGAGGGCCAGCAGAGATAAGTAGCCAAACGTCAACTAAAAGGTTGCGCACCCGAGCTGATGGCTCCCTACATTGTATTTGACAGCTGCGCACTAATATGCACCAGACAGTTAAGGTTTGGCTATTTGCAAATGAAAAATTTTCAGGACAAAAAATAAAAAATACCTGGAAAAACTCAGCAGGTCTGGCAGCATCGGCGGAGAAGAGCACAGTTGATGTTTCAAGTCCTCATGACTCTTCAACAGAACTAAGTAAAAATAGGAGAGGGGTGAAATATAAGCTGGTTTAAGGTGGCGGGGGGAGAGAGAAGTGGGGGGTGGTTGTTGGGACAAGCAAGCAGTGATAGAAGGAGATAACCAAAATCTGTCACAGACAAAAAAACAAAGAGGTGTTGAAGGTGGTGATATTATCTAAAAGAATGTGATAATTAAGAATGGATAGCAGGACAAGCAAGGTATAGATAGCTCTAGTGGGGGTGGGGTGAAATAAGACTAAAAGGGCATAAAAGGTATCAATAAATGATCGGTGGAATACATTAAAAATAATGAAAATAGGTGGGAAAAGAAAAATCTATATAAATTATTGGAAAAAACAAAAAGGAGGAGGAAGAAACGGAAAGTGGGTGGGGATTTTTGAAAAAAATTTTAAGGCCCTCCCTAGCCCATTAAAAAAACTCCTCAAGCTTACCAGGTCTAATTGGAGGCAAGCTGGTCCCCGACTCCTTCTCCCACCCATCCCCACTATGAAAATGCCAGTGTATCCAGGAGGTGAGAGGACACTGATATGTCATGTGAGGGCTCAGTTTTCAAAGCGCACCCTCACCTCCCCGCCACCCCCCCCCCCCCACCAAGGCGATTGAAAACCCCGACCCTGCTGTCTAGTTTTGTTAGGGCAGCTAAGGGAAAAGAGCATTTTAAAGTTAAAGTGCAACTTTGCTTGGTGTATGTGATTGAAGACGATTGGTCACAATAAACAAAGCAGGATTTAAAAAACAATATTTCCAGCAAGTGGCACTGCCAAGCAGGTTAATGTGTGATATTTCTTCCCCTCTCCCAGCAATCTCCCCACCTGAGAGGAGCCACCTTGCAGTGACCAAAACAGGAAACACCCACCAGTCTGTTAAATAACCTGATCCTAGAAATTCCTTGAGGTTAAGGACAAGCAAGGCAGATGGGCTCACTAACCCACTTTGGCTCCCAGTCAAGCAACATCTTAATTTTGAAATTCTCATCCTTGTTTTCAAATCCTTCCATAGCTACACCTCACCTCTCCCTATCTCTGTAATCTCCAGCCTCACAGCCCTTCGAAATATATGCATTCCTCTATTTCAGATCTCTTGTGCATCCCCAATTATAATTGCTGCACCATTGGTGGCCATGCCTTCAGTTGTCTAGGCCTCAAGCTCTGGAACATTTTCCCTACACCTCTCCATCTCTTTATCCTGCATTTCTCCTTTAAACCATTTCTTAAAACCTACCTCTTTGATCATGCTTTTGGTCATCTGACCTTTTATTACCTTATGTGGCTCAGTGTCAGACTTTGTTTTATAATGTTCTTATGAAGCGCCTGGGGACGTTTCATTACTTTAAAGGCGCTATATAAGTTAGTGTTGTTTTTATTGTTGTCCTGCCCAAACATACTCTCTGCTGTAACTCCAGTACATAGGTGAAACTAGGTCTATCGGTGTTGTAATTTGACTTAATTTATCTTCTATCCTAGTTTGGAATGCTCGGGGGTAATTTCAACCCCCCAAAACAAGTGGGTTAGGGGTCAGGTGAGATGTAAATTTTTTAAAAATCTGAAACCTGATCCCAATCTGCTTGCTTCTGGGTTTAACAGAGGTAGTGCAGGGAGTGGGCAACCAACCCACTCCCACAAGACGGGTTATCCATTTAATATAATAAAGCCGGGAGCCCCACAAGTATTATGTGTTACACTGGATCCCCGGGGGATCAGACACCCACCCACCTGGGATCAGGGATTGGGCCCCACGCACTAGCAACTGCAGGCTTCCTACCTGTTCCCATGTCCAGCTCCAACATACTCCTCACCAGCTGGGAGCCAAGACTGTCAAGCAGACTGGCTTCCAGGTGGGGATTTTTTTTCTCAAAAAAGACACTTTAGTGTGGAGTTAAAATTCCCCAGAATAAACTCTGGGTTTCCTGTCTGAAACTCCACTCCCCTGCTGAATGAACTTGGCCTTGTCAATATGGAAGTCTTTGTCTCAAAGCTATTCATGGTCACTCAAAGGTCTATCCTTTGAAAGGAAAGAAGCCAAGTGTTAGGAAATAGAGATAGTTTAAGTAAGTTATATTGATATTGGTAGGTGTTAGGAATGAGTTTTAGCTTTAAAGTTTAAGTTTGATTTGTATTTCTTTATCAATGTGTTAAGAAAGGTCAAATTAAGTTTTAGTTTCTCTTTTAAAAAGTGCCTGCATTTCTAATGAGGTTTTTTACAACTTGCAGCTAAGGTAAACAAACTAGAGTAGAAGAATTGGGCTGTTGCCTAGCAACAGGGGTCCACAGATGCAGGTCCCTCCCACAGACACGCACAGAAAAGCCAGAAACAGCAGTTTGATTTTGGAAGCTGTTTGAGTTCAGTTGGTTTTGAAAGTCGCTGCCAGGAGAGACTGGAAAAGGGGACAGATAGCAAGTCCCAAGCTAAAGAAAATCTCCAAGAATCCAGGTGAGTGGAACAGGGGAAAGTCCTAAGCAGACCTTCTAGTCAAAGGAAGGACAGGAACCTGGAAAAGGTCCTGATTAGAGAAGTTAAGAGTGAGGGGCAAATAGAAAGGCTCCAACCTTCAGATTTAAAGAGATAAAAGCTACAGAAAGCAGATTTAAAGTGAGAAAAGCTTGCAAGAGGCAAGAAGATCCAAAGAGATGGCTGAAGGCCTATAACTCTTTGCTATGGGCTTGTGATGCAGTGGTGTACTGTTAACACTGAGTTGGTGAGAGAGAGAATGTGTGGAAGACAGCTTGAATGCATGTGGTGACACAGGGGAGAAGAACAGCGGAAGGAGAGTTTGAAACCCTGGAGGCGGATTCTTGCAGAAGCGCCTGGGAGAAAGCGTTGGTTTGGGAGAAGATTCCAAAGTGAATTCTTGGAGAGTGGAGATTGGAAACCCTCGTGTGAAGGACAGCATTCAGTGAGACTGGTTGGCTCACGGTGTGACAAGCGTCTGGGGGAGTTGAGGGGAGATCCGTAGCATCTGGTTGAGGTGGCATCTGTCACTTGGTTTCAGAGTGTGGTGTATCTGACCACAGAGTGCTTATTGGTACATGGACTGTGTACTTAATGTGGACATTAGAGTATAAGATAGCTTTTGTAACCTTACAAATCTGTATATATCTGTAAAGGTATAGTTGTGGGTAAAGGAGTGTTGTCATATAGTTCATCTTTTCTTGTTTAATAAATGTTTTATGCTTTTGTTAAAAGTTCATCAGCTGATTCCTATGACTTTGTTCAGTAGCTACTCTCTACGTACATAAACAAACAAATTAAAAGTTAGGATCCATCAAGTTGGGTTCCACACTGGGATCAGGCTTGTCCAGGGCCAGCCTCAGCTGATCTTAACACAAGAAAGCTAAAAGCAACTTTCTACTGAGCCAGTGTTCTTGGAATTTAGGATTAAGTTGAGGAGAAATTCTTTCACTCAGAAGGTTTTGAATTAACCCCAGAGGGCTGAGAATGTTCAGTTATTGAGCATATTCAAGACTGAGATTGACAGGTTTTTGGGCAGTAAGAGGACCAAGGGATATGGGGACTAGGTGGGAAAGTGAAATTGCAGTAGATGATGAGCCCTGATCTCACTGAATCACAGAGCAGACTCCATGCTCCTATTCTCTACGTTCTTGTAAAGCAAGCAACTTACCTGCCCTTACATGTGACAACAAAATTCACCATGGAATTCTTTTGAAGTTCTGTGGAGATCTGAACATTGGTCATCTCAACAATGCTGACTCCAACGATTCCATCTACAAGGAAGAACAATTAAAATTTCATATTTGCACTAATATTGACACTTTGAAGACATTTATACCCTTGAGTTATTATACATTCTTTATTAATTTGCTGATTCAGCTGTTGGACAATGTCTTTCATTGATACATTGCAGACAAAAACTGAGACTGTGCAGTCAGTTTCTTAGAACAGTGCCTAACCAGACAGGAAACTTTAAACTAATCTAAGGTTATAAGCAGGGCCTGGGAGAGGGGGGTGCATATAGTGCTAATCACTGCGGCCAATGAATTGCCCCCTCTGTCAAGTAGCCGCCTGCCCACCTCAATGTGTTTGCAGACAAGCACACGGTGGGCGCTCTGTTCTGGGACAAATTTCTGTCCTATAAAGGGTTAATGGAGTGAGAGCCTGAGTCCAGGTGGCCATTTTATTATAGCCAGGGTGCATTCTGGGTAATGTAGTCACCCTTGGCCGAGTTGTCACCCCATGTGCAGGCACAGGCCCACTAAAGGACTGCAGCCATCAGGTTGGCCGAGCAGGCAGGAAAGGCCAGTAGGTGCAGCAGTTGTGGCAACAGCGAGACCAGGGGCAACAGGAGGGTTAGACAGGACTGAGTGGAAGTGCATCTTGCCACCTTCAGAGCCATCCCAAACTCCTCCTCAGCAAGAAAATTTCCAAACCTCTTGGACCCGGGGGTGAGTGAGTAAGTGCTGGTTGTGAAAAACTGTAGCAGGACATAGAGTATGTCGTTTTGAGCACCCCCAAATAGAAAGGATATCAAAGTCATAGAAAAAGGGCATTGTAGGTTCGCCAGGATATTATGAAGGATGAGGAGGCAGAGTTAGGAAGAGACACTTGAGAAGTTTGGGCTTTTTCACTAAAGCTGCAAATAGTGAGTCAGTGAGTGTGTGTGAGAGTGAGTGCGTGTTAGTGAGTGAGTGTGTTGAGTGAATGTGAGTGTGTGTGTGTGAGAGAGAGAGAGAAACCTGAGACTGGAAGTGAGCCTGAGCTCACATGCACGCACACACACACACACACACACATAGGGGCTGCTTAGTGTGGAGATACATACACACACACCCTCCTCCCCCCTCCCAAAAATCTATCCATACACCAGGCTGGGTGAGGAGGAAAACCCAAGCTGAAAGGAAACCAGCTTCCGACCCCCACTTTCATATGAATTCCACCGAGGCCAGCTTGGAGTGTGCGCCACCAGTGGCAAATGCAAGATTGGTGTTAGTTAAACCCAACTCCTTAGCTTGGCCCCAGTCCACTCCTCCTTCTCTGGTCACCAGGACTTGGGGCCTTGTTTGTCTCTCTCTAGCTCTGCTTCTTAAGTGAAAATGCAAAAAAAAAAGTTTTATTAGTTAGCTCTACTGCTTGGCACTTTATAATGTCATTTTTATGAATTATTCAGTCTTTTAAATGATCAGTTTATTGCTTTGACATTGTTATTAATGTTTTCTTCATAACAACATTTTTTTGAAATTCCTGTTTAATGTGCCAAACCAGTTCTCAGGCTGCTACCGCTGCTGGGTTTCTTGTTGAAGGGAATGAAAGGCTCACAAGAAGTCTGACTGCCTTTTGGAGGGTTGGCAAAGAGGTTATTTTTGCTCCATTAGAAATGGGAAGTTTTGGAAATGCTCAGCACATCTGGCAGCATTTGTGCAGAGAGAAACAGAGGTCAGTGACCCTTCGTCAGAACTAGTGCAGATTGTGGACCTGAAGTATTGACTGTTTCTCTCCCCAAAGATGCTGTCTGGCCTGCTGTGATTTCCTGCGTTTTCTGTTTCCATTTCAGATTTCCAGCATCTGGTGTACCTCTCCTATTATATGCCCCATGCTGGGCATTTGTAAGTGGTTAATTTCAATTTAAAATGAGAAAATATTTATCATTTAATGCAAAGTGCAATGTTTCTATTAACAAAGCCCATTTGTGTGGATAGAAGTAGTACATTATTAACCTTACATTATAAGGTTTTGCCATTTTTAAACTTGGAAGTGAAACCAGGAATCATGTGCCAATAGAATACACCACTGTTAGTTCAAGGTATTCCAATTTGTACATAGGATTGTTGTTTGCAGTGCTTACGGTTCAAGTATTTTGGATGTTGCTGTCCGGTTATTGTATAGGGCCAGGTTCAAAGAAGCTGAGCCGGTTGCATACTATGAACTGCAGAGTTGTGTGGAATTGTCTGAAAAAGCCATGGTTATAAAGTGTATCACACTGAAACCTGAGCTTTTGATGGGCTTTATAAATAGAGGCATAGGGCTGAATTTTGCCGTCGGCAAGCAGGGGGTGGGGGGAACCCCCGACGTCATCCCGCCCCATTCAAATTTTCAGGAAGGTGGGGGCACAGCCAAATCAGCTGTGCACCCGCTGACCTGTCAATGGTCAATTGAGGCCATTGACAGGATCATTGAAACAATTAAAGGACCTGCCTGTCCAACCTTAAGGTTGGCGGGCAAGCCAGGAGCCCCGGCGGGCAATAGGAAAAACATGAAACCTCATTCACCGGCGGGATGAGGTTTCATGTAGGAATTTAAACGGTTTAATAAAGTTTTAGTGTAAATTATGAACATGTCCCATCTCATGTGACATTGTCCTATGAGGGGGACATGTTAAGGATTTTTTTTTTCTATTTTTAATGTTTTTAAAAGTGTCAGCGATCTCCCTGAGGCAGCACTTAGCCTCAGGGAGATGTGCGCTCTTTCATGCACATGTGCAAAAGAGCGCACTCTCGCTTATGGGGATTCCCCCCCGCCCCTGCCCGCACAGGAAGTGCATAGCACTTCCCGCCGGACGTCACGCTAGGCGGGCCTTAATTGGTCCGCCCACGTAAAATGACGGCGGAGCCCGCTTCTCCGGCAAGGATCAGCTCCCCACCACCGGAGATTGGGTCGGGCCCGCCCACCCGGCAGGCAGAAAATTCTGCCCAAAAAGTACAAAAGCTAAGAAATTTAGCTAAACTTATATGAAACAGCTCGACCCCACTGTGATTATGGTTCCCCATCCTGGGCATCTGAAGGATATAAGGGGGAGGGTTAAAGGGAGGGTGGGGTGGGATAAGGGGCCCAGAAACAAGAGAAGCACCAGGGTCTTTTTCTCCCTTGCCCTAGTTATAGGTGCCTGTAATACTGGAGATTTTATTAATCTCCCTGCTCATTCAGCAAACTTGGGAGCTCATCCAGGTTCTCAAATAGGACATTTGACCTCAATGTAATTTTTGATAATATTACCTACCTACAATTGTGATGTTTGTTTCAAAGTAGCCATATCTGTAGAGGTTACAGACTAACCCAGAAGCATCTTTCTTCTCCAGCTGCAGTGGACAGTTTATGCCACAGATATTAGCAGTTGTTGTTGAAGCAACTGGGGTGGGGGGGAAATGAAAATAATGACATTAAATGTTACATATAAATGGAAAGCATGTTTTTAAAAACATTGTAGACTTTGGGGAAATTGTAACTCTTCTGCCTGTAGCAATAGGGCAATGGCAGAGTTTAAAATGGAGGTGATGGGACTTTATCGCTGTGTCCTCAGGCAGTGGACAGACTCACCTGAATCACGGAGAAACATCATTATTCCTTCCCAGTCGGGGCCTCATGTATATCATAGGACTCAATGCCATTTTAAATGCCTACTTGGCGAAGAGCCCAATGTGGTAACTTTGCTCAATAAAACCCAGCAAAAGAGGCAATGTTGAAATTATTTCATGGGCCTAGGTAGAGCAGAAATGCTCCTCTCTCTTTGCAAGAATAATGTGAGTCAGTGACGTCCTGGGATCCTTCCACCACTGCAATTGTACATGTTTTAATATCTCATCCAAAAGACAGTACCTCCAACAATGCAGCACTTCCTCAGTATTGCACTGGAGTATCAGCCTTGATTTTTATATGGAGGTCCAGAGTGAGACCTGAACCCACAAACACCTGACTCAGAGGCGAGAACGCTATCAACTGAGCCATGGCTGACATTTAAAATTTACCCCCTCATTTTACAAGTGAATGTCAAGCTGCATCTTTCCTAACTCAAGCACTTGCAGAGAAGATTGTACCAGGCCATAAATTGCTCTCCACGCACCATCCTAATTTGGAAATATACGTGCATTCCTTTCACGTTGCCTGGTCAAAATCCTGGAACTCCCTCCCTAACAGAACCTTAAGCATACCTACACCACAAGGACCACAGCGGTTCAAAAATACAGCATACACCACCTTTTCAAGGGCAGTTAGGGATGGCAATAAATGCTGGCCTAGCCAGCAATGCTCTCATGCCATGAATGAATGAAAAGAACTATTGCAATGAAGTACTGATGTAGTTGATCGGATTACATGTTGAGTACTATATGTTGCAAAGACTTGTTCTTGGAATACAGCTTATAAACTCCTCCTATATTCAAACTCTGATCTTTTCATAATTGGCCTCCAACACTGCTCTAATGAAACCAAATATAACCTTCAGAAACACACAGCTGGATTTTACAGGGTGCTGTGTTCGCCCCCATGCCCACCCCGCCACCCCCTCCCCCCCTCCTCCCAACTAAAATATCTGTCGGCTACCCACCAACAAAAAATCCAGCTGCCCTTCAGCCATTTTATGCTCTGCAGGGCAACAATTGGCTCAGGGCAAGATGCCACCCCCATCTGGGGAGGAAGATCTGCCTTAGAAAGCAGCCAGCCAATTGGATTGGCCGGCAGCTCTGTAGTCCCAGCAGGTTCATGTGCTGGCCACAGTTGGGACTACAGCCAGAACCCCGAAGAAGAGGAGATTATGGAAACTGGACTGAGGGTATTGGCTGGGCCTGGCTGCCAGTCCCCAGTGAGGGGGTGGTGAGGGAAGTGCGGACCAGGGGTTGAAAGGCCATAAGGGGGAGGGTTAAAGAGGGGTATGACTTTGTAGGGAGATACATCCAACAGGCACAGAGTCCCACAAGAGCAGATTTCCCCCCACCCCAAACCTTCTTGCCTGACACCAGCTCACTCAGTGAAACCTGCTGGGCTACTGACTTGGCCTCCCCCTGCCGCAGGTAAAATAGCAGTGGGGGCTGGGATGAACCACTTAAGTGGCCATTAATTGGTCACTCAAGGACCACAATAGGCCCAAGGGCAACCGGGCTGCCCGACACCTCCACCACCCACCATAAAACAGGAGATAGGTCAAGGTTGGGTGGGAAGGCAGCGGGCAGGCCACGCACTGCAAACATGCCACCGGAGTGCTATAATATCCAGCCCATGGGGCTGATTTAATAAAACTGCACTGCTGGTGGAACGCATTTGTGAATTAGGGCCCACAATTTTCTAATCACATATTTTAATGGACAAAAATCGTACAAGGTGCACGCATATGCATGTGATCCTGTGGAATGAGTTCTGTGTTAGGAGCATGATTTCATTAACTCAATCCATGTTTCTCCTGAGCACTCAGCAGTGCTCTGGTCTGAAGACTGACATTAACAACTTCAGATATTTGCTATGTCCCATTTTCAAAAAGCAGAGTGTGTTGGGAATTCATGATGGGTCTTCAACATCTGATAGGAGGGGGGGGGCAGATTGACCTTTCATCTGCATCCAGGCTTTTGGCCAGTCTTTTCTCTATTTGGACCCATAGTGTGCTTCCAGAATTTTCTCTTTTTATTTCAGGTTTCCAGAATTTGAAGTTCTCTATTCCCTCTGTTTTCCAGCCCATTTCATTTGCCTCCATTTTGAAGGATTTTGTGTACCTTTGCCAAGCCTGTTCACCAACTTATTTACCTACTCTAATTTTTTAAAATTCCTTTCCACTGTCTGATTGAAATTTTTATTACAATAACCATCATTTTTCATCTTTTCCAACATCCGTTTGTTAGTCCTTTGACCCAGAGTTGGTCTGTAGATCAAGTGCAACCGTGAGCTTTTTGGAGGTAAGGACAAATGGGTAAGAGTGGGTGGGTTTTTACAGAAAGGTAATTGAAGGGGTGGGAGAATGAAGAACACCTTACTTTTGTGTATGAGGCAAGTGTTGCATTGTGTATAGCAGTATCAATTTTGTGTACGTGGGCTTTTACTTTTTGTACATATGGAGTCTTGCTTTTTTTAATATGGGGACCTTTCTATTTTTAGAATTACATACAGCAAAGTAACAGGCCATTTAGTCAAGTTAGATCATGCCAGTGATTGAGCTCCATACAAGCCTCCTCTCACCTCACTTCATCCCACACTGTCAACATATCCTCCTGTTCCTTTTCCATTTTATGTTTATCTGACCTCCCCTTAAATGCATTTATGATATTCACCTCAACCTTGTGGTAAAGAGTTTTACATCCTACCCACTCGGTGGGTGAAGTAGTTCTCCTGAATTCGCTATTGGATTTATGAGTGATTAGTTTGGTCTTCCCCCCACAAGTGGTAACATCTCCTCTATGCCTACCCTATCAAATACTTTCACAACCTTAGGGACCTCTGTTAGGGGACCGCTCAGCCTTCACTTTTGTGTATGCACGGGAGGTCACATTATACAACCCTCATATGTGTCTGGCCAAGTCACAAAGATAGAATATTCGTAATGTAACTCATTTCCATAGGAACATAGGAAGAAGAATAGGTCTTTTGCCCCTCAGGACTATTCTGCCATTCAATGAGATCATAACTGATCTGCCACCTAATTCCATTTACCTGCCTTTGCCCCACATCTCTTAATAATGACAAACAAAAATCTAACAACTTCTGTTTTAAAATTTATAATTGATCTAGCATCAATTGCTATTTGCAGAAAAGAGTTCCAAATTTCTATCACTCTTTGTGTATAAATAAATATGTTTCCTAATTTCACTCTGAAAAAGTCTCGTTCCAATTTTTAGACAATGCACCTAGTCCTAGCCTCCCCAACTACCAGAAATATTTTTCTCTACATCCTCTGTCTGTTCCCCTGAATATCTTAAAAACTTTGATCAAAACACCCTTTAATCTTCTAACTTCCAGGAAATACAATCCTTGTTTGTTTAATCTGTCCTCATAGTTTAATCCTTGGAGTCCAAGCATCATTTTAGTAAACCTACACTGCTCCCCATCCAAGTCCAATATAATCTTAACCAATATAATCTCAGAAATTTGAACAATAGGTTAAGCAAGCCGTTTCATGCTGCTATTATGCAATAGTTATGCGACTGATATTTTCCACGAACAGGATGCTGCTGTCAGTCCAAAAAGAAGACCTGCCTACCACACAATTAAGCAATATAATTTATGAATTTCAGTGCCAGTGCGGTGGCAGGTATATAAGCCCAGTGTCCAATGATTGGCTGGTTGAATAGAGCAGCATGTTTTTTCGGTTGTTGTAACAGACAGAGTACAAACCATACTCCACCAGCCCACACTTGCAAAACCCAAAACAAAACGTCTGCTGTTAGATGTGATTCCACAATTAGGCAGCACTTGCTGAACAACCTTGAGTGTGCTAATAGCTATACTAACAACCAATTTGAGATAAGCACTCGAAATTGTAACATGGTTCATTTACGCTTGCTAGAAGCAACATGCATTTATACGCAGGGACTACCTCTCTGCAAACAAAAAGAAAACGTCCAAGCCTTGTGCCTTGTTTGAATTACCCAGGAGCTTGAGGAGCCCATTGATCCCCATTGCTTTTTGCATAGCAATGCCTCAGCCAATCAGAATTGTCTTGCCAACCCATCAGCACCCTTTCCTTTTGTAGCATAATTTGTTGCGATAGTTTGAAATTTGGCATTCTTGCATTTGTCCAGATGAGTGCAAGACAAAAAGCTTTGGCAACATGTCTCTCTTTTCAGCAATAATTTTAGCTGTACTCCAGAGGTGATCTAATAAGTCTTTGTATTGCTGAAGCATGACTTCTAAACCCTTGTATTCTAGTTCTCTAGAAGGTCAGCATTGCATTAGCCTTTTTAATTAATTTCTGTAACTGTTGTGACATTTTAATGATCTATGTACATTGTCATGAAGCTATTAATGTATATAATATTTTGGAAAGTATTTTTCTTTTAAAATAGAGGTTTAGTCTGCAGATATGTCTTAATTGGATTAAATCCAGCTAGTCTGGGTGCTTTGATATGTACTAGTTTTGATATGTAAGAGACTTAGCGGGCATTTGCATTTCTGAATAGAGCATTCAAGAAGTGGGGTGAAAACTTGCCACTTTTCTAGCAGCTACCGAGCAATATGTTTATATTACAAATAAAATTGGTACAATGAACGGGTTTCATTGTTAAAAGGTAAAGTTCAAAGAGACTGGTGAGACAATGAGAATTTGAATTCAATCAGTGGTGGTAGGTATAACTTCAGTAGTTTTTGGGTGTGCAGACAGAGGCAATGTCAAAAGGCAGCTGCAAGCCTCCAACACAGTGAAAAGAACCTAATTCTGAAATCGTAAGGTGAAAATGCTTTGCCTGGTGTTTGGTCAAGCCTATGTTACTGTTGCCTTAATGGAGATTAGTTTAGGAATTTGTTAAAAGTTATGATAGTAATAATTTGTAGCCACGTGTACATATATTTTAACCTGTGTAAATTAATAAAATGTTTCATTTAGTTTAATGTAAAACCTCGAGAACTAGTGGTCCTGAGTTTAGAGTCGCATCTCAAACGTAACACTTAAAAATTATTGGTTATGACAGTTGTTGAAAGTTTCTCTCTGGGATTTTTAAAATAGCTCTACTTTACCAACTGCATCAGTCATAACAACATGGACTCCGAAGTCTCTTTGCACCTCCACTGTTTCTAGCTTTTCACCATTTAGGAAGACTCTGTTCTATCCTTTTTAGGACCAAAGTGGATGATCACACATTTGCCTGCATTGAAATTAATTTACAACATTTGGTTAATTCACGTAACCTATCAATATCTCTTTGTAATTTTACACTTTCACCTACACTGCTTACAATATTGCCTATTTCTGTGTCATCGACAATTTGGATGTGTGACGTTCTAGCTCATCATCTAAGTCATTGATGAATACAGTTAACAGTTGAGGCCCCAACATAGATCCTTGTGGGGTACGACTCGTCACATCCTGCCAATTAGAGTGCCTGCCCATTATCTCTACTCTCTGTCTCCTTCTGCTCAGCCAATTTCCTAACCATTTCAAGACTTTGCCTTCAATTTCATGAGCTTCAACTTTAACTAACAGTGTCTTATGAGGGCCCTCATCACATGCCTTCTGGAAGCCATATAAATAGTGATGGATTCTCCTGTTGCTTTGATAGATGAGTGTTCAGCAAGGAGACCAATTGTTCACCTTCTTGGATGGTGTTATCTCATGCGACGTTAAGCCAAATCTTGATTTGCAGAACCAATTGCAACTTTTACATATGAAGTCACAGTTGGAGTGGTTGGTGAGGCACTGGCTTTGTGATGTGCTCACTTGACTCTGTTCTCCACAAATGTTGAAATTGTTTGAAGACAGAGACTTCTCCATGTGGATCTGACTGATTCCGCCCCCGCCCCCCCCCCACCCCCCACCCCCCCCACACATGGAGTGGGGTCCAATTTCCAGGCTCTGAGCTTAGCTTTCAGAATGTATCTGAGTTTGGAACATCCTATGGTGGGTTCCCACAATCAGCTGGCTGTAGAATAATGCCTTTGGTATGCGGGAATCCTCCACGTGAATCCCATGGATGACCTAGCGAAGCTGAATTCTGATGAGCATGCTCTCAATACCAGGTATGTGCCACCGTGCAAGACCTTCAGTGTTAGAGAGTTTGTCCTACCGCTTGATGTTGCAGATAGATCTTAAGCAGTGAAGGTAGAATGCATCTAGATGCTTTACGTATTGCCAGTAGGTTGTCCATGCCTCACAGTCATGGAGAAGTGATGTGACAACCACATCCTGGTAGACTTTGATCTTTGTTTTGAGACAAACTCCATGTCCTTGCCAAAGCCTGAGGGTGAACCTGCCAAGTGCTTGCTTCCTTTCATCAGGCAATGGGTGATTTCATCATCTGACCTGGTGTTGTGGGACTGGATAATCCAAAGATAGCTGAACTTTCAACCTGAGTTGAGGGACGTATTGTTAATTGTGACTAAGGAGTTTGTGGCCAGGAGCTGGTTGGTACAAAATCTCTGTCTTTTTCGGACTCCTTGTAAAGATGAAGGTTCTGAGGCCTGGACAAAGCAGTCAATAAGCAGCTGGATGTCCTCCAGAGTATGTGCTATGAGACCAAACAACAGTTCACTTAATAGTTGTTCTGTGATCATTGTGTGGACCTTGAACCTTTGCAGATTGAAGAGGTTGACGTCTGACCCAAACTGAATGTGTACTCCTATTTCAAGATCTTTGAGTGCATACAACAGCGTAGTCGAGAAGTAGATGTTAAACAGAATTGGAGCCATTATGCACCCTTGCTTGGTGCCAATGGTGACAGGAAAGGTGAGGCACTATTCTGCATCACACTGGCCATCCTGCTGTCATGAAATGAGTGAATGACCCTGGTCATCTTTTCAAGACAGCCATATTTGAACAGCACCTTTTACAAGCCTTCACGGTCTTCTGTGTCAAAGGCCTTGGTCAGGTCAATGAACACCGTGTAAAGGTCCTTGTTCTGTTCATGGGACTTCTTTTGAATTTGACACACCACAAAGATCATGTCAACTGTTCCTCGTCCAGCATGAAAGCCACACTGTGATTCTACACTGAGTCTGTAAGATGAGTGACAATCCTGTTGAAAATAACCCTTGCAAGAATTTTTCCCACTGCAGAAAGAAATGACAAACCACAATGATTGTCACAGGTGAACCTGCTTCCCTTCTGTTTGTATAGGTCAGTTATGGAGGCATCCCTGTAATCTTGGGGCATGATACCCTCATTCCAGATTAAGAAAAAGAGGCTAGTGAGTTTGCTAACCATATCAGCTCCTCTGGACTTGAATACTTTAAGGTGGATTGCCATGACTCCCAGAGACTTATCCACAGACATTCGCTTTATGATTTTAATGACACTGACTTGAGGTGGATGGAGGGCAAGCTTTTCCAGAACGCAATGCTGTAGAAGTGATCCAATGGCATTGTCGCACACTCTGGATTCCTGGATCAAGAGATTGTTAAAGTGCTTTGCTCAATGACAGAGAATCACATTAGGAGCTGATTGCTGTCTATTGAGAAGATGGGTGTCATTCCATTGATTTTGAGGCCATAGACAGATTGAAGACATTCATGGCAAGCCTTCAGATCGTGCTTATCAGCAGCTTCCTGACCCTCTACAACTTTGTTCTCCCACCATTGGTTCTTTGTCTCTTAGTTTACCTGCAGCATGTGTTTAGCTTTAAGGGATCTGGCTTTACTTGCTGGTGAGTTTCTGTAGGATCTGTGAGTGTTGTGCACATCATCTGGTAGCTTGGCTATTTCCTGGTCATTCTTGTCAAACCAGTCTTGGTGCTTCCATTTGACAAATGCAAGGACCTCAGATGCCATGCTATGACTGATATCCCTTACATTCTTCCAAGAATTTTCAATGTCTATATTATCTTCTGGGATACCAGCAAGTTCTATGGCTAATTATTGGTCCAGTTCCTGTCTCTTGGCCAAGTTTTTTAGGATAGTTACATCAAGTTTCCTATGTGGCTTGACTCTGTGTCATAGCACTTTAGGTGTTATCTTCAAGGACATGATGCTCCTGACAAACCAAAGGTCTGATCAGCATTCAGCACATCTGAGGCAGCATGTAGAGCGCATGTCCTGTGGTCTCTCTATCGTACAATAATGTAGTCCAACACGTGCCAATGTTTAGATCTGGGTGCATCTATGTTGTTTTCAGTTTCTCAGCTCGTTGGAAGATTGTATTTGTGATAGTAAGGCCAAACTCGCTGCACTTAGAGAAAAGAAGCTGGCTGTTAGAGTTTACTCTACCAATGCCATGGTGTCCCATTATGCCCCTCCGTGTATTACAGTTTGTACCAACACTTCCAACTAAATAATGCCATTGAAATTTCCCTATCCACTAATTTGGTCACTTTTTCAAAGCATTCAGTCAGGTTTTTCAGGCACGACTTAGCTTTTACAAATCCATGCAAGCTCTCTCTGATCAGCTAGAAATTTTCAAGGTGTTCAGTCACCCTATCCTTAATTATAGGATTTAGCGATTTTCTGACAAAAGATGTTAGGCAATTGGCCTATAATTCCCTGGTTTCCCTCTATCATCTTTCTTAAACAAAAAACGACATGCGCAATTTCCCAATTTAAGGGACCAGTTTGCGAGTCAAGAGGACTTTAGAAGCTTATAGTTAGGGCATCTCCATGGTTCTCATCCCTGGGATGGAAACCATCTGGTCCTGGGGATTTGACACCTTTCAGTATCATTAAAATCTTAATTTCTGTTATTTTGTTTACCTTAATTTTGATGAGGCCCTGGGCAGATGTTCCCGGGAGTGGAAAACGAGACAGCGGGGGCACTTGAGTGGGAGGCAAAATGTCAGTTTCCCAATGGCAGGATGAAAGTTGCTTATTAAGGTGGCGGCAGATTGAGGACGGATCATGCTTCCCAACAGCAAGCAACTGGAACCAATTTTTAATACATTCGCATGTCATGCGAGCTCATTAAAACACAGCTTTGCTATATTAAATTGTACCTTTGGAATTAGCTATGTAGCATACAAGAAACATGCTTTCAGATTTATGGCTGGTTAAAGGTGGAGTACAGCAGGAAAAGTAGTCTGGTGAATTTGGACTTGAGTAGGAACTGTTTTCTTATATGGGAGCTTCATTAAAGCAGGGGCGAGGAGGCATTGATGCATTGAGATAAGATGGTGGCTGTGAAAGGGGAAAGGGGCATGACTGACTGAGAGAGGGAGAGAATTGGCAGCCCTGCGAAGGCTCATGGAGGACAGAGGAAGGAAACTACTACACAGGGAAGGTCAATGTCTACAGAGAATAGGTCAAGCATGATTGTGGGGAGATCAAGCGTTATATAGGGAAGGTCAATGGTGAGGTCCTTGGTGTCGAAGGTAACAGAGGGCAAGTCAAGAATGATAGCGGAAGGGTTGAAGATGGCCAGTCAAGGGTAACGGAGGGTAGGGTGGTGGGGGAGAGCAGTTCCGTTGTGCCAGGGGTGCTGACTGATGGTGACAGAGGGGAGCTCCAGGGTGAATGTTAGTTGGTCAAAGGTAATTGGGGGTGGGGAGTGTCAAGGGTCACCGAAGGCAGGGCATGTGCGATGGAGTGATGAACCAGACAGGCCCATGACACATTAATTGCATCCAGATTTCGGCCAGAATGAGGCCCCTACAAGATCTTGATGCCTTTACGCAATGTCGCTGTATAAGTGCCAAAGTGCTAGCAGATCCAGGATTATAAACTCCTCACAAACAGCAAAACAGATTCTGCTGGATGACGAGGCATGGATGCCTGTATGGGTGCTGTTCGAATATGGTGTCTGGACCTTTGATCCTGTGAGGTAGTGGCATGGCTGGAAACTCCACATGATTGGCCAGGGCCCTCGCCTCTGCATATCTAATTGGCTGGCCGCCGGATGATTGCACATGGCCAGCCACTCCGCCACTGAGTGCAAGTGCCATGTACTTCTGGTCTTGTCAATGGGGCTCTCAATGTGAGAAGAAGATTCTGCCCTCTGACCCTGATTCAGTATTAGTTTGCTTATGATTTCTGGCATACTGACTTCTTCCTTTACTGTAAAAACTGACACAAAGTAATTATTCAGCATGTCTGCCATTTCCCTATTTTCATCGGCAACATTACCATTATCAATGTTCGAGAGGTCCACATTGTAGTAAAATTGTAAGAATTTTTTTGTTGATTTTGATTTCCCTTGCAGGTTTCCTTTCTTACTCCTGTTTCTTAGCTCTATTTGTTTTTTCACCCTTTCCTGTTCTTTGTATCCGATCCATTTGCCAGGATCTTTTGCTTTTTTTTGAATTTTGTGTAGGTTTCTTTTAGTTTTTTGTTGTCTCCTATCACTTTAGTTGCCCATGGTTGTCTTTTGGTAAGTAGAATTCTTGCCCATCGGGGATATAAACTGGTTCTATATCATATTAAATTGTTTTCTGAAGACCTCCTACTGGTCTTCTGCAGCTTTACCTATTAACACAAGAACATGAGACAGAAACAAAAGTAAGCCATACAGCCTATTGAGCCTGTTCTGCCATTCAATATGATCATGGCTGCTTTTGGACTTCAACTCCAGTTTCCTAACCGCTCTCCGCATATCCCTTGATTCCCCGAGAGACCAAAAAATCTGTCTATCCCAGCCTTAAATATATTAAACAATGATATATTCACAACCCTCTGCAGTAGAGAATTCCAAAGATTTGTCCAGATTATTGTGGACAGTCTCTGTCTCATCTCATTGAAGTCAGCCTTGCCTAAATCTAAAATCTTAGTAGTTGTTTCGAGTTTCTCCCTTTGAAACACTGCATTAAACTGGATCATATTATGATTGCTATTAGATAAATGTTCATGCACCATAAGGCTGTTAACTAAATTTGGCTCATTATTCATTACTAAATCTAATAAGGCATGCCCCCTTGTTGGTTCCAGGAAATATTGCAGCGGGAAACTATCCCGGACACACTCAAGAAATTCAAAATAAAAACAGAAAATGCTGGAAACGCTCAGCAGGTTATGCAGCGTCTGTGGAGAGAGAATATAGTTAGCATTTCAGGCCATTGACCTTTCACCATAACTGAAACATTAACTCTGTTCTCTCTCCATAGATGCTCCTGACCTGTTTTGCATTTCAGATTTCCAGCATTTGCAGTATTTTGCTTTTGTACATTTAAGAAACTCACTACCTTCCTGATCTTTCTGCTTGTCCCAATCTATAATGAAAGTTAAAATCCCCCATTAAAACAACTCTGCCTTTGCTACATACTTTCCTAATCTACAGCTCACAGTTGCTACTAGGGACACTACTACTAGAGAAAGTTGAGTTTTTGGAATCAGATGTGCATTGATCATTTTTGTTTCCTGTGTTTTGTAAAGGCTTCCATCTTTCCTTGCTTCCCTGGTCACTAACTGGAATCTATTGCAGAGGGTGTAGTAGTTGTAGCTTCTTGAGTTCTTGGGAGGATAGTTGTTTTCGCTGACTAAAAAGCCGTAGAAGTAACTAAAGGTGGTAAAGTGCTAACTTCTAAGAAAACAAAGTTGGGAGCGAAAAGCAAGCTTTGAATTGAATATAACTACACTCATATATAAGGAGGGATGGGGAGAGAATAAGGGAAAATGGGGAGGGAAGGAAGGAGCAATGGAAGGGTTGGAAGAAGGTGGGTAGGGCAGGGTGGGAGAAATGAAGGAGGTGAGGGGAGGAAGTGGGAGAAAATGAGGATGGAAGGGAAGAGGGGTTAAGTGGGAATGCTTAAATGGCCGCATCCAATTTGAACTATGCATTCAACCCATGTACCTACCCCACATCTTTCTTAGTTTTTCTCTTCCTCCCTTTCCTTCCTCCTGTTCCCCTTTCATCTTCTCCCTCCTTCCCCTTTCACTAATCCTATCTTCCTTTCTCCTTTCCCACATTCCTGCTCTCTCCTCCTTCCATCTCCCCTCTGTCATCTCCCCTTTGTCTTGTCCCATTCTTCTCCCCCACTCTTCCCATTCATCCTTATAACCTTTTCCTCCCCTCCTCCTCCCTTGCCTCATCCCTCCCTCTGCTTTTTAAAAATTCATTCACAGGATGTGGGCTTCGCTGGCTGAGGCAGCATTTATTGCCCATCCCTAGTTGCCCTTAAGAAGGTGGTGATGAGCTGCCTTCTTGAACCGTTGCAGTCCATGTGGTGTAGGTACACCCACAATGCTGTTAGGAAGAGAGTTCCAGGAGTTTGACCCAGCAACAGTGAAGGAATGGTGATATATTTCCGAGTTAGAATGGTGAGTGACTTGGAGGGGAACTTTCAGGTGGTGGTGTTCCCATCTATCTGCTGCCCTTGTCCTTCTAGATGGTAGTGGTCATGGGTTTGTAAGTTGCTGTCGAAGGAGCCTTGGTGAATTCCTGCAGTGCATCTTGTATATGGTACGCACTGCTGCCTCCATGCATCAGTCATGGAGGGAGTGAATGTTTGTGGATATGGTGCCAATCAAGTGGGCTGCTTTGTCCTGGATGATGTCAAGCTTCTTGAGTGTTGTGGGAGCTGCACTCATCCAGGCAAGTGGGGAGTATTCCATCACACTCCTGACTTGTGCCTTGTAGATGACTGACAGGCATTGGGGAGTCAGGAGGTGAGTTACTTGCTGCAAGATTCCTAGCCTCTGACCTGATGTTGTAGCCACAGTATTTATATGGCTGGTCCAGTTCAGTTTCTGGTCAATGGTAACCCCCAGGATGTTGATAGTGGGGGATTCAGTGATGATAATGCCATTGAACATCAAGGGGCCATGGTTAGGTTCTCTCTTGTTGGAGATGGTCATTCCCTGGCATTTGTGTGGCGCGAATATTACTTGCCACTTGTCAGCCCAAGCCTGGATACTGTCCAGGTCTCGCTGCATTTGGACATGGACTACTTCAGTATCTGAGGAATCATGAATGGTGCTGAATATTGTGCAATCATCAGCGAACATCTCACTTCTGACCTTATGGTGGAAGGAAGGTCAGTGATGAAGCAGCTGAAATGGTTGGGCTGAGGACACTACCCTGAGGAACTCCTACAGTGATGTCCTGGAACTGAGATGACTGACCTCCAGCAACCACAGCCATCTTCCTTTGTGCTATGTATGACTCCAACCAGCGGAGAGTTTTCCCCTTGATTCCCATTGACTCCAGTTTTGCTGGGGCTCCCTGATGCCACACTCAGTGAAATGCGGCCTTGATGTCAAGAGCAATCACTTTAATCTCACATTGGGAGTTCAGCTCTTTTGTCCATGTTTGAACCAAGGTGGTAATGAGGTCAGGAGCTAAGTGGCCCTGGCAGAACCCAAACTGGGCATCAGTGAGCAGGTTATTGTTAAGCAAGTGCCGCTTGATAGCACTGTTGATGACCCCTTCCATTACTTTACGGATGATCAAGAGTAGACTGATGGAGCAGTAATTGGCCAGATTGGATTTGTCCTGCTTTTTGTTTACAAGACAAACCTGGGCAATTTTCTACATAGCTGGGTGGATGCAAATTTTGTCGCCATACTGGAACAGCTTGGCTAGGGGCGTGGCAATTCTGGAGTATGATTGCCACAATATTGTCAGGACCCATAGTCTTTGCAGTATCCAGTGCCTGCAGCCAATTTCTTGATATCACATGGAGCGAATCGAATTGGCTGAAGACTGGTATCTCTGATGCTGGGGACCTCTGGAGGAAGCCGAGATGGATCATCCACTGGCTGAGGATTGTAGCAAATGCCTTGTCTTCTGCACTGATGTGCTGGACTCCCCCATCATTGAGGATAGGGATATTTGTGGATCCTCCTCCTCTAGTGAGTTGTTTAATTGTCCACCACCATTCATGACTGGATGTGGCAGGACTGCAGAGCTTAGATCTGATCCATTGGCTGTGGGATGGCTTAGCTCTGTCTATCACTTCCGGCTTATGGCTGTTTGGCAGTTAAGTAGTCCTGTGTTGTAGCTTCACCAGGTTGACACCTCATTTTAGGTATGCCTGGTGTTGCTCCCGGCATGCCCTCCTGCACTGTTCACTGAACCAGGATTGATCCCCTGGCTTGATGGTAAGGTAGAGTGGGGGATGTGCCTGGCCATGAGGTTACAGATTGTGTTCGAGTACAATTCTGCTGCTGCTGATGGCCCACAGCACCTCATGCATGCCCAGTCTTGAGTTGCTAGATCTGTTCAAAATCTATCCCATTTAGCACAATGGTAGTGGCACACAACACGATGGAGGGCATCCTCAATTTGAAAGAAGCGAAGACATAGTGGTTTTGTCGCTGGACTAGTAATTCAGAGACCCAGGGTAATGCTCTGGGGACCCAGGTTTGAATCCCACCATGGCAGATGGTGGAACTTGATTTCAATAAAAATCTGGAATTAAAAGTCTAATGATGACCATGAAACCATTGTCGATTGGTAAAAACCCATCTAGTTCACTAATGTCCTCCCTTTAGGGAAGGAAATCTGCCATCCTTACATGTGACTCCAGGCCCACATCAATGTGGTTGACTCTTAAAATGCCCTCTAGCAATAAATGCTGGCCTAGCCAGCGACGCCCATATCCCATCAATGAATAAAAAATAAAGTGGGACTTTGTCTCCACAATGACTGTGTAGTTGTCACTCCTACTGATTGTGTCATGGACAGATACGTCTCCAGCAGGCAGGGTGGTGAGGATAAGGTCAAGTATGTTTTTCCCGCTTGTTGGTTCCCTCACCATCTGCCACAGCTATGTCCTTTAGGACTCGGCCAGCTTGGTCAGTAGTGGTGCTACCGAGCCACTCTTGGTGATGGACATTGAAGTCCCCCACCCAGAGTACATCCTGCCACCCTCAGTGCTTCCTCCAATTGGTGTTCAACATGGAGGAGTATTGATTCATCAGCTGAGGGAGGGCAGTATGCGGTAACCAGCAGGAGGCTTCCTTGCCCATCTTTGACCTGATGCTTCATGGAGACTTCATGGGCTCCGGACTCAATGTTGAGGATTCCCAGGGAAACTCCCTCCCAACTGTATACCACTGTGCCTGTATATCACTGCTGGGTCTGTCCTGCCGGTGGGGCATTATCAGTAAGATATGATTCTATGAGGATGACTATGTCAGGCTGTTGCTTGAATAGTCTGTGAGACAGCTCTCCCAAATTTGGCACTAACCCCAGATGTTAGTAAGGAGGACTTTGCAGGGCTGAGTTTGCAGTTGTTTTTGCAGTGCCTAGGTCAATGCCGGGTGGTCCGTCTGGTTTTATTCCTTTTTTGAGGCTTTGTAGCGGTTTCATATAACTGAGTGGCTTCCTAAGCCATTTCAGAGAGCATTTTAAGAGTCAACCACATTGCTGTGGGTCTGGAGTCACATGTAGGCCAGGTGGTGGCATGATGGCAGATTTCCTTCCCTAAAGGACATTGGTGAACCAGATGGGTTTTTACAACAATTGACAATTGTTCCATGGTCATCATTAAACTCTTAATTCCAGATTTTTATTGGATTCAAATTCCACCATCTGCCGTGGTGGAATTCCACCCAGAGCTCCACCTCAGTGCATTACCCTGGGGCTCTGGATTACTATGGGCCCGCCATACCCAGAAACAATGCGGAGGCAGCCACAGGGGCTGCTGAGTGCCCATGCAGGTTGGTTAAAAGGCCCATCTTGGTGCTCTGGGACTTCATCCCAGTTATACTAAAAGCCCTCATCCCTCACACACAATTACCTCCCCACACACACCCCATCCATGCCAACTCATGCCTCCGCCACCAACCCCCACAGGCCCTCATACCCTCCATGCCAACCTATGCCTTTTTACCCACCTCCCATGGCTCCTCATAACCTTCATGCCAAACACCATGGCACTTTATAGCCTCTGCCAACTTAGTGCCACCTCATGCCAATCCATACCCCCACCCACCACCCTTTGCTCTTACAGCCTCCATGTCACTCACCCAGTACCCACCTAAGGGTGACCTCAGGAGCCATGCTGCGATGAAATAAAGTTCTACAGACTTCACTATATGAAACAACACACTTTTATTGATAAAAGCCCACTCAAGTACTTAATTCCTTATAAAATCAAACATTTGAATTCATAGCCCCATATCAAAGACAGCTAATCCCTTTATAATCACTTTGAGATGAGAATCAAATTATGAATTTATAGCCCCATCTCCTCGCAGTATGATGATGATAGGTTGTGGAAGCAGTCAAGCAGTACTAATACTATAATGATGGCTCTTAGACTTATGTCATCAAAAATCTATTGAAATTGCAAGCACCGATTTTTTTCAACGGAGGCACAGCAGGC
The DNA here is from genome assembly GCF_964194155.1 of Cetorhinus maximus. Classification (NCBI taxonomy): domain Eukaryota; kingdom Metazoa; phylum Chordata; class Chondrichthyes; order Lamniformes; family Cetorhinidae; genus Cetorhinus; species Cetorhinus maximus. The sequence goes on along the minus strand of NC_135881.1, from coordinate 123,466,774 downwards.
TGTTTTTTTTCAAAATTTACAGAGCAGGGAATTTAAATGACTTGACAGCTTAACAGTTCCACAGCACATATCCAGCTTTTATGCACATTCATGTCTACACTTAACAATTCCAAAGCGTACCTGACCTCTCCAAAAGGGTACCTGACCTCGCCAAAGAACTTCAGTAGTTTGCGACCTTTTCCTCAAATTTGTAAAGCCCACAAGTTGTCTTTCAGAAACCAGGTGACAAAAATTGTTTCTGATTGAAGGCAGCTGCATTTTTAAATGTGCTGCTGTCTCTGTGAACCATGGATGTGTGAAATACGACCCCTCTCCACCCTCCGCCCCCTTTCCCCTCTGGTGAAAATGGTGGGTGCTGGATATGGGGGTGCAGGAGAGGGGGTAGGACTTCTGGATTCGGGGCTCCAGCGCCATTTTGGCTAAGCCACATAGCCCTTCCATTACTGTGAAAATTCAGGCCTCATTTTCCAACTCCCCTTCATTCCTCTTCCTTCACCATTCTCCTCCCCTTTCAATTATCATTTTTAAATTCTACATATAATTATAATTCCCTATTTGCAACAGCTTGGGAGATTGATTATCAATATAATAAAAACCTTATGTTTGCACTTTCTATTAACTTACCATTATAAATTTTTATATCCACATTAATGATAGAAACTGCCTATATAATGTCTGTTGTGTTGTAACTACATTGTCCTGGCCAGTGGTGGTGCTGCAATACTTTCACAAGTGACAAGTTTACTTAGGCAGTTTCCATCCTAAATGTGGACACATGAAATGATAACAGAAACGTAACAAAAATAATAATGCATGACTTTAAAATGGGGACAGAATTAAATCTACATGCCGGGTTCCAATTATCCTCTCTTAACCCTGTTTTATCTGAAGTTTTGATGCTTTGTCTTGATTCCCCATGTGCAACACTATTGAAAATCAAGATAGATAAGTCCCTACAAGTATCATAAATAGTTGGGAATATTTGGAATTTTCAGACCTCAATGGCCCACCATAACTTGGTCAGTAAAGCTGCAGAAATGCTGGAGAAATGATGTAAATACTGTTTAGTTTTTCCAGGATTCCTGTGGTTTGTCCCCTAAAGTTACAGTGGTCCAGCAGTAGAGCCCATACTGAAATTCACCCCCTTTAGCTAGTATCTGGGAAGTAAGATCAAATTCTAATTCTGAATTCCAAAGAATTGTGTTAAAAGTTTGGTTTGCACTATTCCGTTATGGCACTACATTGATTATTATAAGAAAATAAATCACAAATACCAGTTGTAGGGTCTGCATTGGTAGTAGGGCTCAGTTTAGTTGTAGAATTCATTTTAGTTGTAGTGGTCTGCTCAGTTGTGGGGCTCCGTTCAGTCGTAGTGCTCTGTTCAGTCGTAGTGCTCCGTTCAGTCGTAGTGCTCCGTTCAGTCGTTGTGCTCCGTTCAGTCGTAGTGCTCCGTTCAGTCGTAGTGCTCCGTTCAGTCGTAGGGCTTGGCATAGTTGTAGGGCTCAATGTGGTTGGTATAATAGAGCCACAGGAAACTGGTATAATTGCTTTAACAATCAGCTTAGGACTGAAATGCCCTGTCCTAGTGTAGTTGTGAAGAGCAGTTGGACTTTTTGATAAAGACCGATGACCATCACCAAAATTCCAACTATATGATTTGGCGGCATTTTTCAGATAATTGCTGGGATCATGAATTTTAACTTCAAAGACAACATTTAAGTCCTTGATGTAGACATTAGCAGTGGTATTACGATTGTTTTTTTGTGAAATACGCACATACGTTGGAATATGATCTGAAAAAAAAATGACAATGTCATTTATCCATTGCAAATTTAAGATCCTCATGATGTTTGTTTTGTGACAATTAACATTATTTGGAAAGAAGATTTCATTTAGCTATGCACAATTATTTTAGCTGCCAATACTTCTTCATTCCCTATCCTTTTAGCCTTGTCAAAGATTTTAATGGGCTGTAATGCTTTGTGAGACTCCCCAAAACTACCAAAACTTTGTTCTGTTATTGCAACAGTCTCCTTTAATTATTTATGTTCCTGTGGCTATAAGAGCAGGTCAAGAATCTGGGAATTCTGCAGGGAGTAACTCACCTCCTGACTCCCCAAAGCCTGTCCACCAGGCATGTCAGGAATGCAATGGAATGTTCCCAATTTGTCTGGATGCGTGCAGCTCCAACAATACTCAAGAAACTCGACACCACGACAAATCAGCCCACTTAATAGGAACCCCATATGCCACTCCTTCCACCATCGGCGCACCATGGCAGCAGTGTGACCTGAAATTATATCGCTATTCCTTCACCATTGCTGGGTCAAAATCCTAGAACTTCCTCCCTAACAGCATTGTGGGTGTACCTATACTATATGAACTGCAACAGTTCAAGAAGATGACACACCATCACCTTCTCAATTAGTGATGAGTGATAAATGCTGGTCTTACAAATGACACCCACAAGCGATGAACAAATATTAAAAAGGGCCGTCAATTCACTAACATCCATTTTACACTATTATCAAACATAAGTAGATGTAGGAGTATTTGGCCACTGGAGTCTGCTTCACCATTCAGTAAGATCGTTGCTAATCCTCTATCTCGACTCCATTTCCCCAGCTTTCTCCAAATCTGTTAATTCCCATAGTATCCAAAAATCTATCGATTCCTGTCTTGAATATTCTAAACAACAGAGCATCCATTCAGAATTCCAAAGATTCATACTTTGAGTGAAGAAATTTTTCCTCATCTCAGTGCTAAATGACCAACCCCATATTCTAACACCATCACCCCTAGTTTTAGGCTTCTCAACCAGGGGAAAAATCCTTCCATCATCTACCCTGTCAAGCCCCTTAAGAATTTTAATTGTTTCAATGAGATCACTTCTCATTCTTCTAAACTCTAGGAATTATTGGCCTAGTCTACTCAATCTCTTTGTTGCACTCCCTCTTCGGCAAATATATCCTTCCTCAGGTTAGTAGACCAATATTGTACACACCAGGTGAAGTACACACCCTGGATAAAATGTATGATTTGGCCCTGGACCAGTTTCCAGCTTCTTTATGATCATCACATGAGGCCTTAGACTGAAAGCTTTACGAAGCTCAATGAAATACAAGTAGGTCCTCTCGGGTCTTCAGAGCTCCACAATTTTGAATAAAACAATAGCTTGTTTTACACATTCTTCAAAAGAGCGAAGTCCAGCCTGCTCCTATTTTTGTTAGGTAACCAAAACATCTGAAACTATTGATCAATAGATAGATTATCCCAAACAAACTGACATTACAATCTCACCTGTAACTGTGTATGGACCACTTGCTGTTGCAATTGGGATGTATTTGTTTCGATGATGATCTCTTCGATAAACAAACACCACCATCATATGGTCACCAAGTGTGATGTTAGTTGTATTGATAGAGAGGGTCATACTGGATCGCCCAGTATTTTGATAGTATTGGCCTAAATTTTAAACAGATTTGTTTAGCAAAGTCTCTAAGGGGAGCTCTCCACATTTGAAAGATATCTTATTGTACCAACCTTGTGTGTGCCAAATATAAACAAAGTTCTTATGTCTCCAATCCATTTGTCTAGGAAAAGGATGACCATCTGGGAAGACATTACATTTGAAAAACTTGGTGCAGTTAAACCAACCATACTCATCAATCCAGGAAGTCCAGTTATACACATATTGACCAGGAAAGAATGAAGATGCTAGAAAATAAAACATGGCGTTAGTGACTTATACAGCTCATGTGGGAGTCAGATTTAAAAATTTGCCTACACCTTCCAATAAGTTATCATTATTAGATATTGAATATCTGCAACAAAATGCATGCTTGAGGCCCTAAAAGTTTCATTGCAACAGATCAGAAACATATTAACAGAGATTGGAAGGCTATTGTATACATCAGAATTATACTGTACCTCTGGTGAGTAAATTAACACTCTACTATAATTGCCAACTTCTATGTATAAACAATATGCTAAACAAACTGGAGGCTGCTCATTGATGACTACAACATACTGAAAAATAGGTCTATCACATTTTTAATGTTCATATTGCATTATTCCCAAATTTCTTGCACCTACCTAACCGACAACGTGGTGATAGCCATCTTAAAGTATATAATGATGACCTGTAAAACGTAATGCTCCTGACACATATACTGTTGGTCACCTTACTACATCCATTCTCATTATTTTTTTCAGAGAAGGTGACATGCCTCTGATTAGAGGGTTCCTATTTCTGAAGAGCCAATCAGCCTTCCAATTTCACGTGTGACTGAGATCTTATTTGCCAACATAGGAATGCCACAATAGTTACCCCGATTCATGGACCCATGCTGCCACTGCCATGAGAACTGAATGGCTAGCCACTACAAAAAAATCATAAGACCAAGGAGCTTCTCAATATGCTCTCGTGGGAGAACCTATTCCCATAATTGTGGGTGATTTTTTTTTTTGTTTATAGCTAAAGTTTCCTACTAAGTTTCAGCATTAACACAAAATTCTTTATCACTTCAATGTATAAGCAGCTGCTTCAACCAAGTTCAAGGCCTGCCCTCAATTAATGTTGATCCTATTTTGCTTTGGCTGACAATCTAAATTACTTAATTCACATGTATGTTATTAGCATCATTTGATTCAATTGTTTTGTCTCAGAGAAAAAATATCTCAAACTATTTGTAACAAAATCACAAATGGGAGTATTAAGAATGATTTTGTTACAAATAATGACATTTTCCCTCTTTGTGACTTGAGGTAACAAAGGACATTGAAGCTTTGTGCCCCAATTCATGTTGGTGCAGTGCATTGCTTAGCCAATGCATCAGGATCACCCTCATAATGATCCCCACATCCAGCTGATTACTAGATATACAGTTGAAAGAGTGTTCCTTTAAGAGTGAGGCATTTAGAATCTCTGCTGGAAGATCTTGCTGCTGAATTAGTTCTCAATAGACAAAATAATCAGATTGAACTATTCTACTAAGTACTTTTGAGCATTCACACTTTTATAAATTGTGTAATATCAGAAGGTAGTTAAAATAGGCATTGTTAGTCAGAGGGTTGGTTTTCAGTGATTCCTTCAGGATCTTGCCTCATGTGATCAGCTCCTGAAAACTATGGTCCAGATTTTGCTGGAGTAGGACATCTCACGGTGTACCTGTTGTTGCCCTGGGATTTAAGGATTAAGAACTAAACAGTGCAGGGACTGAGAAGGAGGTTGAATTTGAGTAGGTGAATTCAATGCCAAATCAGGTTCTGAAGAGTAATAGAGAGGGACAGAAAGAGATCGAAAGGAAAACTTAGGAAAAGGAGCAAGCCGTTTAGCCCCTCAAGCATGTTCCACCTTTCAATGAGATTGTGATTGATCTGCAACTCAATTCCACATCCCTGTCTTTGCCCCATAATTCCTTAGTACCTTTGATAACACAAATCTATCAATCTCAGATTTAAAGTTTACAATTGATCTAGCATCAGTTATCATTTATGGAAGAGTTCCAAACTTCTACCACCCTCTGCATCTGGAAGTGTTTCCTAATTTCACTCCTTAAGGTCTGATTCCAACTTTCAGACCTGGCCCCTTTAGTACTAGACTCCCCAACCGACATAGTTTCTTTCTATTTAACTGGTCCCTGACAGAATGTATGTGTTCTCTAACTGCCCGTAATCAGTATGTTTTGTATGGAGAGGGATGTGTCTTTTCTTAGCTTTGGAATGTGTATTCCAATTAAATAATTCAGCAGCAAGCTTTCGTGAGTTTAAAAATAAATGTTATTTATTTTCACACGCTTACCTTGAATTAACGTCAATCTCGCATGCTCAGTCTCATATACACACACACACACACACACATAGATTGGATACAGATAAAGATAGCACACTTTTACAGTTACAGTTAATTCAGCCTCTGATTTACGATTTCCGGTCTCCCACATGGCAGGCCTGTGGTTTCTTGAATGGATTCACTGATTTGTAGTTGAAGTGAGGGTCTTGTAAGGCAAAGGGCTCACAGCATTTTGTGAGGTTTCTTGTAGTCAAATATCTAGGAGGTTGATTCTCGGGTGAACTTTGAAACTGGAACAGGTTAAGCACTTTGGCTACTTGATGATTTGCAGCTAGTTTCAGAGTCTGGTTCTCAGACTGGCTGATGACTGATGGTTCTGCTGGGTCCTGGGGTAATAAGGGTGCAGTCCCTGAAACCAGTTTTGATCACATGACTACTGGGTTAACATTCTGAGGCCCACCCTATCTAGTTTGGGTGGAGGAGACCATTGTAATACAATGGGAAGTTGAGAATGGCCACTGAGTTTTAATCTTCCCTTTTGTCCAGTATGAAACATGGAAACAGGCAGTCTGGAACCCCCATAGTCATTAGATGTTGCCCCATCCTTAAGCAATGAAATCTATGAATTCCACAGATGGCTGTGAGGTATCTTCACTTATGTCCATATTTAATTAGGTATTTGCTGGAGACTTGATGCTGGCTGTAGTTCAAATGCCAAAAGTCACATAATTTGTGGCAGCCATCTTAACAGCTTGTTTGTGTCCAATTTTTCAAAGTCTTAACTTAAAGTGCATAATATGACATATCTGTCAAACCCTATCTTGAAAATTTTGATCAAATTAGCCTTAATCTTCCAAATTCCAAAGAATACAGCTTAGTCTGTGTAATCTTGCCTCATAATTTAATCCTTGGGGCGCAAGTATCGTTAGCCTATGCTGCATTCCCTCCATGGTCAATATATCCTTTCTAAAGTGTGGAATGCAGAATTTCTCACAGTACTCCAGGCGTGGTCTAACCTGGGCTTTGTATAGCTGAAGCAGGATTTTTACCTCCTTGTATTCTGTTCTTCTCTTTATAAAAGCCAGCATTCCATTAGCTGTTTTGATTATTTCCTGTACCAATAATTTATATTTTAACGATCTAAGTACTTAGATCTACAAATCCTTTTGGACCCCCACTGTTTCTAGCTTTTCACCATTTGGAAAGTACCCTGTTTTATATTTTTAGGTACATAGTGGACGATCAACTTGGCCTACCTTGAAAGCCATTTGCCACAGTTTTGGCCATCCACTTAATCTATCAATATCTCTGATTTTATGCTTTCATCTACACTGTTTAGAATGCTATCTATCTTTGTGTCATTGGCAAATTTGGATATGTGACTTTGATATGAAAAATAAGGAAATATGTTAGTTAATACTTGTTATGCTAGAAATCTCCAAAAACAATTCACAACCTGAAGGAATCACACCCCATACATATAATTCTTGACTTTCTGGGCCAGCAAGGTTGATTGGCAGTCATTAACAATTATCACATTGTTTACAGATATTAGAAGATTTATTGAGCAATGGGACTGGAAAGTGGCTAATTAAACCTGAATAATAGTCAAGTTCTTAGAACCCATAATTTAAAGTCAAATGATTATCACGTGACTTTGTAAATCTTTAATTGTAGATGGCCAGCATGGATTTGTTAAAGGCAAGATTTATATGGATGATGAGCGTTTTTTTTTAATTGGGGCCTAAATATAGTTCAAAAGAGTGCAATACATGTAATTTTAATGGATTTTTAAGATTGTGTGTCCTGTATCTTACAGGAATATGATTACAATACTTCAAATGTTATGGTATAAAAGGAAACATAACCTCATCAATAGAAGGTTGTTTGATAGATAGGAAAGAAAGAGTGAAGCCTCCATTCTGCAACCAACAAGTTTTTAAAATATACTTACCTACAAGTGGAAGCAGAAGGACCAGGCATGTTCCCAGATTAAAATAATGCAGACTACTGTTACCTTCTTCCCTCCCCCTAGCCAGTTTAGCAGTCCCCAAGTTCTTTCACTCAGTCACCAAATCTCTTCAAACCAGCTAGCGATTCTATCCCAACCACCAATCTTCCCCAACCCCAGGTCACTGATTGCCTCCTCTAGCAAATGTTTTCCACCCCCACTGCCACTGTCCTGCCACCCAGCTAATGAGTCCCCCAAGCCACTGATACACCATCCCTCAACCCTCCCCAGCTGCGATACCAGCAGTGGCCTGATCTTCAAGGATGCTTTACCAGGTGAGCTGCCTCTTATTTTCTGCAGGTCACCCTCTTCATGGAAGTGAGGCACAAGATCTAATATTGGGGACGCTTTGGGCCTCACTATTTGGAAACAGGGACAGCACTCATCATTCCCTGTGTGCCTAAAAACGGCCACACTCCAATTTCTAGGCCAATAGCTTTCATCACACCCTTCTCAAATTATATATAATAGCCCAAATAGATTGTGCAAGTGATTGAAGCCATTGAACTTCATCACTTGATTTTTATTCTACATAATATATACATTGCACATATACATGCATAATTTACCATTTCTGCAGTTTATATCATAAATGATGTCACCATTATCATCCTCCTTTTGACACTTAGGTAATTTAAGCACCACGTTAAAGGTTACATTCGCTCTAACTAGAGTAGGCCCATCATTGCTCAAGTGGGCCACGACCTCTCCTCCTGAAAGAGAAAAACAGATGAACTGAAGAGGAACTACAGATGTTCAAGCTACAAAACAATGAGTGGAAGAGTAAACTGAATTATGAAGAATATGTTTGGGAATTCACTATCAATAGTAAATAGAGGAATACTTCTCACATAGCCTCCCAAGGAAAACTAAAATCTTTTAGAATTAATTACAAATATCAGCCACGATAAATTATTCTGCTTTATAATGCAAGGAACATTGCCTGTTCCCTGTTCAAAGATAAGTAGAATTTCAAAATTAAGGGTTTGGGACTGCCGGCGGGTCAAAATCCTGGAACTCCCTCCCTAACAGCACTGTGGGTGTACCTACATCACATGGACTGCAGCGGTTCAAGAAGGCAGCTCACCACCACCTTCTCAAGGGCAACTAGGGATGGGCAATAAATGCTGGCCCAGCTAGCAATGCCCACATTCCATGAATGAATAAAAAAAAGTCAGAAGGTTCATCTTATCAGACCTTCTTCAAACCAAGAGAGTCATTAGACAATGTAATTATTCTTGTCTTTGAAGAATGAAGACATATTTTAGGATATTGATGCTACTTTTGTGAACCTAAGAGTGCAGGGAAAAAATTGGTCATCATTGCAGAAAATGGAGCAAAGTGACAAATTTTGCAGGCTATGTCCTTTGCCCCAAGGATGCCTGAAAATGTGCAATACCATTTTGGCCTTGGATTATTGTCCGTTGGCCATGTATATGCTAATGGTGGGGTCTAATTCCTGTTATATGGCCTCAGGTTTTCCTGGTACGAATGACGCCCAAGAACCAGCTGCAACCGAAAGGTAAGCTTTCATTTAAAAAAGTATAATGCCAGGAGGAGTAGGGATACTTTTCTGAGCTCCACAGCGTTCCTGCTGACCAGTGTGGCCACTATCGGCCCCTTCCCACCAGTTCTTCCCACACTTCACCACCTACCAGAGGGCTGCTGCCGGCAAGACAGGAGGCCTGAAATTTATTTACTGAAATGGATGATGTGCTTGTGGAGGTGCGACAGGCAGCAGCAGTTCATTTAAATTCTTGAAATGCAGCCCGAGGCTCAATTTCAAGGCAGCCTCGAGCATCCTGGCTGGGGCCTCACTGCATGCACAATGCTGATTCTGGGTCCAAAAATTGGCTCAGGCAAATTTTTCTCCATTATATCAAGCTACTGAACTAATCCTAAAACATCACGTAAGCTGGACTTTTTCCAATTATATAATTAACCCATATAAATCATTAATAGGCTCTTTAGGAGTGACTTAAGTCATTTCATACAGTTCTTTCAGAAAGATATTTACTGCGTAACCTAATTTTTTTGATTGTGTTTGGATGAATTGTTTAAGCGCGGACATCCTTTAAATTTTTTAGGCTACCATGCACACGGTAACTTAAAAGGGCTGACTTGTGGGAAATTTCTTGTTGCTACATGGCTAAAGGTTTAAACAGAACATTGAATATATATATCACTCGCCAAGTTACCTCAGACATTGAAAGTATTATAGATTCCGAACGGACCTAGCAACTCAAACCTGAGCATCCATGAGGCACTGTGGGCCATCAGCAGCAGAAGAATTGTATTCAACCACAATCTGTAACCTCATGGCCCGACATATCCCCCACTCAACCATTAATCAAACTAGGGGATCAACCATGGTTCAATGAGGGGTTCAGGGGCATGCCAGGAACAACACATGGCATGCCTAAAAATGAAGTGTCAACCTCATGAAGCTACAACCCAGGACTACATGCATGCTAAACAGTGGAAGCAGCTTGCAATAGACAGTGCAAAGCAATCCCACCACCAACCGATCATATCAAGCTCTGCCATCTTGCCACATGAGTCGTAAATGGTGGTGGGCAATGAAACAACTAACCAGAGGAGGCTTCACAACCAACCCAAACATCAATGATGGGGTGGTCCAACATGTTATTGCAAAAGACAAGACTGAAACATGTTCAGCCAGTAGTGCCAAGTGGATGATCCAAATCAGCCACCTCCTGAAGTCCCCAACATTACAGATGCCAGTCTTCAGCTAGTTCAAGAGTAAGAGGCAACTTGATTGAAACATACAAGATCCTTAGAGGATTTGACAGAATGGATGTGGAAAGGATGTTTCTTTTAGTGGGAAAATCTAGAATTAGGGGTCACTGTTTAAAAATAAATGGTAGCCCATTTAAGACAGATGAGGAGAATTTTTTTTCTCTCAGAGGACGGAGGGTCTTTGGACTCTCTTCCTCAAAAGGCAGTGGAAGCAGAGTCTTTGAATATTTTTAAGGCAGAGCTAGATAGATTCTTGATAAGCAAGGGGGTGAAAGGTTACTGGGGGTAGGCAGGAATGTGAAGTTGAGGCTAAAATCAGATCGACCATGGATCTATTGAATGGCAGAGTAGGCTCGAGGGGCCAAGTGGCCTACTCCTGCTCCTAATTTGTATGTTCGCATGTAACACTGGTATCTACCCAACATTATGTAAAATTGCTGATGTTTGTCCGCTCTATAAAGATCAGAGAAATCCAATCTGGCCAATTACTGCCCCATCAGTCTACTCTCAATCACCAGCAAACTGATGGAAGGTGTCATTGACAGGTGCTATCAAGAGGCACTTAATCATCAATAACCTGCTCAGCAATGCTCAGTTTGGGCTCAGCCAGGACTGCTTGGCCCCAGGCCTTATTACAGCCTTGGTCCAAACATGGATAAAGGAGTTGAATTCCAGAGGTGAGGTCAGAGTGACAGTCCTTGATATTAAGGCAGCATTTGACCGAGTGTGGCACCAAGGAGCCCTAGTAAAAATGAATTCAATGGGAATCAGGGGGAACTCCACTGGCTGGAGTCATACCTTCCACAAGGAAGATGGTTGTGGTTGTTGGATGTCAATCATCTCAGTCCCAGGACATCACTGCAGGAGTTCCTCAAGGTAGTGTCCTAGGCCCAACCATCTTCAGCTGCTTTATCAATTACATTCCCTCCATCATAAGGTCAGAGGTGGGGATTTTTTCTGATAATTGCCCAGTATTCAGCACCTTTCACAACTCCTCAGATACTGAAGCACTCTGTGCCTGGGTGCAACAAGACCTGGACAACAATTAGGCTTGGTACGATAAGTAGCAAGTAACATTCATGCCATATAGGTGTCACACAGTGATACCTCCAACAAGGGAGAAATCTGTTCTGGACGTTCAATGGCATTATCATCACTGAATCCCCCACCATCAACATCCTGGAATTGGCATTGACCAGAAACTTAAATGTACGAGTCATATAAATACTGTGACTACAACAGCAGGTCCGAGGCTAGAATTCTGCGGCGAGTAACTCACCTCCTGATTCCCCAAACCCTGTCCACTATCTACAAGGCACAAGTCAGGAGTATATTGGAATACTCTCCATTTGCCTGGATGATTGCAGCAACTCTCGATGTTCAACACCATCCAGGACAAAGCAACCTGCTTGATCGACACCTCATCCATCACCTTAAACGTTCACTCCTTTCACCCCCAGTGCACAATGGCAGAAGTGTGTTCCATGTTCAAGATGCACTGCATCAACTGGCCAAGGCTCCTTTGACAGCACTTTCCAACCAGAGAATGCTACCATCTAGAAGGACAAGTAGATGCATATGAGCACCACCAGCTGCAAGTTCCCCTCCATGCCATACACCATCCTGACATGGAACTATATTGCCTTTCCTTCACTGTTGTTGGGCCAAAATCCTGGAGCTCCCTCCCTAACAGCACTGTAGGTGTACCTACACCACATGGAGCTGCACTGTTTCAAAAGGTCATTCACCTCAACCTTCTCCAGCACAATTAGGAATGGTCAATGAATGCTGGCCTTGCCAGCGTCGCTCACATCACATGAATGAATAAAAAAACCTCCTTTTTAACTAAATAGAAATCAAAGACCACGTGGGAAAGAGCTCTTGAGCAGAAGTAAAGTCTGCAACACAAAAAGCTGAATAGAAATTTCCACTTTGGTTTCTTACCTTTCCAGCAGTTTTTCCATCGGATATCATTTCTCCTCCAATAGGGATAAATGTGCTCATTCCAGATATTACTGTCAGGAAGCCATCCAGCCAAATGTCCAGAATGCCGTAAGAATGATAATTTGCTTCCACCAGTTAACACATCTCGGAAACCTGAAAACAAGAAATGCAGTTAGTCAGCTTCAAGGATTAGAAAACAGTTTATCTTCAGTTGACAACAAAGCTAAACAGTTGTCGGTGGATGCTACTTCAGTTGCATGAAATTTCTGGGAATGCTCCCCCATTCTTATATCTGCATAACAATTTTCTTGATATTTTGTGTGACTGAAGTAAAGTCTATTTCCCTTTTCCTCCAACATGTCTGTTTTCTCTCCAAAAATATACTTTATTCATAAGATTTTTCAGGGTCCATTACATAACAGTTAAAATTTGACAGTATGCAGCACTTTGAGATGCCTCACTACACTTGCCAATACAGGTTATATTTACAATGTACATTTACGTTCCATGTCAAACATTCTCTGCTATATACGGCCAGAGGGGTTTTACATGGGTTCCAGTCCCTCGGTATACTATGATGGGAGGGCCTTAATCCATGGCCTTTCCCCATTGAGCCTTTATGCCAGCAGCACTAAGCTTTTGTGCATCCTTGCACTTTAGCACGCAACCCTGGACCCTGGAATATTTCTCCTTTACTCTCTTAAAAGTGGAGACTTATATTGTGACTGGTTCCATGGGAACCACTTACCATTAGGGGCCCCCCCATAAACTGCCTTTCTTCATATGGAAGCCTAGGCATCGAGTGTCAGCTGTGAAGAGATATCACAACCAAGCTCAATTTTGTCTTCAACCAGCATCCTATGCAGACCTTCTCAGTGCAGTCATGAATATGATCAGGAGCAGGAACTCTGCCTGATTTTGCAAATTCTGATTCCATTGCTGAGGCTGATCCTATTGTCCTCATCGCCATTCTAGTTACCATCAACTTAGCTTGACTGACTTACTTATACCAGTTAGGTAAAAGAGGAAGAAAACCAGAAAACTGGTCCAGCTCATATGTTGGAATTGGCCTGACTTGCTTCCTGGATATTTTCTTTTGCTTTTCAACTATACATTGCAAATATTAGGCTGTTCAAAAGTGGATGTGATGTAAAACTCCTAATGTAAACGTGTTACAGCCAATCAATTGTGAATGAGGTGACCACAAGTTTGAGGCTGATGAACCGAACAGGTCTGATATAAACTAATGCTGCTCACCGAAAAAGTCCTGGCAAGGCAAGAGTGGGAAGGGGAGATGAGGTGGGGGTGATGGACAATTGCGATGGGTAGAGGTCCTGGTATGGCAGTGGCCCAGATTATTTGTGTGTGGTCTGGAAGAGCAATCCTCTGGGTCCCACTGAAATAATTCCAAATTTACATTGACTGGGCCTCTTTGGCACTACTGCCTATAGAACTGGTCAGACTAAAAAGGCACTTCAGGTCCTAGAAAATTCATTTGCATATTAAAAAGGGGTTACCATCTGAAAAAGATGGATACTTTAGACACCTTTACTCACCTTTCAAAATGTCACTGACCTCTTCACCTGCGTTAATGAGGTGGTGAGTCAGTAGCTTCAATTTTGTAGGCCACCTGCTTCATGGAAGTGAGGTACAGGCCTAATATTGGGGATACCTTAAGCCTCGCTATTTGGACATAGGGACAGCACCCGGCACTCCCTGCATGCCCAAAATTGACCGCACCCCAATTCCTAGGACATTAGCTTCCACAATGCCCTTCTCAAATGATGCATAATAGCCCAAATTGATTGTGCAAGTAATTGAAGCCACTGAAATTGATCACTTGAGTTTTATTCTACATAGTATATACATTGCATATGCACATGCAACATTTACTATTTTTGCAGTTTATATCATGAATTATGCCACCATTATCATGCTGCTCAAGAGCTCAGGTGGTCTTTGAATTCTACTTAATAAAAAAGGAGTAATGTCTTCCATATCTGAATTGAGTGACTTGAACTCTTCTGCAGTATGCGTGTTCAATAATCTAATCCACACTCCAGAAACTCCCTCTGATTCAACAGTATGATGAGAAGTTGTCAGAATGGTGCTGGAACGTAATACTGTTGTGATGTTGGATATTGTGATCATTACCAGGCGGTAGAAGTGAAATTAGTCATGTTTTTTTCATCCAGCTCTCACAACTAAGCATCTATCACTTGCCTCTACTCTCTGCAACCCACTACTTTATTCATCCCACATGGAAGCCTGCAGCATCGATATATCCACATTTAAAAGAAAAGCATTAATCTGCATAGGAAAGGGGAACGAAGATACAGATGTTACTGCTGGCACTGCGATAAAGAGGTATGCCCTTTTAATAACTATAAAAGAATATCAAACCTATAAATAACTATGAACTTATAAACAAGATTGAGCTAAAGATCATCAGATACTGTCCAGCCAGGCAAAAGAAAATGCTATAATCATGTTCATGTGACTGTCAGATGACTGAACATCAACAAGATATTAACAGTGAAAAGTTGGCACTGTAACATGACCGAATACAAAAGCTTTTAACATAAAGTTTAGAACTGTAGATGTAGTTGTGTAGTGCCAGTTATTTTTATAAGTTACAAATTAAATAGAAGTTACCAAAAGCTGTGTTGTGAAGTTCCAGTGTTTGATGTAGTCTATATCACACCAACACAAACAATGCTTGAAAGGGTGTCTGCAGCAGAGCAAATTGACAGTTATAGTTACTGTGTTCATTGTATCACTGTGGAGTGGCAGGGGAAATAGCTCTGTGCATTAACACTCAAAACACTGGAACATGGAATGACTTACCAGCCTGTGACTCAAGCCAAACTTTTCCCGCTGTCCCATCAGCTCGCCTCAATTTTTGAAAATGGTATTGTACCAGTTGATATTTTTCTAAAAAAATGTTAAAATAAAAAGAAATCGGCCTTGCACCAGCAGGTTGCATTGTTGCTGATGCAAAACAAAACAAGCCAATTGGATGGAAGTGTACCAGCCTTTGGCACCAGCACCAAATGTTCAAATGATGGCAGTGGAAACTCTGATCGTGAAGGGCTATCGGAGGGTTTCATAAGAGCAGGAGATAAACAAGAAGGATTTACTGCACCCCTTCCAATCCTAGTGCAAATCTGCAGCGAGCAGGCATTGATGTCCATATTGCTACTAACCAGAATTGGGCTATTAAGCCTGCAATTATACTACTGCTACTGTGATGCATTGTTGGCACACCCTTGTACTGACTGGTATCAAGGTGCCACACAGTGCAGCTTTGTGCATGCTTTCTAATACATGTGCAGTTCTTTTGTCCCCAGGAGATAAGGTTAAGAAAGAGAAACTGGAGGTTCTGTTTGCTTTGGCATTTAAAAAAGATTCCATATCAAGTTTTAGATTTCCAGAAGTCAGTCCAATGGACAAGGATGCACTTTGGCACTGTACTGGAATGGTCTCATTCCAGATACTTAACCTTATAATCTAGGCTGATGCCGAGGGACTGGCACACCGTCAGAAGTTCCGCCTTTCAGGTGTGACATCAAACCAAAGCCCTGTCTCAGGTAGACTTAAAAGATTTCCTGGCACTATTTCAAAGCAGAGCAGGGGAGTTCACCCTGGTCGACCAGATAACATTTATCTCTCAACCAACATCACTAAAATAGGTTATCTGATATCGCTGTTTTGCAGCCTTGCCGTGCATC
Source organism: Cetorhinus maximus (assembly GCF_964194155.1). Classification (NCBI taxonomy): domain Eukaryota; kingdom Metazoa; phylum Chordata; class Chondrichthyes; order Lamniformes; family Cetorhinidae; genus Cetorhinus; species Cetorhinus maximus. The sequence continues at coordinate 123,450,534 of NC_135881.1, read as the reverse complement.
AATTGGCTGCGGCATTTCCTACATTACAACGGGTCCTACACTGTTAATATTGCATTGGTTGTAGAGGTCATGAAAGTCTTTATTTTGTCCCTCTTCCTTCTCTCAAAGTCTTGATAGGAATGGCAGACTCTGGCTTGAGTGCGCAAAAACAGATCACAACCTGACGCCTGAGCTTTGCTCTCACCCCTGAACCTACACCATGTCAAATCAACATCGCAGTTGCAAATCAGAAAGCAATCCCACACATTACCTTGAAGGGTCATGAGGACTCGAAACGTCAACTGTGCTCTTCTCCACCGATGCTGCCAGACCTGCTGAGTTTTTCCAGGTATTTCTGTTTTTGTTTTTGTTTTGGATTTCCAGCATCCGCAGTTCTTTGCTTTTACCACACATTACCTTGCTGGGTTAACTCAGTTTGAAATACAATATAAGCATTTTCATACAAACTCTTTCAACAGCGAAACACAACACTGTCTGAATGATGCCCTGGCAAGTTAAAAAATAAAACATCTTACGTCTGCGAGCAGCTGTTTCGAGGACCGTGACCAGGAAGATAGCTCCAAACAGCGCCAAGCAGGACAAGCCTCTCATCATGACCGCGGGTTAACACTTTTACCAGACTCCGAGTCGAGGTACTGAATTGCTCACTGCCGCAACTGACTGTAAAGACAGCAATTACATTCGTAGTACAAACCCACCGTGCCCCTCACCAAATCCTGCCTAATTTCGTGATCTCGTCATGTGCTCAGTTAATAAAAGGCACCTACTAAAAACTGAAGACCAACTCCCGCCCAAATCTCATGACTCTGAGTCATTCCCGAATGATCTACATCAATTGGCTTATGACTTTAGGAAAAAGTGGTTTTGGTGCAGCAGGAGCAGGGAATGAGGCAGAAGGTGGGGGCTGCTGTTCTGCACCAGGACTGAGAACCACGCAGAGTAGCACAGGGTATTCCCAAAGCCTAAGGCATTATTCATAAATGGGAGTACACGAAAGCATTATTCAAATGGAGATTTTGTTTCTAAATGTGGTTTGGAAAGCAACTAAGAAAAGAAATGCAATACACTTTCTCGAAGTGATTTTGGAGTGGAGTATTTGGCATCACAAGAAAAAGGAGTTGTGAAAACTTAGAATTTACAGCAGATCATAAATAGAATTTGACAAATTCAGAGAAATTATTTAGGAGTGATGCCACTGAAAATGATTCTTAAAAAAACAACTTTGGAGAAATGGCTCGTGGGGTTGGTTCATTTTAAAATGGTACAGTATTGTGAGGCTCCTTTAAATGTTTGTTTTGGAGCCTCTACATTTTACTACAAATTGATACTAAATAATGGCTACTTAAGTAGTGTCAAAACCCTGCACATGATTGTGAAAGGCATGTTTGCAATCGTGATATTAAAACAATTGAAAAAATGGCCAGGGACCATGTATTCAATGGTGTAACCATCTTTATAGTGGGAGTTTTTTACAGTCGTAGCATCCCTACTTCTATACCAGAAACCTCCGGGTTCAAGTCCCACTTTAGGACTTGATGGCCATGGAAGGTGTGTTCATAATGTGGCCTAACAGATTGATTATCAGCCTCTGAATCCTTCCAATGTACCTGATAGTGGGTGGTAATAGTGGGAGAGTCTGCTTGTCAGCTATACTGCAGAAGGCAAGGGTAAACCACTGCAGTATTTTGCCAAGCATAATCATGGACCAATCCAATGGAAGTCCATGGTCACCAATGCCCTCATAGGACATGGTATCTGGAGGAGGAGATGTCTTTTGACTGGTTCAATTCCTCTACCATCTAAATGTCAACCCATGGATACACAGGTATCCCACTGTGTCCCACCGATTCAACATTAGCTGATTTCCCCCAGTTTTGCTACCTGTGACTGATGATTTCAATAGTGTACAGAAAAAGTGACTTTTTCAATTAGTGACAGAAATTCTCTATTATACTTTGCCTGTCAGTCAAACATGATTTGTTACCATTCACATAGAGACCCATAACTTTTAAAGAGATATTTGAATTCAGTGACCGATTGAAAAAGATCACATAAAAGTTTTAAGACTTTTACTGCAACAAACTAAAAGCAACATGTCTAAACACTATCCAGTAGGCAACATATATTCTAAACTACAGAAAAGATCTCCCATTTAACTTTGAAACCAACTCTGTCCCTTCTGTCCCTTCAGTGGACACTCCATTATCTAGGAACCAGTCCAAAATAATTCTTAGCTCCTGCCGGATTGCTCCCTTCCTTATCCTTTCCCCGCTGAACATCTCCCAATCGCAGAACTGACTCTCATGGTGAGGGACAAATTGGAGATTCTTCACTCTGGCCAAGCTAGGCCAATCTTCTAACTTCATTTAAGTCCTCACAAACTCAGTCTCTTCAGTCTGACTGCAAGCTCCCACCTGCATTTTGCATGGTGACTAGCATTTTCTCTGCTTAAGATGTAGGCCTAGCTGACTCTGTCTTTCTCTGCTCCCTCTCTCTCTCAGATTCATGCAGACTGACCAATTGTGTGAAATTCTGTTTTTTTTAGGAAAACCTACAACCCAATCCTATAATCACTTCCTCCAGATAAATTGCTTAACTTCTACATCACTCATCAATTGAAGTGTAAATTGTATTATTTTCTTAACTGTACTGAAGATAGTTTAAGTCCACTCATATATTATTTAAAGTTATTTTCCAAAACTGATGCCCAGATGGCAGTTGCACTTAAATATAGGTTGAAATACTGTCCCATTGAGTGAGCATTTGTTTTCAGTCTAAAAATTGTCACAGTCATGAGCAAGGGTGAAGAATGGGCTAGAACTATCTCATATTATCAGCTAACATTGGATTCCACCTGGAGAGGATCAGAAGTTGGACAGAGTTTTCATTTATTCAAAGTATATGATAGATATAAATGAACTTTCCACAAATAATCTCTCTCTCTCATTATCTGTCACTCTCTTTCTATTCCTACTCTACATCACCCGCCTACCCACCACCACCGACACCATATTTCGGAATGTCTATTATATTTAAATCCTCATGTAGTGAAATCAGAAATGTCTTTACCAGAAAAAAATAACAATTTTGTTATAAATAACAACCATTGGTAATCTTCCTCTTTTGATATTAACAGAAGACTCATTTATACTCAGTACAAAGGTATTAAATCCTGCCCATTATTGGATACTTACAATATGAAGACTAACTGATAAAGCTTAGGCTACTTGCAGTAGAGTAATACCTTCTGAGAGACATTAATCTTCTTTTTGCAAATGTGTTTCTTATTCTTGAATATAGTAAATATGCACAACCTGATACATTTTCCTGTGTCTGTAAAGTTAAAGGAAAATTAACTTTCATATGTTGTCATATGTTTATAATCTACACTTTATGTTTTAAGGCTTTAATGTCTTTTCTATAATATGGCACCCAAACGCTAGAATGCATGCTAACAGGGGGGAGGGACTTATCCATTTCTATTTTTTTCAGAACCAATTCCATTTTTTCAGTTATAACTAACAGTTGGTCCACATCCTCTTCTAGTACACCTACAGTCTCAATTCTAATAGCAATTGTAAAAACTAGCAAAAATATCGAATAGCCCTCTCATACCTCCAACCTCCACAACTAGAATTTCCCTTTTGTTTCTGGGCAGTTGCTAACTATCCTTTTGATTTATAGATGATTATAATAGTCTTTACTTTTACATTATCTGAGAGCAGTTGTTTGATAGTAAAGAGTTTGAATATACAGAGTGCACTCAACCAGCCCATGCTTGCAAAAACCAAAACAAAACATCCACTGTTAGATGTGATCCTGCAATTGGGCAGCACTTGCTAAACAATCCTGAGTGCACTAATAGCTACACTAACAACCAATTTAAGACAATCAGTTGAGCTCATTATGTAATTCGTTGAAACTTGCTAGAAGCAGCATACATTCATGCACAGGGATCCATTCTCTACAATTAAAAGGAATATGTTCAAGCCTTGTACTTTTTTTGAATTACCCAGGAGCTTGGGGGGCCTAAAGTTTTCTGTTGCTTTCTCCATGGCAACGCCTCAGCCAATCAGAGTCAACTTGCCAACCAATCATCACCGTTTCCTGCTGTAGTATAAATTGTGATTGTTTGAAATTTGCCAATCTTGCATTTGGCCTGATGCGTGCAAGAAGAAAAGCTTCAGCAACATGTCTCTCTTTTCAGCAATATTATCTGAGAGCTGTTTTCTTCATATTTCATTCCAGTCTATCTTACAACTCACTACAAGTTCTAAACTCCCTATGATTTTCTTCCACCTAGTTTTATAATATTTTAACCTCTTAAGTTTCACCTTAGTTTGAATCTTTCTATTCATCTTTGGAAATTTATTCTTTGATGCATCCCCTTTTACAACTTGCAGCACAATGTCTATTTTGTGTTCTATTCATCTCATTTGAAAAATCCCATTTCTGAATCATGTAACATCCTAGGAGGAAAATTAAATAGTTGCACTTTAACAGTCATTGTGAAGTTAAATGAAGAAGTGTATAATTGAATACCAGCTAAGGTTTCAACACATGAAAATTGTGTTTTCTTTTAGTTGGAAAACAAAAAAAAATCCTGGGGATTATCAAACAACTTTGGAATGTTCGCAGTCATGTTTTATTGCATTCAGTGTTTTGTTTTTCTAGATACAGGCTCATTTGATTATCTAACATTTTAAAACATGCGTAAGTAGTTGCTTGATGGAATCCTCGTGAAGTAATAATCACCCTCAGCTGACCAATGATACTTTTTAGGTTACTGCTTTATTAAATTAATCCTTCAACACTGGAGGTTGCATTAACCCTTTTGAATCCAAAAATCAGAACAAAGAAGTTGTAAAATAAGTTTTTGTTTTTATTCATATGTGCAATGTTATGTGCAATGGTCTATCTATAGAAACGTTTGGGACATAAAATTGAATTGCGTAGTACCACTTCTAGCAGTGCTACAAAGGCCTACCTTGCTTCCCTGGAGGCAGGCAGCACCACTAGCTGCTGTATGCACGGTGGCATTTTTCAATGGTATGGCACACTTAGGTGCGTCTCTGCACGTACCCAAATATGTTGACTTGATGCTGTCCTGTCATCACACAACCCAGAGCAAGCTGATGTGATGCAAGAATTCCAAATTTGGACAATATAGGTCCTAGCCATGCCTAAGTTGTCTGTTCTTGATAAAAGAAGCATGAAACAGCAAGACAAATCCAGTTGTTAGGAAATAGAGATAGTTTAAGTATGTTATATTTGTATTTGTGGGGGTTAGGAATGAGTTTTAGCTTTGAAGTTTAAGTTTGATTCGTATTTCTGTATCTGTGTGTTAAGAAAGGTCAAATGGAGTTTTAGTTTCACTTTAAAAGGCTGCTTGCATTTCTAATGAGAAGTTTATGACCCCTATAAAGTAAAAGTAAACACACAAGAGTAGAAAGAATAGTGCTGTGGCCTAGCAAAAGGTGGGACGCAGATAGGCAGGTTCCTCCCACAGACATACACACAGAACTAAAGAAACCTCAGTTTTAAGTTCAGTTGAAGCCAGGACCCCAGAGAGATTGGACACTGGGAGAGGCCACTACAGATTTCCAACAAGATCAAAAAGGCCCCAAGTGAAGAAAAATCCCAAAAATCCGGGAGAGTGGAAGAGGGGGAAGTCCAAAGGAGACCTTGTATTCAAAGGAAGGACAGGAACCTGGGAAAAGATCCCATTAAGTGAAGTTAAGAGTGAGGGGCAAAGAGAAAGGCTCCAAGCTTCAGATTTAAAGTGAGAACAGTTTGCAAGAAGCAAGAAGTTTCAAAGAGACAACTGAAGGTCTGTAATTCTTTGCTATGGGCATGTGAAGCAGTGGTGTACTGTTAAGGCTGAGTTGGTGAGAGAGAGTGAATGGAAGACAGCTTGAATGCATGTGGTGACCCAGGGGAGAGGAACATCGGATGGAGAGTTCAAAATCCTGGAGGCGAACCCTTGTGGAAGGCATTTGAGAGAAAACATTGGTTTGGGAGAAGATTCCAAGGTGAGGTTTTGGAGAGAAGATTCCAAGGTGAGGTTTTGGAGAGAAGATTCCAAGGTGAGGTTTTGGAGAGTGGAGTTTGGAAACTCTCATGTGAAGGACGGAATTCAGTGAGACTGGCTGACTTACAGTGTGACAAGAATCTGGGGGGAGTTGAGGAGAGATCCATAGCACCTGTTTGAGGTGACATCTGTCACTTTGTTTCAGAGTGTGGTGTGTCTGACCACAGCATGCCATAGGTGTACATGGACTGTGTACTTATTGTGTACATTAGAGTATAAGGTAGCTTTTGTGACTTGTGTTATCCTTACAAATATGCATACATCTGCAAAGGTATAGATGTGGGTAAAGGAGTGTTGTAATGTAGTTCATATTTCTTGTTGAATAAATGTTTTATTCTTTTGTTACAAGTTCCTCAGCTGACTCCTGTGTCTCTATTCAGTAGCTACTCTCCACGTATCTGCATAAACAAATAAAGTTAGGATCTAGCAAGCTGGATTCCACTCTGGGATCAGACGTGCCCAGGGGTAACCTCAGCTGGGATCATAACACCAGTAGTAGCTTTACGTAAAGGGCTGGGCACTCTGATTGCAGGTAAGTTTCACTTTTGGACCTTTTTTTATTAGAAATTATCTGAAAGCGCTCTAGAGTGTTTTTGGAGGCATTTTGGTGCATTTGACAGAGAGCCAAGGCTGCAATGGGCATGGGGGCTGCAATTGCATTGCCTCTGGAACTGCAGCAGGATGGGGAGATGGAGCATTGGTTGTGGAGAAACCAACCTCCAAGCCATGCCCTCTGCCGACTCGGATCCGAACTCCTACATCCTGCTTGACAGTGATAGGAGGCTGTCTGTCAGGCCAGCCAATGCATCCAGCATCTATTATGTATGGCAATTCAGCACTGTCCTGCATACTGTCCCATCTACGTTCTCAGCTGAGTTTTCTGCAGCAGCACTCATCTACGGCCATGCCCTCGAGTGAGCTGGCAAACAAACTATTCTTTCCCTCTGGCTGGCTGCAGCTCACTCATGCCCAGTGACTTACCATATGCTAATCGCAACTTTATGCTACCCTCCATGGTAAATGCAATGCCAATGTTTGAGCTGATGACTGTGTGTATCAGGTGAAGTGATGGCACCTCTATCAGTTGCTGTGCTTTGTTCTCTTTCCTCTTCCTGGGTCTTCCATGGCCGGGTCGGCAACAGTTCTTGGATGGATAAGAAACAGGGACTCAGAAAGGGAATGATGTGTTGAGGGCAGTGACAGGTGGCGGGGGGGAGTGGCAGGGGTGAGGTGGGAAGCAAGAAATCCATGGCCACACCATTAGCAGCTTGCTCATCATGTCAGATAGCAGGATGAAGGTGAGCTGGGAGTTGTGAGGGGCATAAGGCAGGAAGTCCTTGTTTCCAGCTTTCTTTTGCCTTTAAGAAAAAGAGCATGTTGCCTATATCATGTGGTCTGTAACAACGCTGCCTGGGCTTCTTGCTGTGTGCAGAACTTTGTCAGCAATGTTGAGAAGATGAGAACAGCACTGGAGGCAAAGGAACTTGTGCTAAAATCATTTCAGATGCGGTGGCTAGATGAATTTTGTATCTTATCCAGCTCCAGCTGAATGAGCATGAGCACATCATGGATCAATGAATCACAAATCCTATGCCCAAAAAATTGGGGCAATTGAATTTTGCACCCATGGTTTTTTTCCTATCAGAATTGATTTTATACAGTTGTCTGAAAATTGTCCTACTGAGCTCGATCCACAGGCATGAAGGTGGACACTTCGGTTGGCCAGTCAAAAATAAGTTATAACAATTTAATTGGCTATTTTCATTTGTAAGAAAGACATCACATGCAAATATTTAAATAAAGAATATTTTTAGGTGCAGATTTAAACGCAGGAATATAATGCCCATCTGCACCCCCCACCCCCCGCTCTCCCCCACCCCCCCAACCCAATGGGAACTGGCTGGCAGGTGGTAGGGCTGTAAAATTAGGTGCCAAGGTGGCGGCAAGTGCCCGTCACCTGCCCACCACCTTCGGTAAGGCCCTGAATTAATTACAAGAAGCATCGACACCACTAGGCCAGGCTCTCAGTTTTCACCTAGCAACGTTTTGTGGGCTGACATTACCTCCTGTTCAGGCATTCTGTGCCCATTGGAGGAGCTGCCCCCCCCCACTCCACTGCATGTTTTTCCCTGCTCTCCCAAACCCAGTCCTCCACACTCCTCCTGGCCCCAGCAAAACCCCAGACTTACCTCATTATCGGGCTCCATGGCTTCCCTTCAGTGGGGACTACTTTTAGTCCCAACAGTGGTCACCACTCCTGGTAATGCTGCTGGGACTAGAGAGCTGTCAGTGATTTGATTGGCTAGCAGTTCTCAGAGGCAGGACGTTCTCCCAGATGGGGAGGAAGTCTTGCTCTGAGTCGTTTAGCAGGCTAACAGCCATTCAATCGCTGTGGATAAGCCAGCCAAGCGCAAGTGGCTCACTCCGACTTTTCAGCCAGGGGCGGAGACACCACCTCTGTGTAAAATTCCGGCTAAAGAGTCAGCGTTTCCCCAATACACATTTTGGTTTTCTTATCTAAATCATGTCACTGGAGGAGAGGTGCAGGGGTCCAGGGAAGTAATTTTTTAAAATCTGTGGAAGAGGGACCCCTTGACTCATTTTTGGTATCTTCTAGCAACCAGAGATGGCATGTTAAGCATAGGACCCAAAGAGGAAGGAGCAAAACATAAAAAGAGAATCCCAATAAAATAGAATGTCAGAACTCAGAAGATTACAAAATAGAACTGGTTGCTTAATTATTTGTGAAGCAGTGAACACAGACTCAACCTGCAATAATTTGAAAGGGTAAATTAAAACTAGCTTGTGGGAATTTTATAGCTCTCTCCTGCTCCCAGAAATGGAACTCCAAGCTCCAGAGTTATACTGGACAATATACAGAGTGTGTTTGGAAGGGGACAATCTTTCACAATATTTTATGATTTTTGAAGATTGAGCTCAACCAACAAAAAAAATCACAAGTATACAATCAAGCAATGCTGCTGTATTGTTTAAGAACTTGTTTGGAGTGAGGAAATTATGCATGCATTGGAATTCAGAAAAAAATTCTCCAAAATCTGGTTCACATTCTTGGTCTACTACCAATGCTGGCTGGCTCAACAGGAACACGCTCTATATCTTCCAGGCTCCACACGAGGTGGGCATTTTATCAATTCACCGATTTATGGAAACTATGACAATACAATCTAAAAATCCAGTCGTGGACTTTGACACAACATTAGTCACATCAATGTTTCTAAACTCTAAAACTATTCACCAGAATCAATCCTAAGGAAGCCTATAAGCCATTATTTAAAGCTAATTTCCCTCCACTCTAAAACATTGGCCCATTTTTAGTTTATACAATGAAAAAATATGACGGCCAATTGTAATTTTCAAAGAAAGGATGATAAATGAGTATTTTGCCTCTGTCTTTACCAAGGAAGAAGATGCTGCCAAAAGAGGAGGTAGTTGGGATACTGAATGGGTAAAAATTGATGAAGAAGAGATACTAGAAAGGCTGGCTGAACTTAACGTTGGTAAATCACTAGAATGGAATTAAGTGCATCCGAAGATGCTAAGGGAAGTAAGGGTGGAAATTGCAGGAGGACTGACCATAATCTCCCAATCCTCCTTAGGTAAAGAGCTGGTACCAGAGGGCTGGAGAATCCAAAGGTTACACCTTTGTTCAAAAAGAAATGTAAGGATAAACCCTGCAATTTTACCTCGGTGGTGGGAAATGAAGCTTTTAGAGATAGTGGGCAGAATTTTCCAAGCCCGCTGGCGGTGGGCATGATAGGTGGCGTGAAAAATACAACGTGGCCTGCTTCACGACGGTGGGATGGCAGATCGCGATCGTCTGCTCAGTCCGCCAATGGCGGGCCACATTTCCCGCCATCGGTCAGCGGGGAGCTAATTGTAATACATCAGCATATAATTAAAAGGCCATCCCACCAGGCTCTTGGAACCCGCCGTAACGTCCATCCACTTGGGCGGGAAAGCACATCGACGTGTTTCACAACAGCACGCAGGCGACGTGCACTTAGCGGCCTTCACTTTAGGGGAACTGAGGTGAGTGAGCAGCAGCGTTCTCCACAGCTCACCTGTTGTTTACAGTCCTCAGGGGTGCCAGGGGTGGGAGGCAACTGATACCTGGCCCCAGAGGTGACTGAGGGGGTGATGTCTGGGGGCAAGTGCTGGCCAGCCTCGGAGGCGACTGCTGAGGGGGGGTGGGGGTCAAGTGCTGCTTGGTGGCACTGCATCCTGTGCACAGGCAATCGAGGTGGGGGGACAGGGTAAGCGAGGGGAGTGGCCACGCATTAGGGACACCCATACAAACTGACCATGCCTCTGCAACTGAGACAGATCAGGCGCAGCCACAGTGATATGATTGGCGTCGGGCTCCCAGCCTGCCGCCCATGCAAGCAACGCAGAGGCACCAAAGGGCCTCCAAGTGCTTCATACATTTCATCCCCAACAACCACCCCCCCACCCTGCCCGGCACAGACTTCAAGTCCGCCACCACTTTATTGGACCGCGGAGCAGTTGAACTGCACACATTGTACAATCTACTCCCCAACACTGGCCATGGAGCAGTCACTGCTGGAGGTGCTCACAGCCCCTTGCAATCTCAGCATCCTGATTTGGTCCAGTGTCCTCCATGTCTCAGGCTGGCAGGGCAGCCATGCAGCGCACTCATCTCTGGCCATCCGAGGGGTGACCAGCACTCTCCGGGAAGCATTAAGGGGTGGTTACACAGGGCCAGGAAAGGTGCTGATACAGCCATGATAACCACGTCTCTCTCTCTCTTTCATGCTGCAGGAGGACCATGTTAGGATCATGGATCCTGGTGACCTAGCTGTTTGCCTGATGGCCAACAGAGAGTGTAGAAGACGGAGGAGAGAGCGACTGAGGCACCTGGCTGTGCAAAGACAGGAGCAGCAACCTCATGAAGAAGGGGCAGCAGGGTATCTCAGACACGATGCCCAGGAGCAACAGCGAGCCGTGGCTGGTCGGCACCTAGCGACACCCAGGGTCTATAGACACTGCCTGCCATTCCTGTAACTGACTGAGAACCAGTGTCGCCGACGACTGTGCATGTCAAGGGACCTGGTGGCTCACATCTGCAACCTACTGCAGGATTTGGCGCCAAGGGGACATGGAGGGCATCCACTGCCAGTGGCTGCGAAAGTGACCACGGCACTCAATTTCCATGCCAGTGGCTCCTTTCAGGGCTCCGCAGGTGATCCCTGTGGGATTTCACAATCCACCACCCACAAACGTATTCATGAGGTCACAGATGCCATCTTCTCCATGGCACACAACTTTGTGCATTTCGTCCGGGACCGGGACAGCCAGGAAGCAAGGGCCATTGGATTGCCCTGATCTCAGGATTCCCACAGGTGAAAGGTGTGATGGACTGCACTCATGTGGCGCTCAGGTCTCTTTTGCTACACTCAATGGACTTCATCAACCGCAAGGGCTTCCACTCACTGAATGTGCAGCTGGTGTGCGATCACCAGAAACGCATCCTGCAGGTATGCGCACAGTTTCCAGGGATTGTGCACGACACTTACATCCTGAGTCACTCGCAGATCCCTGCAGTCTTCTAGGGTCCACAGAAGCTGCAGAGATGGCTCCTTGGGGACAAGGGCAGAGGCTGTGGCTGATGACACCCATGCGACAGCCTCAGAATACAGCAGAGCGACGCTATAATGAGGCTCACGCAGCAGCTCACAACTTGGTGGAGCAGACATTCAGGATGCTGAAGATGTGGTTCCAGTGCCTGGATCAGTCTGGTGGGGCCCTGCAATACAGTCCACAGAGGGTGTCACGCATCATCATCGTCTGCTGCGGCCTTTATAACCTGGTGCTGCAACAGGGAGAGGAGCTGGTTGAGGAGGAGATGGAGGAGCTGCACATTTCCTCCAATGAGGAGAACGCTGACGGGATGAGGGCGAGGGGGTCCTCGGTGGTGACGACGACGGGGATGAGGCTCTTATACTGGCTAGGCAAGGCAGGCGCACTCGGGAGGCCCTCATAGCTGCCAGATTTGTGGACGATGATGACAACATGTAGTGAGGTGTCCCCATAGATCCTTACATCGCAGTTGTGAATGTTTGACTCCAGTCTGGCTAATGGCAGCGCCAATATCCTCTGAGAGAATGCTCCTGTCATGGAGATGCAATAGATGCCCTAATAGTCGCTCGATCGCAGGAAGATGATGACAACATGCAGTGAAGACACTCCATAAATCTTAACATAGCCTCTGAGAATGTCTGACTCCTGTCTGGCCGAGGGCAGCTCACTTGTGCTCCATGATCAGGGCCATCTCAGAGACACAGCCATAAAACTTTAGACGCATCTGATGCTATGTCCGCCTTCAGCACCTGAGCCCTTCAGGAGCTGGTGCACAGCATCACTGGTCGCGGATGCTGGTGTGATGGGGGCCAGCCCCACCCTAAAGGTACTGAGAGCACACACAGAATGAGAGAACTCTGTGACGCCTGCCCACTACATTCTGGCAGCAATGACCAGCACCACCGAGGTGTAGATATCAGTAATTTTTCCAGGGAGTGTGAGGCTGGACCATCGCTGTGGTTTGAAGGCCGCACAGAGCACAGGGAAGAGGCCCTGGACTGAGATACTTGCCTTTATCTTGTGCAGAAAGTTTTCACATCTGAGTGACAAGAACACTGTTCATCAGAACAAGAAGTCACAGGCAGGGAGATATTCTTAGGAGTTTATTGACAGTAATGAACAGTGTGTACAAGTAATCAACACCCGTGCCCAGGCTGTGCAACTACTTTTACCTAACTTTCCTAACCCTGCCTCTACGTCTTGGTGCTCCCCGGACACCCACAGCGGAGGTGGAGGCAGCCTGCTGACTGTGACACCCTGTCTGTGATGACCTTGGCAGATGTCCTCTGGAGGGCCGAGACTTGGTGGGCCCCAGCCTGCTTTCAGGGTCCTGCTGTGTGGCCATGGCACCCTCCCCGGCCTGTGAAGCTGGAGCTGCTGAGGCCACAGGAAGAGGGGATTTGGATGGGCCGGTCGCTCCCAGAGTCACCTGGGTGGATGGCCCCAAAGTGTACACCTGCTGATCCTCCTCCTTATGGGTGCCTGAGGGCCCAGGCTGACTCCATGACCAGCGGGTTGCTGGAGTGAGATCAAGCTGCCCAGCACCTCTCTCACGTACGCACTGTTGGAGCCCAACTATGGCATCAGCGATGGAGTTAAGCCTACCAAGCAGTACAGGAGTGACACCCTGGACCAAGGTCTCCATGGCAGCTGCCATCCTACCAGTGTTGGCCTTGCTGAGTTACAATGCTGGCGCTATCACCTCAGCCTGAAGATGGATGGACTCCTCCATCGTGCCTTGCAATCTGAGGAGTGCAGCGGACATCCCTTCCTGATGTTCCCAAGCTTGCCTTTGCAGCTCCAGCAACTGTGACATGACCGAGTCCAGAGGCTTGTCATCTGACTCGGACTGAGCAACGTTCTGGCCTCCAGCAGTCCTCTGAGTGTCGGGGACTTGGAAATTCCCTGCCTCCGCCTGCTGTGGATCAGAAAGTGCGATGTGCTCACCAGATTGTGATCTCGAGGCTATTCTAAAGCTAGGTCCCACCGGGGCGTGTGTATCTGCACTGGTGGAGGGTGTGGGTGAGCGCTGTGACGGGACTTTGGGGGGCTGCCTTCAGATTCCTCTTCAGAGGTTTCTTCAGGGCTTAATTGGGGGTCCTGGGTCATGGATTTTTCCTGCTGCTTCCCAGATGTGCCTGTGAAAGCAAGGGGAGATAATTATTGCATGGCAGTGGCCTGTGAAAGAGGACACATCACTCCCAGCATGGTTGTCTGATGGATGTTGCACTGCTGGATCCTCACTTGGTAGAGCAGCACTGGCCTCACTGTCAGCACAGGACCAGTCCCGGTCATCGTCAGCCAGCTGGGTAGCTGTTTTCAAATTCTGTCAGAACTTTGATCTCCAGCGTCCCTCCACCTGTCTGCGACCTTTCCCTCCTGTTGTGAGCCAGTTTGTCCTGCATGGATAGAAATGGGAAGAGTGTATCAGGACACCTGCTGGGTCAGCTGATAAGTTTGCCTGGCCTGTGTGGGTGGTGAGTGGTCCCATGGATGGGATGAGGACAATGACGGTGTGTGTGAAAGAGTGAATGGTGATGTCCCTTGTACTAGCAGTGAGTGAGGGCCCTGTAGATGTGTGATGGGTTTGTGAGAGTGAGAGTTGGGAGTGATGAAAAGAGTTACTTACCCCGGCGGAACGGAGGAGATCATTCATCCTTTTGCGGCACTGGGTGACTGTCCTCTTCTGCAGAGTGTTCATGCTGACCACTTCTGCCACTGCCTCCCAAGCCAGGTTGGTAACTCTGCAGCCCATCCTGTGGCCAGAGCTGGGGTAGAGCACATCACAGTGGGCCTCCACAGTACCCAGCAGTCGCTCAAGGGACCCATCGTAGAAGTAGGGGGCTGCGGTCTTTTTTCCTTTGCTGACCATATCTCCCAGGCAGCAGTGGTGAGCTGGTGGCGATGAGCTCTTTGCTGACGGCTGCCTTTTAAAGATGGTGGCCGTTGTGATGCAACAGCCAGGTGATGGTGAACAGGCGAATGAGAGCCTGCCAGCCATGGAAACTGCATGTTTCCCAGGAATAAATAAATAATGAGGCGGGCTTAGGAAGATGTGGCGTGAAAACCTATGATTTTCGTCAGCGGGTAGGGCTCCATTTTACCTGCCTGCCACCGCACTTAGTGCAATTCTGGGAAACGTCCGCCCAGTAATCCAGGACAAAATTTGCTGTCAACTAGACCAGTGTGGATTAATTAAGGAACGCCAGCATGGATTTGTTCAAGGCAACTTGTGTTTAACTAACTTGATTGAGTTTTTTGATGAGGTAACAGAGAGGGTAATGCAGTTGATGTGGTGCATATGGGCTTCCAAAAGGCATATGCAACATATTAGGTTTACCAGAAAGGTTGAAACCCATGGAATAAACTCGGCAGTGGCAGCATGGATATAAAGGTCACTGAATGACGTGCAATGGAAAGTTATGGTGAACAGTTGTTTTTTCAGAATGGAGGAAAATATACAGTGGAGTTTCCCAGGAGTTGGTACCTGGACCATTGCTTTTCTTGATATGTATTAATGATTTAGACTTAGGATATATACACACAAATCACTGAAGATGGCAGAAAGCAGTAAAAAAAGAAGGGCATGTGGGATCCTGAGCTTTATTAATAAAGGAATAGAGTTCAAAAGCAAGGAAGTTATGATAAAGCACCATAGAACATTGGCTTAGTCTCAGCTGGAGTATTGTTTCCAATTCTGGGTACCACACTTCAGGAAGGACATGAAGGCTTTAGAGAAGGTGTGGAAAAGTTTGGCAAGAAGGGTTCCAGGGATGAGGAACTTCAGTTACATGGATAGATTGGAGAAGCTGGAATTGTTCTTCCTAGAAAAAAGAAGGTTGAGAGGAGATTTGATCGAGGTGTTCAAAACCATGAGGGGTCTAGACAGAGTAGATAACAATATTGTTCCCACTGGCAGATGTATTGAGAGCCAGAGGGCACAGATTTGAAGTGATTGGCAAAAGAAAAACAGAGGCAACATGTGGAAAAACATTTTTTGTGCAGCAGATGCTTAGGATTTGGAAGGCACTGCCTGAAAGAATGGTGGAGGCAGATTGAGTCGTGGCTTGCAAAAGGGATTTGGATAAGCACCTGAAAAGCAAAGATTTGCAGGGCTTCATGAGAGGGTGGGGGACAGAGATTTGCAGAGAACTGGCATGAATACAACAGTTCCAATGTCTCCTTCTATGCTATAACCATTCCATGATTATATGTCTGATGTAGAAAGAGGTCAAATGAAGCAGTATTAGTTAACGCAAGCTAATAAGCACAATAGGTCCTCTGTAAAAGATTGTCTTTGTAAATCGTACAAAAATGTATTATGGCGACTGCGTTACACAGAGAGGATTTTATATGGTTTATTTATTAATTGTAAAGTTGTAAATAACAAACTGCATAACAAAAAGTATCATACCGAGGAGACCTTTTATACGCACAAAGCACCAACCACAGGAAATTATAGATAAGTGAACTTATGATTGAGGGAGGGAGGGAAGGTCCTGGCTCAACTAACGTGAGGAAGTAAGTCATACTATATCCACATGATATATCCAACTGTTGCTTGTTTCCCTTAACCATCATGTGAACATTAAGACGTAAAGCATATAAAAATCACATGGTCAGACAAATGGGCAGATAATTTAATTGTATCCAGTGGCTTTTCTAATTTGAATCCACTGGCATGTTTTATTATCTGCATAAATTACAATATTGTGGTTACATTAGTCAGATATTTATAACATTATTGTCAAGTATTATGTTATATTAAATCCTGATATAAATTGGGACTTTTCCCCCCAAATAATATTTAACAATGCTCTAGTAGAAAGCCATGATTTTGAAGAAGTAGTTCTGAACATCAGTGGAAGACCAGCAACAGTATCAAAAACTGTTACTATGTTGCTTGATATTAACATTGACAATACTATCATAATGTCACAAAACTATCATATTTTTCATAATATTATTGTGGGATATTCTAAAATAGGCCTGTATGTGTGTGTGTGGTCCTGTGTATGGCTGATTTAATTAAATTTGAGACAGGTAGACTGCAAGGTTGAAATTATCAGAAGAGTTAGGTGTAAAAAGGCATTTGAAATGCTAATGAGTGAGCTAGGGTAAAGTCAGCAGATAGGGTGTGAATGAAATTTGCATTTTTAGATAAGCGGAAAAGTTGTTGGATTTTCAAAGAGATGGTTATTACATTGATTATTCCCAAAAGTACTGACCATAATGACAACATAAAAGATTTTTATATATGGGAGAAGTAAATTCGAAGACACTGTGCCTTCCCAAACCTACTCCTGCACTGCATTCCTCATACCAACTTACCCAGCAAGTATAACCATTTCTTGCTGTCAATATATCTTCTCACATCCCCATCTTACTCTGGAGTGGGCTGGGAGGTGCAGGGGTGGCACAATGTTGGGTGGGATGGCAGAGAGGTGCCATTGTCCATCACCTTCCTGCAGATGCTGGCATTTTACCAACAGCGGGGTAGGTGATGGGTGACATGCTCTCCCTTAGGCTAGTTGAGGCCCTTAAGTAATCATTTAATGGCCACTTAAGGGCCTCTGCCTGCCATTGCTGGTATTTTACTTTGCCACCTGGGGAAACAGCCCAATAAAATTGAGTGGTCATTCTGTGGGTTTGAGAGTGGGTGGGTGCCTCCTGATCGGGCACTCTGTGGCCCAGGGAGACACACCCCATCCCATTCCCAGTGGCAAGGACCGTCTCTGCTGAAGAGGTCCTTCCCTTCCTTGTTGCTGCGGCCTACCTGGTAGGCCCCGGCAAACACCGACACCGCTTACCTTCACTCCTGGCATCCTTGATAGCCCCTGACCTGGGGCCTGCTGCAGCCCCAGCAGTGGCCACTGCTCCTGGTGGTGCTCCTGAGATTGAAGAGCTGCCAGACATCTAATTGGCTGGCAGCTCCTGGAGGTGTGATGTTCGAACAACTGCAGGAAATTAATTGTTAAGTTTTGGGCAGAACATTACAGGGATTGTGGGGAGGTGATGGTGGATGAATTGCCACCCCGCTGGAAGCAAAGCAACCCCACTCCACGGCCCCACTCCATGCCAGCCCACCCCACAGCCACACACGCAGTGTGGAACTTCCGCCCCTCACCGGGGAGGAGCTCCTGCCTTTGGGATCTGTCTGTCAATCCGATTTTCTGGAAGTTCCATCTGTCCCAGCAGTACTAAGATCGCATTAGTGGGCGCTGCTGGCACTGCAAGCAGGCCCAAGAAGAAGGCCCATGGAACCCAGAGCCAGGTAAGTCTGGGGTCTTGGACAGGGAGGGTTTGGGCAGTTTAGGGAGGTGGGTGCGGGGGTGGGCTGATGTGTTTTAATGGAGCAGATGCGTAGGAAGAAAGGGGGGCACTATCTTAGGGGTGTTGCCCCCCTGATGCGCAAAGAGCACCCCCAGAAGATAATAATCCCCTTCCTTCCCGCCTTTCAAAAAAGGTTTCTTTAAAAAGCGTCCTGCCCATTCCCGCCCGACTGCCCACCACCAAACATTTTATGGCATGGACAGCATATTATCGGGGTCAATTGGCTTGTTAACAAGCCCAATTGAATCTTGATCTTTTTATTTAAATATGGTGGGTGGGCTGCTGATTTCGGAGTCTGCTCACCTCTTGCATTGTGGGGGTGAGCTCGGGGGGGGGTGGTGGGTACCTGCCCTATTTTACATGCCCCCCCCCCCCCCCCACCAAAAACATACTCGGCAAGGGGGCACATAAAACGCAGCCCCTTGTCATAGCTTTCAGGGCTAATGGAGGTAGGCCTGCCCCAAACCTTTCAACCTGTGGGTGGGTCCACTGCCACCCAGTTAAATCCAGGCCAGGATTATAAGATGAACAAGGTTGGGAAATACTGCACGGTGCACAACATTTTAAAAAGGCAGGAAAATGGAATAGGAGGAGGGGTGGCCCTGATAGTAAAATAACAACATAAGGACAATAGTAATAAATGGATCTTGGTTCAGAAGATCAGGAAGTAGAATTGGTATGGGTGGAGATTAGCAATAACAAGGGTCAAAAAATGCTGGTGCGAGTATTTTCTAGCCCTCTTAACAATAGCTATACTGTTGGACGGAGCACTAAGCAAAAAATAATTGCAGCTTGTAACAAAATGGTGGAGGGGGGGGCGGGTGGTGGTGGCATTAGTCTACATATAGAAAAGACCATCAAATTGGCAAAATTACTTTGGAAGGCAAATTTGCAGAAAGTTTGCATGACAGTTTCCAGGAATAATATGGAAAGGAGCCAATTAGGGATAAAGCTATTTTAGATCTAGTATTGTGTTACAAGGCAAGGTTAATATGCCATATCATTGTATAAGATCTTCTGGGGAAAAAGTTATCATAAAACTATTGAATTCCACATTAAGCTTGAGAGAGGCATATTCAACTCCAAAACAAGAACTTTAAACTTAACTAAAGCCAATTACATAGGTACGAGTAGGAATCTAACTACAGTTGATTAACCAAATGTATTGAAAGGTATGGTAATAAATAAATATGGGAAACATTTAAAGAAATAATTCAAAATTTTCAACAAAAATGCATTCCATTAAAAAAAACAAACTCAGTGAGAAAGATGCATCTGTGGCTTGGCAGGGAAATTAAGGATATTATTAGATTAGGAAAAAAGGCATATAATGCTGTGAAATAGTATGGTAAGTCTGAGGATTGGGAGAGCTATAGAAACCAGAAAAGGGTGACCAAAAAGTGAATAAAAAAAGGAAAATGAGAATGTGAGAATAAACTAGCCAGGAATATAAAAAAGTATGAGATGTATGAGTTTTTAAGTGTATAAAAAGTAAACATTGGTCCTTTAGACGGGGTGGGGTGGGGGGGGGGGGGGGGGGGGGGGGTGACAAGAGACATTATCATGAGCAATGAGGAAATGGCAGAGACATTGAACAAATACTTTGTGTCTGGCTTCACAGTAGAAGACACAAATTACATCGCAGAAATTGTGTGAAACCAGACAACATCAGGTGACATCATGGCAGGTGATGCGCCACATTTAAAGGGCTGCCAGGACTGCATTTAATGAGGGCCGTCTGCCGGGAAAACTCAGAGGTGAAAGGAAACCTGCAGCCAGAATGGCAGAAGAGATATCCCAGATAACCCCATCGCCTCAAGTGACTGCGACAACAGAGGAGGGTCCTGTACCTGCATAGGAGCCTCTCACCATGCAGGGTACCACATGTTGTGCCGCTCAATAAAGGATTAATGTACTTTGCACTTAATCTTCCCAACTCTTGCTATCCTTTGGGACTTCAGTTACAGCCTAGCATCCTCAAGGGGCTGACCATGCTGTTTCATGCCGCATGTAAATATGCGTTCCCCTTACCATTGTGCAATGTGCATCCAGGTGCAGAGCAATGGAAGGAACAACGAAGGAGGTGACAGCAGGGTTGTAACAAGGTAAAGCTTTATTGGTATGAATCCAATAGATAGTAAGGGTCACATGAAACATCTGTGTATTAGAACTTCTCAAGTCTCCCTTAGACTATCTCACTGCGCCTTGCTTGTGGTCCCTGGGGCCTTCACTTTGTACCACCTGGTCAGCAGCCTCCTCCACACCCTCATCACCAGGTCTACAAGATCCTCATTGTTTAATGCTTCCCTTTCTGCAATGCCAGGTTCTGTAGTGCATAGCAGGTCACCATGATATGCAAGACCCTCACTAGGGCATATTCAAGGGCTCTGCTGGATCAATCAAGGCACCTGAATCGCACCTTCAGAGGTTCCATGCCTGCTCGATAGTCACTCAGGTTGCCCTGTGTACCCCTCCTCTGCATTCATGGGTGGATTCCTCACAGGCATTAGTAGCCGTGTCCTCAGTGAGTAAACCTTGTCACTAAAATCCATCCCTGAAGATGCACGGGGAGAGGGTGCAGGAAAAGCTGTAGTGCTTGGGACTGCCAAAGTACAATAGATGATGGTGTATAAATCGACCCTTGAAGCCTCGAAAAATCCATCCAAAAGCAGGAGTTGATTTATACACCAAATATAAAAGTGAGCCGTCAGCATCGATGTGGGTTGTCACCATTTTGCAATGTCATTGGCATCTGATGCAGAGAGTGGGCATGTCTTAAACTCCCACATATCATCACACACAGCCTGTATCGCCTGCTTGCTCCCTTGCGCCCAGTTATAAAGTACCGTAAGTAATAGTGTATTTATGGGGTGAAAAATTGAAGCTGACTATGAATGCGAGTATAGCATATCATGGCTGAAAGGGTGGGGGGAGGATGTGGTTGTAGACTTTTATGCCGAGTATATGCAAAAACATCAGATTTGGACTGGGAAAATGGGGGTCGTCTTATATGCTGGTTTGACATATATGCACAGTTTACGGTATGTATGCATCATGGCTGCTTCTTGCGAACCATGCACACAGTTGATGGATCTGTCTGAGATGGTCACAGAGCAGTGTACATTAAGCAAGTGAAAGCCCTTCGTACAATTACACCCTGCAGCTGCGGGAATCCAGCAATGGTCCCAAACCTAATGGTTACCTCAGCTTGACTTCCGTATTAGTCTGGACACGCACATATTAGCCAGTCCTCTTATACATCATTGGTCACCACCCTATTGCATAGATGAGCAGCAGACTGCAGGATCCCACACAAATCTCCAGTGGATCCTTAGAAAGATCCAGAGATGTAGAAGTTTAGTGCCACAGTGACCTTCAGAGCCACTGAAATTGGGTGACCACCAACTCCCATGGGGCTCAGCTCATTCAGCATCATTGCTTAGAGAAGCCCCACTGGAGATGTAAATCTTCGATGACACTGCCGCTCGGACATCTGAAGGTAGTTGAACCTTGGAGGGTAGATCCTCTCTGGAGGGTAGCCTCTTCTGTGCACAGGAGACTGTTCATGTACCCGCTTTCCCCTATTCCAACTTGCT
This sequence comes from Cetorhinus maximus, assembly GCF_964194155.1. Classification (NCBI taxonomy): domain Eukaryota; kingdom Metazoa; phylum Chordata; class Chondrichthyes; order Lamniformes; family Cetorhinidae; genus Cetorhinus; species Cetorhinus maximus. The sequence goes on along the minus strand of NC_135881.1, from coordinate 123,428,895 downwards.
AACTCGAGGCAGGTCCTCCTGTTGGCCCTAAGGTTGCTGATGTCCCACTGCCTGTGACTGGGCCTCCCACCCTCTCTGCTTCTCCTCCTTAACCGGTGGCTCAAAGCTTGGGTGAATGAAGTCCATGGCATGTAGCTTCTCTCAGGGTGCAAGGCTTTTTAAGCAAATGATGCCTCCCCTTTCTCGCCATTTCTTCTGCTCAAGTGCCACTGCCTAGATGGAGCCCTGGCAACATGCCCCGACAGTACTGGCACCTCATTCCCCATCACACCCCACCAGCTCAGGTTTCAATTGCCAGTGCCTGCGCTGCTTACCTTCCCTGGCACTCCATGCTGGCTCGCAATGGCTGCCAGCGTGAACAAACACTGAGCTCCTGCTTGCTTGCTGCCTCCTTTAATTGGGCAAGGTTTTGAAGTTAATCATTCCTGTGCACTGTTAGTAAAATTTTAAAAAACATAAAATAGTTCTCAATTAATTGCCTTAATTTTTTCCCCACTACATCCATGCACAATGTCCTCCTGATATGCCAACCACCTCAGGAAAATTTGGAAATAATGTGAAGATGTCAAACTTCCAGACATCGTCTGTCCCGATTTCATTCTCCTCCCTACCTTCGTTACCAAAGGGCCCAGAAAATTCTGGCCACAGTCTCAGGATAATGGATCATTTAGGACTGAGATGGGAAGAAATTTCTTCACTCAGACAGTTACAAACCTTTAGAATTTTCAACAATCTTCAGCCAGAAGTGCCAAGTGGATGATCCATCTCAGCCTCCTCCAGAGGTCCCCAGCATCACAGATGCCAGTCTTCAGCCAATTCAATTCATTTCACATGACATCAAGAAATGGCTGAAGACACTGGATACTGCAAAGGCTATGGGCCCTGACGATATTCTGGCAATAGTACTGAAGACTTGTGCTGTAGAACTAGCCGTACCCTAGCCAAATTTTTCCAGTACAGCTACAACACTGGTATCTACCCGGCTATGTGGAAAATTGCCCAGGTTTGTCGTGTCCACAAAAAGCAGGACAAATCCAACCCAGCCAATTACCGCCCCCATCAGTCTACTATTGATCATCAGCAAGTAGTGTGATGGAAAGGGTCATTGACAGTACTGTCAAGCAGTAATTACTCAGCATTAAACTGCTCACTGGCACTCAGTTTGGGTCTGCCAGCGCCAGTCAGCTCCTGACCTCATTACAGCCTTAGTCTAAACACAGACAAAGAGCTGAACTTCTGAGGTGAGGTGAGAGTGATGGCCCTTGACATCAAGGCAGCATTTGACTGAGTGTGGCATCAAGGAGTCCCAGCAAAATTGGAATCAATGGGAATCAAGGGGAAAACTCAACTGGTTGGAGTCATACCTAGCATGAAGGAAGATGGTTGTGGCTATTGGAGGTCAGTCATCTCAGCTCCAGGACATCACTGCTGGAGTTCCTCAGGGTAGTGTACTAGGCTCAACCACCTTCAGCTGCTTCAGCAATGACCTTCCTTCCATTATAAGGCCAAAAGTGGGGATGTTCGCTAATGATTGCACAACGTTCAGCACCATTCGAGACTCCTCAGATACTGATGCAGTCCATGTCCAAATGCAGCGAGACCTGGACGACATTCAGGCTTGAGCTGATAAGTGCCAAGCAATGACCATCTCCAACAGAGAGTCCAACCATCTTTGACATTCAAAGGCATTACCATCACTGAAACCACCACTATTAACATTCTGAGGGTTACCATTGACCAGAAACTGAACTGGAATGGCCATATAAATACTGTGGCTACAAAAGCAGGTCAGAGGCTAGGAATCTTGTAGTGAGTAACTCACCTCCTGACTCCCCAAAGCCTGTCCACTATCTACAAGGCACAAGTCAGGAGTGTGACGGAATACTCTCCACTTGCCTAGATGAGCGCAGCTCCAACAACACTCAAGAAGCTCGACACCATCCAGGATAAAGCAGCCCGCTTGATTGGTAAAAGCAAAATACTGCGGATGCTGGAAATCTGAAACAAAAACAGAAAATGCTGGAAAAACTCAGGAGGTCTAATAGCATCTGTGGAGAGAAAGACAGAGTTAACGTTGAGAGTCTGTATGACTTCTTCAGAGCTAAAGAGAAGTAAAAATACTGGCCTTCTATCCAGCTTCACCTGCTCCACCCCTCAAACAGTATAAATTTCATCACATTTTTACTTCTCTTTAGCTCTGAAGAAGTCATATGGACTCAAAATGTTAACTCTCTCTTTCTCTCCACAGGTGCTGTTAGACCTGCTTGATTGGTACCCCATCCACCACTTTTAACATTCATTGCCTCCACCACCAACACAGAGTGGCAACAGTGTGACCATCTACAAGATGCACTGTAGCAACTCACTAAGGAACCTTTGGCAGCACCTTCCAAACCCATAGCCTCTACCACCTCGAAGGACAAGGGTGGCAGATGCGTGGGAACACCACCACCTGGAAGTTCCCCTCCAAGTCACACAGCATCCTCACTTGGAACTACATCACCGTTCCAGGATTTTGATCCAGTGACAATGAAGGAACTCCCTGCCTATCAGCATTATAGGTGTATCTAAACCGCATGGAATGCAGCAATTCAAGGAGGCAGTTCACCAACACCTTCTCGAGGGCAGTTAGGGATGGGCAATAAAAATGTTGGCCTAGCCAGCGATGCCCACATCCTGTTAACGAATAAAAACCTAGCAGGTTAGGTGGTGGATACTCCATTGTTGAGTGTATTTAAGGCTGAGATAGACAAATTTTTGGTCTCAGGGAGTCAAGGAATATCAGGAGCAGGCAAGAAAGTGGAGTCGAGGCAGAATATCAACCTGATCATAATGAATGATGAAGCCCTCGAGCGACCCCCCTGCTCCTATTTCTTATGTTGAATGCCACCTTAAACAGGATTGATAAAAACCTAGCATAGTTGCACATTAATGTGGTGCTGAAGGAATAAAGTGCTCCCTAGCTCATTGCTAGCAGAGAAGTGTAGGTGGGCCAAGGGGGAAGATGAAGAAAGGAGACATAGAAGTGGGGACACTGCTCAAAGCACTTCTCACTCTTTGCACCCCTGATCCACACTACCTTAGTGTCCTGATGACCAAGTCTGCCCACAGAGATACAGGTGGAGTAGTCATTGGTGGGGCTCTCATGGGCTCCAAAATACAGAGGACATGGGTAAGGACATCTCAGCAGTCATAGCAGGGATATGAGCAGTCGCTCAAACCATAGAAATTGCACTATGTAGGAGTAGCAGAAAAAGGAAGTTTCAACATTTATAGTTGAGGTCCCAGCGCTGATCCCTGTGACACACCACTTGTTAATTGGAAGAATCTTGCAACCTGCTGCCCACAAATACATCTTAGCAAGGTTGCAAGATTCTTCCAATTAACGAGTTGTGTGCCAGAGGGATCAGCGCTGGGACCTCAACTGTTTACAATTTATATAAATGACTTGGATGGTTGCCAAATTTGCTGATGACACAAAGATGGGTAGGAAAGTAAGTTGTGAATAGGATATAAGGCTACAAAAAGATATAGATAGGTTAAGTGAGCAGGCAAAGATCTGGCAAATGTGGGAAAAGTGTATAATATGGGAAAATGTGAAATTATCCATTTGGGCAGGACTAAAAGAGAAGCATTATCCCGGAGATGCAGGGGGATCTGGGTGTCTAAGTGCATGAATCTCAAAAGGCTAATATGCAGGTACAGCAAGTAATCAGGAAAGCTAATAGAATGTTATCATTTATTGCGAGGGGAATTGAATACAGAAGTAAGGAGGTTATGCTTCAGTTATACAGAGCACTAGTGAGACTACATAGGGAGTACTGTGTACGGTATTGGTCATCTTATTTAAGAATGTAAATGCATTGGAAGCAGTTCAGAGAAGCTTTACTAGACTAATACCTGGAATGGATGGATTGTTTTATGAGAAAAGGTTGGACAGACTAGGCTTGTATCTGCTGGAATTTAGAAGAGTAAGAGGCAACTCGATTGGAATATATAAGATCCTGGGGGATCTTGACAGGGTGGATGTGGAGAGGATTTTTCCTCTTGTGGGAGAATCTAGAACTAGGGGTCACTGTTTAAAAATAAGGGGTCACCCATTTAAAATGGAGAAATTTTTTCTCAGAGAATTGAGTCTTTGGGACTCTTCCTGAAGAGGCGGTGGAAGCAGTCTTTGAATATTTTTAAGGCAGAGGTTCTTGCTAAGCAATGGGGTGATAGGTTATCGGGGGAGGTGGGATGCAGATTTGAGGTTACTATCAGATCAGCCATGATCTTATTGAATGGCGGAGCAGGATCGAGGTGCCGAATGGCCTACTCCTGCTCCTTGTTCATATGTTCGTACCTGTAAATCGCTGGAAGGGGCCAGAGCAAGAAATTTGGGGTGGTAGTAACTTTGACAATGTCTGTCCAGCCAGTCAATCTGGCAGGAAATCTTCCAGGCGGCCATAAATGTCAGCAATACCGAGCCTCCTGAGACATTGATGCTCAACCATGTCCAGGAACCCGATCCTCTGCCTATAAACCCTGTATTTGGAAGGGGGGTACAATCTCTTGGGAACTGCACCTCTCTGCTCATCTGTGCTCTGCTGCAAAACGGCAGGTCGGTGAGAAGGCTGCTGTTGTTCCTGCTGGTGCTTCTCATGCTGCTGCTCATCTAGGTCCTCAACTGAGGTCCAAGCCAAAGCTGCATAAGTGACACCCTTCCTGAACTGATGTTTGACAAGATGGGCTGTGTACATCAAACACACGCAACTCCAAAGCAGTAATGATCTCTGAAATATTGGAAATCACCTCCAAGACAGTGAAAGCACAATCTCAGGGCAATTCCTGAAAGTTAAAGTCTTTCACTTATTCAAGGAAGCAACTGAGATCTGATACTTACAGGATTTACAGCGTGCCATTTGTTCAGCCCCCTCAATTCCCAGTCCTCTCCCCTTACTTTCACTGCAGAGTTCCAGGAAACCCATGCACTCAGAGTTAAACTGGAAAAGTGAAGTAAAAACAGCTAATTGCCTTTTAACATATTTAAATTGGCAACCTGCTTCACCTGAGGTTTCTCATACGCAGCCAAACACACTGATGTTAAAGGTAGATGGCAGTTGGCTTTCTTGCACACTATCAGTTTCAGCCCTTTTAAACTTCTAAACCCACACTTGCCTTGCTTCAAATTCCTCCCCCTTTAGTCTTTTTTTAAAGCCCATGACAGAAACTGCAGCACTAAATGCTCATTTTGGTTCCATTTCTACCTAGTTAGTAGACTGTGCTTAATAAATTCAGTGTGCAACAGTAATAAAAGCAGCAAATATACTCAGCTGTATAAACAGGCCAATGGATCACCAATCATAGGATGCCACACACACATAATGCAATCCTCTGGTCAAATTATAACTTGACCAAAACGTCCAACTTTGATCAACAAAATAAGAGATGCTTGTCTGCACCTCTTCCGAGACTTGCGTCACAAAGTTGATCACTGGCATTAGAAGATTGAGCTGTCATTAGGAAAGACTGTAAAACTTTTGAGTTACTCACACTTAAAAGATGATGAAGAGTGGACAGTGGAGATCTGTATACAATTGGAATCCATGATCTGAAATCAAATTAATTATTTTTTTAGAAATGCAAGGGATAAATCAGTAGGTAATTTGGTGAAAGCCAGCCATACTCTTCAAAATTTTTTTTTTAAGAATTTGAAGATTGGATAGTTAAAAGTAATGCAGAAAATGTTGTGTACAGATTTTGAGTTAAAAGTAATGCAGAAAATGTTGTGTACAGATTTTTGGAAGAATTCACTAAGATATCTCACTGAAGACCAGATATCAAAATACAAGCATAGGGAAGATAAAGCAATGTAGCATCAGGGCCAGTGCTAGATCCACTTTTGCTCCTGATGTATAAAAGAAGCCCATTAGGCTCCTACTCATCGTTACTCCTACCAGACATTTAATGGTCATTTGTACATCATGCTCATCTGTTTTATGTCATCTTTTGTACGTCCGACATCCAACTACACCTAGATCAACCCCTCTTTCTGCTGCCCTCCAATTTGCCCTCTAGAAGATATCTCTGAAGCTTTTCAGCTCTGATCAAATGGCCAAAATACTGACATTTTCTTTTCTGGATGTCACTTTTTGGAGTCCAGTACAGTACTCAATGGAAAGATGCTGAAGGATGTAGATGAACAGAGACACCTAGGGATGCACATATATAATTCCTTGCAAGTGCTATCACAGTTGATATTTTGGTTTGTACATAAGGGAGAAACAAATTCCCTAATTAATCAAAATCTGGAAATTTGTAGCCTTACATAAAACAAAGTGAACCGCACGCTTACAGATCTTTTCTACCATCTTAAGGTGAATGAGGAATATTTTTGTGTTTCTCCTCTCCAAGGTCACTCACCTGAAATTACCAACAACTTGGTCCAACTCCATTCATAAATATTTTTGTATAAAACAAGCACTGTAAAATTCTGTACTTGGCACTTTATTCTGATTTGCTAAATAGCAGTTTGTACATATAAAGATATTAAAAGCAGAAAAGTAAGCAAAACTATCTGCATACAATTGTAGATGAACTATAAACTATTTATCTATCATTAACAGTAATTCACCGAGTGTGAAAGGCTTTGATACTTCCTAATATGTTAAACTACTCTAAAAAAAAGAAATATGTTTTCCTTTCTGACTGCACAGGTCTAGAATCAATGCCATGCAATAATTAAAATCACAAGAATGAATATTTAAAACTATATATGCTTCAAATTCACAATCATAAAACACTCAAAGGAAACAAAAATGCAGCAAACTCTGGGAATGGATGATTATCAGGTTTTGTTAGATATAAAGGATACCATTAGCAAATGTTATACATCTTAGTAGGGGTAATTACACAAACCAGTGTTCCTAGTAGGAAGCATCAAAATGTGGAATCACCCCTAATGTACATTTTTATAAATGAAATTTAAAAGAAATTGTTGTAAAATGTTATGCAAATTCTTACTGGAATAATTACAATGGATATTGTACATATAGTTTAAGAATAAAAATATACAGTGCATTTATATGCTTTTTTTTACATAAAGTTGTATACAGAATATAAATCGTTTTTGTCCAGTTGAAATAATTCATCCTATGGGTCATTCAAGAGAAGTTTTGACAAAGTTAATAAAGGTGAAAATGTTCTCTGTTTCCAGTGAAAACTCAGCATCTTGCAGTTACTGCTCCAGGTTCCAGCAGCATTCAACAGTCTTCGGTCATCGATTTATTCATTTTTTTCCCAGATACTGGTACAAATGAACCAGTTATTAGGCTGCACATCTCACCCTGGTCAGCATATATTTCTGATATAGAAATAACGACAGGTGTGTTTATTTTGACTTTTCCAATTAGAAGTTGACATATTTGTCAATTTTGGGATGGAGGTGGTGAAGAGATGGAAAAAGGATGGAAAGTAATAATTTATCCAATAAAATATTACAATGTTAAATCCCTACGATTGCTTATAATAGCAGCAAATTTACCAATAATTAAAACAAATTCATTAATTTGTAGCCTCAGTTAGCACATTGTTCAATGAAGTGTCATGGCAATTAATCAATGCAACTACATTTAATGTCAGTCAGATTTACACATTAAGAAGTTCAATGGGTGGTGGCCTTAAAGGGATTCTTCCTAGCGTGAACTTCTTTGCTTCAAATTCTTGTAGGTCATCTGCTGAGAGCGCAGTCCGTGGTGTATACAACTTATCATATCCACTGACTGAATTATTGCTTAAAGAAATATTTTGGGACTGAGATACTGACACTGCAGTGCTCCCAAAAACATTTGTTGTTGTTGTTACATTGCCCCCAAAAGCATTTGTTGTTGTTGTTACAGTGCTTCCAAATGCTGAGGGTGTCGGTGCACAGGTAGATGCAGAACTCCCAAACCCAGTGGGAGCTGTTGTTGAGTTGCTTCCAAATGGAGCAGAACTTCCAAACACAGAGGTACCAGGAGTAGGACCGGTTGTGGAAATACCAAATGCACCAGAGGCTGAAGCTGAAGTGGAAGCGGGAGCTCCAAATGTAGATGTGTTTCCAAATACAGAAGAGGAAGAAGCTGGTTTGGTTTCAAATCCTGACAGAGGAGGAACCAGAGGTGTTGAGGAGCTTCCAAACCCTGATGATGCTGTGGTATTGCTTAATCCAGCACTGGGTTTGAAACTAAATGTGTTGGTGTTTACAGAGCTGGAGGCAAAACCTTTGGAAAGAAACAAATCTAAGTAAGATGCATAGTTTCCATAAACCACCAGGGAAATAGTTCTCACAAATCAGATACAAGCGCACAATTACTATTCATTAGTGTTAAATTGGCTTGGGAACCCAAGCAAGGGAAAAATTAGGGTGTTTCAGAAATTCAAGTTTCAGAGGTTTTATTTACTTTAACAATACTTGCTGCAGTTCACTCAATTAGTCTAAAATCTTCCCTTTTCTTAAACAATTAAGAACCACTCACAGATGGTGAATTAAGCCCTCCAGTACAGCACTAAGATGAGTAACCTAATCTACAATTGCAAAGAACTGAATGATAAAATTTTATATACGTAAACAGAGGTGTAATCTGTTATAGCTTTGATAAGAGGTGGATAAATATTTTTAAATATATTTTATAAACATGTATAGGAAATAAAACTGAATGAATAGCTTTGAGCAATGCCACATAAGGGATGGGACCTACTTCTCTGTTGTAAAATTCTATTCTATACTTCCACTGTAAATTAGTTTACTCGTGTTAGCACTGTTAAGCTTTGGAGCACCGATGAGTAAATTGATATGGAGGCTCTCTTTCTCGAGCAAACAATTAACTGAACGCTAATATCCACATTACAATCCATTTATAATTCTTTAACGTCTTGGTTTAATCTACCCTGATCTCCTTGAAATATATTCTTCCCATCAGGGGTCACACAGTTTGGTGCCAAGTCCTTATATACAAGAGGCATTTCCCCTTTGTCATATATCAACACGAAGCAGCACAGATTCAGGATAGGCCCTCACACAACTCCAAACACCACAGGCCCCTTGTATTAGGTTATTTTTAAAATTTTACTGCAAAAATATTATTGCATTGCTTAAGGGTTTAACTGTGACTCTATTGTTTTTTAGTACAACAAACTTCTTAAAAAACATTTACTCAAAGCAGATTAAAGAAGCATTAGCTTGGTGACCAGAGACATACATCAATTTTCTGGCTTTTTAAGCAAGTGACAGCCTGTAAAAAGACACAGGAAATAAATTACCACCATCACTTTTCAGCAATTAAAAAAACCAGAGGGATTTCCATTTTAGAGAAGTACATTTATATTTCGTACTTTCCTATAGGAATTGCACATTAACACTTACCTGATGAGCCAAAAGTTGAAATTTGCATCCCACCAAATCCTGTTGCAGGTTTCTGTTGGTTAGGTTTCCTCAATTCAGTACTCTGGAGAAGCAGAGAAAGAAAACACAGGTTATATTTTAGAAGTTCCTAAAATAGAAGAAATCATTATAACAGACTCCACTTGTGCTGTAGTGGGGAACTGCTGGCAGCAGGTCAATTATTTTCCTATACATCACAGTGCAGGCAATTGGATATTACGAAAGGACAGAGTTATAAAAATTAGCACATAGGTTAGTAATAAGCCAACAAAAACATGGGTAATCTATTAGCTGCTTGATTATTGATTATCCAGCCTCTATTAATGATGCTTGTGTAAAGATCTAACATGAAATGAGTTTGCAGGTCCAACTCAATTCCAGTGGTTAAGCAGCCTGAAGAATGAGCCTCTCAATTCAGTAGAAGGCTAAAAACCATGAAAGGTCATTGTTATGACACAGCAGTTGGTAAATGCTGAGTTGTTTAAATCCCAGAGGGAAGCTTGAACAACTGTCATAACCTATATTTTCAATTGGTATGTTTGAGATGCAGCTCTGAATTCATAAATAAAACCACCAAACCTCAAGAGATCTTTTTTATATAAAACTAAATTAAAGATTTATTAACTTAGCAACAAATTAAACACATACACAAGTCTACAAATTAGTATCATAATAACTGCTAAATAAATCTTCAAATTAATCACTCCCAGGTAAATCTTCACTAAGGCAACAATAACCCATAGACTTTAAACAGACACCAGGCAAAGCACATTTGACTGTACAAATTCAAAATGAGTTTCCTTTCAATTTGGTTCCTTTGCAGTTGTAGGTTTACAGGCTAGTTAGATCTTACATGCCTCTGCCCTGCACACACAAAACTCCTTTCTGTTTATACCTAGCTTCCCCTTGGAATGTAAATTTTCCATTGTATCCTAGGCTTTTAACGTCACATCTTTTAACAATAACATTTTCATCTCACTCATTTTATTAGTAATATAAACACATTGCTTGGTGTCTCCCAGCTAGGTGCAAGATTTTACCCATTCTTCTGAATGGTTTATTCAACAAATGCAAATGTACTCTTTACCTTCTAACTAATTTACATTTATCTAATTAACAATTCAAAACTGCCATACATCAAAGCACCCAGGCTAGCTGGCTTTAATCTAATTAAGTCACACACAGGGCAAAATTTTTACTGCGGTGGGCGGGTGCGCGCCCGACCTGCTCAAGGGTAAAATGACGCGCGTTGACTTCGGGCGAGTACCCCGACGTCAACACGCAGTCACGCGATATTTTGGCCGGTAGGCGTCCGCGGGAATCAGCAGCGCGACCGCTGATAATTAAAAGGCCTGTTAAAGCCATTAAAGTCGTAATTAACTTACATTTTTCGCTGCTCGTCCAACCTTACAGTTGGCGGGCAGGCGAAAAGGCCAAGCTGCCTTTGCACTTTTTAGGAAATCTCATCCACTGGCGGGATGAGGTTTCCAAAAGCAAATAAAAATAAAATAAAAATTTTAAGACTTAATTCATAACATGCCCTTGCTCATGTGACTCTGTCACATGAAGGGACATGTTTTACAACATTTTATGTGCCTTTGTTTATTTTGAAAACTCTTCACCTTCCTGAGGCAGCTCTGCACATAGCTTATGTGCAAGTGTGCACTTGCACGCATTTCATGCTAAGCGGGTCTTAATTGGCCCGCCAGCGTGAAATCACAGTCCAGCCAAGATCGTGGGCAGTGCTTGGCTTCCTGACCACCCCTGCCGAGCCTGCCCGACAAGGGCTAAGTTCTGCCCATAGACACACACCTACCACAATTTCAATTTAAAAATAATTTCCAATAACATTATGGATATTAATACCACTTCATGACAGTCATAAAGTGATGCATGTGGGAAGTAAAAAGCTCACAATACGGTGGTTGGGAAACCTCTTCTAAGGGTGGGAATACAGCAGAATCTACACAGTAGACAGGAGTTTAACTCTGCATTTGGCCCATGCAATATCAGACCCAGGAACAGTCAGTGTGTGAGAAAAGCAGAAAAATGTTCCATTACACAATAGTGAGTGTTTGTATCTTGATGCGAAAAAGAGTAGAGAGTTGATTATTCCAAACTAGGAAAGCAATGATTTCGTACTTCAATGTGCTAATCATAAAATAGTTAAAAGTACGCTCATTCATCTAAGCCACATATGAAAAGTTCCTGATCCCAGCACAATTGTTAGACATGAAACACTTTTCCACTGGAAGAAAGGGAATTTTTTTTCTTCTCAACTTTGCTTTGAGAGCAGTTGATTAACTCAGTATTAGATTAATTTGATATGAATTGTAATTATCTACATATATACACCTCATCTACAAAGAAGAATGTATTGATTAAAAATACCTTTTAAGGGACCAAATCTGCTAGTGACCAGATCATCTCCAGTATTAGAAAGTCTACTTCTGCTTATAATTTGACTAATCCCAGTAATTTGTTTTATAGTTAACAAGCTCAAATATGGTACCATACGATTATCACGTTGGTAGAAGGTGAAGTAGATAGACCTTGGTCTTTTACTGTCAAGCAATTCCTATGTACTTATGCTTCTAAAATTCATCTTGTTAAATAACTTTAGAACATTGAAGAGGAATCGTGCAAAACAAAGTTAAATTCTATTGATATACCTTTAAAATTGGCTGGGCTGAACGGTCTCTTTCTGTGCCATAACTTTTCTATGGTTCTAACTCGAAAATAACCCATTTATGCCTACTCTTGACTTCCTGTTGGTTAGCCAATCCTCTATCCATGCTAATACGTTACCTCCTACGCCATGAGCTCTTATTTTGTGTAATGACCTTTGATGTGGCACCTTGTCAAATGCCTTCTGAAAATCTAAGTACATTCAGCCCATCGTGTCTGCACTGGCCATAAAAGTCAAAATAAAAAAACTAGCTGCCCATTCTAATTCCACCTTCCAGCACCCGGTCCGTAGCCTTGCAGGTTACAGCACTTTAAGTGCAGCTCCAGGTACCTTTTAAATGAATTGCGGGTTTCTCAATCCACAGGTTCCTCTTTATCCACGTTGCTTATTATTTCCTCAAAGAACTCCAATAAATTAGTCAAATGCGATTTCCCTTTCACAAAAACATGTTGACTCTGCCCAATTGCATTTAGATTTTCTAAGTGCCCTATATCCTCCTCAATAATACAAACATATGAATTAGGAGGAGTAGGCTACTCAACCCTTCGAGCCTGCTCCACCATTCAACAGGAACATGGCTGATCTGATTTCAACCTCAACCCAACATTCCTGCCTATGCCTGATAACCTTTCACCCCCTTGTTAATCAAGAATCCATCTACCTCTGCTTTAAAAATATTCAAAGACTCTGCTTCCACTGTCTTTTGAGGAGGAGAGTTCCAAAAACTCAGGGCCCTCAGAAAAAATTTCTCCGCATCTCTCTCTTAAATGAGCGACTCATTTTTAATCAGTGACTCCTCATTTTAGATTCTCCCACAGGACGAAATATCCTTTCCACATCGGCCCCGTCAGGACCACTCAGGGTCTTTAAGGTTTCAATCAAGCCGCCCCTTACTCTTCTAAACTCCAGTGGTTACAAGCCTAACCTGTCCAACCTTTCCTCATAAAACAATCCACCCAATCCTGGTATTAGTCTAGTAAACCTTCTCTGAACTGCTTCTAATGCATTTACATCCTTCCTTAAATAAGGAGACCAGTACTGTACATAGTATTGCAAATGTGGTCTCACCAGTGTCCCATACAACTGAAGCATAAGCTTCCTACTTTTGTAATCAATTCCCTTCACAATAAATGATAACATTCTATTAGCTTTCCTAATTGCTTGCTGTACCTGCATTTGAGCCTTTTGTGATTCATGCACTAGGACACCCAGATCTTTCTGAATCTCAGAGCTCTACAATTTCACACCATTTAGATAATATGTTTTTCGTTTTGTTCTTCCTGCCAAAATGGACAATTTCACATTTGCTCACATTATAATCTTTGCTCACTTACTTAACCTATGTCCCTTTGTAGCCTCCTTATGCCCTCTTCACAACTTAACTTTCCTACCTATCTTTGTATCGTCAGCAAATTCAGCAACCATACCTTCAGTCTTAATAATATATAATAGAATAATAGATTCCAGCAATTTCCCTACAACAGACGTTAAGCCGACTGGCCTTAAGTCTCCTGCTTTCTGTCTCCCTCCTTTCTTGAATAGAGGAGTTACATTCGCTATTTTCCAATTTGATGGGACCTTTCCAGAATCTAGGGAATTTTGGAAAATTAAAACCAATGCATCTACTATCTCAGAAGCCACTTCTTTTAAGACTATAGAATAAAGTCCATTAGGGTCTGGGGACATGTCAGCTTTTAGTTCTAATAATTTTCTCAGTACCCTTTCCCTAGTGATTGTAAATGTTTTAAATTCCTCCCTTCCTTTCACCTCCTGATTCACAATTATTTCTGGGATGTTACTTCTATGCTCTACAGTGAAGACAGATATAAAATACATTTTCAATTCATCTGTTATTTCCTTAATTTCCAATACTAATTTTACATTCTCACTCTCTAGAGGACCAACACTCACTTTACTTACTCTTTTCCTTTTTAAATACCTGTAGAAACTCTTGCTATCTGTTTTTATATGTCTAGCTAGCTTCCTCCCGTACTCTAATTTCTCCCTCCTTATTAATCTTTTAGTTATTCATTGCTGTTCTTTATATTCTGTCCAATCTTCTGACATACCACTCATCTTTGCACAATTATACACTGACTTCAAGAAAACTTACATGCCAAACCAATTGGTAGCATTTCCACCTATCAAAAAGATCTAGGTTCAAGACCCACCCTAAGATTTAAGCATATAATCTAGGTTTACACTCTAGCAGTGAGCAAGTACTGCATTATTAGAGGTGCTATCCTTTGAATGAGGCAGTGCCTGCTCCAAGTAGATGTTAAAAAGTACCACTGGCATTACAGTAAGTTCCCACTTAACGTTGACTGAGTCAACATTGTTTCGTTTCAATGTCATTCATGAAATAGGAACTATATATCTGTTTAATGTTGCAACATTCACTATAATGTCATTTGTCACAGACTTCCTGTTCTGTGGCCTGTACATCCCATAAGAAATAGGAACAGGGGTAGACCATTCGGCCCCTCGAGCCTGTCCGCCATTCAATAAGATCATGGCTGATCTTCTTGTATTTCAATTTCCACATTCCCATCTAACCCCGATAACCTTTGATTCCCTTGCCTAACAAGAATCTATCTACCTCTGCCTTTAAAATATTCAATGACCCCGCCTCCACCACCTTCTGAGGCAGAGAGTTCCAAAGTCGCACAACCCTCAGAAAAAAATTCTCATTTCTGCCCTAAAAGGGCGACCCCTAATTTTAAAACAGTGCCCCCCCGTGTTCTGGGCTCACCCACAAGCGTCCTTTCGACGTCCACCTGGTCAAGGCCGTTCAGGATCTTGTATACTTCAATCAAATCACCCCTCACTCTTCTAAACTACAGTGGAAACAAGCCCAGTCTGTCCAACCTTCCCTCAAAAGACAGCCCACTCATTCCAGGTATCAATCTAGTAAACCTCCTTTAAACCGCCTCCAATGCATCCAAGGAAGCTGGAAACTAAATATTCAGGGGTATGTGACTTTTCAAAAGGACAGGCAGGAAGGAAAGGGTGGTGGGGTAGCTTTGTTCGTACGAGATGGAATAACTACGATAGCAAGAAATGATCTTGGATCAGAAGATGTGGAATCCACATGGGCGGAGGTAAGAAATAACAAGGGGAAGTAGACACTGGTGGGAGTAGTCTACAGGCCCCCTAACAGTTGCTATGCTGTAGGACAGAGGATAAATCAGGAGATGAGGGCATGTAAAAAAAAGCAGTATATTAATCATGGGTGACTTTAATCTTCATGTAGATTGGGAAAATCAAATTGGCAGAGGTAGCCATGAGCAAGATTTCATAGTGTGTATTCGGGACAGTTTCCCAGGACAATATGTTGTGGATCTAACCAGGGTATTTTGGATCTGGTAATGTGTAATGAGGCAGGTTTAATAATTGGGCTCAGAGTAAAAGATCCCGTCGGAAACAGTGACCATAACATAGTGGAATTTAGCATTCAGTTTGAGAGTGAGAAACTTAGTTCGGAAACAGCTGTGCTAAACTTTAATAAGGGTAATTACAAAGGAATGAGGGCAGAGTTGGCTGGGAAAGGAGAAAAGACGGTTGATGAACAATGGCAGATATGTAAGAAAATAGTTCCTGACTCACAACAAAGATATATCCCAGTGAGGAAGAAGGATTGTAGCAAGGGGATAAACCAACCATAGTTAACCAAGGAAGTTAAGGATAGTATCAAAGTGAAAGAAAAAACATACAATGTGGCAAAGATTAGTGGTAAGCCAGAGGATTGGGAAAGTTTTAAAAAGCAACAGAAGATGACCAAAAAATATAAGGAGGGAGAAAATAAACTTTGAGGGTAAACTAGCAAGTAATATAAAAATGGACAGTAAGAGTTTCTTTAAATATATAAGGAAGAGAAAGGTCAAAGTCAATATAGGCCCCTTAGGGAATGAGGCTGGGGAAATAATAACGGGGAATCAGGAAATGGCAGAGGAGTTGAATAAATACTTTGCATCAGTCTTCATGGTAGAAGACACTAATAGCATTACCATAAGTACTAAATAATCATGGGGCAAAAACTGGGTGGGGGGGGGGCGGGGGAGGAAATAAATACAATAACTATCACTAGAGAAAAAGTACTAGGGAAACTAACAGGGTTAAAGGCCAGTAAGTCACCTGGACCTGATGGGTTGCATCCTAGGATATTAAGGATGCACTGGTAGTAATCTTCCAAGTATCCTTAGATTCTGGAAAAGTCCCAGAGGATTGGAAAACTGCCAATGTAACACCCTTATTCAAAAAGGGAGGGAGACAAAAACAGGTCAGTTAGCTTAATGTCTGTCATTGGAAAAATGTTAGAGTCTATTATAAAGAATGTAATAACAAAGCATTTAGAAGTGCATAATATAATCAAGCAGAGTCAGCATGGCTTCATGAAGGGGAAATCATGCCTGACAAATTTATTATAATTCTTTGAGGAGGTAACAAGCAGGATAAAGGGGAAACCAGTAGATGTAATATATTTGGATTTCCAAAAGGCGTTTGATACTCTTTCGAGTTATCAACAGTCACAGATTGCAACTCTTTTCGAGTACAATCACAGTTCTTGGTTTCCGGGAGTGGGACATGAACCCACAACCCTCTGATTCAAAGGCGAGGGTGCTATGAAGGTACCACACATGAAGCTACTTAATAAGATAATAGCCCATGATGTTGGGGGTAGATTAGCCTGGATAGAGGACTGGCTAACTAATAGAAGACAAAGAGTTGGGATACAGGGGGCATTTTTAGGATGGCAACCTGTAACTACTGGAGTGCTACAGAGATCAGTGCTGGGGAAACAATTATTTACAATATATATTAATGACTTGGAGGGAAATGAATGTACTACCGCCAAATTTGCGGATGATACAAAAATAGGTGGGAAGGCAAGTGGTGAGGATGACACAACGAGTCTAGAGGGATAGAGACAGGTTAAGAGAGTGGGCAAAAACGTGGCAGATGGAATATAATGTGGGAAAATGTGAGGTTATGCACTTTGGCAGGAAGAATAGAGGAGCTGAATATTACTTAAATGGAGAAAGGCTGAAGAAAGCTGGAGCACAGAGGGATTTGGGGGTCCTCGTGCATGAATCTCAAAAAGCTAGCATACATGTTCAGCAGGTAATAGGCAAGGCAAATGGAATGAAGCATAAAAATAGGGAAGTCTTGCTAAAACTATACAAGGCACTAGTTAGACCACACCTAGAGTACCGTGAACAATTTTGGTTCCCTTATCTAAGGAACGATATACTAGCATTGGAGGCAGTCGAGAGAAGGTTCACTAGGTTGATCCCGGGGTTTTTCTTTTGAGGAGCGGTTGAGTAGGTTGGGCCTGTACTCATCGGAGAAGAATGAGAGGCGACCTTATTAAAACATATAAGATTCTTAGGGGGCTTGACAGGGTAGATGCTGAGAGGTCGTTTCCCCTGTGGGAGAGTCTAGGGTCAGAGGATATTAAGGAGGTGCCCATATAAAACAGAGATGAGGAGAAATTTCTTCTCTCAGAGGGTGGTCAATCTGTGGAATTGTTTACCGCAGAGAGCTGTAAAGGCTGGGTCGTTAAGTATATTCAAGGTTGAGATGGACAGATTTTTAATCAGTAAGGGAATCAAGGGTTATGGGGAAAAGGCAGGAAAGTGGAGTTGAGGATTATCAGATCAGCCATGATCTCATAGAATGGCGGAGCAGACTAGATGGGCCAAATGGCCTACTTCTGCTCCTACGTCTTATGTCCTTTAAATTAGGAGACCAAAACTGCACACAGTTTTGAGGTGCGGTCTCCCCAACACCAAGTATAACTGAAGCATAACATTTTTACTTTCATGTTCAATCCCTCTCATAATAAAGGATAGCATTCATTAGCCTTAACTACTTGCTGTACTTGCATACTAACTTTTTGTGACTCATGTACTAGAACACCTAGATCCCACTGCACCTCAGAATTATGCAGCTGTTCTCCATTGAAGTAATACTCTGCTTTTTAGTTCTTCCTGCCAAAGTGAGCAACTTCACATTTTCCCACATTAAAATCCATTTGCCAGGTCTTTGCCCACTCACTCAACCTATCTATATCCCACATCTGCAAATGGCAAATTCTGGCATTTTCCCTAGCGCTGTTGGGGTCAGTGCACCACTACTGGGGACTTTTTTAGCTTTGTCCTCTTCCCCCTCACTCCTGTTCCAGCTCTCAGCATTCACTGAAGCCCTGGGGCATCTTCAATCACTCTCTGCACTGATGAACTTCTGCCACTAGATGGAGCCTGGTCAATCTGAAATCAGGCAGTTGTTTTCCGCCAACTCCAGCATGATGCCACCACCAAACACATCTTCCCTTCACCGCCTCCCCGGCGGCATTCCGTAGGGATCGTTCCCTCCGGGACACCCTGGTCCACTCCTCCACCACCCTCTACTCCTCAACCCCCACCTATGGCACCTCCCCATGCCCACGCAGAAGATGCAACACCTGCCCCTTCACTTCCTCTCTCCTCACCGTCCAAGGGCCCAAACACTCCTTTCAAGTGAAGCAGCATTTCACTTGCATTTCCCCTAACTTAGTCTACTGCATTCGTTGCTCCCAATGCGGTCTCCTCTACATTGGAGAGACCAAACGTAAACTGGGCGACCGCTTTGCAGAACACCTGCGGTCTGTCCGCAAGAAAGACCCAAACCTCCCTGTCGCTTGCCATTTTAACACTCCACCCTGCTCTCATGCCCACATGTCTGTCCTTGGTTTGCTGCATTGTTCCAGTGAAGCCCAGCGCAAACTGGAGGAACAGCACCTCATCTTCCGACTAGGCACTTTACAGCCTTCCGGGCTGAATATTGAATTCAACAACTTTAGATCTTGAACTCCCTCCCCCATCCCCACCCCCTTTCCGTTTCTTCCCCATCCCTTTTGTTTTTTCCAATAATTTATATAGATTTTTCTTTTCCCACCTATTTCCATTATTTTTAAATCTATAACTGTAATGCCCTGTCAGTCTTTCCACCCCACCCCCACTAGAGCTGTACCTTGAGTGTCCTGCCATCCATTCTTAATTAGCACATTCTCTTAGATAATATCACCACCTTTTACACATCTTTGTTCCTTTGTCTGTGACATCTTTTGATTATCTGCTCCTATCACTGCTTGCTTGTCCATACAACCCCCCCCCCCCCCCGCCCCACAAACTTCTCTCCCCCCACCTTAAACCAGCTTATATTTCACCCCTCTCCTAACTTTACTCAGTTCTACTGAAGGGTCATGAGGACTCGAAACGTCAACTCTTTTCTTCTCCGCCGATGCTGCCAGACCTGCTGAGTTTTTCCAGGTAATTCTGTTTTTGTTTTGGTGAGTGCATATTTTTTACATTTATATACATAAGATATACGGCACAGAAACAGGCCATTTAGCTCAACCAGTCGACTTGCGCCTTCTCCCATCTTTCCTCATCTAAATGTATCAATATAACCATTATTCCCTTCTCCCTCATATGCTTGTCTGACTTCCCCTTAAACGTTTCTCTGCTATACACTTCAACCATTCCCTGTGGTAACAAGCTCCACATTCTCACCCCTCTTTGGGTAGAGAAGTTTCTTCTGAATTCCCTGTTGGGTTTCTTGATAACTCTCTTATATTGATGGCCTCTAGTTACGTTCTTCTCCACAAGAGGAAACATCCTCTCTGTAACAACTCTATCAAAACCTTTCCGAATCTTAAAGATCTCTATTAGGTCCCCTCCTCAGCCTCCTTTTTACAAGAGAAAAGGGACGCAGCCTATCAATCCTTTCCTGATATGTATGCTCACGCATACATAGAAAATAGCAGCAGTAGGCCATTCAGCCCTTTGAGCCTGCTCTGCCATTCATTATGATCATGGCTGATCATCCAACTCACTAGCCTGCTCCCGCTTTCTCCCCATATCCTTTGATCCCTTTCGCCCCAAGAGCTATATCTAACTCCTTCTTGAAAACATACAATGTTTTGGCCTCAACTACTTTCTGTGGTAACGAATTCCACAGGCTCACCACTCACTCGGTGAAGATATTTCTCCTCATCTCAGCCCTAAATGGTCTACCCCATATCCTCAGACTGTGACCCCTGGTTCTGGACTCCCCCACCCTCGAGAACATCCTTTCTGCATCTACCCTATCTAGTCCTGTTAGAATTTTATAGGTTTCTATGAGATCCCCCATCATTCTTCAGAACTCCAGCAAATATAATCCTAACCGACTCAATCTCTCCTCATATGTCAGTCCCACCATCCCAGGAATCAGTCGGGTAAACCTTCGCTGCATTCCCTCTATAGCAAGAGCATCCCTTCTCAGATAAGGAGACCAAAACTGCACAGTGTTCCAGGTGTGGTCTCACCAAGGCCCTGTACAATTGCAGCAAGGCATCTCTATTCCTGTACTCAAATCCTCTGGCTATGAAGGCCAACATACCATTTGCCTTCTTTACCGCCTGCTGCACCTGCATGCTTACCTTCAGCGACTGGTGTACGAGGACACCCAGGTATCTGGTATCATTTAGTATACTTCTGGTATCATTCATGTAAATCTTCTCTGCAGCCTCTCCAGACCCTATATATCCTTTTTATAATATGGAAACCAACTGACCACTCAAGTTAACGTAAAAGATTCCACGGCACAATTTGAAGAAGTGTTCTTCTAGAGTCCTGACCAATATTTATCCCTCAACCAACAATGCTAAAACAGGTTAAGGGATCACGTACTTCATTCCTGTCTGTATGACCTTGCCACGCACAAACTGACTCTTGTTTTCCTACATTACAACGGTAATGCAAAAGTACTTAAACGGCTACAAGACATTTTGTCACATCCTAAAGTCTTCAAAGGTGTTTTGTAAATACAAGTCCTTTCCTGGATAGCTAAAATAAAAATAGGCCAAGTGGCTTCCTGAACCATAATTATCTAATTATTTGATTCCAATGTAATCAGGCTACTCTTTGAAATTTGAATTGAATTGACTCTGGACAGTGAGACTCATTGCCCATTTGGAAATTCACTGCGGGTACATTGGTCACTCACTAAAAATTGCATATGATCACAAAGAAATATTACATCAACACCAAACAAACCAAAAACAATAATCACAAGTTTCACAATCAACTTCACAAATGCACCAATATCACTGTCTCACAGGAGAAATGCCCAAAAGCCGTAGAAAAACTTGAAGAAAGCAAGCTGAAATGATGAGCAATGTAATATCCAAAGTCGCTGCAGTGCAGCACCATTTTAATCACACAACATTAGGCATACTGCAGCTTGACATTTGACACTGTCACATTTACAGCAGCCTCACAACATCAAACATACATCAGACTCAGTGCCAAACACACGTCAAGTCCCCATCCTGAATGCACAATGGGTTCACACTGCTCAATGCTGAAGCTCCTGCCCACCCCTCCACATTCCCACAACTCCCAGGAGGCGAGCAGCAATATGATCCAGTCCCAGGTATAGCAGCTCCATGGCGGCAGCTCGGAATATACAGGTGCCACCCTCCTTCATCATTTTGATGATGAAGCCTTTCTTCTTGTTGAGAACCATCTCAAAACAGTGCCCTGTTGCTCCACCTTGGCTGGTTCCTGGAGCTGATCCCTTCCTGCTGTCTCGTACTCATCCTTGCTCTTGTAACTGGCTCCTTGTTCCTCAGGCCCAGGGATGCCAGACACTGGAATCCCAATGGCTGGAACTCCAGGGCCCCGACCCGTGGAGGAGGTAAAGGTAGAGGGGAAGGTCCTCAGATTTTAATAAAACGTAGGTGGTCTTTGCTGCATTAGTGCACATTGCCTTATGTTACAGGTCTCTTTTTCTCTTTCCCATACTCACAGTACTCAACTCTTTAGTTTCCAAGATGTGAAAAGTTCAACACAAGGTTACACTCTTCACACTGAGATTGCTCTTCATCGTGTTGTGTGGCACTACCACCATGCTAAATGGGATAGATTTCAAACAGATCTAGCAACTCAAGACTGGGCATCCATGAGGTGCTGTGGGCCAGTAGCAGCAGCAGAATTGTACTCAACCACAATGTGTAACCACATGGCCCAGCATATCTCCCATTCTACCATAACCACCAAACCAGGGGATCAACCTTGATTCAATGAAGAGTGCAGGACGGCATGCCAGGGGCAGCACCAGGCATACCTAAAAATGAGGTGTCAACCTGGTGAAGCTACAACACAGGGCTACTTGCGTGCCAAATAGTACAAGCAGCAAGTGATAGACAGAGCTAAGCGATCCCATAACCAATGGATCAGATCTAAGCTGTGCAGTCCTGCCACATCCAGTCGTGAATGGTGGTGGACAATTAAACAACTCATTGAAGGAGGAGGCTCCACAAATATCCCCATCCTCAAAGATGGGGGAAGCCCAGCTCATCAATGTAAAAGAAAAGGCTGAAGCAGCATTTGCAATCTTCATCCAGAAGTACCAAGTGGATGATCCATCTCAGCTCCTCTGGAGGTCCCCAGCATCACAGATGCCAGTCTTCAGCCAATTTGATTCACTCCATGTGACATCAAGAAACGGCCAAAGGCACTGGATACTGCAAAGGCTATGGGCCCTGACAATATTCCAGCAATAGTATTGAAGACTTGTGCTCCAGAACCTGCTGCATCCCTAGCCAAGTCGTTCCAGTATAGCTACAACATTGGCATCTACCCGGCAATGTGGAAAATTGCTCAGGTATGTCCTATACACACAAAGCAGGACAAATCCAACCCGGCCGCCGCCCCATCAGCCTACTCTCAATCATCAGTAATGTGATGGAAGGGGTCGTCAACAGTGCTATCAAGCAGCACTTGCTTAGCAATAATCTGCTCACTGGTGCACAGTTTGGGTTCTGTCAGGCCCACTCAGCTCCTGACCTCATTACAACCTTGCTTCAAACGTGGTCAAAAGAGCTGAACTCCAGAGGTAAGGTGAGTGTGACTGGCCTCAACATCAAGGCAGCATCTGACAGTGTGTGGCATCAAGGAACTCTAGCAAAACTGGAGTCAATGGGAATTGGGGGGGAAGCTCTCCGCTGGTTGGAGTCATACCTAGCACAAAGGAAGATGGTTGTGGTTGTTGGAGATCAATCATTTGTTTCAGGACATCACTGCAGGAGTTCCCCAGGGTAGTATCCTAGGCTCAACCATCTTCAGCTGCTTCATCAATGACCTTCCTTCCATCATAAGGTCAGAATTGAGGATGCTTGCTGATGATTGCACAATGTTCAGCATCATTCATGACTCCTCAGGTACTGAAGCAGTCCACGTCCAAATGCAGCAAGACATGGGCAATATCCAGGCTTGGGGTGACAAGTACCATTCACGCCAGGCAATGACCATCTCCAACAAGCGAAAATCACCCCATGACATTCAATGACATTACCACCCTGAATCCTCCACTATCAACATCCTGAGGGTTACCATTGAGCAGAAATGGAATTGGACTAGCCATATTAGTACTGTGGCTACAACAGCAGGTCAGAGTCTAGGGCCCGGATTTTCTGGCCCCATCGCGAGGAAGGCAATGCCACAGCTAGAAGTCCATTGATTTGCGGCGGGCACAGAAAATCCCGCCGTAGGAATCCTGCAGTGAGCAACTAACCTCCAGACTCCCCAAAACCTGCCCACCATCCACAAGGCACAAGTCAGGAATATGATGTAACACTCTGCACTTGCCTGGATGAGTGCAGCTCCAACAACACTCAAGAATCTCGGCACCATCCAGGCCAAAGCAGCCCACTTGATTGGCAACCCATACACAAACATTCACGCCCTCCACCATCAACGCACAGTGGCAGCAGTGTGCACCATCAACATGATGCAGTGCAGCAACTCACTAAGCCTCCTTCGACAGTACCTTCCAAACTCACAATCACTACCATCTGGAAGGACAAGAGCAGCAGACACATGGGAACACCACCACCACCTGGGAGTTTCCCTCCAAGCCACTCACCATCCTGACTTGGAAATATATCGCTGTTCCTTCACTGTCACTGGGTCAAACTCACGGAGATCCCTCCCTAACAGCACTGCGGGTGTACCTACACCACATGGACTGCAGTGGTTCAAGAAGACAGCTCACCACCACCTTCTCAAGGGCAATTAGGGATGGGCAATAAATGCTGGCCTAGCCAGTGACACCCACATCCCATGAATGAATATTAAAAAAAAGTCTGTCAAGCTTGGTCTATAATCTAAAATCGGCCCCACGCAATAATCTCAACAGTCTCATTGTTGGCTATGTTTACTAATGTTACTGGAAAGAAGATGGCAAACTCAGCCAGTTGTTAAATGTCTGCACTTTACTTACAAAACAGTGTCACCTAGTGCCTTTGTTTCTTTAAAATTACATATGATTCGTACATTTTTTTAGGCCCAAATGTTAACCATATTTCTATGCATCAGTACCTTTTTTTACCTTCACTATAATATAACCGATCAAAAGCACTAAGTGCCTGATGACAACATTGCCCTAGTCTTTCTAATCTCGTAATTATTTTATACATTCCCCCTTATCTTTCCTGTGAGCTACATCCTCAAAAAAAACTCTCAGATTTTTGTCAAATGCAATTTCCCTATCAAAAAACAACGTTGATTCTGCCTAAATCCATTAAGAGTTTCCAAGTGTCTTTTTACTCTGTCCTTAATAATAGATTCTAGTATTTTCTGGTTACTGATGACAGGAAATCTGGCCCAAAGTTCCTTCTCTCTCCCTCCTTTATTGAACAGTGGGGTGACATTTGCTATCATGGGGGGCATTCCAGAATCTAGAGAATGTTGGAAGACTAAATGCAATGCATCCACTATCTCTGCAAATCTCTCCTTTAAAACCCTAGGATGTAGACCATTAGGTCAAGGGGATTTTTCCATTATTTTTTATACTAATATTAACTACTTCTTAGTTCGTCATTCTCATTAGACACTTGGTTCTCCACTTTTACCAGCATGGTCTTTGCGTCTTCTACTGTGAAGACAGATACAAAATATTTGTTTAACAGCTCTGTGATTTCCCCATTATAATTTCTCCTGCCTTTTTCTCTAAGGGACCAAATTTACTTTCTCTAGTCTCTTTTTATTACATATAAGAGCTCTTAAAATCTGTTTTCATATTTCTTGCTAATTTCTCATTCTATTTTTTTCCTCTTCATTAATGTATGGTACAATACTCAAACTTGTGCATTGTTTTTTCCGGGTGCAAAATGTCCAAAAGAATGCAATTCTAGTTTTAACATTCCCATAGGAATCAATGATTTACTGAGAACTGTTTCACGTAAAGTTGCAATTTAAGATACACAACTACAACTTTTAAGTGAAGATTCACTGTATTTGAACACTGAATTCTCCTAGTATCCTGGCTAATATTTCTACTTTATTAAGCACCATTACAAACTTATTAACTAGTCATTCAGCTCATCACTATTTGAGAAATCTTGCTGTAAAACTACATTTGTCTGCATAACAGCGACGCCATTTCAAAACAATTAACCATATGTGATGTGAGTCCTTTTTGAAAGGCATGATCAAGTGTTATATAAACACAATGACCTGGATTTTACAGTTGGCAGTAAATGAATGGTGCTTGTCATTTAATGCAGTCCACTTTGTGGGCTTTTATACTGCAATTTGCGATTAGAGTTAAAACAACGTTGCCTCTTCGACAGAGAATCTGGGGCCTGTGTGAGTCAATTCCTCAGCCAGATTGAATCCTTACTGAGATAGAGTCCAAAGCAGGAAATGTAAGTTAGAAGAGTCAATTCAATGTAAAATCTTGAACAGGAAGGAAAATAGAGAACAGAAAGATGGTATTAAGGGAGATAAGCGACACGAAGTAAAAATAAAATTATTTTTCCAAAATTCATTAAAATCTGAAGGGGGTAAGGCTCCACATTAGCCTTAATTTTCAGTGTCAGAGAGATTGTTTGGCAGCAGTTAAGGCTTACAATGCGGTTAAAAATTCACATGCACTTCAATGCAAAAGCCCTAACATTTTCTGACATGTTTAGTGTGATAAATAGTGGATAAGTACCACAATTCATGCACTTCCATGTCTATGAATGCTGCATTTCTTGGAAAGATACTGTTGGAGCAAAGCTTGTGAGAAGCAGGGTAACTCAGACAGCCACTTCCTGATTTCCATGTTCAATTGCACATGTGCAGGCACCAGAAGTTGCTTTGATCTACTCCATACTAAACAACGAGGTTGATAACCTCCGCATTAATTCTCCTGCAAAATCCAGGCCAATCTTAACATTTTAATATGACAAACTAAATTAATCCACAGTTTTTTGTGTACACAACATTTTTCCTGACAGATTATTTAACTTTACACATGCAAATTTTGATTGTCTTTTCCTGATCACAGCTTACCATTGAACTTCTTACAGATGAATTTGGCTTCTTTATTTCAAGCATTCTGTTTCTCTGTTGATTTGATAACTGTTGAATGGAGTCAGCCTGCATCAAATTTCAGAAAATTAATGAGCATTTCAGAGTAACAATTAGAAACTTAATACATATCACTTATTGAATTATGAAACAGTTGTATTATTACTACTGTTTAGATTCAGTGACTGACAATGTGAGCGCATGTTTTCTTCTTCAGCTGCAATATTTGAACCATTTTTACTTTACGTTGATTTAATTAATCACTATTGTTTCAAGGAAAAGTAAATTGATATACATACAGCTCAAAACATTAAGCGCATCTAAAACAAAAACAGAATTACCTGGAAAAACTCAGCAGGTCTGGCAGCATCGGTGGAGAAGAAAACAGTTGACGTTTCGAGTCCTCATGACTCTTCGGCAGAACTGAAGTATAGTTAGCAGAGAGGTGAAATATAATCTGGTCTAAGGTGGGGGGCAGGGGGAGAGAGAAATTGAGGGTGGGGTGGTTGTAGGGATAAGCAAGCAGTGATAGGATCTCTCCCCCCGCCCCCCACCTTAGACCAGCTTATATTTCACCTCTCTCCTAACTATACTTCAGTTCTGCCGAAGGGTCATGAGGACTCGAAACGTCAACTGTTTTCTTCTCCACCGATGCTGCCAGACCTGCTGAGTTTTTCCAGGTAATTCTGTTTTTGTTTTGGATTTCCAGCATCCGCAGTAGCTTTTAGCTTTTTGTTTTTATTAAGCTCATCTACTTAGTCAATATGTCATTCTGTAAAATTTTGATGCAGTGTCATTCAAGACAACTATTAACCAGAACTTCTCAATAAGTTCAAAATACAAAGTTAGATTGTTTAGTTTAATTTATGCTCTTGTAATCCATGAAAATAGAAGTGACATTATTTTATTTCTTAATTATTAATCATTCATAATGCAGTGACTTGTCGTGGCCTGAATTCTCAGATCATATACAACAATGAAACTAACAAGCATCTTGAAAAAGAACAGCTCAGATTGAAATAATTGCAGATTAAAATTTACTAAAAGGTTATAGTTCAATTCACTTAAACCCTCCCATGACTCAGGATGGTGAGTGTGCTCTTATGTCAGTCTTAGATCAGTAGAACATATTATAATTAGAAAATATGAAGAATTTGGAGCAAGTTAGTAATAGTAACATGGCATGTCAATAGCTAGAATAATGGTGCACATCACCAATTTTGGTGTTGCAGGAAATTTGAGGCCTTGTGCACCCAATCATGATGATTAAAATTAATGCAAATTTATTTCAATTAATTTACAGCGGAGAAGAAAATGTGACATTTCAAATGATAGCACATTTACATCTTTACAGATTAGGAAAGTGAAAGTGTCTTCACATCAACAAGCAAGTTACAGGTTACACCATTCTCCCTTTAATTGTGGCAACCAAATTGCAACTACCAACTATCAATAAATCCGTCAAAACCAGAATTTGTCTTTCCTTTTAAAAAAAGGGTTTGGAGATGTTAGCTATGACGATCTTTCAACAAGTGAACTAAGACAGGAATTTAAAATGATACATCATTGAAGGATTAAATTCACATTCGAAGACCATAACTTGAGTAGGCTACTACTGTGCAATGATTGTAGACTCAGCTGAAGGGTCAGCAGTCTCCTTTTTGTTTTATCAGAATATAGAGGTAGAAGAAAAACTTAAATTGGGTGAGCTTGTTTGACTGAATAGTCCTATGCCTCCGCTTCATATCCGAAAAATTACAATCCAGGAACTATAAAAATGATTTCAAAAGCATATAGTTCTTACATAGTTTTGTAAGCTGCCTCCCGTCCTACTGTTATAGTATTCCATTCGCAATTCTTCAGGGGAGATGTCCACAAGACCTTCAGAGGAATAAAACACATATAGTGCCTTCTTAGGTAAGATCATTAAACGTACCCAATGAATTCTCTTGAGTCTTTTACTGCATCAACAAATTTTTACTAGATGGCTTTGGTTTGGAGATGCAAGTTTTTAAAAAAGAGAGAAAACAAAGGTAAAGTATAAATGAAAAAAGACAACATGCTGGGATAAACTGATTTCAGAAAAAACGAAAGACAGAAGTAGAACCAGCCTCATACCTGAGACACAAGCATATTCTTTGGCAACAGAATAGCAGGAAAATATCCATTGGCCAGAGATTTCCCATGCTTCAATGTCTTTTCTTACGATTTCTCTGCAATAAATTGAGAACAATAAGACATACATATTTACGCAAAATAATCAGTAGCTACTATACAGTGAATGCCACCAAAATCTCCTCCTTGTCGTGAGTTGCAGTGGTCAAATAGCCTAGCAACACTCATGTGCAAAGTAGGCACCTGAGTGGCAATTTAGAAACACCAAAGGAACAGTATGCCAGCAGCAGCCAATTTCTTCAGTAAAGCACAGGCAGAAAATTAGCAAAGGATATGGCACATCATGGTCATTGATAAGGCATCTAACTGTAGTTTAAAGATTATGTCACACATCATCTTACAATAAAACTGATCAATATAAAATACTTTACAACTAGAGCTATATGTAAACTAATGTACAATATTATCTTTTATTAAATTTTAAATGTTTTACCTTGCTTAAAGCTAAATGTTTAAGCAATCTTATTCCAATTTGTAATTTACTTGAAATAAAGTGTAAAATAATTAAAGTGTATGTTATTGAAGAAACCATTAAGCTGCAGACAAGAGTAATGCGGACTGATTCAATCCTTTCCTCACAAGGTCACGTTTCACAGCTGCTCAATTTCACCCAACTGCAGAGATTAAGTCAAGGAAGAAATCTTGCAAATGTACTACTCACCAACAGCCATATAAGGCACAGCATTCTCCAAATTAACACTGGCAATACCCGAATCCAACCTTACTTAACTCTTAACAAAAATTCCAACTTCAGCCTTTGATTCCATTTCCCTTCCTGGATATTTGCTCAAACCAAGCCCGACAGTGCACAACTTTGGTGTTCTGGCTGACCTTGAATTCCTCTTCAAACTCCATAACCTATCCATCACTAAGACTATCTATTTCCAAAGCTATGCCTCAACCCTCATCTGCAATCTACTATAACCCAATGTGTCAGCTCACACCCAACTTCTTTGCATAATTCCCTTTCCCGCACCACCTTTAGTGAAACTTCAGCCATTGGCCCTAGATTCAAACTACTTATCTAAACCTCTCTGCCTTCCTAGCATAAAACAAACAATTGCACTCACAATAAATTTTCCACATCACGATCTTGATCATCACTGGAGAGAGTTGTAAACCTATTATGCAGAAAGCTTCCAGAACTCGAAGGTGCTTTCTTCCCGGTGTCTCCAGATCCAAATCCTCTTCTGTCAACATCCCTGCCACCACCTCCCCATGTTGCCGGTCTGTAGAAATTTGATGGCTGGATATAACTAGATTGATGTTTTTGGAACTGATTTCCCCAGGTTCCTCTGTAAGCTGCAAATGCACCAAGAATGGATTGAATTTAATATCCAAATGCTGAGTCAGATAACTTGAGAAAATACTATCAAATGCAATAGTTAAACATTTATCTCGGTTACACAGAATTGAAATACCCTTGTAATTGTACAATTTTTCAAACTGCTGAATGCAAGTCATTCAATAATCAAGTTTAAATAAATACAATTTTACAATTGAAAAAGAGTCATACGGACTTGAAATGTTAACTCTGTTTTTCTCTCCACAGATGCTGCCTGCTGAGTTTTTCCAGCATTTTCTGTTTTACAATTTACAATTTTACAATTATTATATTCAACACATCTAATAAGCTAGAAATTCACCATTTAAAAAATGACATGCCTGTCAGAACTACTGGAAAATGCACAAGATCAAAACATTTTGCTGCAACAACAATGATAATTCATGATTGACCTGAATATTGACACAAAAACACACAAATTTCCTGAAATCCTTTAATATATTGAAGTTACTCAGCATAAATGGGAAGTAAACAGAGCCTTTCTAAAACTGAATTTCTCCATTCCTTGGCACAACCAAGATCAGGAATTTCACACAGGTTCCATTTTGTGGCTATTATGCAAAAACATGTTTCATTCTTTTAAACAGATTAACAAAAAAGTTAAAAATCATAAATAATTCATGATAGAGCAATTGCATAGGAATATGTACTTATAATGTAAAAGAGCAGCTGGAAAAGAATGAAATACAAAAACCCTCTAAAAACAAATCAATAAATTTAATTAAAGCTCATTTCAGTTCTCCAAATTTGTGCCCACTTGTAACTTTTCCCAATGAATTGAAAGCTTCAAATTAAAACAAGCCTCCTGTTATGTGTCATGGTGATAACAGTAATAATGAGCAATATGTGATCGCTGGGACTCAATTCACGTGAAGAAAATTAAATATTTTTTTCTTCTCCAATCAGTTCGTCTCTTCTCCTCCCAGCTACGTACCCCATTACTTCACTCTTCCCACATTCATGTCACCACTCTCTTCTTAGCAGTCCGCTCAGTGGCCCCTTCATTGTAACCCAGCCCCTTCTAAATGGGTTTGGGTACAGATCACTTAGGGTCGCAGGACAGGCTCAAGAGGCTTAATGGTGGACTCCTGTTTCTATTTTCCCCTGTTCACATAATTTTCTCTTTTCATAATTTTCCCTATCCAGTTCCCTCATGCTCCATTCCCCAGCCTTCCCACATTCCTCTACCCCCTCAAATGCAGCCCCAGCCTCAGTTATCCTCAACTCCTCGATCTCTCCCTCAAACCCCTCCCCCTCAGCCCCTCAGCGTCCCCTCCCTCAGCCACATCACTCAGATCCCCCCTCACTCCCCCTCCCTCCGCCCCCTCCCTCCCTCAGCCCTGCCCCCCTCCCTCAGCCCCCCTCGCTCTCCCTCCCTCAGCCCCCACCCCCCTCGCTCTCCCTCCCCCAGTCCCCCCTCCCCCCTCGCTCTCCCTCCCCCAGTCCCCCCCTCCCCCCTCGCTCTCCCTCCCCCAGTCCCCCCCTCCCCCAGTCCCCCCCTCCCCCCTCGCTCTCCCTCCCCCAGTCCCCCCTCACTCTCCCTCCCCCAGTCCCCCCTCCCCCCTCGCTCTCCCTCCCCCAGTCCCCCCTCCCCCCTCGCTCTTGCTCCCCCAGTCCCCCCCTCCCCCCTTGCTCTCCCTCCCCCAGTCCCCCCTCCCCCCTCGCTCTCCCTCCCCCAGTCCCCCCTCCCCCCTCGCTCTCGCTCCCCCAGTCCCCCCCTCCCCCTTGCTCTCGCTCCCCCAGTCCCCCCCTCCCCCCTCGCTCTCCCTCCCCCAGTCCCCCCTCCCCCCTCGCTCTCCCTCCCCCAGTCCCCCCTCCCCCTCGCTCTCCCTCCCCCAGTCCCCCCCTCCCCCTCGCTCTCCCTCCCCCAGTCCCCCCCTCCCCCCTCGCTCTCCCTCCCCCAGTCCCTCCTCCCCCTCGCTCTCCCTCCCCCAGCCCCCCTTCCTCCCCCAGCCCCCCTCGCTCTCCCTCCCCCAGCCCCCCTCGCTCTCCCTCCCTCAGCCCCCTCCCTCAGCCCTGTCCCCCCTCCCTCCGCCCCCTCCCCCTCCCTCCGCCCCCTCCCCCTCCCTCCCTCAGCCCTGCCCCCCCTCCCTCAGCCCCCCTCCCCCCTCGCTCTCCCTCCCTCAGCCCACCTCCCCCCTCGCTCTCCCTCCCTCAGCCCCCACCCCCCTCGCTCTCCCTCCCTCAGCCCCCCTCCCCCCTCGCTCTCCCTCCCTCAGCCCCCACCCCCCCTCGCTCTCCCTCCCTCAGCCCCCCTCCCCCCTCGCTCTCCCTCCCTCAGCCCCCACCCCCCCTCGCTCTCCCTCCCTCGGCCCCCCTCCCCCCTCGCTCTCCCTCCCCCAGTCCCCCCTCCCCCCTCGCTCTCCCTCCCCCAGTCCCCCCTCCCCCCTCGCTCTCCCTCCCCCAGTCCCCCCTCCCCCCTCGCTCTCCCTCCCCCAGTCCCCCCTCCCCCCTCGCTCTCCCTCCCCCAGTCCCCCCTCCCCCCTCGCTCTCCCTCCCCCAGTCCCCCCTCCCCCCTCGCTCTCCCTCCCCCAGTCCCCCCTCCCCCCTCGCTCTCCCTCCCCCAGTCCCCCCTCCCCCCTCGCTCTCCCTCCCCCAGTCCCCCCTCCCCCCTCGCTCTCCCTCCCCCAGTCTCCCCCCTCGCTCTCCCTCCCCCAGTCCCCCCTCCCCCCTCGCTCTCCCTCCCCCAGTCCCCCCCCTCGCTCTCCCTCCCCCAGTCCTCCCCTCCCCCAGTCCCCCCCTCCCCCAGCCCCCCTCGCTCTCCCTCCCCCAGCCCCCCTCGCTCTCCCTCCCCCAGCCCCCCTCGCTCTCCCTCCCCCAGCCCCCCTCGCTCTCCCTCCCCCAGCCCCCCTCGCTCTCCCTCCCCCAGCCCCCCTCGCTCTCCCTCCCCCAGCCCCCCTCGCTCTCCCTCCCCCAGCCCCCCTCGCTCTCCCTCCCCCAGCCCCCCTCGCTCTCCCTCCCCCAGCCCCCCTCGCTCTCCCTCCCCCAGCCCCCCTCGCTCTCCCTCCCCCAGCCCCCCTCGCTCTCCCTCCCCCAGCCCCCCTCGCTCTCCCTCCCCCAGCCCCCCTCGCTCTCCCTCCCCCAGCCCCCCTCGCTCTCCCTCCCCCAGCCCCCCTCGCTCTCCCTCCCCCAGCCCCCCTCGCTCTCCCTCCCCCAGCCCCCTCCCCCCTCGCTCTCCCTCCCCCAGCCCCCTCGCTCTCCCTCCCCCAGCCCCCTCCCCCCTCGCTCTCCCTCCCCCTCGCTCTCCCTCCCCCTCGCTCTCCCTCCCCCTCGCTCTCCCTCCCCCCCTCCCCCTCGCTCCCCCTCCCCCAGCCACCTCCCCCCTCGCTCCCCCTCCCCCCTCGCTCTCCCTCCCCCCTCGCTCCCCCTCCCCCCTCGCTCTCCCTCCCCCCTCGCTCCCCCTCCCCCCTCGCTCCCCCTCCCCCCTCGCTCTCCCTCCCCCCTCCCCCCTCGCTCCCCCTCCCCCCTCGCTCTCCCTCCCCCCTCGCTCTCCCTCCCCCCTCCCCCCTCGCTCTCCCTCCCCCCTCCCCCCTCGCTCTCCCTCCCCCCTCCCCCCTCGCTCTCCCTCCCCCCTCCCCCCTCGCTCTCCCTCCCCCCTCGCTCTCCCTCCCCCCTCCCCCCTCGCTCTCCCTCCCTCAGCCCCCCTCTTACCTGTGTTGGGTTGTGCCCGCCCGGCACCTCGTGGATGTTCATTCCAACAGTTGTCCCCGAAGCGGCAGCGACCCTCCAGGAAGTACTTGCACACCGGCATGCTGGCTATCTCAGGGCCAACTCTCCGACGTTACTGCGGCTTCTACGATATTGCCCCACACTTGCAGCCGCCTGCGAGGTCGGTGCCTGGAGCCGGCGCGGTCTCACTGACGAGGCCAGAGGGAGGGAGACACTGCGCTTTGTTGATAGCTGGAAAATGGACCTCTGAACCTAGACTGCCAACTTCATTAGCGTAGAGCAGTTTGGGATTTGATTTAAAATTAGAACATGCACGATCATGAAACTTTCCGTTTGAGTTTAAATTTCAAAATTGAAAAACTTCTGCAGTTCTGCGACGAATGGATCGCAAATTGGTGGCGCGCGTTGATGACGTCAGGGCGGTCGCCAAGGGAGGCGAAGAGGGCGGGGCTTCCATGCTGAGCTCTGCAAATTGTTGTTGTTGTGCAGCAGAACGGAACAGTCGCTTGGCCAGTCAGAAGCATTTCGCCCAATGAAGGCATTGAATCATAGAAAATTTACGGCACCAAAAGCGGTCACTTGCCCAGGTCTGCGCCAGCTGAAAAACGAGACACCCAGCCAAATCCCACTTTCCAGTCTTATCCACTTTTGGTTATCTCCACCTATCACTGGCCCTCAATCCAGCTCCCCCCCCACTACTTAAACCAGCTTATATTTCACCTCTTTTCTACTTTTACTTAGTTCTGTTGAAGTGTCATTTGGACTCAAAACGTTAACTGGTGTTCCTCTCTGCAGATGCTGCCAGACCTGCTGAGTTTTTCCAGGTATTTTTATTTTTGTTTTGGATTTCCAGCATCTGCAGTTTTTTGCTTTTATCCCACTTTCTCGTATTTGGTCCATAGCCCTTGCAGGTTATGGCACTTGAGGTACACATCCAGATGCTTTTAAATGAACTGAGGGTTTCTGCCTCTACTATCCTTTCAGGCAGTGAGTTCCAGACACTTACTACCCTCTGGGTGAAAAAGGTTTTTCCTCATCTCATCTCTAATCTTTTGCCCAATCATCTAAAATCTATCTCCCTCTCTGCTCAGGTAAATAGACCCTTCCCATCCACTCTATCCAGGTCCCTCAATTTTGTACATCTCAATTAAATCTCCCCTCAGCCTCCTCTGTTCTAAGAACAACCACCCCAGCCTATCCAATCTTTCCTCATAGCAGTAACTGTTTTCCAGTCCTGGCAACATCCTCGTAAATCTGCTCTGTACGCTCAAGTGCAATTATGAATACACTTACATACAAACGAACATACGATTTAGGAGCAGGAGTGGGCCACTTGAGCCTGCCCCGCCATTCAACAAGAACATGGCTGATCTGATTTCAACCTCAACTCCACATTCCTGCCTACCCCCGATAACCTTTCTCCCCCTTGCTTATCAAAAATCTACCACTGCCTGAAAAATATTCAAAGACTCTGCTTCCACCACCTTTTGAGGGAGAAAGTTCCAAAGACTCATGAACTTCAGAAAATATTTCTCATCTCTGTCTTAAACGGGTGACCCATTATTTTTAAAGTGACCCCGAGTTCTAGATTCTCCCACAAGAAGAAACATCCTTTCCACATCCATAGATAAAAGCAAAATAATGTGGATGCTGGAAATCTGAAACAAAAACAAAAATTGCTGGAAAAACTCAGCAGGTCTGACAGCATCTGTGGAAAGGAAGACAGAGTTAACATTTTGAGTCCGTATGACTCTTCATCAGAACTAGAGGAATAAGAAATGTGGTGAAATATAAGCTGTTTAAGGGGGGTGGGACAGGTGGAGCTGGAAAGAGGGCCAGTGATAGGTGGAGGCAAAGGAGAGATTGCCAAAGATGTCATAAACAAAAGGACAAAGGGGTGTTGACGGTAGTAATATTAGCTAAAGGATGTGCTAATGGTGACATTAAGGGTAGAAAGCAGGATGAGCAGATGGCCCCAGTGGGGGTGAGGTGGGGGGGAAGGGATCAAAATAGGCTAAAAGGTGGAGATAAAACAATGGATGGAAATAAATTGTAAAAATAACAATAGAAATAGGTGGGAAAAGAATATATATATTTAAAAATAAATAATTATTAGAAAAAAGGGGATGAGGATGGAGAGAGTTCATGATCTGAAGTTGTTGAACACAATGTTGAGTCTGGAAGGCTGTAAAGCGCCTAATTGGAAGATGAGGTGCTATTCCTCCAGTTTGCGTTGAGCTTCACTGGAACATTGCAGCAGGCCAAGGACGGACATGTGGGCATGAGAGCAGGGCAGTGTGATGAAATGGCAAGCAACAAAGGTCTGGGTCATGCTTGCGGACAGACCGAAGGTGTTCCACATCCACCCTGTCAAGGCCCCTCAGGATCTTATATGTTTCAATCAAGTCGCCTCTTACTGTTCTCAACTCCAGCGGATACAAGCCTCGCTTGTCCAATCTTTCCTCATAAGACAACCCTTCCATTCCAGCTATTAGTCCAGGAAACCTTATTTGAACTGCTTCCAATGTATTTACATCCTTTTTTAAATAAAGAGGCTAATACAGTGCACAGTACTCCAAATGTGTTCTCACCATTGCCGTGTATAACTGAAGCATAACCTTCCTACTTTTATGTTAATTTCCCACACAATAAATGATAGCATTCGATGAGCTTTCCTAATTACTTGCTGCACCTGCACACTGTTTGTGATTCATGCAAATAGTACACCCAGATTGCTCTGTATCTCAGAGCTCTGCAATCTCTCACCATTTAGATAATATACTTCCTTTTTATTCTTCCTGCCAAAATGGACAATTTCACATTTTCCAACATTATACTCCATTTTCCAGATCTTTGCCCACTCGCTTAACCTATCTATATCCCTATGTAGCTTCCCTCATGTCCTCTTCAGAACTTACTTTCCGATGTATTTTGTGCCACCAGCAAATTTAGCAACCATACCCTTAGTCCCTTCATCCAAGTCATTTGTATAAATTGTAAAAACTCGAGGCTCCTGCATTGATCCCTGTGGCACACCAGTCGTTACATCTCGTCTTGCCAACCCGAAAATGACCCACTTATGCCTGTTTCCTGTTAGCTAGCCAATCTTCTATCCATACCAATATGTTGCCCCCTACACCATGAGCTTTTATTTTCTGCAATAACCTTTGATGTGACACCTTATCAAATGCCTTCTGGAAATCTAAGTACAGAACATCCACCGGTTCCCCTTTATCCACAGCATGTTACTTCTTCAATGAACTCCAATAAGTTGCTAAACATGATTTCCCACCCATAAAACCATGTTGACTCTGCCTGGTTACCTTGGTTTTTTCTAAGTACCGTGCTATAATGTTTTTAACAATAGCCTCTAACATTTTCCCTATGACAAATGTTAAGCTAACTGGCCTGTTATTTACTGCTTTCTGTCTCCCTCCCTTTTTGAATGAAGGAGTTACACTTGCTATTTCCAATCTAACGAAACCTTCCCCAAATCTAGGAAATTTTGGAAAATTAAAACTAATGCATCAACTATCTCACTAGCCACTTCTTTTAAGACCCTAAGGTGAAGTCCATCAAGATCCGGGGACTTGTCAGTCCACAATTACAACAATTTGCTCAGTACCACTTCCCTGGTGATTGTAATTTTCTTGAGTTCCTCTCCCTCCCTTCCATTTCTTAATTTACAACTGTTTCAGGGATGTCACTTGTATACTCTATAGTAAAGACCGATGCAAAATACCTTTTCAATTCATCTGCCACCTCCTTATTTTCCCATTATTAATTTCCCACGCTTACTTTCTATCGGACCAATGCTCACTTGTTAACTCCTTATTAAATAGCTATAGAAACTCTTACTATCTGCCTTTATATTTCTAGCTAGCTTTCTCTATTACTCTGGTTTTTCCCTCCTCATCAATCTTTTGGTCATTCTTTGCTATTTTTTATATTCTGTCTCATCTTCTGTCCTGTCGCCAACCTCTGCACAATTATACGCTTTTTCTTTAAGTTTGATACCATCACTAACTTTTTTAGTTGGCCATGGATAATGGGTCATCCCCTTGAAATTTTTCTCTCTCTTTGGAATGCATCTATTGTATATTCTGAAATATCCCTTTAAATGCCTGCCACTTCATCTCTATTGACCCATCCCTTAACCTCAGTTGCCAATTCACTTTAGCTAGCTCGGCTTTCATGCCCTCTTGATTGCCTTTATTTACGTTTAAAATGCTAGTCTTTCACCCACTCTTCTCTCCCTCAAACTGAATGTAAAATTCAATCATGTTATGATTACTACTACCCAGGGCTGCCTTCACTACGAGGTCATCAGTTAATCCTATCTCATTGCACAATACCTAGTATAGCCTGCAATGTGGTTGGGCTCAAGAATATAATGTTCTAAGGAATTATCCTGAAATCAGTCCAGGAACTCCTCATCTGGGCTTCCTTTGCCCATCTAATTTTTCCAGTCTATATGTAGATTAAAATCCCTCATTGATAATCCTCGTACTTTTCTGACAAGCTCCTAATATTTCTTCCTTTATACGCTGTCTACCGTGTGTGGTTACTGTTAGGGGGCCTGTACACCACTCCCACAAGTGACTTTTTGCCTTCATCATTTCTCATCTCTACCCAAACTGCTTCTACATCCTGGTCTCCTGAACTTAGATCATCCCTCTCTAAGGTGCTAATATCATCATTAATTAACAGAGCTACCCCCTCCACCTTTTCCTAGCTTCCTGTCCTTCCTACATGTCATGTGCCCTTCAATATTCAGTTTCCACTCTATGTCATCCTGCAGCCATGCCTCTGTAATGGCTACCAGGTTGTACTTATTTCTATTTGCGCTATCGGTTCATTTGTTTTGTTTCGAATGCTACGTGCATTCAGATACAGAGCCTTTAGTTTAGTCTTTTTATTATTTTTGTAACATCTAGCCTTGACTGCTGATTTATTCTTAGGTTTGTACTCTCCAACGCTTCCTGTCACATACTGTTTATCTTTCCCATGTTAATACCTTTCTCCCTTGCCTTGTTTCTGCTCCTTGATCTATCGCATCTTCCCAAATTTGATCCCTTGCCCTCACTATTTAGTTTAAAACACTCCCTATTTGCCTAGTTATGCAGCTTGCTAGAACACCAGCCCCAGCACGGTTCAGGTGAAGACAGTCCCAATGGTACAGCTCCCACTTTCCCCAGTACTGGTGCCAGTGCCCCACAAACTGGAACACACTTTTCCCACACCAGTCTTTGAGCCGTGCATTCATTTCCCTAATCTTATTTGCCCTATGCTAATTTGCACTGGGCTCAGGTAATAAACCAGAGATTACCACCTTTGAGGTTCTGCTTCTTAATTTGGTGCCTAGTTCCTCATACTGACTATGCAGAACCTCCTTCCTTGTCCTGCCTATGTTGTTGGTACCTACATGGACCACAACGACTAGATCGTCCGCCTCCCACTGCAAGTTCCTCTCCAGCCCTGAGTGGATATCCCAAACCCTGGCACTGGGCAGACAACACAGCTGTCTGGACTCTCTCTCTCGGCTACAAAGAACAGTGTCATTTCCCTCACTATACTGTCCCCTACTACCACTACATTCCATTTTGCTCCCACTTAAATGGTTTCCGATGCCATGGTTATTTAGCTCATCCACCCTGCAAGTCCTCACTCTCATCCAAACAGCTGAAAGAACCTCAAACCTGTTAGACAATTGCAGAGACTGAGGCTCCTGCACTCCAGGTCCCCTTACCTGCCTCACTCACAGTCACACCCTCCTGTCCCTGACCATTGACCAAATCAGAAGGCCTTATCCTAAGGGGTGTGATGACCTCTTGGTACAAAGTGTCCAGGTAACTTTCCCCCTCCCCGATGTGTCGCAGGGTCTGCAGCTTGGCCTCCAGCTCAATGACTCTGAGCTGAAGCTCCTCGAGCTGCAAACACTTACTGCAGACATGTTTGCCCTGGATCACAGTGGAATCCAGGAGCTCACACATGCAGCAGCCTTGACACATCACCTGTCCTGCCTTCCTTAATGCATTTCAATTATCTACTTAATTATTTTCTTCAATTATTTATTTTCATAAGAAATAAGAACTGGAGTAGACCATTCGGCTCCTAGAGACTGCTCCACCATTCAATAAGATCATGGCTGATCTTGTGTTTTGATTTCCACATTCCCATCTAACCCCGATAACCTTTGATTCCCTTGCCTAACAAGAATCTATCTACCTCTGCCTTCAAAATATTCAATGACCCCACCTCCACCTCCTTCTCAGGCAGAGAATTCCAAAGTCGCACAACCCTCAGAAAAAAAAATTCTCCTCATCTCTGTCCTAAAAGGGCGACCCCTAATTGTATAACAGTGGGCCCTAGTTCTGGACTCACCCACATTAGGAAACATCCTTTCAACCTTGTCAAGGCCGTTCAGGATCTTGTATACTTCAATCAAATCACCCCTCACTCTTCTAAACTCCAGTGGAAACAAGCCCAATCTGTCCCACCTTTCTTCATAAGACAAGCCACTCATTCCAGGTATCAATCTAATAAACCTCTTCTGAATTGCTGCCAATGCATTTACATCCTTCCTTAAATAAGGAGATCAAAACTGCACACAGTATTCGAGGTACGGTCTCACAAATGCCCTGTATAACTGAAGTACATCCTTACTTTTATGTTCAATCCCTCGTAATAAAAGGATAGCATTCCATTAGCCTTCTTAATTACTTGCTGTACCTGCATACTAACTTTTTGTGACTCATGTACTAGAACACCTGATCCTCTGCACCTCAAAATTATGCAGCCGTTCTCCATTTAAGTAATACCGTTTTTTTGATCTTCCTGCCAAAGTGAACAACCTCACATTGTCCCACATTATATTCCATCTGCCAGATCTTTGCCCACTCACTCAACCTATATCCATCTGCAAACCTCATGTCCTATTCACAACATACTTTCCTACCTATCTTTGTGTCATCTGCAAATTTAGCTACCATGCCATGCTCCCCTCATCTAAGTCATTCATGTAAATCGTAAAAAGTTGAGGCCCCAGCACAGGCCCCGGTGGGACTCCACTCATCACATCCTGCCAATCCGAAAAAGACCCATTTCTGCCAGCCAGCCAGCCAATCTTCTATCCATACTAATATGTTACCCCCTACACATTGTGCTTTTATTTTCCATAATAAGCTTCTTGAATAGAGGGGTTATATTTGCTACTTTCCAGTCTGATGGAATCTTTCCAGAATCTAGCGAATTTTGGAAAATTAACACCAGCGCATCGACTACCTCATTAGCCACCTCTTTTAAAACCCGAGGATGTAGTCCATCGAGACCCAGAACCTTGCCATTTTGCAGCTCCATCAATTTGCTCATTAAAGTTTCCCTAGAGATTTCAATTTCACCAAGTTCCTCTCTCCTTTTCACCACCCGATTTGCAGCTTTTCTTTTTTAATGTATTTTATTAACTTTACCACCAGTTCCTATGCTATTTTAAACCTCAGGAATAGAATAGATCTTAACTACTTACCAGATACTCACCAAACAGCTAGCCTCTTCCCCAAGCAATCAAATTACTTCTTTGCTGTATATTGCTGTTTTCTTTCACTTTTCTTTCAAACACAGTGCGGGCCGGTTCAGAGCAGTTGACTGGTGTGCCCCTCTGACTCCCAGGTATGGGATTTACATCCTTTCTGTAATAGGTGACCATGAGAACTGCACACAGTACTCAAGTTGTGGCCTAACTAATGATTTATACAGTTCTAGCATAAGCTCCCTGCTCTCATATTCGAGACTTGGGCGAAAAAAGGGAAGGGTTCCGTATGCCTTCTTCACCAATTTATCCACCTGTCCTGCTGCCTTCAGGGATCTGTGGACATTCACTCCAAGGTTCCTAATTTCCTCTACACCTCTCAGTATTCCCCCATTTATTGTGTATTCCATTGCCTTGTTTGCCAAATGCATCACATCACACTTCTCCGGGTTGAATTCCATTCATCACTTTTCTGCCCACCTGACCCAGTCCATTGATATCTTACTGCAGTCTACAGCAATCCTCCTCACTATCAACCACGTAGCCAATTTTGTGCCGTCTGCAGACTTCTTGATTATGCCCCCTACATTTACGTCCAAATCATTAAATATGCCAGAAAGACAAGGGGGTCTAATACTGAGCCCTGCGGAAACCCACTGGAAGCAGTCTTCCAGTTGCAAAAACACCAGTCAACAACTACCCTTTGTTTCCTGCCACTGAGGCATTGAGTTGTGGACCCCCACTTCTACTGCAATAAAAACAGAAAGGGCTGGAAAAATTCAGCAGGTCTGGCAGCATCTGAAGAAAGAGAAACAGTGTTAATGTTTCGAGTCAAAATTGACTCTACTTCAGAACCCTCTTCTACTGCTCCAGATTCCATTGTTCTAAGCCGACATTGGGCAGAATTTTCTGTGCCCGCTGGCGTTAGGCGCGTTTGGGAGCGTGAGCAGACAATATGGCGAGGTGGTCAAAAATTGGTTTCACGACTTCGTGAAACCAGTTGGCGATCATCCGCTCAGTCGTCGATGGCGGGTTGTGTTTCCTGCCATTGGATGTCGGGAACCTCATTGTAATACATCTGCATATCATTATAAGGCCAGCTTGCTGGAATCATTCCATTCTCCCCCAACCCCCCACTGGATCGTCAACTGCAATTGCATGCCAATGTGTTTCACAACAGCACATATAAGGTATGCACTTGGCAGGCTGCACTTTGAGGGGAACTGGGAGGCGAGTGCACAGTAACGTTGTGCAGCACTCGCCCGGATCATCTGCTGGACTTCAAGGTTGAGGCGCGTTGGCGGGTGGGGATGGGTCGGCAAAGGCTGCCCTGCACTTGAGGCGAGTTGGGGGTGGAGAAAGGGCTGCCCTATGGTTGAGGCGACTTGGGGGTGGGGGCAAGGATTGCCCTGCGGTTGAAGGTAGTGCACAAGCACGGCGCGGGGGGGGGAGGGGGGGGGGTTGGTGCAGGGCAGGGCAGGGCAGGGAAGGGAGGGCGAAGAGGCCACACATTCAGAAAACCTTGTATAAAGTGACCATTCCTCTGCAGCTGAGACAGTTCAGATGCAGCCACAATGACGTGCTTGGAGTCGGGTCACTAACTTATCTGCCCACTCAAACAATGCAGAGGCATGGAAGTGCCACAGCATGCAGTCCAATGGGCAAGACTGCCGTCATTCAGTCAGGTCAAGTGGGGTG
Organism: Cetorhinus maximus; assembly: GCF_964194155.1. Lineage (NCBI taxonomy): Eukaryota > Metazoa > Chordata > Chondrichthyes > Lamniformes > Cetorhinidae > Cetorhinus > Cetorhinus maximus. The sequence continues at coordinate 123,386,004 of NC_135881.1, read as the reverse complement.
GAGGGTGGGCCTTTGGGCAGCCATGGAGCGCACTAAACTCTGGCCATCCACGTGGTGGCCTGCACTCTCCGGGATGCCTTAAGGGGCCTTCAGACTTAACCAAGAGAGGTTTTTTAGTATACCCAAGCTAACCCATGTATCTCTCTCTTTCATCCTGCGGGAGTACAACATCAGGAGCACAACATCAGGAGCATGGAGCTTGGTGAACTAGCTGTATGCCTTGTGGTGTACAGACAGCGGAGACGATGAAGAAGAATGTGACGGAGGTGCCTGACTGTGCAGAGGGAGGAGCAGAACCCTCAGGAAGAAGGGACAGCTAAGGCTCCCACACATGCCACTGAAGAACCACAGTTTGGTCGTTGGTCGGCACCTAGCTAGACCCAGGGTCTACAGATGCCGCCTTTCATTCCTGTAGATGACCGACAACCAGTGTCACCGAAGGCTGCGTATATCTAGGAAACTGGTCGGTCACATCTGCCAGCTATTGCAGGATTTAGCACCACGGAGACAAGGAGGGCATCCATTGCCAGTGGCCGTGAAAGTGACCGCGGCGCTCAATTTTAACACCAGTAACTCCTTTCAAAGCTCCACAGGTGACCACTGTGGGATATCAGAAGCCTCCATCCACAAATGTATCCATGAGGTTACGGATGCCACTTCATGAAGGCACAAAATTTTTTATATTCCACCTGGGACCAAGGGAGCCAGGAGACAAGAGAGATTGAATTTGCCCAGATCACGGGTTTCCCACAATTTCAGGGTGTGATCGACTGCACTCAAGTGGTGCTCAGATCTCCGTCGCAACAAGGGATCAACTAGATCAACTGCAAGGGCTTCTATTCGCTGAATGTGCAGTTGGTAAGTGACCAACACAAGTGCATCTTGCAACTTGCGCACGGTTTCCAGGGATTGTCCACGACTCCTACATTCTCAGTCGGTCACAGGTCCCTGATGTTTTCCAGGGCCCACAGAGGCTGCAGGGTTGGCTCCTTTATCACAAGCACACATTATTTCCTCTCGAATACTTTGTCCTACACTGTGGCTACTGTTAGGGAGCCTGTAGACCACTCCCACTAGTGACGTTTTTCCCCCTATTCCTCATCTCCACCCAAACCGATTCTACATCCTGATCTCCTGAACCAAGGTCATCTCTAACTATTGCACCAATGCCCTCTTTGATAAACAGTGCTATCCTTCCACCTTTACTTAGCTTCCTATTCTTCTTGAATGTCATGTACCCCTCAATATTCAGGATCCAATCCTTGTTGTCCTGCAGCCACGACTCCATAATTACTATCAGATCATATTTATTTACTTCAATGTGGGCCATGATTTATTTACTTTGTTATGCATGCTACACGCATTCAGATACAGAGCCTTCAGTTTTGTCTTTTTGTTACCATTGTAATATCTAGTCTTGACTAATGTATTCTTAGGTTTTTTTCTCTCTGTCCCTTCCTGCCATTCTCTGACCTTCATTTCTCATATTACTAATTTGCTCTCTTGTCTTGACTCTACCCCTTGAATTGCTACCTCTACCCAAGCTTGATCCCTTACCCCTCGTTTAATTTAAAGTCCTTTTTACTTCCCTAGTTATGTGATTTGCGAGAACACTCAACTCAGCATGGTTCAGGTGTAAACTGTCCAAACAGTACAGCCAATTTCCCCAGTACTGATGCCAGTGCCCCACAACCAGAACCCACTTCTCCCACACCAGTCTTTGAGCCACAAATTTGTCTCTCTTATCTTATTTGTCCTATGCCAATTTGCACGTGGCTCAGATAATAATTTATAGATTATTACCTTTGAGGTTCTGCTTCCTAATTTGGTACCTAGCTCCTTCCTTGTCCTGACCATGTCGTTGGTACCTTCATCGACACTGAATAATCCCCCATAATCCCCCTTCCACTGCAAGTTCCTCTCCAGACCTAAGCAGATTTCCCCAACCCTGGCACTGGGCAGGCAACATAGCCATCTGGACTCTCGCTCTTCGCTGCAGAGAACAGCGGTGAGAAGGTCCTCGAAGACGACGATGATGCCTTCGCACTGGCCAGATGAGGTAGGTGCGCTTGGGAGTCCCTCATAGCTCCTAGATTTATGGCGGATGATGACAACGTGCAGTGAGGAGCCACTATGGATCCTCACATTGCATCTATGAACGTTTGACTCCAGTCTGGCTCATGGCAGCGCACATACCCTCTGTGATAATACTTCTGTCATTTGAGGCGTAGTGGAGGCCCTAATAGTCGCTTGATTGCAGGAGGATAATGACAACATGCAGCGAGGACACTCCATAGATCTTCACATAGCCTCTATGCCTGACTCCTGTCTGGCTGAGGGCAGCTCGCTTGCGCTCTATGATCAGGGACATATCATAAAGCTGCAGCCATGAAACTTTAAAAGCACCTGGCCCTTCGTCTGCCTTCAGCACTTGAGCCCTTCAGGAGCAAAGCGTCACTGGTCACAGATGCTGAAGAGATGGGGGCCAGCCCCACCTTCAAGGTGCTGAGAGCACACAGAAAGAATAATGGAACTCGGTGACGCCTGCCCATGATATTTTGGCAGCAATGACAAGCACAATCGAGCTGTAGGCATCACTAATGTGTCCAGGCAGGGAGTGTGAGGCCAGATCGTCACTTTGGTCTGAAGGCTGCACAAAGCACAAGGAATAAGCCCTGAATTGAGACAGCTGCCTTTATCTTGTGCAGAATGGTTTCACATCTCAGTAACACAAACACTGCTCATCAGGACAAGAAGCCATAGGTAGGAAGACATTCTTGGGAGTTTATTTACAATAGTGAACATTATGTACAAGTGATTAACACCCGTGCCCAGGCTGTGCAACTACATCTTAACTTTCCTCACCCTGCTGCTAAGTCTTGGTGCTTCCTGGGCATCCACAGCAGAGATAGAGGCAGCTTGCTGACTGCCACACCCTGTCTGCGATGACCTTGATGGGCGTCCTCTGGAGGACCGAGACTTGGGAGGGTCACAGCCTGCTTTCGGGTTCCTGTGTGGTACTGGCACCCTCGGCCTGTGGAGCTGGAGCTGCCGAGGTCACAGGAAGTGGGGATTCAGATGGGCGGGACACTCCCGGAGTCACCTGGATGGATAGCCCTGGGGGAGGTGGTACGCCTGCTGATTCTCCTCCCTACAGGTGTCCGACGGCCCCTGGTTAACTACTTGAGGAGAAGGGGTAACTGGAGTGAGATCGGGCTGCCTTGCACCCCTCTCGCGTACACACTGTTGGAGGCCAACTACGGGCTCAGCGATGGAGTTCAGCCCGCGCAGCAGTTTAGGAGTGACGTCCTGGACCAAGGCCTTCATGGCGGCTGCCATCCTACCAGTGCTGATCTCGTGAGGACCTTGATTTCAGGCATTCCTCCACCAGTCTGCGAATTCTCCCTCTTGTTGTGTGCCAGCTTGTCCTGCATGAATAGAGATGGAGAGTGTAAGCAGGACACCTGCCAGGCCAAATAAGTATGCCTGGCATGTGTGGGTGGTGTGTGGTCCCATGGATGGGGTGAGGACAATGATGATGTGTGTGAGAGAGTGAATGATGATTTTACTTGAACCGGTGAGTGAGGGCCCTGTGGATGTGTGATGGGTTTGAGATTGAGAGAGTTGAGAGTGATAAGAAGGGTGATTTACCCTGCCGGAATGGAGATCATTCATCCTCTTGCAACACTGGGTGGCTGTCCTCTTTTGCAGGGCGTTGGCGCTGACCACCACTGCCTCTGCCTCCCAAGCCAGGTTAGTGATGTTGCTGCCCATCTTGCGGCCAGAGTAGGGGTTGAGGACGTCACGGCGGGCCTCCATGGCGTCCAAAAGGCACTTGCAGGACACATCATTGAACCTGGGGGCTGCAGTCATTTTGCCTTTTGGGGCCCATGTCTTCCATGCAGCAGTCCTGGGCTGGAAGCACAGAGGTGTGTGCGCTGCTGTACTTTAAATGTGATGCCCGGCGTGATAATGCAGAGAGGCGTGGCAGGTAAATGAAAGCCCGCCCATCAAAAAAGCATGCTTCCTTGGAGTGCATAATTAACGCAGCGGGATTGGGATGATATGGTGTGAGAAGCTGCCCTTGCGGCCAACGGGTAAAACATAGTTTTTCCTGTACGCTACCGAACTTAGTGCAAATTTGGGTCGATTTCACCCATTAACACAGGCTTAAATGTCTAAACATGATGAGGGTTGACTTGTTACCAAACTCTATTGCTATGTGTCTCTTAAATTCAACTTCACCCTCAAGAGTCGTCATTGGACAACTGTGATGCATGGCTTTAATCCCTTTCAACCAATTTAATTTATAGTTATTGCCTTTAATTGAAAAATGTCACAAGCACTTTGAAGAGAGGTAAAAGGACAGAGTGAGGGATTACCAACAGCTTTGCCAAAGAGGAAGATTTTAAGGAGGAGTCAAGATAGAGAGGCAAAGGGATTTATTGAGGGAATTCTAGAGTGTGCACATTTGCGGGGTGAAGGGAGTGAAAGGAATGAAGAGAGCAGTGGTGGGAGTAGCGCAGGGGTTTGTGGCTGGAGGAGATTAGAGGGGCAAGGCACGACGACCAGGAATAAAACCAAAGAGCTGGAAAAACTCGGTCTCGCAGCGTCTGTGGAGAGAGAGAGTTAACATTTCGAGTTCAATATGACTCTTCTTCAGAATCCATCAGCTCTCCATATTCCCTGGTGACAGAAGACTCAGTGAAGCCCCTCTCACCTCCCCCCGACCCCTCTCCACACACACAGTGCAATCAGCACTTCAGCCCGATCACACAGTGCAATCAGCACCTCAGCCCCATCACAGTGCAATCAGCACCTCAGCCCCATCACAGTGCAATCAGCACCTCAGCCCCATCACAGTGCAATCAGCACCTCAGCCCCATCACAGTGCAATCAGCACCTCAGCCCCATCACAGTGCAATCAGCACCTCAGCCCCATCACAGTGCAATCAGCACCTCAGCCCCATCACAGTGCAATCAGCACCTCAGCCCCATCACAGTGCAATCAGCACCTCAGCCCCATCACAGTGCAATCAGCACCTCAGCCCCATCACAGTGCAATCAGCACCTCAGCCCCATCACAGTGCAATCAGCACCTCAGCCCCATCACAGTGCAATCAGCACCTCAGCCCCATCACAGTGCAATCAGCACCTCAGCCCCATCACAGTGCAATCAGCACCTCAGCCCCATCACAGTGCAATCAGCACCTCAGCCCCATCACAGTGCAATCAGCACCTCAGCCCCATCACAGTGCAATCAGCACCTCAGCCCCATCACAGTGCAATCAGCACCTCAGCCCCATCACAGTGCAATCAGCACCTCAGCCCCATCACAGTGCAATCAGCACCTCAGCCCCATCACAGTGCAATCAGCACCTCAGCCCCATCACAGTGCAATCAGCACCTCAGCCCAACCCCCCCACACACTCCCTATACACACATACTGTAATCTGCCCCGGTCCCCCACTTTTGGTCTGGTGCCCATGCTTGCCAGTGCTGGAAATGTAATATCTCAACCATTGCTAATGTTAATTCAATTAGACAGGTGAGTAAAATGTACACAATAATTTGTTTTCAACAAAACTAACCTGTAAAGCAGATTGTAATTTAAAAATAAGAGCAGGGTTTATTAAAACAACTGAATTACATATAACAAAACAATTTAATTTTAGATCATTTAAGGTGCACTTTACCAATAGAACATTTTAATATTAGAAACTGCTTACTTACAAGAGTAATTTATCAACCTCGAAGTGATTGGGAACAAACTAATTTACTTCAAAGGAAATTTAATCAAATTAATCCGAAAGTTCCAATAATGGGAATTGATACGCAAATGACCTTAACAGAGTTTCTTAACATTAGCTTAATGTACCGTAGATCATAGAGTATAAGTCAACCTAGCATATTAGACGACCCCATGTGTCATGTTTAGGCCTATATTTGATCTCTAAGTCAACCCCCATTTTCTGCTAAGAAATGCTATACTCGCATTAGGAGTTGGCCTCAATTTTTCTCCTCAGAAATGCATACTCACCTTATAAGTCAGTGCATGGGATCAAGTAGGTAATACAGGCCATGTTGCCAAGAGTTTTGTGGGAGTTTAAGTGTAACATATTATCATTGGTAGAGGATTGGTTCGTTAACAAGAAACAGAGTGGGCATAAATGGGTAATTTTCAGGCTGTAAAGATCTGACAAGTGGAGTGCCACAGGGATCAGTGCTGGGGCCTCAACTATTTCCAATCTATATCAATGACTTAGATGACAGGACCGAACATACGGTTGATAAATTTGCTGATGAGACAGAGATAGGTAGGAAAGTAAGTTGTGAAGAGGATATAAGGAGTCTGCAACAAGATATCGATATATTGAGTGAGTGGGCAAAAATTTGGCAGATGGAGTATAATGTGGGAAAATGTGAACTTGTCCACTTTGGCAGAAAGAATGAAAAAGCAGCATATTATTTAAATGGGGAGGGACTACAGAACTCTGAGGTAGAGAGAGATCTGGGTGTACTGGTACATGAATCACAAAACGTTAATATGCAGGTACAGAAAGTGATTAGGAAGGCAAAGGAATGTTGTTTATTGCAAGGGAATGGAATATAAAAGTAAGGATATTTTGCCACAGTTGTATAGGGTATTGGGAGACATCTGGAGTAGTGTACACAGTTTTGGTCTCCCAATTTAAGAAAGGCCATAATTGCATTAGCAGTTCAGAGAAGGTTCACTTGACTGATTCCTGGAATTAGGGAGTTGTCCTATGAGGAAAGGTTAGACAGGTTTGTAAGACACACCCACAAAGTTCAGACTATACCATGACAAACGACAAACATAAATGGGTTCTGTAAAAACAAACTGTGAAGCTGGTTTCCAGCTAAAAGTCATAACATTTTATACGCAGCGTATAAGTCGACCCCCATTTTTGGAAGGATTTTGCAGCTTCAAAGGTTGACTTATATGCTGCAATCTACAATATTTTAATTCATATTAATATCTACACACAGTGCTAATACTGTGATTATAACAAAAACCTTATCCATTTCCTCAAAAGGGATGTCTGAATTTTTGGAACAGAAAGTCCTGATTTTATGAAATGAAACTACATTGTCTAGGGGCAAAACCTTTCTTGCAATACATTTCATCAGCTTTTAAAAAAAACTTAAGTGTAAGGTACATATTTTGATCATCTGCAGGGCATGTGCCCAGTCTTAGCCATGCATCTTGGTGAGGCCAAGGAATAGGCTAAATCAACAATCATACGGAGTTACCCAAAGCCAACTCCAAAACTTCTAGTGACCTGATCTAAAGCAACAAAGGCAAAGGACTGAAAGCTGTCCTGCTAACTATCTGAAAAAATAGTGCAGGCCAAAGTGAATGACTGAAAATGCACTGGAAAAAAGTTAATCAAGCTACAAGATAAAAACTCAATTGAACTGAAACAATAGGCTAAAAAATAAACATTTTATGGTTGGTTCTAAGCTTTCTTTCATTGAGGTATAACATTTAACACTTTGGAAGACACACTCTTCAAGCTCCAGAGGCACATTTGAATAATTATTCTTTAACATGTAGTAACTACTTGGATACACTCTAACGCAATTATTTTAGAGGACACAGAAAGTTTCCATTGGATATATGTTCAAGTTAGGTGACTATCGGATTCAAGTCTTCAATATAAAGCCTAGTCATCAGGAACTCACCTGATTTCTTCCATAAGCAGTTTAAATAAGTCAAATATAATTTTTGTTTTCATGTTAAAAAGGGAAAAAAAAACCTGTTAGGCAATGGCTAATCTGCTGAACACAAAAGTCATGTGGTCTTAGATACCAGGAAAATAATAATTGCAAATTTAACAGAAAATATTGGCCTGAAGATCTGATGAAAAGTCATCAACCTGAAATGTTAATCCTGTTTCTCTCTCCACAGATGCGGTTAGGCCTGCTGAGTTTTTCTAGTATTTTGTTTTTATTACATTTTTCCAGCAGTATTTTGCTTTTGTATAAACATAAACTTCCTATGTTCACATGTTGAATATCTTGAAACTACTTAAATTACTGTTGTCCTGTGTTGGTATTTAACGCTTCAAAGAGTGGTATACGCTACAAAAGACTTGGAAAGGGAGGAGGGAAGCAGAAAGAGAAAGGGAATTACCAATTTGGTTGAGTTTGTTATAATGAGGCTCAACTACACTTTTATAATTCCTAACCAGGTCGGTTAGAAGGAGCTGGCTTGATTTCCCAGCCTTGCTCCCCAAGTGCTGAAGCTGCAATTTAATTTAGGATGGCACTACTTGTGGTGCATATAGGTAAGAGATGCCTGACAGTGAAATACAAAATGTTAACTCAAGTAGTTCTGATGTGCCAATAAATTGAAGCAGTTTACCAATACCAAGAGAAATCAGAGAGCATTTCTGTTTAAAAAAAAATTCTCATTCAGCATAAGGGTATTTCATTTATGCCATTCAGCTGCTCGAGCTTGTTCCACCATTTGATTAGATCATGCCTAATCTGTACCTCAACTCCATTTACTTGCCTTTGTTCCATATTCCTTAAACATCTACATGGTCAAAATTAATCGACCTCAGTCTTGAAAATTTTGATTGATCCAGAATCCACAATCTTTTGATTCTAAATTTCAACTACTTTGGTGGAAAAAATGCTTCCTGATTATATCTCTTAGGTAGCCTAGCTCTAATTTTAAGATTATGCCACTTTGTTCTGCATCCTCCCATCTGAGGAAACAGATTCTCTGCCTCTACCCTATCAATTCTCTATCATTTTAAACAACTCATTTAGATCAGAAACCTGTCTTAATAATTTAGCTTTCAACTCTGGTATCATTCTGGTGAATCTGTGCTGTGTACCCACTCCAAGGCCAATTTACATTTCCTGAAGTTTTGTGCGCAAAACTGAATGTTGTACTTCAGATGGGGTCTGAGTCCGGGAAACATGGAAAGGTCAAATGAAAAGTCCACTTGCTACTTGGGAAGTGGGATTAGATTATTGGGATAGTCATACACTGCCATGATGGGACAGCACCGCTTTGTTTTAAAAGTTATAAAAACAGTATTCAGCAAATTATTGACGGCAGAATGTCAGTATTAATCAATGAGCCAATCTTTCATAATTTTTTTGTATTCGTTCATGGGATGCCAGGCCAACATTTATTGCCCATCCCTAATGCCCCTTGCTCAGAGGGCATTTAAGAGTCAAGCACTTTGCTGTGGGTCTGGGGTCACATGTAGGCCAGACCAGGTAAGGACAGCAGGTTTCCTTCCCTAAAGGACATTAGTGGTTTTTGCAACAATCGGCAATGGTTTCCTGGTCCAGGTTTTTATTGAGCCCATCTGCCATAGTGGGATTTGAACCCAGGTCCCCAGAGCATTACACTGGGTCTCTGGAATACTTGTCCAGTGAAAATACCACAATGCCAACGCCTCCCCTGACAACTCCCTCACACTCACTTGACAGACTTTCTAGTAATGTTTGGTAAAAATGTGTTGCCATTAAGATTGAACAAAGTCAATGCCAGGGAAATGGAACATATCACTACAGCATCAATCAAATGAGCATTTTAGGTTAGATATATCACAGGTTAAATGCCTTAAATACGTCTTAAAACTGTGAGTGAGATTGAAAAACTAAATGTGATTAAATCATGGGTAAATTTATACCATTGATTCACACGCATCAAGAACGGGGTTCTGAAATTGCCCAAACCCATTTCAGTTAGGTTCTTTATGGCAGATCTTCTTATCGTGTCCACGGACAGTCTATACATGGTCCAGCCAGAACTGGACACATTTTTGTGCCTTGTTGTTGAATTTGGCAAGACCTGCAACAGTGCAGGGTTCCTCTAGCGATAGGCATTGCAGGAGATGTTGCATAGTCTGTGGCTCAGTTCCACATTCACAAGTTGTCGGTCGGGTTTATGACAGATAAAGAGGTGACTTTCACACCGATTTCTTTGAATTTGAATCCAAGCCCCATGAAATGGGCAATGAAATGCTACTACTTCTTTTGGGTTAAACTTTAAATAAAAAAGTAAACAATGCAAAATAACCCACAATGCAGTACTCTGCACTGTGCACTGAATGATACAATGGTAGTAATGACAGTACTGCAAAAGGCAATGGAATACATCACAGGGCTGTGAGATAGTCTTTCTAGCAGGATATAGGAAAACTAATACAGGTTGCCTAAATAGATTACATAAAGATCATAGATTATGAAAAACATTCAACTCAAAACCCAGTCTTTTGTACTTACTTGCAATTTTGCCAATTGTGGGATGTGTGGCCCAGGTATCTTCGATACTTTTCATATGCAGATTTGATAACAAGTTCTCTATTTACTTTTTCATTAGGGTATATATGGAGGGCCAGAGATTAGCTTAAAGGCTTGTGTGGAGAAGATTACTGTTGCAGACTTGATGAGCTGAAAGGTCTGTTCCTGTGCTGTAATGCTCTATGATTCCATGTCAAAAAAAACCTATTTCTTTACTAATACTGCCAACAGTAATTTCTAGACTTCTATGTTTAAATTAAAATCAAAGCCATACAAAATACCTTATTTTCTATGGCAATTCCCAGAAATATTCAAATACCAGAACACTTTTTATAAAGCAATTAGAACAAAAATTCTGCAACGTTAGGCAAACAGCCTTTTTTTTAATAACTCAAGAAATAATCCTGAATACCAACATCACTTTAAAACATCTCAAAAGACTTCCGGAGTTAGAAATATCTTCAAATACCAGTTTAAGCCAGCACAAACATCATCCTTGTAGCTCCAAGGATGTTTTTTCAAGTTTCAACCTTTTCTTCATTTGCACCACATGTGTCCACAACACATATAAGACAACTGGTTACAGGGAAAGCGCGGACCTTAGAATTGGTTGTCCACTTGTCGGTCTCAGTGTTGTACTCCAAAATGTGACCTAATCGGCCTACACCTTGGAAACCAGCCAAGACGTAGATTATGGGACCTACTGCTGCACATTTAACTGTTACCCCTTTCCAGGGCATTGTTGACACCATTTTCCAATCATTCATTTTAATATCATAATATTCTATGGAATCCAGACCACCTGCAGGGACAAAAAAAAGATTAAATTTTCTTCCTCAGTGCTAAACTAACACTACATAACAATAACAATTTTCTTCACTTTATGGCACCATTACCACAGAAAATATTTCAATAACTTTGACACATTTTTAACAATTTAATTTGGACCAAAGTTTTATGTACACTTTTATGATACAATTACTCACCTCAAATAATACTAAATGATGGTTCTGTACCAGAATGCAACATGAGAAAAAACTGTTTGAAAAATATCACTTATCCCGAAGATGAAACAGAAGTTTTATACTTCATTATATGTCTGGAACTTGGTTTCTTACAGTTTCAGTACGACTGATTTTTTTTTGGTATAGTTTGTATTCTCCTTTTCCTTTCATGCCACAGAAACGTCTGAGAGGTTTGGCTGTGTGTCATTTTATTGCATTTGCACAAGGCAGATGGGACTCTGGATCTAACTTGGAAGGCTGCAGGATTCCGGAGCCTAGGATTAAGACAGTAAGGGAATGGGGGTGAGCAGGACGGAGCCTTCAGCCATCTTTCCCACAACTATGGAACTTTCTGCCCAACATCATACTTCCTTCATCTTACAACCTACTTCTTCAACTATGTCTTCAGTCACCTCCCTTAATTTCCCTCCTATTTCTACATGGGTCTGACTCCAAACTGTGATGTATATGGGGATATTTTTCTGTACCATTATATCACATACACACACAATATTTGATTGTCCTGCTAAAGTTTGGTACAAGACAAAATGGTGATAATGTATTAATGAGCTGTCATCCTATTAACACTGCTGTAAAATACAAAACTGGACACTGATTAATGCAAGCTATCAGGTGAGAGGATAAAGTGGCAGTCACTTTCCTGCGTTTATGTTTTTTTCATGAAAAGGTGTTGGATATGAGTAATATTCAGGTGTTCATTTCAAATTTAAGGCATTTGTCTAGGTTAGAAATTCTCCTCACAGTCAAATGCTGGAGCTGCTGGGAAACAGAGATATGCTCATAGACCAGGCATTAAAACAATGATTGAGGGGATTAGTTACCTCATCTCAAATATTTACACCATAGAGGGTTATAATTTTTTTTTCTGCTGAACTTTGCATGAAACTAGTTTCAAAAGTGCAGGTGGGGAGAGTGGGAAGGGATCTGATCGTCAGCTCCACTGGCCAACCCCCAGATAGGAATAGGATCAGGGATCAATCATCAAGCCCAAACTTCCTGGGTCACAGAAGGGTGGAGAACAAAGACCCACATATTGCAAGCCAGGTTAAGTCTGCAAAGAAATAAATAAGTGAGGCCAAGCAGTTTACATTCAAAAGAGCCAGACAGGCACAGCATATGCCTTAGTCAGATATAATGTCAGGACATCATCTCATGAAAATGTTAATATGTCAACTTATTAAAAGATTGGAGAAATGCACACGAGGACATGCAAGAAAAACATATTATCCACTTCAGATTAAAAGAGGATCCCCTATTGTAACACTCCAGGTTATGCTATCATATAATTAGATACTACACAGTAGAGGCAAACTGCTGAACATGAGATGTAGGTTCTACTTACAAAAGTGAGCAGAGGCACAGAACCCGAGAGAATATCTGAGCAAGACCTGAAATTTGTAACAGTGACCAAGATCTAAACGAGAAGGACACCCTAGCGTGTATTATAAATATAAATTACAATGAGCAGAGCTCATTGGCTGATGTTCAGGGCTTAGAAAGTGATGCAATGGATTCCAGCTGGGAAACACCACGTGGACGATCAAAGCTAACAATGTAAACTGTGTCGTGAAAGACCAGCAACAGGTTTAGCAACTGGCAGAAGGAGGAATATGACAATGATTACTGGAAATTATTGCTTCCAAATTGATGACTGACTGAATATCACTTTTCTTTTTTTTTCTACCAGTTCTCATTCACCCTCCCTCCTCATCTATCCTCTTATCCCCTTAGCCAAAAAGTTATTATTTACACGTGAGCCTTGGCAGCAATTGTAAACCAAAGAAAGACATGCATTTATGTAGTGCTTTTCCATGACCACCAGATGTCTCAAAGTGCTTTACAGCCAATGAGGTACTTTTGAAATTACTGTTGTAATGTGTCAGCCAGTTTGCACAGAACAAAGTCCCACAAACAGCAATGTGATAATGACCATAAAATCTGAGTTTTCTTCTAACAAGTCACATTACAAAGAAATCATCACCCAATCCTGAACCAATGTTCACCAACACACTTCTAGAGTGGTTGGCGCGGAGTGAACTCAGGTCAGAATGCATGACAAGTAGAGTGCAAAGAGTTATGAAATTGATGCAAGTGGGAATTGGGTGCAGTGGTGAAAGGAAGTACTGCTTTTTGCTTCCAATACTTGTGGTGCTTTGATATACAGGTAAGCATTTAATTTAATGTAGCATAGCTTAAACTAGATCAAGTAGTTCGTTAAAAGACTAAAACTATAAGTTAAGTATGAAGAGCGAGGGAAAAGACCCAGGACAGAGCAAGGATCTGAGCAGAAACAGCAAAATAGGCAAATCCAAAAAAAAACAAGTCAAACAGTCAAATGTGACTGACAGCAGGTGGTGGGTTGGTTGGTGAGTATTTTTGTTGCCTTTTTGTTCTTTCTCTTAGTTAAGACAGCGGATTAAAATAAAAAAATAGCAGTCTAACAAATAGTGACAGGACACCTCAGTGCAGTCGAATGCACATCCTGCACCATGTGGGAACACCAGGATGCTTCTCCTGTCATGGACAACCATATGTGCAGGAAATGCTAACTGGAGGACCTCAAGCTTGGGTTATAAAACTTGAGCAGCAGCTGGAGTCACTGCAGTACATCCATGAGGCTGAGCCACATGGATAGCATGTTCTAAAAGGTAGTCACCCCAATTTTATTGATGTGCAGGCAGAGAGAGAGAACGGGTGGCCCCCTAATAGACAAGGAGGACCAGGTAGGTAGTTTTGTGTATCTCACTCACTAACTGGTACCCAGGTCTGAATACTGATGAGGCTGATGCAGCACAACGGCTGACTCAGCTGTGCAAGAGGGAAGGGACAAGCTCAGGGAACTGGTAGTGACAGGGGATTCAATAAGTGGGAGAACAGACAAGTGTTTCTGAAGCCACAGATGTGACTCCAAGATAGCACAGTGCCTCCCTGGTACCAGGGTCAAGGATGTAATTAAGTGGCTGCAGGATATTCTTTGGCGGCGGTGGTGGGCTGGGAGGGGGGGTGGGGGGGAAGCTGACCAGCTGAAGCTTGTGGTCCATATTGTTATCAATGTCATAAGTAGAAAGATGGGTGTGGTTCTGCAGGCAAATTTTAAGGAGCTAGGAAAAAAATTAAGAAACATAACCTCAAAAGGCTACTTTCAGTGCCATGTGCTAACAGGTAAATAAATAAGAGGATAGTACTGATGATTATGTGGCTGGAAGAATAGTACAGGAGGGACTTTACATTGCTGAGTCATGGAGACCGGTTCTGGGGGAGGTGGGACCTATACATGCCGGATGGGTTGCACCTCAACAGGAGCGGGACTAATATCATGGCATGAGATAAAAACAAAAAACTGCGGGTGCTGGAAATCCAAAACAAAAACAGAATTACCTGGAAAAACTCAGCATCGGCGGGGAAGAACAAAGTTGACATTTCGAGTCCTCATGGCCCTTCAACAGAACTAAGTAAAAATAGGAGAGGGGTGAAATATAAGCCAAACCAGCTTATATTTCACCCCTCTCCTATTTTTACTTAGTTCTGTTGAAGGGTCATGAGGACTCGAAACGTCAACTTTGTTCTTCTCCGCCGATGCTGCCAGACCTGCTGAGTTTTTCCAGGTAATTCTGTTTTTATCATGGCATGAGGTTTGCTAATGCTGTTGGGGAGGGCTAAATTAGCTTGACAAGAGGATGGGAACCTGAGCGTAGATTCAGAAGGCAGAGAAGAGAGGCTGAAAATGGCACACAGAAAATTAGTTAAGCAAGAATGGAAGGCAGAGGAAACAAAGGCTAGAAAATGGACAACAAAGGGGTTGTTCAGCGATTAGTAGCACATGTTTCTGTGCAAGAAGTCTAACGAATAATGCTGAGGACACAGATTAGACACTTGGAAGTGTGCCATCATAGCCATCGCTGAAACATGGCTTAAAGAAGGGTATGAATGGCAACTCATCATTTCTGGTTACAGGGTTTTCAGAAAGAGGGGGGATATGAGAGGAGGGAGGGTTGCAATATTGGTTAAGGAAACTATCACAGCTATGACAAGGAATGATATGCTGAAAGGATCATCAAATGGGGCCATATAGGTTGAATTGAGGGACAAATAAGCAGCAATCACAGCTCAGAGTATACTAGAGATCTCCAAACAATCAGGGATATGGAAGAGCACATCTGTAGGCAAATTACTGCAAACTGCAGAAACAATAGGGCAGTAATATTAGGGGATTTCAAGTACACTAATATTAACTGAGATAAGTTCATTGCAAAAGATATAGATGGCATAGAATTCTTAAAATACATTCATGAGAACTTTTTAGCCAGTATGTAGCAAGCCCAACAAAAGAAGGGGTAGTAATGGACTTGGTTTTAGGGAACGGAGCTGGACAGATGGAAACTGTATAAGTAGAAGAGCATCTTGGTGGTAGTGATCATAATTCAGTTTGATTTGGCACAATTATGAAAAAGAAAAAAGACAGACCAAGAATAAAAGTTTTAAATTGGGGACAGATCAATTTTACTAAGCAGAGGTGTGATTTGACAGAAGTGGACTTAAAACAGCTGAAGGTAAATCAGTGGCAGAGCAGTGGGAGGCATTCAAGGGGGAGGCAGAGAAGGTTCAGAATAAATATGTTCCCACAAAGAAAGAATGTGGGACTCTCAAATCTAGGCTTCCCCTGGATATCGAAAAGAATACAGAGTAGGGTAAAGCAAAAAAGGGAAACTTGTGTCAGGTACAGAGAGCTCAATACTGCAGGAAACCTAGAGGAGTATAGAAAGTGCAGGGGTAAAATGAAAAAGGAAATTAGGAAAGCAAAGAGAGGACATGAAAAAAATATGGCAAGTTAAATCAAGGAAAGCCCAAACATGTTTTATAAATACATAAAGAGAAAGAGGATAAGTAAGGAAAGATTAGGCTTTTTAGAGGCACAAGAAGGAAAGTGTGTACCATGGTGGAAGATATAGGCATGAAGAGGCGGACAATACAAACATTGCAGTTAAGGAGCAGTGTGAAATATTGGATGGAATAAACTTAGTGAGAGGATATATTCAGGGATTTAGCGTCTATGAAAGCAAATAATTCACCAGGCTTGGATGAAATGTATCCCAGGTTGCTAAGAGAATCAAGGGAGGAAACAGTAGAGGCTCTAACCATCATTTTCCAATTCTCTCTAGTTACAGGGGACTGGAGGACACTAACATTGTAGCATTGTTTAAAAAGGGTGGAGTGGATATACAGAGCATTACAGGCCAGTCAGCCTAACCTTAGTGGCGGGCAAATTATTGGAAAAAAATCAGATAGTAGAAATAGCCATTTAGAAAAGCCTGATTAATCAAGGGCAGTCAGCATAGATTTGTAAGGGAAGTTCATGTCTGTATTAGGAAATGGAGACAGTTTAAGTAAGTCATATTTATATTTGTGGGTGTTAGGAATTAGTTTAGCTCTAAAGTTTAAGTTTGATTTGTATTTCTGTATTTGTGTGTTAAAAGGTAAAGTTGAGTTTTAGTTTCACTTCAAAAGGTACCTGCATTTCTAATGAGTTTTATGACTCCTAAAGAGAAGTTAAGCAAACAAGAGTAGAGAAAACTGTGCTGTTGCCTAGCAACAGGGGTCCAGAGAGGCAAGACCCACCCACAAACAGAAAAACTAAAGAAATAGCAGTTTTGAGTTCAGTTTGAAGGCAGCTACCGATCAGAAGCAACCTAGAAGGGACAGATAGCCAGTTCCAAGCTAAAGTTGGTTGAAAGTGGTTGCTATAGAGAGACTGGAGGAAAAGGGGACAGATAGCAAGTTCCAGCTGAAAAAGAAAGTTCCCAAAATCCAGGGGAGTGGAACAGGAGAAAGTCCCAAGAAGACCTTCTAGTCAAAGGAAGGACAGGAGCCTGGAAAAGGTTCTGTTAAGTGAAGAGTGAAGAGCAGAGAAAGGCTCCAAGTTTCAAGCGATAAAGGTTTGTGAGAAACCAGAAGGTCCAAAGAGACAACTGAAGGTCTGTAACTCTTTGAAACATCCATATGAAGCAGTGGTGTACTGTTGACAGCTGAGTCAGTGAGAGAGAGTGCGCGGAGGAAGGCTTGAACACATGTAGTGACCCAGGGGAGAGGGACATCGGAAGGCAAGTGCGAAATCCTGGAGGTGGACCCTTCTGGAAGGCGTCCGAGAGAAAGTATCGGGAGAAGATTCCAAAGCGAGTCCTGAGAGAGTGGAGATTGGAAGCCCTCATGTGAAAGACGGAGTTCAGCGAGACCAGTTGGCTCATGGTGTAACAAGCATCTGGGTGGGAAGGAGGAGCGCGGGGCGAGCTGAGGAGACATCCATAGCATTTGTTTGGAGTGACAACTGTCACCTGGTTTCAGAGTGTGGGGTGCCTGATCATAGGCTGCCTATCAGTTTACATGGACTGTGTACATTAGAGTATAAGATAGCTTTTGTAACTTGTGTTATCCTTACAAACCTGTATATTTCTGTAAAGATATAGCTGTGAGTGAAGGAGTATTGTAATATAATTCATCTTTTCTTGTTTAATAAATGTTTTATTTTTTTGTTCAAAGTTCATCAGTTGACTCCTGTGACTTTGTTCAGTAGCTACTCTCCACGTATCTAAACAAACAAGTTAGGATCTATCAAGCTGGGTTCTGCTCTGGGATCAGGCTTGTCCAGTAGTAACATCAGCTGGGATCATAATATCTGACAAACCTGTCTGAATTTTTTGAGGAGCTAACAAGCAGGGTTAATGAGGGTTTGATGTAATCTACATGGATTTTTAAAAGGCTTTTGACGAGATCCCACATGGCAGACTGGTCAGAAAACCAGAAGTCCAATGGATCTAAGGGAAAGAGAAAAGTTGGATCCAAAATTGGCTCAGTGGCTGGAAGAAAAGGTAATGGTCAACGGGTGTTTTTGTGACTGGAAGGTTGTAGCCAGTGGAGTTTCACAGGATATATATATATCAATAATTCAGAGTCAAATGAAGGGGGCACGATTAAAAAGGCTGCAGACGACACAAAAATTGGCATTGTGGTTGATATGGGGGAAGAAAGCTGGAAAATAGGCTGCTGGAAAATATCAATGGGCTGGTCAAGTGAGGAGAAAAGTGGCAAATAAAATTCAATCTGGAGAAGTGTGAGGCAATTCACTTGGGGAGGGCAAACAAGGCAAGTGAATAGGCAATAGATTGTAAGATATCAAGAAGTGTAGAGGAACCTTGGAGTGCATGTTCAAAGATCCCTGGCGGGAACAGGACAGATAAATAAGGTGATTAAAAAGGCGTACGGTATACTCATTAGTCAAGATATAGAATAAAAGAGCAGGGAGGTCATGCCAAAACTGTATAAAACACGAGTTAGGCCACAGTTAGAGTATGGCATACAGTTCTGATCACTGCATGACCGAAAAGAATGATTGTACTAGAGACAGTACAGAGGAGATTTACAAGAACATTGCCAGGACTGGAGAATATTTACTATGAGGCAAAAAATAGATAGGCTGGAGTTGTTTTCTTTGGAACAGAGTAGGCTGAGGGAAAGATTTAACTGATGTGTATAAAATTACAAGGAGCCTAGAAAGAGTGGATTGGAAGGACCTATTAGCAGAAAAGTCAGTAACCAGGATCATAGATTTTAGATATATGAGCCTTGGAGGCAGTACAGCAAAGGTTCACCAGATCGATTCCTGGGATGAGAGTGTTGTTCTATGATGAGAGGCTGAGTAAACTGGACTTATACTATCTGGAGTTTAGGAGAATGAGGGGCAATTTTATTGAAACATACAAGATTCTGAAGGGGCTTCACAGGGTAGACGCTGAGAGGTTGTTTTCCTGGCTGGGGAATCTAGTAAATGGGGGCATAGTCTCAGGATAAGGGGTCGATCTTTTACGACTGAGGTGA
The DNA here is from genome assembly GCF_964194155.1 of Cetorhinus maximus. NCBI lineage: Eukaryota > Metazoa > Chordata > Chondrichthyes > Lamniformes > Cetorhinidae > Cetorhinus > Cetorhinus maximus. The sequence goes on along the minus strand of NC_135881.1, from coordinate 123,366,817 downwards.
GGAGGGAATCGTGAGTTGGTATCAACAGTATACAAGAATAATTTCTAACATTTATTATTGTCATAAGTATTGCAGATTCTCAATGCTAGACCTTTGAGGCATCTTGACACAGTGAGTATAAATAAGCAACCATACCAAGTCCATTTTGTCCACCAACAGCATAGATTCTGTCATTTACAAAAACTAATCCATGGTTCTTCCTAGCCTCCAGCATTGCAGCAAGTTCTGTCCACCTGTGAAAGACATAAAAGTGAAATATTAGCTCAGTGTTACTAACGCCCATCCGTACAACAAAATTGTGGGTTTGAATGATTATGGGAATGAATTGGAAAGCTTTACACTGCAGTCAATAATTCTGACAATCATTTCACATCTGTACAATATACAGGTATACACAGGTGAATCTTTCATTACCAATAAGCACTTAAACAAGCACACTTAAGTCACCCTTCTTATATCATAGCATTTTTCATCAGTGTTGTATTGGAAGAATGTGGCATTGCCAGAGACATCACCTTTCCAATGAGACACTAAATTGAGCTTTATTTGCTGGTTAATTAAATTAACTATTCAATGAGTGGGGGAATTCTCATGGCGTCCTCGTCAATAGTTATCTCACTACCAAGGCTAAAGTACAAGAGAGAACTGAGAAAAGAAATGAGGGGCAAAGAGAGTGTATGAGAGTAGATATAACAGATAATATAAAGAGAACCCAAAAGATAAAACCAGTAAAAGGGTAATCAAAGGATAGATGGAGCTGATTAGGTATCAGAAAGAATTTATGGCGACAGAGGGCATAGCCGAGGTACTAAATATGTATTTTGTATTGGTTACACTAAAGAATCAGATGCTGCCCATGTTGCAGTCAAGGAGAAGGTAGTAGAGAAATTAGATAAGATATAAATAAATAAATAGAGGAGGTGCTTAAATGTGTTGACCATATTCAATATTGAAAAGTCACCTAGTCTGGATGGGACGCATCTGAGGTTAACAAGGGAAGGGTGGAAATTGTGGAGGCTCTGGCCACCATTTTATAACCCTCCAAAGATATGGGAGCGATGACAGACGACTGATGAATTGCAAACATTATACCCTTGATCAAAATAGGAACTGCAATAAACCATGGCAATTACAGGCTGAATGTCAGAGATGGGGCAACTTCCAGAGACATACAGGATGCTTAGATTCATAAATAGAGGCATAAAGTATAAAATCAAAGAGGTTATGTTAAAATTTTCTAAGTCACTGGTTAGGTCCTAGCTGGAATATTGTGTCCAATTTTGGGCAACATAGTTAGTAAGGATATCAAAGCCTTAGAGAGGGTGCAATGAAGATTTACTGGAATGGTACCAGGGATGAAAGACTTCAGTTATATGGAGAAACTGAGGTTGTTCTTGTTAGAAAAGCGAAAGTCATGGGATAGTCCTCATCTCATGCAAAGGATAGTCCTCATCTCCAAGGATCCATCCATCAACCTGGCCTAGGGCTTCAAAAAGCTCTGGGAGCCATGAGTTGCACAAGATGTATTCATCATGGCAGCTCTAAGGGAAATGAGCACAGACCTGCATTATTCTTCTCCTGCGGTCACACACCAGTTGGACATTCATGGAGTAAAACCCTTTACAAATTTACAAATGCAGCTGGCTGTTCCCAGGGAGCTCTAATAGCCACATCAGTCCAGCCGATAACACATTGCACTCAAGTAAACCCAGCGATGACACCGAATACGGCTGACCTTGCAGTCTGCTTGTCCTCATCGGTGGTGAAGTGAATAAAATTATTGGCATGATGGAATAGGGCATTGGTCACCCTCTTTATGTGTGTGGCAGCCTGTGAGATGCCACATATGTTGCCTGTCACGCCCTGGAAGCCACCGTCAGTGTAGAAAGTGAGCACTGCTATAAACTTCTTGAAGGCAATTAGCATGGGGTTCCCACCAAATACACATGGCTGCATGTCTTGATGAACAAGCCAACATAGCTCAGTGATTATTTCCCAGGACGACCTCAGATGGCCATGGAATCACCTCTGACATCTGAAGATAGTTTGTTCTTGTCCTTTGAATGCGTTGATGCATCAATACCTTCCCTGTTTGTGTGTGTCTGGACCAGCCTTGACCTCTGGTGCTGCCTTCTGTTGGCCTTGAGGCCTCTATTGTTGGGACAGCAAGAGTTCTCCTTCACATTCTCTCCTCCTGCTCTCAAAATTGCAGGAATACCAGGTGAATGAGGTCCATGGTTATGGCAGTAATTGCATTATGTAAAGAGGGCAGACATATATGTGACAGCACGGTTGTCCATGGTTCTCATCCATTGAATTAATTATTAAGGAGTCCCCTTAATCAGCCAGTTGTGCACAACATGAGTTCCACCCATCCAAAACAACCCTCCTCCCACTTCGATCTGTGATCCTTGCTATTGGAAGTGTATTTTCAGCGAGCAACAGACAATGGTGCATGTTACAATCAAAACCTGATCCTGTACCCTCTACTCTGCCCGACAGTCTTGCACTTTCCCCCCATCACCTTGACCCACCCAACACAACCTTTCCTTTCCACTGTTACCATTGAATCTCCCCCCGTTACCCTGGACTGTATTACCATTTCTCTGCACGAGCCATTTCTCCCCCCTGTGCCTATACCTGTGACCATCCCAATGCCCACTCTGACCCTGAACCCTCCCGTTATCCTCCTCAATGCTTTTGCTCCCTCACGTGACCCATCCCACGAGACCTTCCAATACCTGACCCTGACTCTGCACCTGCCCCCATACCAAATACAACTTCCCCCTTTGACTCAGACTGTTCCATCTGCCATGCAGCACCCTCAATTCGACCCCTAGGACCTTGCCATTGATACCACTGACCCTGCCCTTTAGATGCTTCATCCATCTTTCAATCTCTGCTTGACCTGCCCACCTCCGCCCCCTTACAAAACCACCACACCCAAACACCAACCTTTCAAACCCACCGCCTTGTGCCACAGAATTCAACATGGAAGCTTACTTATCTTAGTCATAGCTTCACAATGCTGACTGGTGCACGGCACCTTTAAACTGTTGTGAACCAGGTGCCACAAGATTCTCGTGTTCCTCTGTTTTTATCCCGAGGATAGGACTTTATTGAAAACTGTTTCAGGTTAATGAGCATTCATGGCAAGCAAATGTATTACAAGTATGAACCTGCCACAGGATGGCACAATCTGACAAAAAATGACTTTATTGCTGCATCTCAACTTGCCATCGGGAAATCAAAATTTCACATCCCACCTAATTCAGTCACCCTGCATGCCATGTTTCCTGCTTTTGTGGGCTCCATAAAGTTCCCTTCTAACTTAAAGCAGTAATAGATTACACATGAAGGAGGGTTAATGGGCTTGTTTGATGGTTTTGTGAATAAATGCACCGCGAAGACTAGAATTTTTTTACCTCCCTTTTCAACACTTCTTCCAAGGATGACAACACATGTTTGGATACAGTTTTACACAAGGCAGCTACCATCTGGTACCTCAACCAAAATGCCTATCTTCAAGGATAAGTCTAGTTTGTGAATTGACAGAATATTGGCCTGACAGGAAGGGGTGCATCATAGCGAATCTGATCACATATACCTACACGCACTCATTTTTAGCAGAAGTCACTGGATTAAAAAATTCAAGGTCAAGTATAGAACCCCTAATGGTGTGTATAGTGAGGTCAATGCTCTCAGTATAAATGAGGGAAGTTCCTTTTTTCATGATTCATTTCCACTCTAGACATTGCAACTGCCAGCTGGGGTGGGAGAAACAGCTTTCTCCCAGCTTTAATTCTTAGTCTATGTTGAGATAGCAGCATTCAGTCAGTAAGGATGATGGCAATCTATAATTAATAATTAATTAATAATTAGCAGATGGACCTGGGGGTATATTTCTTTCATTTTACTGTTTCATCGACCACTCAAAAAAACCTAGACTTAGTTCCTCCAGAGGAGATTTGATTGAGGTGTCCAAAACCATGAGGATACTGGACAGAGTAGATCAAAAGAAACTGTTTCCCCATTGGCAGAAAGATCCAGAACCAGAGGACACCAATTTAAGGTGACTGGCAAAAGAAGCAACAGCTACGTGAGCAAAAACTTTTTTGTTTAAACACAGTGAGTGGTTAGGATCTGAAATGAACTGCCTGAGAGTGTGGGAGGCAAATTCAATTGTGGCTTTCAAAAGAGAATTGGATTATTATCTGAAGAGAAAAGAATTGCAGGGCTATGGGGAAAAGTGGCAGGCAGTGGGGCGGTGGGGGCGGGGAGTTGTTCTTACAGAGAGCCGGCATCGACACAACGGGAAAAATTGCCTTCTTCTGTGCTTTAACCATTCTATGGTTCTATAACCTCAGTGTATAAAGATAGGAGGAATTCCTTCTATTTTTATACCGCACCTTTAACATAATAAAATGTCCCAAGGTGCTTCACAGGGGCATCAAAACAAAATATGACTGAGCAGATGAAGAGATTTTAGATCAGATACCAAGATCTTGGCCAAAAATTAAGTTTCACAGTGTCTTAAAGGAGTTAAGGGAAGTAGAGAAGTGGAGAGATGTAGGGAGAGAACTCCAGAGCGGAGGACCTAGGCAACTGGAGGTACAGTTACCAATTGGGAGTGATTAAAATTGGAGATCCTCAAGTAGTCAGAATTAGAGGAGTACAGATATCTCGGAAGGATTGTGGGGCTGGAGGAGATAACAGACTATAGGGAGGAGTGAGCCATGGAAGGATTTGAAGAGAAGGTTGAGAATTTTGAAATCAAGGCACTGCTTGACTGGGAGTCAATATAGGACACTGAGCACAGGAGTGATAGGTGAACATTTAAGACACGGGTGACAGAATTTTACACGACCCCAGGCTTACAGAGGACAGAATGTGGTAGGTCAACCAGGAATGCATTGGAATAGTGCAGTCTAGAGGTAACAAAGGCATGAATGAGGGTTCCAGCAGCACATGCACTGAGATAGGGGTGAAGTCAGGCAATGTTACAGAGGTGAAAATAGGCAATCTTAGTGATAGTGTGAATGCATGAAAGGATGCTCATCTGAGAGTCAAATATGACACCAAGGTTGTGACTAGACTGGTTTAATCTCAGACAGTTGCCAAAAATAGGGATAGAGTCAGTAGATAGGGGATAGATAAGGATAGGTTCATGGGGGGCACCAGATGTAACGGTATGGGAGCAGGAAAAGAACCCACTGCTGGTGATACTCTGGCCACGATTAGGTAGAAAAAGGAGGGAACTAGATGAGACCAGTATCACCCAGCTGGAAAACAGTGGAGAGGCATTGGAAGAGGATGGTGTGGTCAAACGTGGAACAGCTGGAGGCAGGTTAAGAAAGACCATTATTTTAAAACTGATAGTTGTGAATTTAAAATAATGGTTAGAGAAATTAATTAAGAAAGACAAGAAAAATATGGATCTCTCAGAAACCACAACTTTGGAAAAGAAAACAACTATTTGGAGATTTCAGGATTACTGGCACTTACGACTCAGTTGCAGGATTGTACACTTCACAGGAATTTAGAACTCTTCCAGATACATTGTTGCCTAAACTTCCACCACAAACATAGATGAGCCCTTTAGCCTCCACCATACCATGGCTGCATCGAGGTGTCAACATACTGGGTTTGGTATGCCAATTCTCTGTTCTGGTATCGTAGCATTCAAACAGATACAAGGCAGAGTTTCCTGCAATAAGAAGGAAAAATAATTAAAATGGCTGGTACTAACCAACTAGAAGGGTGGCACCCTATTAATATTTAGAATCAGGCAACCTATTTTGCTGGTGTGGCAATGCTGTGGTGTCTCTCAAGAGATTTCTGCTCAAGAATCCCAGCCAGGGAAGAACTTACAAATGAAAAGTACTTCCCAACCAGAATGGAATGAAGAAATGTTTTTTCTTTAAGTTAATGCTTCTACACCTCCTGGTTGCAGCAGAGCTGGCAAAAGCCTGCTGCAGCTGTTTTTGCTTTCAACTCAACATTCAGTGGCACAGTGGAATAAAGGCAAAAGAAAGTATGTCTTCTTAGTTTAAAAAATCATTGAGGGAGAGAATTGTCACATTTGTCGAAGAGCCCACATTAATGAACATGTCCTACTGGTCTATTAGTTATGCCAATCACATATATATAATAGTAAAGACCAAACAGTCTCACAAGAGGGTTTTTAGATGTTATAAAATTCAACAAAGAATTTCAGGCTTATTTGGATGATTGACAGCAGTATGGCTGTTGGACTGTATACTTCCCAAGAATTTAAAACTTCCTCTGTAGCACATCATGTTTACTGTTTCACTTTATTAGAATATTACATTCAAGCAGAAGCTTCAGAAGCAATTAGTATTTATTTTGATCAAACCCATATAAAAAGTTCCCTGATGCCCACTGGGTAAAGTCGTTGTCTGTTTGTACCACTAACAGACCACAGGGTCCCAGGTTTGATTTTCAGGATTATGCTGTACTAGCTGATCTCAGCTGATGCAACACTGAGGATACAAATGGAGTAATTCATACAATTGAACAATATTCCTGAACAGTGGCTGGGCTTTGCTGTCCATAAATCACCGTCTCACAAGCCAATTCCTGAAGTCATGTGGGCTGTCTGTTTTGTAAGCATTAATTATGGGGAATAACTTGGAAGCCCTGCTTTAACTTTATAAATCGTCCAGGAACATGATGATGACACTGCAACAAAATTTCGCAAACATCTTGAGTGAGCTACCATTCTTTACTGATTAGAATGTGATACAGCTTTACAGAGCATTAACCTATGAAAAAAGGCTATGAAACCACAGTGTACTTTTAAACAAGAATATTTTTAAACTTTATTCTTAGGGCTTGAGCTTCTTTGGTAAGGTCAGCATTTATTGCCCATCCTGGTTGACCTCGAAGGCGGTGGTCAGCTTTCCTGAATTGCTGCAGTCCGTGTGAAGATACTCCCACTATACTGTTAAATAGGGAATTCTAGGATTTTAACGCACCGACAATGAAGGAACAGCAACATATGTCCAAGTCCAGATAGTCTGTGCCTTGAGGTATGTGTTCCCATGCACATGCTGCTCTTGTCCTTCTAGGTAGTGGAGGTCGTAGGTTGGGAGGTGATGTCGAAGAAGCCTTGTTGACTTGCCACAGTGCATCCTGTAGATACAAGCACCATCGAATTAACAGACAATTAACTCACCTACTTCGGAGCCTCCAGATGTGTAAATCTTGCCTTCTGCAGCACATGCTGCAAGACTGTCTCGAGGAGTTGGAGGACCCAGCTTAGAATACCAGCTGTCCTTAACCACATTGTAGCAGTCCATCCGTTTGATGGGGAAAAGCTGTGAACCACCCAACATGTAAACAACATTGTCCCAGAAGACACAGGCTGCATCTCGACGCTTCTCAAATGGACAACGAATGTCCATCCAAGTATAATCCTGTGCAAAGAGTAACATCATTTAGGGAAACAAACTCACAATTACTTTGAACTTGACCTACTGGGATAGTTCCATACATATCAAGGACTAATGTATCCCACTTAAACTTGACATATTACACTGAACATTTTGGGAACTATTGGTTTAATAGTAATATTTTTCAAAGGCTAAAGGAATTACATTAGTATCAGATTTTTGGTGAAATTACAACAAAAGTTAAAATATTTAAAATGAATCTTAAAATAGAGACACAACCACATTTAAACAATGCAGGGACTTCTGGGGCAGTTCTGCTATTTGGAGATGGACAGCATGACATATGCCACACCAATTTTTTTTAAAGCAGCATGAGGGATATAAACCCTTCATTGATATACCTACCAAAGGCTGTATTTCTTTTAGAACAAATATTACAAATAATTTGATTGAAGATAAAAATACCTGCACTGTTAACATTAGCAGCTATTAAGAAGTCTAAAATCTTTGGAATATGGCTCACATGGAGAATAAACAACAACACGGACTGTGGGTGTTCATCCTCCAGGCGAGCAGTAGTCCATGTGATGAAAGGTCACTGGCCTGAAATGTTAACTCTGTTTCTCAGATGCTGCTTGACCTGCTGAGTATTTCCAGCATTTTCTGTTTTTAATTCCAACATGGACTGGTTTGGTTAAGCTGCTTGATTCCATTTTCTAATCAAGTTCTACATAGGTTCTACGTAAATGCTTAGTCTTGCAGAACTACCGATCACAAATGCCTTGTTCTGTGCTCCGCCCACCTCAGCCCCCAGTGTTTACCTTGGGATTAAAGTATCGACAGGACTGCGGCTGAGATCCACCGAACAATGCAATACGATAATCATGTTTCTTCTGTCTTGGCCGTGTACTTTCTCCCAATTCCTCTCTATCCTCTGGAGACAGAAGATGATAGCGCATGCCACCTAGATGGAGAAACAGTCAAGAATGAGGAACAGTATCAAAAACTTTCTGGTTGTTCAGGTATACAATAAAGTAGAATGTTTCAACATCCATTTGGAATGTCACACTCACAAAAAAGGCAAGGTGGTTAGTCAGAAAGATCCACCCCAAAGTGTTGGCTTCCATTTACAAAGCTACTTTAAGTGTAATTTATGCATTTTGTGCATTCATCAGAGTGACCGACCACATTAGTAGAAAATGGAACACTACCCTACTTTCATCACTCAATGTCAACACAAATTAGATATAGTACAGCCTTTTCTCTATTGCCCCACAATATGCTTTACCCCTAACATGTGGCGTCACCTCTACTGCATATTTTCCAGACCACCATCCTTATTGCTTATGATCATTTAATTAAAATCTGTAACTACTTGTCAGTAGCAGTGATTTGGTGCCCGGTTACTGGGTTGAGACTGCCTTAATTCACGTAAGATCAATATGTTGGATCCAAAATAATTTCCCGGAGTAAAAGGAGAGTGCTTTAGCACAGGTACCAACAGTTCCTAAATAAATACTTTTAATCCAGGTCAAACAGTTCCTAAATAAATACTTTTGATCCAGGCCAAATATTCTAATGTGCTAGATTACATTCTAGTCACCACCATTAATTAGAATTTCCCCATCAAGAAATATTAAATGTCCAGCCTTGGATCAAATGCATATTATTCCTGTTACGTCAATGCAGAAAACATCTACCATATTTTCCTGTACTTTTGTATGAATTCGGTTTTGTATTGTGTTCAATTTCTACACAGATATGCCAGAGTAATTTATATAATTCTGATCCATGTATTAACTCTAAATCCAGGAATGTGCAGATTCTTGCCAGTCTTTCTACCAAAGCCCAGTAAATATGCATTGGTCATATGCTGGGCATTATGAAATATGTAAAAGAACTCAAAACTTTTAAGTAAATCTTAAAATTAAATTATTTGAAAAAGAGATAAAACTCTGTGCTTAGCGTTCTGATCTATACTAAAATTCACTTAGTTGAGAACAGAGTTTAAAGTAATCACATTGCTTCCCCTCAAACGCAATGTGGCAATAAGTTAGGGAGACAAAACACATATACTTACTAATAACCATTTTAAGACACTCTGGATTATCCTGTATGAGTGATTCTGCTTGGACAGTTTTACTCAAGAAATTCTTAGAGATTAGTGGAAATCTGACTTTAGCCAGAATATCAACCATAAACTGCTGTCGATTGAGCTCATCATATTTTAACCACCTGACTGCTGCGTCATAAACCTACAGTGGAATAGAAATAAAGCAACACAAATGAATCATATCTGCAGAGAACTTATATCCCTTGAATGTGTATATCAAAGACATACCATGAGAACAAAATAACATTTGTTCATCTTCCTCCCCTCAAAAAAAGATTTACAGTAAAACATTAAAATGATAAGAGGAAGCATTTATAACTTCTGAATGAAGTTGTACCTAGCAGAAAATGGCAATAATGGATAGGCTTTCTCCCCATCTAATCCTACCTCAAGCCCAATGCTAATATATAATCACTATTTTTTTTTCTATGCCATTGTAACTATGCAGATACTTGGTTATGAAATGCTTAGAAAATTCACTTGATTAAGGAGGTTTTGTGAAGGGAGTTTGAATATGGCTGTTTGTACCTGGTCTTCTGCTCTAACTGTCAGTGCATCTTGTTTCAGCAGATGAGTTACTCTTTTGACATCAAGTTGCAAAAACTCATCAGTTTTGTAAACTTCAGTGAAATGCTGATGAATGTATGCATCTGCTGAAGTCTTGAGCTCTGGACAGTCGAGGCACTCTGCCAACACACTTATTCCTGCAAACAAGGACAGAAAACAACCATAGAAGAACCATAGTAGGAGGGCATTTGGCCAATCACATATGTGCTAATTATCCTCACATAACCTCTCTTTCAATTATTTATCTATTTTCTTCCAAAAGATTCAATGGCCTCAGGCTCAATTATTTTCTTCAGCAAAGTATTTCACACCCCAACAACCTTCTGTGTTAAAAAAATAATTCTTCTAAACACTACTCCCTCTCAGGGCAACTTCAATTGATGGCTCTTCATCAGTCAGTCCCCAGCCAGAGGAAATCGTTTTTCTTTATCACCGGATTGAAATCCTTCATAATTTTCAAAACTTCTACTGCATCCCCAGCGTTTTCTGCTTCCATAGAAATAGTTCCAATATCTCAAATCTCTCCTCATAATTTACCATTCCTGCCGTCACTCCAGTGATCTACGATATACAATCTTTGGTTTCAATGTCCTATGATGGAGCACCAAAAACTGCGCACAGCATTCTAATTGCAGCCGAACAATATCATACAAATGGACTAATTTATTAAGCTTTAGAAAAATTAACACAATTCCTCTTTGAGGGGGTAAGTGGCCTATTCCTGTTATTTGTGTTTCAATATTAAGAAACAATCTTGAATGACAGTCGCAATCTAATTTGGCATTACACAATGATCAGTCAGACTGATTTATGTTATTAATGGTGAGAGACCAGGAGCTGTGGAGGAGCAAAGACTATTAGGTGTCCATATACACAAATCCCTAAAAGCTAGTGCTCTGGTTAAAAAAGGCTAATGGAATGTTGGCCTTAATCTCATCTGAATTAGAATACAAAAATTAGAAAATGATGCTTCAGCTGTACTGAACCTTGGTTAGACCCAATCTGGAATATTACAGTTTTGGGAACTGAACTTTGGGAAAGATTACAATGCAGATTCACAAGAATGCTAGGGTTTAAAGAATTAAAGTATTAGGACAGGTTGCCTAAACTTGGGTTGTATTCCTTTGAGTTTAGAAGTATAAAGTGTAACCCTAACAAGGTATTTAAGATGAATAAGGGATTACGTAAAGTAGATGCAGAGAAGGTATTTCCTCTGGTGGAGCAATCCAGAACAACAGGCACAGGGCACAATATTACAATAGAGCTAGCCCATTAAAGAGCAAAATCAGGAAGCATTTTTTCTACACAAAGGGTGGTGGAAATTTGGACACATTCCTCAAAAAGGCAGAGGGTGCAGGGTTTTTTGAAATTTTCAAAACTTGAGACCAATGCTTTTTTTAAGGTAAGGGTATCAAAGGCCAAAGAGCAATGACAGGTAAGTGGAACTGAGATACAGATCAACAATGAGCTAACCAAATGGTGAAACAGCTTATGGGGCTGACTGACTTCCTCCTGTTCCTATGTACCACGTTTAAATCTGACTTACAATTTTCCTCTCCTGCAATTGATGTTGTTCCTAGACCTATCAGTGTTTACAAATTGAGTTGTGAATAATTATGTGAATGAAGTTAGAGAAAAAAATTATCTACTGTTTGCACAAGATTCATACAGGCCTTAAAGCAATACAAACCTATTAAGAACCGATTTACACTTGAAGATGAAAATCACACCCCAAGTGCTACCTGCATTTTCCAGCAGGGACACTATGTAGCAATCAGAAGTGGGAACTCCAGGTAATTTCCCATTCCTTGATCCAAGGGTGCTAAAGGCAAATGTAGTGCCAGGTTGAGATTAGCTAACTAATCCAATGGTCAATCTGCGGGTGGAATCATCCCAGAATTGCACTAAGTGCAGTAGTGGGCGTGAAAAAAGACGCATTGCCCATTGGCCGCAATGGCAGGTTCTCACACCGTGTCATCGCTTCCTGCCTCATTAATTATGTAGCCACAGGAAATATGCTGTCTCGCTGGTGGGCAGCCTCTGAATTGCCCACCACACCATTACCACACTGTTTCCTCACTACAGGTGCCATATCTAAACTTCAGGCGTGCACACAGTTCTCAATGCTTGCAGCCCAAGGCTGCTCCAGTGAAGACATGGCCCTGAAAGCCAAGAAAAGTTCAGTGACCTGTCACTGGAATGCCTTTTGGAGGCCCACCATGGTGTCCTCCACCCCGCTCTGGCCAGCAATCTCACCACTCTGGGAGGCAGTGGCGATCAGTACCAACGCTGCACAGAAGAGGTTGGCCATCCAGTTCAGAAAGAGGATGAATGATCTCATCCGTGCCATCAGGGTAAGGCAACCATCTCATCACTCTAAGCTGACACACTCACAAGGCCATCACACATTCACTGGCATCTCACTCATTGTCAGCTCAAGGGACATCACCACTCACTCTCACACACACCCTCACATCTCCATCTGGCCTCATCTCCTTTGGAGCCTGCCTCCTCAGTTCTCACTATCTTGAGGCCACTCGCACAGATCAACATGTGCCCACACGCACACCCTGGAATACCCCACCTTGCTCAATACAGCCCTCACATTGCAGCCTCTTCCCTTGCCTGAGGCCACTTCTTCCCCCTTTCCCAAGCAAGCCGTAGCAGCCATTGAAAAGCCACCCCTACCTTGCAGCTGGTCTGGTACGTAGAGACCCACCGTGAACCCCCTAAAAGTGATGTGCTGCTGCCTGTGAAGCCTGGTATTAATGACCACGAGTGCTTCCCGCAATCACGCCAACGTGCCCGGATGATCCTGCATGGGGGGGTTGATTCTGGTGAGCAGGGCTTATAAGAGATGCTAAAAAATTGAAATTAGGTTCCTGGCGTGCGGCGGCAGGAAACGCAGCCTGCCATTGACGGGTGGAGTGGATAATTGCAAACTGGTTTCGCGATGGGGTAAAACCGATTTTTGGCCTTTTTGCTAAATTGTCCGCTCACATCTGCCACCAACAGGAGTGGAAAATTCCACCCTGCGAGTTTACTGATCTACATGACTTAGCCATCAGCTGGACCATAGGAGCAAGACATGAAAAAGATAAAAATCAAAACCAATGTCAACAAAAGATGACACTGCAGGGGATGCTTTAGAAGTGTTTTTCCTTAATTGAGGCAACCAAGGTCACTGTATACAGTAAGAAAAAAGCAAAATACTGCGGATGCTGGAAATCTGCAACAAAAACAAAAACAGCTGGAAAAACTCAGCAGGTCTGACAGCATCTGCTGAGAGGAAGACAAAGTTAACTTTTCGAGTCCGTATGACTCTTCATCAGAATCAGTTCCAGCTATTTTTGTTTTTGTGTCACTGTATACAGCATCATTTGTCTTCATTTCTAGCTGTCATCAGATTTTAAGACAATACAGAGAAAGACATGGCAGAGGTTTGAGGGATGAAAACTACATCATCACTACTGCACAGTCTTCACCCTAATTATAGGACAGTATCTGAATACAGATCAATGACATACCAAGGCAATTTGAAGCATCAATTTGCTCTTTGAGGAACTCAACACACATTTTTTTCACTGGTTCAATCTGATACTGGTTTGCTGCATCCAATAGAGATTGGACATTATTGCTGTTAACTGAGATCCTGCAAACATTAAAAAATAATTTATTGAAAACTGTTAATGCGATTTCTTTGAATTGAAATTTTTGCAGAATGTTTTCGGAGTTGAAAACTTAAGGGACTGAACATGACAAGTAAAGGGCAATCTTTAAAAATGAATAAGGGGTGTGGGGGTGGGGAAGAAAGAAACATCTACTCACCTTGCAGTATACGCAAACTCTACCAGCAGTTCAATTATGTCAGGTTCAGCATCTTTGAGTTCCACTTCATAAGACTTTGATTCAAGCATATTTGCTACCAGGGAAGAGCAGGCCATTAATAATTAATTAATTTGGAGTAAGGTGCAATGAGCCTCAATAGCCACCTACTGAAACTGTAAAACTGACCAGCAAAAACAAACTTACTGGTAAACATTAGACTGAAAAAGTGGCTGGCAGCTGCAAGCACTACTCGATGAGCTGGGACTTTTCGATCCGACACCACCAGAAGGACATCACACAAAATTTTCTGAATAAGAAACATAGAAATTACAATACCGAAACAAGCTGATTTGTCATACCAGTCCATATGGTGTTTATCTTGTATGTAAACAGTAATCCTAATCCAATTACCCGCCTGTTTCTATATCACTTTATCCCATTTGGAGATCACACACATATATTGCATTCATAAGGATCAGACAAACACTGTAATGCAAGAACTATTGTGGCCAACAAGAATATGCAATTATAATAAAAGCAAAGTATTGTGGATGCTGGAAATCTGAAGTAAAAACTGAGTTCCTAAGAAGAGTCATATTGGACTCAAAACGTTAACTGTTTCTCTCTCCACAGATGCTGCCAGGCCTGCTGAGTTTCCCATCATTTTGTGTTTTTATTTAAGAGTGTGCAACTGGTCGCTTGTAGCACAGACCTGAGTATCACTGAAAAGAGAGACATGCTATTGAAACTTTTCATCTTACACTCATCAGGACAGACATAAGAATACCAAATTTCAAAGGGAGCAACAATTTATACTGCATGAGAAAAGGATGCTAATTGGTCAGCAAGTTGAATCAGATTGGTTAAGGCGTTACCATGGACATGTTGGCTGGACATGTTTCTCTTGTCTGCAGTACACCAGTTCCTGCTTTTGAGTACATGTAGCTTCTAGCAAGTGTGAATCACAATGCAAGCCCAACTAACAATTTTAAATTGGTTGTTGGTGTAATTCTTTACACACTTGAGATTGTTCAACAACTGCTGCTTGGTCACGGAATCATATCTAAAGGTAGACATCATATTCTGAATAACGCAAGGACAAGATGGTTGAGTATGGTCAGTACTCTGCCAACAACAAACAGCCAAAGGGGTGTGCCGTTTGATATGATCTGCCAGTTGTGGGGATATACGGCTTACAGCACTGAAATTTATATATCACATTACTCATTTATGTGGTAGGCAGAATTCCTCTCTGGATTGAAGACAGCATCCTGTTAGTGGAGAATACCACTTGCATTGCTATTGCACGGTAGCAACGTGAAATGGCCAGCTTCACCAGTTGCTCAAAAAATTGCAATACCTTACCCTTCCAGGGTAATTTGAGGTAGACTGGGCACTTTTCAAGTCTGAAAGTGGTGGCCTTAGGCCCATTTGTGATACACGGCAAGCAATGATCCGATTGGCTCTGAAGAAGGGTCATACGGACTTGAAACGTTAACTCTATTTCTCTCTCCACAGATGCTGCTGGACCTGCTGAGTGTTTTCAGCATTTTATGTTTTTGCTTCAGATTTCCAGCATCTGCAGTATTTTGCTTTTATCTTAATGATTTGATTGGGATAGCCATTATCTTGCAGGAAAGCTTTGATGCACTCTAATTTAGCATCAAGCTTGCAGAGTGAGCAAATGGCCCTATTTATGAGGTTGCCTATATAAGGCCATTATTAAAGCGCATGGAGCTGTAGGAATTCCAAAACATATACTGAAAAATAATTTTTTTTACCAGTTAACGACAGTGCAACTTTCAAAAGACATTGAATACTCAGTGATGTATGCCAGTGGCTGGTAGGCTTATACTAGACATTAGTAGAGGACCCATTAGCGGATTTCTCAACTAGCATTGAGTGCATTAAGATGTACAAGAAAATTCTTAAATGCAGCTGCAGATTCAAATATAGCAAAAATATCATCTACGCATTGAAATATGTAAGGGGTAGGAGGTTAGGGGTCATTCCATCAAAAACATGTTTCTCATGGAAACCGACGAAAATGTTAGTGAGAGCTGGGCCGAGACAGGTTCCCATAGCAACACCAATTATTTGGGCATACATGGTGTCATTAAAGCTGAACTCAACTGCGCGGGTTGCTAAGTTCATAAGTTCAATGAATACAGATTCAGAAAATGGTGTGTCTAGATTGCTATGATATAGTGCCACAGCACATATATCTATGGCTTCCTTGAGCAACACATTAGTGAATAGGCTTGCAAAGTCAAACAGACACATAGGCACAGCTTTGTTATCGATGTGCAGTTCACATGTGGTCTTTGTGAAGGTGATGGAATCCTTCATCATGCATGTGGAAAATTCACCTAGAACCGGTTGTAGCAGCTCACTCAATCATTTGGTCAATTCATGTTGCGCAGAACCAGTCATAGATAAGATAGGGCATAATAGGACAGCATTTGTGTGTGTCTTGGGCAGCCGGTACACACATGGATGTAGTGAACCATGAGGTTGAATCCTATCATATACATCCACTGATAGGTGACAGCTGCTGATATTAAGCCAAAGAGACATTCTGCCTACAACACAAATGAACTTGCTAAGGATTACACTAACAGTCAATTAAATTATCAGTTGGGCTTGTAACATGACTCACTTACACATGCTAGTAGCTACATATATTTATAGTCAGGGACCTGTCCTCTGTAGGCAAAAGGAACATGCCCAGGCATTGAAGCACTTTTTAAAAATCAAATAGCAGCACGGAGGACAATAGTTCCATGGAGCATTCTCCAAGGCAACACCTCAACCAATTAACACCCTTTTCTCATGCAGTATAAATCATTGCTCCCTTTGAAATTTGTCCTGATGAGTGCAAGATGAAAAGCTTTGACAGCATGTCTCTTTTTTCAGCAATATGCAACTCGTATAACATTTCTTACATGACAGTATTTGTACGATCATCAAAATTCCACAACTGCCAGCAACTGAGAAGCTTGTCTTTTCCCCTGCAAATCAGGTCTTCCCAACAGCTAGCCTCAACTAATACATCAAGTTTACTTTGGCATTGCTTTAGGTTGCACATCATTACATCAGGAGCTGGTGGTGTTAACACAGCAGAGCAGGAATACAAACAGCAACAGCCTGCATTTGTGTTGCACCTTTCACTTCGTAAAACATCCCATGGCATTTCACACGTGCATTATCAGACCTTCAGACAAATTTTGACACCAAGCCACATAGGAAGATATTAGGACAGGTGACCAAAAGCTTGAACAAAGAGGTGGGTTTTAAGGGCCATCTTAAAAGGAGAGAGGTAAAAGGAGAGGAGGATTAGGGAGGAAATTCCAGAGCTAGGGCCTAGACAACTAAAAGCATAGCCGCTAATGGTGGCCGGGGGAGGGGGGGATGTAAATTGTGGGTACAAAAAAGGCCAGAATTAGAGTCCTTCTGAGGACTGTAGAGCTGGGGGACATTACAGTGACAGGGAGGAGTGAGGCAATGGAGGGTTTTGAACACAAAGTTGAGAATTTTAAATTCGAGACATTGGTGGGCCGGGAGGCAATGTACGTCAGCAATCACAGTGTCTTGGTTAAAAGATATTTAAGATGAAGTTCACTCAAACATTCATAACGAAAACCATTACTATGTCCCCTATTTTATCCTTTTGGAAGTTTTAGTGACTGCAATTTTATTCCAAAGACATGTTTTAACTTCACTGAACTGGATAAGAAATTTTAAGCTTTGTTTCAAAGTCCAATTCAATAACAGTTGTTCTGCTTTATAAACAACAATAATGCCCAAACTATTTAATGCGTGCATCTAATTAGGGCATCAAAATATCTAATTAGGCTTCATATAATCAATAACTTTTGCCATATAACATTATGTGGACAAACATGGCCATTTTCTGCCAGCAATAACCCACAAACAGCAAAGATATGAACAGCCAGTTAATCTGTATTTTGTGGTATTGGGAGGAATGTTGGCCGTGACATCAGGAATACTCACGACTCTTCCTCAGATAGTACCATGGGATCAATAACCTCATGGTCAAGTAGATAAGACATCAGGTCAATGACAAGCAACTGGAACAATGCAGCATTCCCTTAGTACTGCATTCAAATGTCAGCCTAGACAAAATATGATCTGAGAGAAACATGAACCTACCTTCCGATTCAGTATTACCTACTGAGCAAACTCAACACTATCCTTTACAACGATCTTCCTACATTTGGATGAGTACTATAGGGGTGCTAATGTTTAAGCATCATTTAAATATTTACAAATGTTTAGATCGCACTCAGCAGTCTTACAAAAACACTTATAATCACCAACCTCATTTCAATATGAAGAGCTACCTTAAAACTATCAGTTCAATCAAATATGTCATCTTCCCAATTCTTGTTAACTGAAGTCTGACAAGATAACAGTCCACACTTTTTCAGTCTCCCTGCCTCCACTTAAATTCTGATTTTAAATCAAGCGAATTCTGAAAGACAATTCTATCTACTTTGGTAAAATAAAATACAGATTCCTAATGTTTTACAGTAAGATTTCAAGTTTCATACTTTCCAGGGTTGGGAATAACAGGTCTCACTGATTTCTAGAGAGACCATCAAATCCAGCTTCTGGACAGCAATTAATGCTCACCAACAATCTCTCTAAAATTCCTTTGGTAACTTAATGGATATATAAACAATGTGATAGGAACTGAGCTATTCAAACCAGGAAAGCTTGAGGTTTGATCCTTGGTCTGTACTGAGTTAGCTGATTTCAATCATGGTGGCAGTAAAGATGTTACAACTAATTTCAGGGCCTCTTAGGCAGGGAAAGGATAAAAAGTCAGCCAGGTTTATGTTGTCGATCATTGTCCATTATTGAAAAATAATCATTGGATGTTGAATAGGGGCACAGTTTGGCTATGGTATTTTCATTGGTTAAATCATCTATGAAACTCACTGCGTAGACTCACACACGAATAATGGCTATTTGGATGAAGTATTGTAGGCATGTTGGTGCCTATGAAATTGTATCCCAGAGTGAATCAACACATTTGGAAAGATGGGGGCAGGGAGGAGTAGGAAGTAGTAAAGGCTTAAAAACAATCTATATTCATTGCTTCAGGGAACCTGAAACAGATGACTTAGTTTGCATAATTCTGGTTTCACAGAAATTGAAGCATGTTGGATGTAACTGATGCAAAATAATCTTTCAATGAAGGCTGCCTATGTACGAATATCCTCTATGTGGACACAAAATAAACACAACCTTGATACTTCTATTCTTGCAAACTACTGACAGATCTCCAACTTCTCTTTCCTTCTCCTTGAATATGTTGTCGCCTTCAGATCAATGCTTATCCCTCCCACAATTTCCTGTTTGAATCCTTCCAGTTAGGTTTCCACAGCATTGAAATGGCCTTACCTTAAATCTCAAACAACATTCTCTGTATCTATGATACATTATCCCTTCTTGACCTCTCTGCAGCCTTTGACACAGTCAATTACACCAGGGATTCTCAACCTTTTTTGCTTCTGAGTCCCCCCTCCCGTGTTATAAAAACTCCATGGACCGCCTGTAACACAACACAAGTATTTTTTCTGTATAAAATTAGTTATACAATTAAATACATATATTTATTATTTTCTTTCACTTACTTAACGTGAAGCTTGTGAGTGAGTATAAACATCTGTTATCGGCAGGGATACCACTGCAGTCACACTAAACACCCACAGATGCTCTCCACTTTGCACGAATGGACTCCAAGGCCTGTCTCTCCCCCCCTCTCCAAGGATAGCTGCCTCAGTAAGTAACCTGCAGCCACACAGCCCCGTGCTTCTCTGGTGTTGAGTGGCTGAAAGCTGACAGCACTTTTGCCTGGAGCTTTGTTGGCACATGCCTGAGGATTGCAATAACCAGCCATATTTCCATAGATACAGTAGATGCAGAGGGGGTGCCTCTAACACCTCTCCTTCACTATCCAGCTAAGTTGGGAATGCACTTCATTGGTTCCACTTTAACATATCTAATCATAGCTAAAGTATCTCAGTGAATGGCTTCTACTCCCACCCCCACACTCTTACCTCTTGTGTAAGCTAAGGATCCAGCAAAGCTTCTAATGTCTCAACCAATTAGCCTACTATATTGAGTTTGTACAACATTAACCTGTACCTATTATGTGTATCAGCACACTATTAAATCACAAACACTGTCACTTCTTGGTGTCAGCCATGGTTCAGTTGGTAGCACTCTCACACACTTTAAAAAGTACTTAAATGGTTGTAAAGAGCTTTGGGGATCCTGAGGTTGTGAAAGGCACTATATAAATGCAAGTCTTTTCTTTCAAAGCTTCTTGCTGTCCTTACCAAGCAAACAGACATACACACGTCCAACAAGAGTTCCTGAATGAAGCCATCAAAAGCAGTAGACCTACATGGTGTTTTCCCCAGTCCCTAATAGAGAGACACTGAGGCCAAATGTAAAGAAAGAGAGAACTTGCATATATATGGCACCTTTCACAACCACAGGATATCCCAAAGCGCTTTATAATCAATGAAGTGCTTTTGAAATACAGTCACCGCTGAACTGCAGGAAAGGCATTAACCAATTTGTGCACAGCAAGGCCCTCACAAAGAGCATTGAGATAATGATCGGATAATCTATTCTATCACGGTGTTGATTGAGAGATAAATGTTGACCAGGATATGAGGAGAACATGCTTGCTGTTCTTCAGATAGTGCCTCATATCTATAACAGGAAAGGCAGGGCCTTGGTTTAACATCTCATCCAGAAGATAGCACCTCTGAATTGGAAGGTAGCAAACGTAACACCACTATTTAAGAAAAGAGGGAGAGAGAAGAAAGGGAACTACAAACTTATTAGCCCGACACCAGTAGTAGGGAAAATGCTAGGATCTATTCTAAAGGATGTGACAACTGGGCACTTAGAAAATAAAGGTGAGATTAGGCACAGTCAAAATGGATTTATGAAAAGGAAATCATGTTCGACATATCTGTTGGAGTTTCTTTGAGGGTTTTCAGGATGTTACCAGCAGGATAGATAAAGGGGAGCCAGTGGATGTGGCATATTTGGATTTTCAGAAGGCTTTCGATAAGGTCCCACACAGGAAGTTAGTAAGCGAATTGAGAACTCATGGGATCGGAGGTAACATACAGGCATGGATTGAGAATTAGTTAATGGACAGAAAGTAGGGGTAAATGGATCATTTTCAGGTTGGCAGGCTGTGACTAGTGGGCCAGCTGTTCACAATCTATATCAGTGATTTGGATGTGGGGACCAAATGTAATGTTTCCAAGTTTGCTGATGACACAAAGCATGGTAGGAATGAGTTGTGAGGAGGATGCAAAGAGGCTTCCAGGAGATTTAGACAGACTAAATGAGTGAGCAAAAACATGGCAGATGGAATATAATGCGGAAAAACGTGAAGTTGTCCACTTTGATAGGGAAAACAAAAAGGCAGGGTAGTTCTTAAATGGTAAGAGATTGGGAAGTGTTGACGTCCAAAGGGACCTGGGTGTTCACAAGTCAATGAAAGTTAACATGCAGGTGCAACAAATAATTAGAAAGGTGAATGGTATGTTAGCCTTTATTGCAAGGGGTTTTGAGTATAGGAATAAGGAAGTCTTGCTGCAGTTGTAGAGCCTTGGTGAGACCATACCTGGAGTACTGTGTGGAGTTTTAATCTTCTTACCTAAGGAAGGATATACTGGCCAGAAAAGGAATGCAATGAAGGTTCACCGGATTAATCCCTGGGATGGTGGGATTGTCCTGAGGAAAGATTGAGGAGACTGGGCTTGTATTCTCTGGAGTTTAGAAGAATGGGAGGTGATCACATTGAAGTATATAAAATTCTTACAGGGCTCGACAGGGTGGATGCAGGGGGGATGTTTCCCCTGGTTGGGGGGGTCTAGAACGGTCTCAGAATAAGGGGTAGGCCGTTTAGGACTGAAATGAGGAGGAATTTCTTCTTTCAAAAGGTGGTCAATCTTTGGAATTCTCTATCACAGGGGACTGTGGCGGCTCAGTCGTTGAATATGTTCAAAGCAGAGGTCAATAAATTTCTAGTTACCAATGACAACAAGGGATACGGGAGTAATGTGGGAAGATGGCATTGAGGTAAAAGATCAGCTATGATCTAGTTAAATGGCGGAGCAGGCTTGAGGGCCGAATGTCCTGCTCCTGTATTCCTGACAACGCAACACTCCCTCTGTACTGCGCTGAAGTGCCAGCCTGGATTATGTACCCCAGCATCGCATCTTCTGACTCTGAGGCAAGGGTACTGCCACTGAACCAAACACTTTGTAGTACCCTCTTCCTCACTATCCTTTCTCCCCACTAATAATTGTTGCTCAAGCTGAATTCAACTAAGAACATATTTGTACCTTCATGATCATTATAGATCACCCCACATTCTACAGTGCCATGCTACATATACTCTCTTAACCTTGACAGTGGGCGAGTATCAGTTATTAAAAGAGTAGACTTTGCTACACCTCCAAATAGCAATTAACATGAAAAATTATCAGCTGCCGGTCTGAGTACCATTCTTTCATATGTTAAGAGGATTTGTGCACCTGGATAGCTTTTCTTCATTATCAAACATCTGAATCTTACTTAACGCTCCACAGAAACACTCACAAAATCCTTACCTGTTTTCGCATGTTGTTCATGACACCCATAAAAGTTGCTAGCAGCTTGGCTTCCTCTCTGGCTGCGAATTTTTTCTCACTTTTCTTCTTGATGGAGCATTTCTCTGTCCCCACAGACGCCATGGCAACATTGAGAGACCACGAGTCGAGTCAGGTCAGGTCAGGACAGGCCAGACCAGGCCTGCACCAGGGATCAGGAACAATTCACACAGACACACGGGATAATTTAGAAATATGTATCTTATAATAAAGTCATGGGGCCTTGTAAGAGCTGTGGATACGTTCAAATGGCCGGGTACAGCCGCCCAATGCTCCCCAAAGGGAAAGGAAATGATGAAAGGAAATATCTAATTACTGTTATTTAAGGGGGCGGATTGCACGACGATGCATTTGTTTCTCTCTGAAGGAAGCCTGAAAGCAGAGAAAGTTTACCAGTATTTTGAGTTGTGCTGGCAGCTGGCACAATCTCTCCTCCTCTTATCCGGACACCAACAACTGCTGCGACAAGACTGACTCCCCAAAAAGAGAAAGAAATATCGAACCACAAATAAAATCCCTCCTCATCAACTCGCTGGCGCCCTCTCAGGATGTCACCACTCCAAGGACTAAGCAATATTCGCGGAGAGAGTTTCGTTTTCCTTCTCTGCAGTGACTCTTCAAGAATCTTTACAAATACACAATCTATTTTTTTTTCGGCCGACTTATTCTCCACAATATGTTCCAGAAATTTTGTACATTAGTGCTAAGACATATTATGATTTTTTTTTTTCGTTTTTCAAAGAGTGTAAAAAACACAGTAACAAACGATGGGAAACTATCAAAAATCAGCACCTTAGTTAGCTGAAGACTGTCACCAGTCTGTCACTCAAGAGATAAACATAGTAAATATCCAAATTTATCAAAAAAAAGCACGCTGCAACAAAATTATTTACTGCTCAACATAGTAAAAGCATGTAAGTTGATCTTGATCTACAAATGGGCAATGACTAAAAGAGTGAATTTTACCCAAATCAAAAACAGATTTCCAGGTAACTCTGTTTTTGTTTTGGATTTCCAGCATCCGCAGTTTTTTGTTTTTATAATTTTACCCAAAGCCAGCCGGAGTTCAACCTTAGAAGAGGTTCAGTCTTCAGGGGCTGTTAATCTGGATTCTCTCTGACCCCTGAAAATTTAATACTGTATGAAAAGAGCATGAGCAGTTTGATTCTTGAGTTTTGTGCTTCTGGAAGTTCAGGCTACTACTCTTTACAGTTTTCAAGTTGGACACAAATAGTGCAGGGAGTCTTTGCGATGGGATTGCAGCGGTATATTTGGATCATCATGGATCCACAAAGTATCCAGACATAGCAACTTTGCTTTAACTGCCAGGAAATTGATGGGTTGAATTTCCACAAGGATTCTCCTAATCATCTGCCATAATTTTGGCAGAAATCCTATGGAAATTCCAGAGAATGCTCTGCAGAACGAGGTCATTCAAAAGATTGTCCCAGACCAGTGAAGGGCAACCTAGGCTAGTGAGTGGGCCACATGATTGGACCTCCTTCATTTCAGTGGGCCACAAGATTGAAATCGGGCATGTGCACTAACCATGACCCCCCATGGTTTAAATACATTTAATAAATGCCAAATATTTCATAATGACTTATAAAAAATGCTGTATCATTCATATATGAATAGAACTGCCATCAACTTCAAATGGTAAAAACAAAATAAATATTTACACTTACCTTACATCATATTCAGTGCAACTTCTGGTTGGATCTGTTCTCCACAAGCTTTCTTAGATTAGGACACTGGGATATGCAGACACTTTGCAATTCAGCACTGAGATTTCCACCCATTAGTCTGTTGCACTTCTTGCATTTGATGTGTCCCATAGCAGAAAAAGTCTGCTTGTATGCAGCACTTTGATAAGATGCAGAGGGAGTGCATGGCTCTCAGCCAATGTTGTGTGCAATCACTTCACATGCCCATGCTTTGCCTGCATATCACTTTACTAATGCCGGTAGGGAAAAAAACTACGTGGATGGAAACCAGCAGAATCTGGCAAACCTGCGCATGAGCAATGGTCAACAAAATGTCTCACAGGCTGCATTCAGAATCCTGATGGGCCACAGGTTGCCCATCACTTTGCTCGACAGTCCATGACACATGCTTAATATAGAAAGTGATAACTGGGTGACTATCTACATGGGGCAACAGAGGAAGACAGAACTTACTGCCCAGTGGTACTTAGCATAGGAAAAATTGTGAGCCAGACAATGGCTGAGAGATGGATTATCTTAAATAATGTTAAAGCACCATGACACAGTGGTGCAATGTGAGAGGCTCTTGCTGTCTATGCTTAGGAGGACAGCTCCCTCACCAGCCTCTAGCCAACACTGTCCTGGTGTTGGAAAATCATTTCCACGGGCAGGATTTTGACCTCGGCATACGGGCGCAGTTGGTAGACCTGGGAGCGGCTGCAAAAGGGGCCGCTGCCTGCGATCGGCCCCCGACCATGATTTCACGCTGACTGACCAATTAATTGAAATGCTCAGCGCCGCTGGGCTGGGGGTGGGAGGAGGGTGATTGCTGAGGTCAGAGCAGGTGTGGGAGAGCATGGTAGGATCCCTGAAGGCAGAGAGCTGCCTTAGGGAGCTGACAAATTTAAAACCATTAAAAACGTAATGCAAAATCCGGAAACAATATCCACGCATCAGAAACATAAGGATGTTGAAAATTATGTCCACACATTTTTATCTTTGTTTTAATTAACCTTGGAAACCTCATCCCTCCCTTGGATGAGGTTTCCTCAAAAATGCAAAGGCCGCCTGGCCGATTTGCCCACTCGCCAACCGAAACATTGGACAAGCAGCGAAAAATCCCCGTTAATTGAAACTTTAATGGCCTTAATAGGCCTCTTAATTGTCGGCGGGCACACTGCTGACTCTCTCGCGCGCCCATCTACCATGTACAATGACGTCAGGATACTTACCCAATATCATCATGCGCTACTTTACGCTCCAGTATGTAGGGCTCGCGCCCACATGCCGAGGTCAAAATCCTGCCCCATGACTTCCTCTGAGGTTGGCTTGATGGCCCCTTTGCACGTCAAAGTTATGGAGCATGCATGGAGACAGTCAGGGAGCTATACTGCAGTGTGCCTCGAGACCTATCCAGGTGGCAGAAGTGTGACTTGAGGATGCTGATCAGGTCTCTCATGGAGGCATATCTCAGTGTTTATAGGTGGTATTTAAAGCAGGCAACAGGGGTCTCGCCCACCAGCTGGAGAGCCAATGAGATCCTTGTTTCGCTTCCTTTCGGAAAGGCCTGCTGAACTAAGTGCTTAATTGGACAGCGTTGGGCCTTTCTCAGGATCAAGCACTCTGGTGGCGGAAATCCTACCCCCGAGATCTGCTGGCCAATCAGACTCCAGCAGTTGTACATTGCAGGCAGTGCCAATGGGAGTGGTGGCAGCTGCTGGCAATGCACCCACCAAAGGCCCTGGATTGCCCAGGGACCCCAGGTCAAAGTTGAGTGAGGGTGGGTTGGAAGTCACAGGGTGGGGGTGGTGAGGGAGGGCATGAGGGCAGTGGGTTGGCTTTCAGCGGGCCCCCCTTCCCGATGTCGGGTCCCTTGATCAGATATTGAATGTGTTTGAATGATGGATATCCCTGGGAACCTGCAAGCAAACCTGGCAGGGTTTGCCTTCTGGGCTTCCCGCATGGCAACTGCCCCACTCACCATTGGTTGAATACCAGCAACATTTGAAGAAAACAGCAGCGTAGATCAAAACCAGAAACAACCTGCTAACTAAATGTGCTTGATCTACATGGGGTGCTGCTGCCACAACAATCCAGATCTCAGCACTTGCCCTACCATACTTCACAGCAGAGTGCTGTGCACCTGTCCAGCAAAGGTCATCACGCACACACATCTTGTTGACACTCAGTTGAATGCAACAATGTGCATCATATCTGAACTGTCCGCTTAAGACCTCTCCCCTGGCTTCGTGTCCTTGAAAACATCACTCTGCCACACATCTGCCAACTGGCAAAAAATCCACAAGCTGGTTAAAACCATCTATCCTGCACCTCAATTACCATTCCATGATGACCTGTTCAACCCACCTACTGCCCACCTTCCATCTCGGCACCCGATATGAAGCACACTTCCTGAGCAAGATCTACCAGCAGACATCCTTTGGATCAAGGAATGGGAAACACGGCAAGTCACTAACAAGTTCCTTGTGACAAACCTCATCTGTCGAATGGCAGGCTTTGAAATATCACAATGAAAGTGGCCCTTGCCAAATGGGTTCAAGACAGGCCAGGGTCCCTGTGCAGCCAATCTCCACTGCTGAGGCTTCAGTATAAACTCCTTATGCACTTGTGGAAAGACACAAACAATGCTGCACATTAATGAGGATTGTCCCCTCTACAGGTTAAATGGCAGCCAAATCACCTTAAACTCAGCAAATGAGAAGGCTGTAGCTTGGCTTCGGGGATTTGCATTCGCTAAATAAATTAATAAATTAGAATGCTGGTATCCATCCTGATCCAAGCAAAATAGAAGATATCCATGTGATGCCAAGACCCCAAGATAAGGAGGAGCTTCGATGATGCTTGGGTCTCGTCAACTTTTTGTCTCCTTACATTCCTAATTTCACACAAAAATCATAACCTTTATGGGAATTGTTGAAAAAAGGATGTGCCTTTTCTGTGGCATGAGGATCACCAATGTCTCTTTGAGGAGCCAAAGGAGTCATTGTCAGAAGCATTATTATTGCATTTCTATGATCCCAGAGAATAAGTGACCACTCTAGAAGTGCACACATTCCAACAAGGCTGAGGAGCATGCATATTACAGAAGGGTAAACGATCGGATTTGCTTCAAAATTCCTATCTGTGGTGCAGTACAATTACTGTAATATCAAGCAGGAGACATTAGCCTTGATATTTGGAATTACGCATTTTCACACCTACTTATTCGGCAAGAGATTTATGCTAGAAATCGACCAAAAGCTGGTAGAGATGATTTGGGGAAACCATTGACTAGCGCACTGCAGAGGCTGCAATATCTACCAGTAAAGATACAGGGCTACGACTGTGAGGTTCAGTATAAACCTGGTAACTTGATGATCAGCATCCATTACATCCAGCAGTTTGCCCAATCCAGCAAAGACTGCAGATGTGACCATAGATCTACAGGTCAACCTGATTGACATTGAACTCAAAGATATTCTACACATTGACCTGATGAATTTTGCAAAACTACAGGAGGAGACAGCGAAAGACTCTATGCTGCAGGAACTCTGGAAAATGGTTATCGAAGGATGGCCAGACTCCATTCAGGATGTCCATGAGCACATGAAACTGTTTTGGGCTTATTGGGATGAGCTAGACATATCCCAGGGAGTCAACTTTAAGGGCAAGCAGGTCATTATACCAGAATCATTGTGATGTGACATACTACAGTAATTTCATCAGTCACACATGGCAGAGATTGTATGAGGAGGCTCAGAATAGAAACATTCTATTGGCTGAGTATGAACAATGACATTGAAGTTATAGTTAAGAAGTGTGAGGCATGTCAGGAAAATATGTGAAATCAGCACGAGGAAACCTCTTTTAACAGATCAAGTTCCAAGTCATCCTTGCTCTAAGATTACTTCCGACCTCTTCCATGTCCATGGGAGTAATTTCTTAGCTGTCACTGATTATTTTTATAAGTATCCTGCCATCCATCAATTGCACCGTATTTCAAACACAACTATCATTGTTTCAGCTTATTTGGGGCACCCAGAGAGATAATCTCAGATAACAGCCCTCAATTTACTGGTAAGACAATCAGTGGCATGTGTGAGAAGTGGGGAATAGCTCACACTATTTCTTCTCCAGACTACCCCAGGTCTAACAGCATGGCTATAAGAATGATTCATATCGTGAAAGCTTTAATTCTAAAGTGCAGACAGACCGAACAAGATCTATACACTGTAATGCTACACCATAGAGCAACACCTCTAAGCAGGGCCCGGGAGATAGGGGTGTAGATGGTGCCAATCACGGGGCCTGGGCTCTATGGGGGCCAAGTAACCTATCATTCAGGATGGTCAATGTCCAAAGGGGCCCATCAGATATGTAGACCATTATGATTGACAGGCTACTTGGGCAATGGTTGCTGTTATTCTGAACAGCATCAATCACTGGCCCAGTAGAGCGCATCTTGTTTCATTCCTCATGACTGGACTTGTCAGAGTTGAATTGTTAGTTGTCATGTGCTGCTGTGCCGTCTTCTGTTTGATGGTTGGACTGGACTTATTTCGGAGTCATGTGCTGCAGCCTGTAGGAGTGGAGCTCAAGGTAAGTGCCTGGCTCACTGTGCCTCTGCATTTTACTTCACCCCTCTGGCTAGCCGCACTAACCCCCACCCCAAGATCAAAGGTCCTTCCCCTCCTGGCCTCATCTCTAAATCCCAAAGTTCTCCCCTGTGTGATGCTTCGACGATGTTTTCTGTGGCCCTGACCCTTTCCCCTCAAGACCTCTTCTCTAAAGTCTTAAGTCCTCTCCCTGGGTCACAGAAAACATCGTTGAAGCACTGCACTGCAGGAGGACATCAGGATTTAGAGAAGAGGTCAGGAGGGGAAGGGCCTAGGGCCACAGACACCATCATTGAAGGACTGCACTGATGATAAAGGGGGCCCGGAAGCATGAGAATCACCAGAACGCATGATTTCTCTCCCTGGCCCTGTCTCTAATTGCAACCAAACCAACTGGCAGAACTCATGCTTGGCAGACCAGTGCCAGACTTAATTTTTATCAGTCTACCCTTCCAGAAGCCAGAGAATAACTTATGAAAAAACAGGGGAGGATGAAAGACATGCATGAAAGGAAGGTAGGTGAAGAGTTGCCACGTTTATTGATAGGGCAACAGTTTCAAATACAGAATCCGATAGGAGGTACGTGGCAACGTGCCACAGTGAGAAGGATCAGTCCAGAGCTGAGGTCATACAATGTCAGTATACCCAATGGTGCAACTGTGAGATCGAGCCGAGAACAACTCAGGGAAGTACTAAATCCTCAACCACCGTGTAACTTCATTGCACCTAGGACAAGATCCAAGGCTAAATCCAAAGGAACATCAAGGGTGACACTCCCACAGACCAGTGTGAGAAAATTCAACAACCTTAACCTAACATTACAGTTAATAAGTTGGGGCATACAAGCAGACCAGCACTACACTTCAGGGACTTATAAGTCTGAATTTCTTAACTCATAACTCTGTAATGTGTAAAGAACTATTTCCATGTACTGTAAATAGTTTTGGTTATTTGTAAGGGGGAGTTATTCATTTGGAAAGAAGAGGGATGTTGTGGCACACTTTTAAATGAATGTGGTTATGCTTTCTGCATATATATATATCACTAGAGGGGAAATGATGCAATGTATCATGTGATTCAGACTTCGTTACAGTTTTTTCTGAGGAAGCTCAGAACATATGTGAAAGCTCTCCACTTGTGTAATGCTGCTACTAACTTTTCAAATCCTTAATACATGAGCTAATGTATTTTTGTGTTCACCAATCCCTTACGCGTAGTGGGTGCCTTGATGTTTAGCTACTAAATAAGCACAAGGAGAAGTAAAACATAGCATAAAAGCAAAAAACTGCAGATGCTGGAAATCCAAAACAAAAATAAAAATACCTGGAAAAACTCAGCAGGTCTGGCAGCATATGTGGAGAGGAACACAGTTAACGTTTCGAGTCTGTATGACTCTTCCACAGAACTAAATAAAAATAGAAGAGAGGTGAAATATAAGCTGGTTTAAGGGGGGTGGGGGTGGGACAGGCTGTCAAAGTCATTTGGCAGAATTCCTCATTGTCAGAACTTTCAAACAAGCACTAAGACATAGCTTGGCTGGTGGTGAGAAATGCCCTCCCTGTCAGATCCTTCCTACATGCCAGGAGTCTCAAACCCTCTGCACAGTGTCCTCGAGGTGGCTCTGGGGAAGTGACCATTGTCCACGTCATTCTGGAATGTGCCTTTGCAATGAAGGTCTGGAGAGAGATGCAGTGGTTTTTGTCGATGTTCATCCTGAGCAGCTCTGTGACACAGGACTCTGTGGGGCTGTTCCCAGGGATGCACACCGAGACAAACTGCTGCAGCTGGAGGATCATCAACCTGGTGAAAAACACTCTTTGGTCTGCCCAAAACTTGTTGGTCTTCCAGTGCAAAGAGTTGCCCATGACTGAGCGTTGCAGGCTAGTACATTCCAAAGTCCGGGGCTACCCACTGAGGGATGCACTAAAGCTTGGGGCAGCCATCGCAGAGGCACAATGGGGAAAGGTCTCTGTCTAAAGCCTTTCAGCCATAGTTCACTGAAGGGCTGGAAATTGTATAGAACCCCTCGGGCTGTATGACTCACATTGAATGTATACAGTAAATATTACATGTATCACTATTGTATTGAAGCACCTCAGAGTGCAACATGATCTATGGAGAAAATGTGACAACCATTGCACTTTCTGTGATAGCCATGTTGAAATATTTTGTAATGTTCTTTTAGATATTTTATGAATAAAGTATATTTTTGCAAAAAAAACTATCCTGGCTGAGATCTACTAACTTAGCAAAAATTAGGGAGCAAATCTGAAACATTTCTGCTCTGTGAAACTTACCACCATACAAAACATACATAGACACACAAAGCATGATTTTTTTATATAAACATTACTTGAATTAAGGCATTTTGTGGAAATCCACGCTGCTCATTTATCCAAATCTACTTGGTCAACTTAATTTTTATATTTAGAAACCAGCCAAGTTTACAGCACTTATTTTGTAATTAAGTTCAGATATTGCATGAGTATCTAAGGTATAGAGGACTTGTTCAAAATAATATTTTGAATATTGGTTTTTAAATTGAGGTATAAATTCACCAATACGTGCTTCTGGCAGATGAGGTTCCTTGCTGAGAGTACCTATTCAGAAAAT
This sequence comes from Cetorhinus maximus, assembly GCF_964194155.1. NCBI lineage: Eukaryota > Metazoa > Chordata > Chondrichthyes > Lamniformes > Cetorhinidae > Cetorhinus > Cetorhinus maximus. The sequence continues at coordinate 123,335,245 of NC_135881.1, read as the reverse complement.
TTACACAACTGTTCATCTCTTCTACTTTTAAGTTTTTTTACTTGCATATTTTCTTTATTTTTGATCTTTATCTGTATCTATTGCAAGGGGATTCAAAAATCTAAACATAAAAGTTATAATACATTGCAATACTATAATTGTCCAATTATTCTTGTCAGACAACTTGGATGAACCATTCAGCAAACGTTCAGATTTCATCCTTTTCTTTCACATTCTGCCAACTGTTTCTGGTAAGATTGCTATTGTGATGTTACAGAGCTAAAAATACATGCAGTTAACTCAAACGTTTGCAAGTATTAACAACGGCTGCTGCAGATCAAAGTAATTCATTGTATGTAAAGTGTTATGAAATGTTTGAAAAAGGCCTGTATAAATGTAAAAGTTTGCTTTGAAATGAATTATTTGGGAATGCCTGCTTTTCATTTAGATGAAGGTCACTTCTTCCAGCCCATACCAGGCCCCCAAGTTGGAACAGAACCAGCACAGTAAGCTGCAGCCAAATGTATCTCTTCTCTCTTCCTCCCGTTACACTGAACTGTTTCCTCAATAACTCATTGGACACAGCTAATAGTTGCCACATCTGGCTCAACTTTGAAAACGAAACGTATTGATGATTAAAATATGCTGTACGTGAAACGTATTTATGATTATAACCTATTTAAAAACAGGTAATCTTTTTATTCTTAATATATGAGGCATAGATCATTTAATACCCTTGATAATTTTCTTCACTAACTTGGGATTTTTACTCCATTCATTTCAGTAACTATACCAACTACCAATTACCACAAGGGCGACTTTATATATATTTTTAGAAAGTTTACAATGAAAGACAAATTGAGTACTTTTAAGGACAAGAAATAAAGACCAGGTGTGTAAATTCACCCACTATTTCCCAAATAAGAAACTTCAAAAGATACATTTTGTGCTCATCAAAGTAAAAAAAAAATTTTTGGATGGTACATTTTTCTTACTTACTTGGAGGAGTCAATAAATATACTAATACATTGACCTGGATTTCACAGTTGAAATAACATTGAAACTAACAGTGCTCAGAGTTAATAAGCAATACATATGAATGCAACTTGCAGCATGCATATGTAAAGTTAAACATGTAAATCAAGAAGTGATTGTCCTGTTCCACCAGAAGCATTATACTGGTGTCTTACTGAGAGGCTTGACATTCAAATAGCTGAAGGGCACAAAGTTGTGGCACTTACCTACCAGACACTCGCTAAACATGTCAGTAAAGATTAAGGTTGCCCATTCAAGTGTAAGTGAATTTTTGATGCCTTAATTATTACCAGGCAACCCATATGGTACTGAAAATTAATCTTTTCAAGTATGGAGTCTCATTCCTTCAGATTTTAATTGTTGTTGCAGTTTTCAAAGTAACATTTTTGCTTTCAGCCTCTCTCTCCCTTAATTCCACCATTCTTTCTCAATTTCGTTTTGCTTTTTGTACATGGTTTGACATTGAATTAAGTATAATGTCCTGGATTTTGTGGTTTAAATAGCAATGTGGCTATGAGCGCTAACTGATGTTAATGACTAAGCCAGACAGCAACTTCAAGCATCCACACATGCACAGGTAATTACAGAATCAGGAAGCTGCTGTTTGAGTGTTTCAGTTGCCCTGCTCCTCCCACAAGCTTCCCTGTTATCATGCTGAGAAACTTAGGGCCTGAAACTTCCTTGGAGTGGCAATCAGCATTGAATTGCCACTCCGTTCCCAGTTTTTTACCTTAAATTTTTTCCCATCCTGTCTCATCCAACTTTCTGACTCAGGCCAGCAAGATCTAGGCAGTGCAGCACGTCCCTGGAGCCTAGCAACGAAGGGCAACTGAGTCGAAGGGAAGGATGCCATGACCCCTTTTTCTACAGCACTAGTTTCCATAAACCAGGTAAATTAAAGGCCCATTGAAGTTTAACGGTCCTTGGCAGACCAGGAAGAAGGTAAGTGTCTAAGGTAAATGGATAGGATTTGGAGGGGTTGGTGGGGGGGGGGGCTGGAATTGGAGGTCGGGAGTGTTGGATGTCAGGGAGATCAGGGGTCGGAGGTCGGGGGGCTTAGAGTGGGGGAGGTCAGGGTGTTGGAGGTCAGGAGTTTGGAGGTCGGGGGGGTCAGGCCTGCAGGGGGATGGGTGAGAGTTGAGCCTGGTGGATTGTGGGGGAGGGAATCCTGTGGGTTGGAGAGTTCCTGTCGGGGGTTGTAGTCCCTTGGGGGTGGGGGGGGGGCCTGTGGGAGGGTAGTTGGGGGGTTGGGGGAGACGCCTGAGGGGTCGGGGGCAAGAGGGAGTCCCTTGGGAGGAGTAGTCAGGGATGTGGGTGGGAGCCCCATAGGCCTGTACAATAGTTACCCATAAGTTAGAAGTAGTTTTAATTCTTCTAACCTTTTCTGGGTAGCTATTGATGTAACCCAATCAGAACCAACTGAAGTTTGCGATTTAAATCGCTATTTCAGATGGTTCTGTAGTAATTATGGTTTTGTTAAATGTTGGACTGTACCTTTAAGAATAGTCCTGTGATGTAAGATCACATGATCTGTGTAAACCAATGTGTTAGCAGCGCAGGGTTACCTCCTCAGTCAGTGGAGTTGGAGATGGAGTTGAATACACATGTGTAGTTGCTGCTGGCTGTATTGTAAATAAAACTAATGTTTCCACACAGAAAGTTGTCTGCAGATCAACTCTATTATAAATAGGCGACAAAGCCACATACAACAAACTGATGACAAGGATGATTCAGGATAAATCAAGAAAAATCAGAATCGATACTATACCTCATCCAGCAATTGTGAGTATCAATGTCCGTTTAAAATAACAGAAGATATACTCATCCAAAATGCCACAGTTTGGTAGAATTGATCGCTTTGTGCCAGCCACAGACAATTGGTCTCAGTATAGAGAACGCCTTGTGTTCTTCTTTCAAGCGAGTGAAATTACAGGGGAAGAGAAGAGGTAAACAATCTTCTTGAGTACTTGTGGGAGCAAGACCTGCAGTTTCATTTGAAGTTTGACAGCATCCAGTGCCCCAGATTCGCATAATTTCACAGAATTAATGGACCTCACAAAGGGGCATTTTCAACCCAAGCCCTCAGTCACGATGTAGAGTTCAAGTTCGATTCGCGAAGTAGAGCCTCGGGTGAGACAATTGCATGTTACGTGGCGAACTTGAAGCAATTAACGGAGCATTGCAAGTTTGGTGTGACTCTGAACAACGTGCTCAGAGATCTTTTAGTGTGCGGTGTGAAAAAAAACACGATTCAGAGAAGATTGCTGGCTGAAGTGAATCTGGATTTTTAGAAGGGGTTAGAAATAGCGCTGGCCATGGAAAGCACTATAAGAGATTCACATGCAATACAAGGGGCGCAAAATGGCGCCGTACTCCAAATTGGGTGGGAACAGTCAGCTGAAAGTGGCCCGAAAAAGCCAGACTCCACCACGAAATGGGAAACAGCTCCCGCTAACCGAAAAATGAGAAGAAATAATTTAGCAGCTAAATCAAAGAATAAATCGTTGTGGAAATAATCAGTCTTTTAGCGATTGGCAATTTAAAAAAGTAGAATGTTACTTTTGTCACAGAAGTGGACATATAATGAGACAGTGCAAAGAGAGATTTAAAAAGACTTGCAAACTACAGAAGAAGCCCAATGAAATTGACAGTGTAGAAGAGCCTGAAAAAAACAAATTCTGACATTTATTCATTGTTTAACATGAAAGTTGGGAAGACAGAGCCAATATTTGTTACAGTACAAGTGAACGGAAAACCATTAACAATGGAAGTAGACACAGGAGCTTCCACTACTGTAACTGGAGAACACACTTTCAGATATTAAAATAATGGTGAACATCAATTAAATTTGGAACAAACATCTGCCAAGTTGATAACATTCACAGCCGAAGAAATTCAAGTAAAAAGTACCAGCAGAGTAACTGTCCATTATAGAAAACAATTGGCACAGCTACCCATGATGGTGGCCGTAGGTGAAGAACCAAGCCTTCTTGGGCGGGATTGGTTAAAGGTGATTAAATTAAATTGGTCTGAAATCTTCCAGTTGAGAGCAAGTGGGCTACCAGAGCTGCTTAAAGAATATGCTACCGTTTTCAAGGACGAACTGGGAAAAATCCAAGGCCTGTAGGCCAGGATTTACGTGGATGCAGAAGCAACCCCTCACTTCATGAAAGCAAGACTGGTGCCATACACCCTGAGAGAGAAAGTTGATGCGGAGTTGAACAAGCTAGAGAGATTGGGTGTCATAAAAGCGGTTCAATTCTCAGAATGGGCAGCACCCATAGGCCCTGTCCTTAAACCAGACCAAAGCGTTCGAATTTGTGGGGACTATAAACTAATGGTCAACAGAGCAGCCAAACTGAACAGGTACCCCATTCCAAAAATTGAAGACCTATATGCCAAGCTAGCAGGAGGGACAATGTGTATAAAGCTTGACATGAGTCATGCATATCAGCAATTAGAGTTTGATGACGCCTCCCGGGAATTTGTCACAATTAATACCCACAAAGGCTTTTAAAGCACTGGAGTGTTGTTTTTGGCTGCAGTAGAGAGCTTCAGTTGGAGTTTGATGATTGAGGGAGTTCGGTGAGAAGGGAGGAGGTGTTCCTTTCTTTTTCTACCTTTGCTCAGAAAGAAGAGGAGTGGCCTTGGTAAGTAGGAACTGGTGAGTAAGTTAGAAAAGTGTAATAGTTTTAAAGTTCCTATACTTGGGTTTAACTGCGAAGCACCAGGAATAAGGGAAATTTAGGGCCAATATAATAAAGTAATATAAATAGTCCAAAGTAGAATAAAATTAATGTAAGGGAAGTACAGTTAAGACATGGCAGGGCACCTCAGTCAAGTGGAATGCATGTCCTGTAATATGTGCGGAGTCATGGACACTACTAATCCATGGTTCAGAGAGGTGGTCACACCGCAGCTTAAGGGCCTGGAGACAGAGAGGGAATGGGTGACCACCAGCTCAGTGCTGCCTGTGTGAGGGGGGTGGATGCGGGCAGGAGGGTGAATGCGAACTTCGTTCATGCGCGCGGGTGTGTACTTAAAAATCTCCCTGAGGCACAGAGCTGCCTCAGGGAGATGAACATTTTTCAAAATAAAATAAAGATTTAAAAAATGTTATAAAACATGTCCCCCTATGTGACTTTGTCACATGAGCAGGGGCATGTTATTAATTATATTTTAAAATTTTGATTTTATTTTTATTTGCTATTGGAAACCTCATTTTGCCATGGATGAGATTTCCTAAAAAATGCAAAGGCCGCTTGGCCTTTTTGTCTGCTCACCAACCGTAAGGTTGCCCTTATGTGCCCGCTGACTGAAATATCATGCGGGTGCGCGATGACTTCGGAATGCTCACCAGATGTCATCGCGCGTCATTTTACGCTCGGTTGGGTCCTGTGCGCGTCCACCCGCCGAGCTAAAAATTCTCCCCCAAATGTCAGTGGGGCAACATTTAGGAGACAGTGATTATTGTATTGTACGTTTAAGGATGATGATAGAAAATGACGATAGGCAATTCAGAGTAAGAATAATTAATTGGACAAGAGCCAATTTCGATAGGGCAAGAATGGAGCTTGGCCAGATAGACTGGAACAAAACATTGGCAGAAAAACTGTAGCTGAACAATGGCCTACCTTCAAAAATGAATTGCTTCGGGCACAGTCAAGGTATATTCCATCGAAAGGGAAAGGAAGGACAAACAAATCCAGAGCTCCCTGGATGAAAAAGGAGATTGAAGTTAAGATCAAGAAGAAAAAGTGCGCTTATGACTGGTGTCAGGTAGAAAATACAATTGAGAACCAAGAGGAATACAGAAGGCTCAGAGGGGAGGTGAAAAGGCATATTAGAGAAGCGAAGAGGGATTATGAGAAAAGACTGGCAGCCAACATAAAGGGGAATCTCAAAGTCTTCTATAGGCATATAAATAGTAAAAAGGCAGTAAAAGGAGGAGTAGAGCCGATTAGGGACCTAAAATTGAATTTACACATGGATGATGGGGCCATGGCTGAGGTATTAAATGAATACTTTGCATCTGTCTTTACCAAGGATGTAGATACTACCCAGGCCATGGTGACAGATGAGGAAACTCTGTCAGGAGAAGGTTCAAAATTGATAAGGAGGAAGTGTTGAATAGACTGTCGGTACTTAATGTTGACAAGGCACTGGGACCGGATGAGATGCATCCAAGGATATTGAAGGAAGTGACAGTAGAAATTGCAGGTACACTGGCCATAATCTTTCAGTCTTCCCTAGACTCAAGGGTGGTGCCAGAGGACTGGAGAATTGCAAACATTACGCCCTTATTCAAAAAAGGTTGTAAGGATAAGCCCAGCAATTACAGACCAGTCAGTTTAACTTCAGTGGTGGGCAAGATTCTAGAAACAATTATTTAGGACAGAATTAGTAGTCATATGGAAAAATATGGGTTGATAAGGAAGAGCCAGCATGGATTTCTAAAGGAGAAATCATGTTTAACCAACTTGCTGGAGAATTTTGAAGAGGTAACAGAAAAGGTCGACGAGGGTAATGCTGTTGATGTGGTGTACATGGACTTTGAAAAGGCATTTGATACAGTGCCACACAACAGACTTGTGAGAAAAGTTATGGCTCATGGAATAAAAGGAGCAGTAGCAACATGGATACAAAATTGGCTGAAAAATAGGAAGCAGAGAGTAACTGGTCAATGGATATTTTTCAGGCTGGAGGAAGGTTTGTAGTGGAGTTCCCCAGTGGTTGGTATTGGTTTCCCTGATATAGACCTTGGTGTGTGGGGGACAATTTCAAAGTTTGCAAATGATATGAAGCTTGGGAGTGTTGTGAACTGCAAGGAGGATGGTGTGGAACTTCAAGAGGACAAAGCAAGTTGGTGGAGTGGGCTGATATGTGGCAGATGAAGTTCAATGCGGAGAGGTGTGAGGTGATGCATTTTGGTAGGAAGAACATGGACAGGCAATATAAAATAAGGGGTGAAATTTTGAAGGGGGTGCGTTAGCAGAAAGGCTTGGGTGTATATGTGCATAGATCATTGAAGGTGGCAGGACAGGTGGAGAGAGCAGTTAATAAAGCATATAGTACCTGGGCTTTATTAATAGGGGCATAGAGTACAAGAGCAGGGAGGTTATGCTGAATTTATGTAAGACACTTATTAGACCTCAGCTGGAATATTGGGCAGAATTTTTCAGTCGGCGTGCAGGGGTGGGCCCGAAACACAGGGCAAGTGTCCCGACGTCATTGCGCAGTCCCGCGATATTTTGTTTGGCGGGCGTGCGCCGGAGTCAGCTGCTCGCCCACCGAAATGTAAACGGCCTATTAAGGCCATTAAGAAATTAATTGAAGTACTTGTTAACACTGCCCGTCCAATCTTAAGGCTGGCGGGCAGGTGAAAAGCCAAGTGGCCTTCGTATTTTTTAGGAAACTTCATCCATGAGCTGGCCCTGACTCTCCCTCCTCCCCCCACCACCACAGATAGTGCTGCTACCAGTCTCGTCTTATGCTGGGCGGGCCTTAATTGACCTGCCCGCGTAACATGGTGGTGTGGAGTCGATCGCGGGCAGCGATCGGCTCAGCGTCCACCCCCGCCCCTGCCCCCGCCTGTTCCTGCCGAGTCCGCACGCCATATGAAAAATTCTGCCCACTGTGTACAGTTCTGGGCACCATATTATAGGAAGAATGTGAACACATTGGAGAGAGTGCAGAAGAGGTTTACAAGAATGGTTCCAGGGATGAGAAACTTCAACTATGAGCATAGATTGGAGAAGTTGGAGCTGTTCTCCTTGGAGAGAAAGCGGCTGAGAGGAGATTTGATAGAGATGTTCAAAATCATGAGAGGGCTGGACAGAATAGATAAGGGGAAGCTTTTCCCACTCATGACAAGATCAAGAACGAGAGGGCACTGATTTAAAGTGGTTTGCAAAAGAAGCAAGTGTGACTTGGGAAAAAACTTTTTCACACAACGAGTGGTTTGGGCCTGGAATGCACTGCCTGGAAATGTGGTGGAGGCAGGTTCAACAAAGGCATTCAAGAGGATATTAGATAATTATTTGAATAGAAACAATGTGCAGGGTTATGGGAAAAGACAGGGCAATGGCAATGTGTCATAATGTTCATTTGGAGAGCCAATGCAGTCATGATGGGCCGAATGGCCTCCTTCTGTGCCGTTAAGATTCTGTGATTATGTGATTCTGTTGTTTGTACCAATATACACGCTTGCCTTTTGGTGCTTCCTCAGCCTGTGCCATCTTTCAGAGAACAATGGAAAACTTACTGCCGGGACTACCGCAGGTTATAATCTACTTAGATGATGTGCTGATAACTGGATTCACTGAAAAGGAACATTTGTCTAATTTAGACGCAATCCTAAAATGCTTTTTACAAGCAGGAGTGCGACTGAGAAAGGAAAAAAATGCACTTTTCAAGGAAAGAAAGTAATCGATTTGGGCCACCGGGTAGAATCTAAAGGGTTACACCCGGTTGAAGAGAAGGTTAAAACAATAGGAGAGGTAACTGCACCCAAGGACGCCTCTGAACTTAAATCATTTTTAGGAATGATAAACTATTGTGGGCAATTTTTATCCAATTTATCTACAGTTCTGGTCCCTCTGCATTCACTGCTAAGAAAGAATCGATCTTGGGAGGCACCCGAAAAAGAGGCTTTCATGAAAGTGAAACAGCTGTTACACTTATCCAATCTGTTTGTGCATTATGACCAGATGAAAGAAGGAAGGTCTGTCGATTATTTTTGGTGTGAAAAAATTTCACCAATATTGCATTTCACGCTTGCATCAGACCACAAACCACTGTTGGGTTTGTTTAGCGAGGAAAAGGCTATACCACCCATAGCCTCAGCAAGAATACAACAATGGGCCCTAATTTTGGTGGCTAATGAATACACCTTTGAACATAGGCCTGGCATTCACATCGCAAATGCCGATGCCCTGAGTCGCCTGCCCTTACAAGAGAATGACGGACAAGTTCCAGTTCCACAGGAACTCGTTTTATTTTTAAATTTTCTAGATTCCTTGCCAGTATGTGCCAGACAGATCTGAGACTGGATGAGTCAGGACCCAGTCCTATCTCGAGTGCGACACCAAGTGTTACATGGTTGGTCCCAGGAGTCAGTCTCTGATGAAATGAAACCGTTCTTCAACCAAAGACAAGAGATGAGCAGTCAAGATGGCATTCTATTGTGGGGTGCACAGGTAATAGTTCCTCCAAAGGGAAGGGAGTCACTTTTAGTAAAACTACACTTCATCAGGTGGACACACTCCTCCAACTTGTAAGCTGCTTCCAACAGTTCTGCATGATGTTCCCTCGCCTTCTGTTGACTCTCCAGGATGTGTTGGAATGCCAAATCTAGAGGCTCATTATCTGACTTGGACCTCACAGATGTCTCTTCCCCAGCAGTCCTCCAAGTGCCGGGGAGCTCGGGTGAACCTGCCTCCTCCTGCTGCAGACACCTGTTTGTGCGGTGACCACCAGATTGTGAACCTGAGCCTGCTCTAGATCTAGGTCCCACCGAGGTGTGTGTCTCTGCGCTGGTGCAGGGTTTGGGTAAATGCTGTGACCGGTCTTCCAGGCTGCTTATTTCCAGCTCTTCAATGGATGAGGTGTCCTCTTGGCTGGAGGTGAGGATGTGGATGGAGTTGAGGGACTGGCTGGCTGAGGGTGTCGGTCACTTGGCAGAGCTCCCTGTGAACCAAAGTCGAGATAATTAGTGTATGGCAGCAGAGTCAAAAGCAGCAGAGAGAGAGCGCTCACATTTGCATCGAGAGAGGGATGATGTGATGCAGGATCCTTACCAGGGTGTTCGCCTCCGACCTCACCGTCACCACAGGCACAGTCCATGTCCTCCAAAGTCAGCGCAATGGCACACTCCTCAAAGTGAGGGAGGGGCCTAATGTGGGCCACTCCACCCCCCACCCCGGCCTGGGACCTCTCCCTGCTGATGTGAGCCAGCTTCTCCTGCCTGAAAACAGATGGAGAGAGTGAGTGGGACACATGGCACTTTGTGGAATGTTTGTGTGGTGAGTGGAGCCATGGACAGGGTTAGGACGTGAACTCCAGAGGATATGAGCCTGATGGAGATGTGAGGGTGTGTGTGAGAGTTAGTGGTGTTGTCCCTTGAGGTGTGAGATCTCTGCGGATGTGTGATGGGTTTGTGAGTGTGTGAGCTGAGAGCGATGAGAAGAGTGAATTTCTTTGGTGGAACGGATGAGACCATTTATCGTGTACCGGCACTGGGTGACTGTCCTCTTTTGCGGGATGTTTGCACTGACCACCGCTACCTCAGCCTCCCAAGCCTGGTTGGTAACGCTGCTGCCCATCCTGCGGCCAGAGCGGGGTTACAAGACATCCCGGTCGGCCTCCATGGCGTCCAAAAGGCGTTCCAGTGACACGTCATTAAACCTGGAGGCTGCAGTCTTTTTGCCTTTCATGGACATCTTCCCTGCACTAGTTCTGGTCTGGAAGCACTGAGATGTGTGCACGTGGCCAGCTAGACTTTAAATATGGCGCCCGGCGTGATGAAGCAGCGAGGTGATGGCGTGGTGGGTGAATGAGAGCCCACCATGGAAACAGCGTGTTTCCTGGGAATGCATAATTAATGCAGCAGATTTGGGATGTTACGAAGTGAAAAGTCGCCGTTGCGGCTGACAGGTAAACGTCATCTTACCTGCCCACTACCACACTTAGTGAAAATCTGGGATGATTCTGGAATCATCCAGATTTGCACTAAGTGCGGTAGTGGGTGGGAGAAACGACGCTTTACCCACTAGCCACAATGGCGGCTTTTCATGCTATATCGTCCTAAATCCACTGCATTAATTAATCCTCGCCGCTTCATCACGCTGGGCACCATATTTTAAGTACAGCCGCATTCAGTGATTCCAGCGCAGGACTGCAGCAAAGAAGACAGGGCCCTGAAAGGCAAGAAGACTGCAGCCCTCAGCACCTTTTGGACATCATGTCCTCTACCCCCGCTCTGGCTGCAGAACGGACAGCAACATTACCACTATGGCTTGGTAGGCAATGGCAGTGGTGATCAGTGCCAATGCTGCACAGAAGAGGTTGGCCATCCAATGCAGATAGAAGATGAGTGATCTCATCTGTGACACCTGGGTATGGCAACCATCTCATCACTCTAAACTCACACACTTAGGCCCATCACATATTCACTGGCATCTCACTCACTGCCAGCTCAAGGGACATCACCACACTCTCTCTCTCACACACACCCTCACCTCTCCATTTGGCCTCATCTCCTCTGGAGACTACCTCCTCAGCCCTCACCATCTTGAGGCCACTTGCACAGATCAACATGTTCCCCCATACACATGCTGGGATACCCTCCTTCCCCAGTACATCTCTAGTCCTGCAGCCTCTTCCCTTGCCTAAGGCCACTTCTCCCCCTTCCCCAAGCAAGCCCTCGCCCTGCAGCCTGCCAAGTACACACCTTATATATGCTGTTGTGAAACACATTGGCATGTTTTCCCGTTGTTGTGTGCGGACAATACAGTGAGGGGTTGGGGGAGTGTGGGGGGGCGGGGGGGGCTACGATTTCAGCGAGCTGGCCTAATAATATTATGCAGATGTATTACAATGAGGTTCCCAATGTCCAATGGTGAGAAACACGGCCCACCATCAGCAGGCTGAGTGAACAATTGCAAATTGGTTTCACACCATCGTGAAACCGATCGCGCCATATTGTCCACTCACGCCACTGAACACGCCCAATGCCAGTGGGCATGAAAAATCCCGGCCATAATTCCGGAAGTTGCTACCTGATTTGCTCTGCTCTTTCACAAGCCTCATTACACTGGTACTTTGATAAGGAGGCTTGGCATGGAAATATATTAAGGGTGCGAAGTTGAATAGCCCACTAGTTACCCATTAAAGTTAGGCCTTCATGCAGGGTCTGTAGCTTGTGGCTCTGGAGCTACAGGTGGCTCTTTAACAGATCATTTGCATCTCTCAACCTTTTCCAGTTGAACTGTATTAACGTAGAAAAGGCCCAAAAAAATTAGGTCAAAAAAAGTAAGAGCCGTCTTTTTATTGTGGGGATAAAAAGTTGATCATTATGCTGCATTTACTTCAAACAATTATTTTAATGAAAAGCATCATGGGCTGGATTTTCAGCTCGGCGTGTGGATTGCACCTGCCATGCATGAGTGTGAAATAACACGTGATGATGTCAGCTGAGCGCCTCGGCGTCATTGCGCAGTCGTGCGATATTTCGGTCAGCGAGTTTGTTGAGCCACCTTTTGCCATTCACATTCTAAGAGCTCTGAGGTCTGGGGTGAGTGGGGGCCACTCCTAACCACCGTGCTGGGGACAAGGATATCCGGGCGTGCTGCCCCCTCCTCCAGGAGAGCAGTGAGACACTCATCGGGAAAACGCGGGGCCGACTGCCCCGCCGACCTGACCTACCACCTCTCATGTTCAGCACTGATGTTCTGCATGACAACAGTACTCCGAATCAATGGCAGCCTTCGCATGGCTGCCTGCGTCTTTTTGAATAGGCCGCCTGCTCACCATTGGACCTGGCAGACATTGAGTTCCCGCCCCCACCCCCGCCCCCGCCTGCCTCTTCAAGCTGATGCTGGAGTTGCGCATTACGCTGGGTGGGCCTTAATTGGCCCACCCGTGTAAAATGGCGGCGTGGACCCAATCGCAGGCAGCGGTCGGGTTCCCTACCACCCCCTCCCACTCCCGCCGAGCCCGCCCGACACGGGAAAAATTCTGCCCTATAAATTCCTTGCTTATTGACAAGAAAAAAACTCACAATAAATTCATAATGCTGTCCGAAACATCAAGGCCCATCCAGCCGGGCTGGAGCACTGCAGAGCCCTGGCACCTGGGAGTGTCTGAGGATGTAAGCATCATGACAGCTACCTAAGTATCTTGCACAGACTTGCAGAATCTGCATCCTGTGGTCACACACTATCTGCATGTTCACGTTAAATAATGGCAGGCATGCCTCCGTCCGCATAGCGCGCCCGCCTACCAAAATGTTGTGATTGTGCTCAGTGACGTCGGGACGCACGCCCGACATCATCGCGGGTCATTTTATGTTCCGTGTGTTGGGCCCGCCCCCGCATGCCGAATGTAAAATTCTGTCCACCAAGTACTTGGACGAGGGGGAGAAGTGGGCAGGGGAGTCACTACCACCAACATTCCTGGGATTTCTTAGATTGGTTGTAAGCATGAGCATTTCTTAATGTCCACTTTTGCGAAGGATTCCTAATATTAAGCTTATAGCTTAAAAACGTCAGGCTAGAATTTGAAATATACATATCTATATAAAATATACAGGGTGGGATTTTCCACACCCGCCCGCTGCCGGGATCTTCTGGTCTCGCCGCAAGTCCATGGACTTCTGGCTGGGGCGTCGCCTCGCCCGCAGTGGGTCCCGCCCACAACGGGGCAGGAAAATCCCAGCTATAGTCTTGTATAGCGTATGTATAGCTGAAAGATTTGCTGCATGAATTTAGTATTTTCTGTGTATATTTCAGATTTCCAGCATTTGCATTCTCTTACAATTTTTAACTAAATTACATGTTTGTTGGTTGAGTCCATGGCATTTGGCAGACATGAAATTAAGTAGGCAAACTTATCTTACTTCCCAGGATGTTCCTTGCTTATTTTTTTCTGCAGATGAAGGTAAGGTATTTCAAATGGAGCACTGGTATCCAATATCAATATCAAGTAATTGAGTCAGGCATGGGATAAAGCCTTTTAATGTGCTTGAGCAAAATGTATTTCTTTGATGTGTCTTACCCATTTTATTGAGCTGTATCTGAACGCAGGCATCAAAGATGAAAACATAATGTACTAACTTCTGCCCACCTAGTTCCGAGGTAAGTTAGTGCAGTTCAAAACATTTAGGGCCATATTATTTTGTGCTGAATTGGGTCAGCTTGGAGGTGGGCAACCAAAAATAATGGTGCTGGCAGCCTGTGTGCTGGTCTACCGCTCCTGTTTCCGACCCTGCCGACTTTCACAAAGGTGGGGGAATGAAATCCCTTGCATCGTTGAATGGACACATTTATGTAATTAAGGACCTCGTTAACTGCCTGCTTTCTAGCATTCTGGGATTTTTGCAGGGGCAGGTGGCTGTTGTGAGCTTGTGTAAAGCTGAACAGCTCCAGCCTGTCGGGAGGAGGGTTGATAGTGCTGAAAAGGTTTGATGTGATGTTTAAAAAATTGAAGTTTTGACAAAAATCTATTGCACAGCAATGACATTTTAGTCACACCAACATTGGCCTATCCTAATTCAGGTTCCAGCTCTCCATCTACCCCAGCCAATTGAAGATACAGAAATTTTAAAAATTCCTTCAAATGCCTGTTGTACTCAATTCCAATCAAAGTTGCTTAATTTAAATTGAGCTTATTAGCATCAAATTGTCATTATGTGGTGTTATTTATGCTATTTAATAAATCAATCTTTTGCACCAAAAGCTATTTTGTATTACCAGAAGTAGCCCATACCTGCTGAATATATAAAGTTTCAATTTCTGAATTTGTTTTCAATTTTTCAAACAGAAGAGCTCAAAACCTTTCTGATGTGCTGTAGTTTTGGCCACTTTTAATTTTCACCTGGCTGGCTTTGTACCTCTTTTGGATTTTAACCCTGTGAGTGGGTTTGAGCTGTTCTCCACTTCTTATTTGTCGTGTCTGTACAGAATGTCAAGCTCACGTCTAAAAGTCAGCTCAACTGGTAGTGCAGTGGCTGAGAACAATACAACATGGGTTGGTGTACTAAAGGGGGAAAGTTCCTCAGGGGTTCTCCTGTTCATCCACTGGTTATGACCCTTTTCCTTGGGGTTTCTGTAGCACGTCTGATGAAATTGTGAACAAGTGGAAGAAACCCCAAGCTACATCCTAAGCTACTGACCTCATCTCTGTTATCAGGAAGTGTCACGCGTGCACTGCCTAATAAAGGCAGGTTGGTGGGGTGATCTGGAGATTATGACTCCACACTGTGCTCTCATGCATTTTTTAGTAGCTTGCAAAGAGTTGCACTGTATGGCACAAGACCTAAAAATGGAGCGATATAAATATTTTAAAAAGGGCTGTGGGGGTGAGATAGGCCCAATTTCCCAAGTGACAGTTGCAGAATGGCTATTTTAGCACTGTTTAGCTCACTTTAGCAGCCTTGTTATTCTATAGAGTTGTCTTCCGCTCTCTGCCTAAAGGCAAGCCCTTGGCGATTATTCACTGAGCCACAGCAAAGTGCCATGATTTTTTTTACTTTGGGTATGGTGCTGAGGCAGGCCTGAGTCTGTCCAAAGATTTAATTCTTTTTACCTGGTGAAAGGTCATGACCTCCCCATAGATGCTAGTAAGCTTACTTAGTATTTCCAGAATTTTTTATTTTTATCAAAGATTTAATTGCTATTGTGAAATTTTAGAAAAATTGTTAATGTTGGAAATCTATGATTAAAAAAAGGTCCTTAAAAGGACACCTGGACCTGCCAGCAAAAAGAAGTACAAAATGTCATATTTGATTTGTAGAATCAGGACGAGCAGGAGTCTTCCTCTTGGTTTCAGACTAAAACTGCAGGCCGCTGATGACTTGTGTGCACTGCCCGCTTCCTTTAGGTTCTCACCTAGCATCTTGGCTGGACGATTTTCTTTTTCCCTACCCTGTGCCAACATACTGCCTCTGGGGCCACAATCAGCACCAGCAGCTCCTCAATAACATACAAATGAAGCCAGCAGACCACTTTGTCCTAGCCCTTTCTGATGTCTCTTTAGGTGCATGTAGCTTGCTCTGCACCTGGATTGCATCCTGCTTTGGACACAATGCAATTTCTAGGCTCAAATGTCCAATAGTCAGTTTCACATATTGTTGGGTTCACATTGATAAAATCTTCTGTGAGGGATCTCTTGATTGTCTACCCTAATTTAAGCTGGAGATCTGTGGAAACCCTGGAGAATCAAGTTAAACATTTCTCTGGGGCTTCTGCAGATCCTCCACTGAAATTATGATGGAAAATTGGAACAGCCCCTTTGTATACTCGCCCTGTTTTCGGAACATGTTGGGGGCCAATGAAGTGGATGGTGGGGTGTTGCAGAGAAATGTGTTGATGATTACTGTCTATTTTATATTTTGGAGGTTAAAAATATTAAAGGCCTTAATATGAAAGAATTCAGGGTCTTTTTATTCTCCATTTTCTTCAGGTGATTTCAGGTGATCAAACTAAACTTGCAGGGCTACAATTCTCTCTTTCCGTGCAGCCCAAACAATCAATCCCAAGACAACTTGTGCTTGCACAGCATTATACAAAGAAACTGTGTTTCCACAAAATCAATTATAGCAGCTGACCCTTAACTGCAGGAAATGATCAACTCAACGCTAACAGGCTGAAGATAAGCATCTTGAAACGGTGAAGCATATGAAGGATTCCTATCAAGCGCAGGCTCGATGTTTATCTAATGCTACAAGTAACTTCATGGAAGTAAAGCAAGCGAAAAATCTGTCAAAAGTATACAAAGAATTAGCCGATAGATTAAAGACATAGCAGAACTAGCAGGCATAAAAATATGAAAGTTCAGAACTGGTATATAATCAGGCCACCTAATACTTTGTGGTTTCATAGCTGCAAAAATTGCCATGGAATTTAGTATCCATTTGGACTTTACCTTCTGTCAATATTTCCCATTGTTTTCCTGCTCCCAGCAGTTTCCTTCATTGCAATGAATGCCTGGTACATCAACATTAATACAAACTGATTGCAAATGGTATTGGGTTTTTAATCTAGCCCCGACTAAAAGCAGTTCTTCAATTTCCATATTCAGTACCTTGCACACATTGCAGGTGGGAAGCAAATTTCCTTACAGTCTCTCTCACTCATCCAACATAACACTGAATATTGTGCTGCAGAAACCCTGTAAAAATGATGTAAATTTATCTCCTTTATCTGCATCTCAAATGTGCATGGTGTGAGCTGCATGAGGATTAAGTAACCTCAAATCAATTGGTTTTGCAGAGCACTGAGGTCAGTTTAACAGACAAGTGTACAAAGTAAGAAATGATTGGGAATTGCAAAATTGTAAACCGCTTGGCGTTAGGCGATCTTCTGACACCATTCTGACAGAACATGATGTATTGTTGACCAGCAGTTCTGCAGCTAATTAACATTGAGATGCCTAATCTGAATAGGTGAAAAGTTTGATGCGTCCTTTATGTGTTAAATATCAGGTATTGCAGTAAATAGCTAAACACTGGCATGGGGAAGAGGGAGAGTGTGAGGTGGGTAAGCACACTAAACTGTTTTTAAACACCATGGCTGAGGGTGCCTCTTTTCTTCTGCATGTGTATGGTTTCCAAAACTGTAATGAGTGCTTTTTTGGACTTTCAGCTTTATTAACATTGCCCTTAGTTACTGTTGCTAACCTGGCAGATTTTGCACTTAGGTGTCAAGTGTCAAGCTGACCGCCCAGGCTTGTCCTGGTGGACTATCTGTGTTGTGCTAGCTGAAGGTTCATTGGATTAAAGCCCCCTGGGTGTCCCTGCCTCCCTGGAGTATGCTCGGGTCAGCATCTACCCCCTCAGCATTTCCCTGTGCATGCTCATCCTCGGACTCACTACTGGACTCATTGTGTGTAGCCGCAGCCACTGCGTCGATGTCTTCATCGTCCACTGTGCTCCTCCTTTCCAGCGCAAGATTGTGGAAAGCGCAGTATGCAACCACTATCACCGAGACACAATCTGGGGGGTACTGGAGTGCGCCCCCTGAGCGGTCCAGGCATTGGAAGCACATCGAGAGAAGACCAATGGTTCTCTCCCTTGTGGTGCCGTGGCTCCTATTATACCGCTGCTCAGCTTCTGTTCTTGGATGGCGGAGAGGCGTCATGAGTCACTTTCGGAGGGGATAGCCCTTGTCACGCAGCAGCCACCCATCCAGCCGGGCTGGAGCACTGAAGAGCCCCGGCACCTGGGAGTGGCTGAGGACGTAGGCGTCGTGGGAGCTGCCTGGGTACCTTGCACAGACTTGTAGAATCAGCATCCTGTGATCACACACTATCTGCACGTTCATGGAGTGGAAGCCCTTCCTGTTGACAAAGGCACCGGGCTCACCTGCTGGCGCCTTGATGGCCACATGTGTGCAGTCTATAGCACCTAGACTCGGGGGAAGCCAGCAATCGCTGTGAAGCCTCTGGCTCACTGTGTCTCGCTTGCCTGGTCCCAACGGTAGTGGATGAAGGTCAATGCATGCCTGAACAGAGCGTCTGTAACCTGCTTGACACAAGTGTGGACAGCTGATTGGGAGACACCACAAAGATCACCCACCGAGCACTGGAAACAGCCAGAGGCATAGAAGTTGAGGACAGTTGTGACCTTTAGAGCCACTGGCATGGGGTGTCCACCCACACAGTTAGGGGAGATCTCAAGCCAAATCATCTGACAGATATAGTTGACTGTCTCCCTTGAGAGATGGAGCCTCCTTCGGCACTGCACCTCAGACATATTGAGGTAGTTGCTTCACCGCCTGTATACCCTGGCAGGATAGTGGCATCTTCTGCGGCCCCTTCCGCCTTGGACTTCCTGTTGGCCCTGCGCCCCTTGTGCCTGTGCCTGTCCTCCCAAAGGTGGCTCCCCTGGAGGCTGAATGTGCATTCCTGGCCTCCTCCCCCTTCTAGCCCTCCCTTCCTCCTCAGAGGAGCTGCCTCCTGTGCACAGTTCAGCTCCCATTCCCAGGCTAAGAGAAGGCTTCCTGAAACCTGCAGGCCCAGAAAAGATTCCTCACTGCAGGGTGCTGATCTGAAGGTTAAGAATCCAGAAATAAAGCAGCCGGTACGCATTCTGAAGTGCTGCAGATCACACAGGCAAGTTTGTAAAGCTTTCAAAAATAAATACTTGACTGCACATTCAAGACCCCAGTGAGCCCTCTTATCCCGCCCGTGAATGAGGTTAAGTCAAATGTGTCCTACCCACCTGCCTGTTGTGCCCATGCGCCGACCCAAAGATTGCACGGGCGCAGAAAAATCGGCATTGATTGAACACTTAAGGGCCTTAAGTGGACCGTTAATTAATGACGCCAGACATCATCACGCGCCCGCCCAGCCAAATATCACGATGGTGTGTGGTGACGTCGGAACGCTCGCCCGACGTCAACGAGTATCATTTTATGCATAGATGTTCTGGGCCCGCCCCCACACGACAATGGGAAAATTCTGCCCATGATTATTCTTGGACTTCCAGGTTTACAAATATTCCAGGGGAAAGATTTCCTCTGTTCACCATTTGTAGCAAAATCAAACACAGTTAATTCTCACAGCTGTTAGAAGAGGGGAAAGTTTGTTTGTGTAGTGCAGTTCCAAGCGACACTGCACAGATTTCCCTGGGGCATGCAATACTGTGGGCCGATGGCCACATCCTTCAATACCTGGCCAAGCAGGTATCTGCCATGACTGTCTGCTATTGACTGCTTCTAGGGAATCCAAGTCTGCAATGCAAACACATTTTTCCCCTCTTGGGCATAAATTATCTCCATATAGATGCAGCAGTCTTTCCAAATTCTCTGCAACCTTGGACTTGATGATTAATTTGACACTATCAACCCTGGGTAAATAACACCATTTGAAGAAATATGTCTGTGAAGCGATATCACTTTTAACAACACTGCTATGATTTTTTTGAATGCACATACAATAAATACTTATTAGACAATTGTGAAGAACATTATCCTGTAACTGTTCACACAGTGTTATTGAGATTAACACTATCACATATTTGCTTTTGGGACATACTAAAATGCTTACATGCTCCAGGTTTGATTTTTTTCTAATAGTTTAATATCTGTTTGTCATGAAAATATAATAATTTTCATAATATTATTGTGATTTATTGTAAAGGTAAGTTAATGGTGGGGTTTGGATTAGTTTCTCTGTGTGGATGTGTGTGTGTGTGGTGAATTTAATTGAGTTGGAGGCAGCTGGTCTGAAGCTTTTGAGTTATCAAAAGGGAAGCTAGATTTGAAATGCTAAATATGCAAACATGGCTGAAGTTTTAGAATGTGAGGTTTGAGGAACATTTGCATTTTTAGATAAATTAGGTTAGTTTGAATTTCAAAGAGATGGTAAGCTGTTACACCAGTGTGTTTATTTTTCCCAAAGGTTACTGATAATATGAGTACTATAAAAGATTTATGTTATGAGAAAAGTAAAGTTGCAAAGACATATTGGAACAATGGAATTTACATTTAGAAGGGAGAAACATGTATAAAGTTGTATAAGGATGAGGTTGTGTGTAATGGAGAAGGCATTCTAAGATCTAACACATGTTTGAAATGCCTCCAGCCTATATGCATCAAGTTGCTGTCTATAGGAACCGAAGCTAAAAAAAAACCTCACTGTGAATATCACTGTCCAGGGTATTGTGTGCTTTGCCTGGATCTGTTGAAATCTATTTTGTTTTACTGTTGCCTTAATGGAGGTGTAACTCAGAGTCAGATTAATTAGGGGATTAAGGAGTTATTACAATAGAAATTTGTAGACAGACCCATGTATGTGCTTAAAATATTTTCTTTTATTAATAAATGTTTAATTTAGTTTTTAAAAAAAATCCTTTATCTTGGTGGACATATTACTACTGAATTCAAGGCATGCATCTTGAAATAAAATACAAATTGCAAAATGGTTGTGGCAGGTGTTTCAAGATTCCCTCTGGGATTTGAGCAGCTCAGCATTTACCATCAGCTGTGCCAAAACATATTGTATAAAGCAAACCGCATTATGTTTGAAATAAAATGACAGGTAATAATTTTTTTGTATTTTTGTACATTCCTTTACTATACTATAAATAATTTCTTACATTACTACAGCAAGTAGTAGCTATGGAATGTAAATCACAAAATATGAACTGAATTATTTGTATATCAGTCATTTCTGATCTAGTCTGTTTAGGCAGTAGCATCTTTCCCCACAGTCCTGCTGTTCCGTTTCTTTCTTTCCTTCTATCTGCACTGATACAGAAAGAGGACTAAATTTTATTATTATAACATAAATTACTACAAAATTACGCTAGAAAATGAACTTTCATTCCTTGCGTGAAACATTATCGGGTGGAAATTAATATGTATTGTGCCTATTTCCTGCGTGTAAAGCATGTCAGTTTAGCAGTGTCCTCTGCCCAATCTGCACTGACGCTGGTCCCACTGGTAAATTTGCAGGGCCCATTTTTTAGGTGACTCAGGTGTCCACCTTAAAGCGGTGCTAGATCTTTTGGAAATGTTAGTGAGGGGCTTAATGCCTCTTGAAGAGCCTTTCCAGAAATTCTGCTATCCTAAGCAGGCCTGTTGCTTTGGGATTTTATGGATGTAGATGTGGCCTAGCCAATGGTCTACAACTGAAGAAAAAGGGAAAAAGTTTTGTTTTCTTACTTCTGATATGGAAGAAGTGTTTTCCTCCTAGTTCCATGGTACTCCTACCAGCCCTGATTGCCCCCATCCCACAGCAGTCAAGGCAAATAGCCCAGAAACTCAAGCCCTCAAGAAGGCAAGCGGCTTATGGGGGCATGACAGGCACCAGAAACTCACCCAGAACAGCTAGAAGATGCCTGAGGCCCAACTTTTGGCCAGCATCAGACCTCTCTGTTTAGGTATTGGGTCTAGACCTAAAATAGACATGAATAATTTGTAACCTGTTAGCTAATTGCAAAGATAGTAACATTTTCCCCTCATTTTAGAAAACGGCGTGGACTTAACAATACAAGGCATATTTTCCCATCCAATCCTTTATGCTTCTAAAATGCCTCCCTCCTGGCCACTGTGTCAAAGATTCTGACACACCTCCACCCCCAACCCCAGCATCTTCATCTTAAATTCAGCTAATGTCAACTTCATGCTTCCCTTCCCACCCTATTCTCCCAACTTCAGGCCTCCTTTCCTTGCTATACCCCATTTCCTGGATCAGAAATCCATCTCTTTCTTAAAATTGTGTAGCCATACAATTATAGAGTACACATTTACTCTCACTATTTGTCAATATGATAAGCTCCTACTGTCACTCTGTGCTGCTATATATCAGTAATGCACTTTCTCATGAGGAGTAAGAAAAGAAACACTGCATGAATTACCCTAGGCAACTCTTATATCTCATAGGGCCAGATTTTCATGGAGTTGGGAAGGCTCTGTAGATTTTAAAAAATGGCAGGCAGGACTGGATCTGGAAGACCTGCCTCAATTTCTGACAGATCCAATTTTTGCTGGCAGGTTGAAGGGGCAAGGCATAACTCACACTGGAGGGAAAACCGAACTTAGCAGTGCGATTTGAACTTAGTGCTAAGTTTACACAGATCCCAATTTGCCTGATCCAAGGGCCTTAACCCGCTGTGAGAGAGTCACATGTTTATATGGTAGATATAAATGCTCTTGAAGAGCGGAGAAGATATGTTTAAGTTATATATCCAAAGTATTTTTAAATCCCCTATTCTTCAAACATGAAAAAATACACTGAAGCTGTAATTGAGGGTTTTAAAAAACCCTCTGCTGGCTGCTCTGATTGACAAGCCATCTGTGTAGGTTAGAACAAATCATTACCATCAAGTTGTGCATTTTCAATAGAGTTCTTTGTTGATAATTCCCCAAGGGCTGGGGAAATGTCATTATGAATGCTTGGCTGAATTTCAAAATCTCAAATGATCTCAGCGGGGGCTCTGAGTTCACCATTTGATATGGTGTCTGAATAGAAGTTTGTTTTTATTAGAAATTAACCACTTGGGAAGATTTAAAAGCTTTGAATGGGTTTCATGAATGGGAGTTTTTTCACTATCAGGTGTGTATGAGTGAGAGCTGAATTAGATTGCTAGAATTTTATTTTCATCTCCGCATCACTCCTGAGGTCTGCCTATGATGGATACTGAGTGAATGGCTATGGGGTGGCATGCAGGGTATGGGAGCATAAGGGGATTGATTGGGGGCCAGAGTTAGTACGGAGGTGGCATAGGGTATGAGGGGGAATCGGGGTGGGTGGGGGGAGTGAAGGGCTGTGAGGACTGAGGATGTGAGGACCTAAGAGTTTCTAAAACAAATGGGACAAAATCCCCGAGAACTGAGGCAGTTTTTCTAACCAGTCCACCTTGGCCCTCACCCACCTTCGTGGCCAACTAAGATCTGGTTACAGAGTCGGCTGACACGATTCTATCCTGCCCCTGCCTTCCCAGAGCATAAATTGGGTCTAATGTGACCCTCTAAACCGAGGCAGAACTGCCAAGTCTGGAAGTTTCCCTACTTGAGCTACCTGTCTCGGTAGTGAAAGTCCAGCCCATAATATCTACTTCAGGGCTGCATTGGCAGACACTCAGGAGTAAATTTCCTGCCCAGTATCTCAATAAGGAAATAATATGTAGTGTGAGAAACCTCAATGCAACAATAATGAAAGATTTTAAAATGGGCACCAATTTTCTTTTCTAAAAAAGCTATTGATTTATAATTGTGGACAAGTATGGAAGTATCTAGAGGCAGCCTTGTCGGACACTTCCGAGGTTAGATACAGAAACAGGAAACACTCATCATCTGGATAGAGATCACATGTGAAGGTGGTCCAGTTCTAATGAAATTCTCAAAATCCTAAACATCAACTTGAACGGTGTGCCTTGACAGTTGCTGCTTGACCTGAACATTTGCAGCACTTTATGATTCTCTTACAGATTTCCTGGAGCTGCAGCGTTTTATCTTTTATTCTGATGCAGAATCAAACTGAGTTAAGGTTATGCACTTCTCTGAGCCAAACTAGTTTTACAAGTGACATCTCTACATCACATAATAGAACAATGCTGTTGAAAATACAGCATAATGGCTGAATATTTGGAGTCCAAAAATCCATAGGCATAACATCCCACTGCAAGTGTCACTAAAGTATGTGGGATAAGGAGAGGTCACACTATCAAAATAATGCCAACAGGCACTCACAATATTTCAGTACAGATTAATTCCACCAGATGAGAACTACATCAGAAGACGAGAGAATTTCCATGACAATGGATGGAATGACATCCCCAAGACAAGCCACTTGAGGAACATGAGATAGTCATCTCTACCATAATGAATTCAAAGGTCAGGGAGATGAAGATTCATTACTACAGTTATGAGGATATCAGTAATAAATTTAAGTCATTGCACTTTATATGTATTTATTAGAATTATTCTAAGCTCCTGACCTGTCCAGTGTGCAAGCAAGTTGATTTTAAGGGGCTGTTAAAATGGAGCGGAGAATTTGCCTGCCACATTCCTGCCCTATCAAATTGACTGCAATTTCAAATTACAGCTGGCAAGTATGCCTGATTATGCTCTTTTTAAAATATTCTGATTGAGTTCCAGTGAAACCTTGGGGGCCTGGTTGTGGCAGAAGAGCAATAGTGTCTTCCCCACCGGGCCAAGAAGAAACCCAAGTTAGTGTGATTTCTTTTTTTTTTGCAGGTCTCCTTGTTGAGCTTCTCTGGGGCCCCGAAGGAAACCTTGGGTCTCCTTTGTTCTGATCTTTGCTCAATCCCCCCAACTCTCACTCTCCTGAATATGATTTATCTTCTGAACAGCCCTCTGATGGATTTACCTTGTGCCAGAGTCTGTTGTCCTGGATCACCAGCAGCAACCTCTGAGCTGCCTAATTTTACCGGTCGGGCAGCTTCTTCACACCGATTTTCAGGTTGTTTTGGTTAGGAAGTTGGCAAGCGGTATATCAATGAGGGAGGCATTTAAAATTGGCTGACCTTTCCTTCAACCACACCCAAATGGGCTGGCTACTCATTCTCACCCAGGTCTAAAAATTGATCCCAAGGAATATAAACTAAATTTAACTTTGCTGACTTTGGAGAATGAATTTTCAGAGGGTGTTTCACTGCAACATTAGTGGATGAGCTGCAGAAACTAATCCATTTATGTGAATCTTGGATATTGAGCATAGTATCAGCTTCTAATAAGTAATGCCCAGCCAAAAGCTGTTTAAAGTTTTTTAAAATATAATTGACTTCCCTCTTTAAAAGCCACTATTGCTATTGGGGAATTCCATATTCTAACAACTCTGCATTTGTTAGCCCCTCATGGACTTACCTTTTTTTTTGCCTTAATTATGTTCAGCACAATCAAAATTCTCAGAGATTTTTGCATCCTGACCACTTTGTATGGTGTAACTTATATTGTAGCAACAACCAGGTGTAATGTAGGAATGTATAGGCAAAATGAAAAACTGCAAATTCAAATACAGCAATGAAAACTAATTTAGGAACAAAAATGCAACAACTTTTTATACCACTTTGAACAATTATACTTTTCAATCAAATTCCACAATATGAATTTTCCCTCAAGAACTCTAGTGAAGCAACAAAGGCACAAGATTACCCATGTGCCCATATCATAAGGTGAGTTCAGCACTGGGGTGGAACAACCCAACACAAATGAAATCCAGTGATGTAGTTGCATATTTTTCAAATTTCTGATTAGACTTTGCTATGCCCAAAGGACCAAAAGTGTTTACTATCAATTCTGGTTTAATTCAGGTGGAGTAACTGCTTCACAGGTCTAAAGAAGCTAGCGACAGCATTCTGGGGATAGGTCTGACAGTTGCAGGCCTAGAAGCAGCTATCTGGTAGGGGAGGAGGAGGTCGAATAAAATTGGCTGGGAACTGACTGATAGCAGCATGAGTCTTGAAGGAGGAAAGTGTTGATGAGGCAATGAGGAGGTGGGCGAGTGCTGTTGTTATGCAGAGCTAGCAGGTTCACTCCTGCTCCACTGGCTCTACTTTCAGGTAAGTATAAAATTTTGGACTTAACTTTCTGGCAGAAGTCCCTTGTGGTCCCTTTGAATCATAAGAATCACAAGATATAGAGCAGGCATGGACCATTCAGCACATAGAGCCCCATTCAGTAAGATCATGGTTGATCTGATTGTGGACCTAACTCCACTTTCCTGTATTTTCCCCATAACCTTTGACTCCCTTGTAGATCAAAATGCTGCCTAGCTCAGCTTTGAATATCTTCAATGACCCAGTCTCCACTGCACTCTATGGAAGATAACTCCAAAGAGTAATGACCCTCTGAGGGAAGATATTCCTCCTCATCTTTGCCTTAAATGGGGGACCCCTAATCTTTAAACTGCCCCCAAGTTCTAGATTATCCCACAGGGGAAAACATCTTCTCAGCATCTACAATTCACTCAGAATCTTATATATTTCATTAACACCACCTCTCATTCCTCTAAACTCCAATGTATGTATGTCTTCACAAGACAACACCTTCATCCCAGGACTCAGCCTAGTGAACATTCTCTGAACTGCTTCCAATGCAACTATATCCCTCCTGAAGTAAGGAGACCAAATCTGTACACAGTAGTCCAGGTGTGGTCTCACCAATGTGCTGCACAGTTGTAGCAAGACTTCCCTATTTTTATGCTGTAACATTCCATTTTTTTGTGGAATTGGAATGACTGGTAGTGCTTCTCCTGACTTCATAAAATAGCCCACAGTTGTTTCGGCCAACTTTTCACCTGAACAACCTCCCTGCCCCCAACATTTCCCACAAGGGGCCAAGGAACCAGGTGGGGTTTGAAATTTGATGAAAGGGTGTAAAACGAACAATTCTGGGCAGCCCATTTTACACCCTGCCTGAGAAAATTGTGTGTAATGTAAAATAGGCTGAAAGGCTGGGATTTTGTCAACATGCCATTCCTTATGTCGTAACTGGAACCGTGCGCCACTTACACTCTCTTTTTTCTGTTTCCCACCTGATTACAATTAAAATTCCAAGTGCTGATAGTGTGCATGGAAAACATGTGTGATTCAGTGGTGGGGGAAGCTTTTCAATGGTGAAGCCCGGCATCAGCTGCGCAGCAAATATGGGTGGGCTATACAAGAGCCTCCTTGACAAACATTCCTGCCCAACTACATTGCCAATAACATAAGATTTGAGACCACAAAGGGTGTTTTTCAAATTTAAATTCCACTTGTAAGTATTTTGCATTAAATTGGTTTCACTTCATTAATATTTATCATTGTTATTTGTTGAGATTAGCTTAGTCAGAGAGCTAAGTGTACTGGCATGCCTCATGGTTAGCACACATTGACAAGTAACATACGAACATACGAAATGGGAGCAGAAGTAAATGTGTTGAAGGCGGCTCAGAGGAGGTTTATTAGATTGATACCTGTAATGAACAGGTTGTCCTATGAGGAAAGGTTAGACAGATTGGGCTTCCTCTGGAGTGGTGACTTGATTGAAGTATGTAAGATCCTGAATGGTATTGACAAGGCGGAGGTGGAAATGATGTTTCCTCTTGTAGGCGAGCCCAATACTAGGGGACACTTTTAAAATTAGGAGGTGCCTTTTTAGGACGGAGTTGAGGAGAAATATTTCCTCTCAGAAGGTTGTGCGACTTTGAAACTCTCTGCCTCCAAAGGCAGTGGAGGCCAGGTCATTGAATATTTTTAAGGCAGAGGTAGATAGATTCTTGTTAAGGAAGGGGATCAAAGGTTATCGAGGGCAGATGGGAATATGGAATTCAAAACACAACAGATCAGCCATGATCTTATTGAATGGCGGAGCAGGCTCGAGGGGTGAATCTATCTCATCTCCCTGCCTGGCATCCAGCAGCTGTGAGGTCCATGTTATGCATCCAATGCCTTTTGCTGCCGGCTCATTGGCTTTGAGAAGAGAATGTGCCAATTGACCCCTCCCCCTCAGTTGGGGCCAGGATCATACCCAAATAACAGTTGGATGTTTCAAAAGTTTTTTTATAAAGCATTTTCAGATGTATTAATATAGTTTTGTAAATGTCCCTGACTAGTTAAAAATTAAATAAGCCACTATTGAAGTTTATAAACCAACTGTCATTCTATTTTGGTTTATAGGGCGATAGGCAAAGGTGGGTGAGGGAGCAGGACAAGCAGAGTTGATCTTGCAAACAGTCAGCACAGACATGACAGGCCGAATTGCCTCCTTCTGTGTTGTAACCATTCACTGTAACTGGTGAACCTATTAGCAGCAAATTCGAGAGAGAAACAGTCTGTGATTAGAGAAGCAGTGAGCAGTGTGAAGGGGAGTGGCTTCTCCTTTGTTTCCACATTGTGCGCTCTCTCCAACTTTAGCCATGCTCTATCTCTCGCCCTTCCACACAGGCGCCAGCCCCATAATGGAGCATAGGGGTCAAGACGGTGGGGCTGGCTGGGCAAACCACGAGGATCTGCACAGTTGCACCAATAGCGCCCGCCTGGAGAAGCTGGAATCTCCGATAGGGCCGAGTGAGGAAGTGCGTCTCTTCACAGCACCCAGGAGGTACCTCCTCGGTGATAAGAAGTCCAAACTCCTGGGGCCCTGGTGGGGAGTGAGTGAGTCTGTTTATGTGAGTGAGTCTGTGTGGGTGAGTGGAGGAGAGCGAAAACTCTGAGACTGGGAGTGAACCAGACATACACACACCCTTCCCCTCCTCCTTTTCCCTCCCCAAAAGCCTATCCACAAACGAGGCCAAGAGGTAAGGAAAACCCAGGCTAAAAGGCAACCCGTTTCTGACACCCACTTTCGTATGAATTCCGCCAAGGCCAGCATGGAGTACTGCCAGAGGCAAAAGAAAAGTCAGTGTTAGTTAAACCCAACTCCTTAGCTCGGCCCCAGTACCCACCCCTTCCCTGGTGACCAAGGCTTGGAGCCTAATCCATCTCTCTAGCTCTGCTACTTAAGTGAAAAAGCAAAAAATGTTTTATTGGTTAGCTCTGCTGCTTGGCACTTTTTAATGGTCATTTTTATCAATTACTCTTTTTTTTAAAATTATCAATTTATTGCTTTGACATTGATTTTTATTTTTGAAATTCATGTTTAATGTTGTACCAAACCTGATTTTGCTGACATTTACTCATTGGCCCCTTGACTGAAAAAAAAACATTGAAATGCATGCCCTCATGCAAAAAGGTTGGACAAGCCTGCCCTAACCGCACTCAATATTGGATAGTACTCTAGTGGAGCTAGGAGTTGTCACGCTGAATAAGGTTGCAGAGTGAGGGAAGAACAAGGCTATGAAAGGAATTAAGTAAGAGCGTAAGAATTTTAAATTTAAATGATGCAAATTTGATTTTATTTATATTATCTTAAAGCAGTAGTAACGAATTAAGTTGCGACAAAATGTTTTTTCATTATGGGCACTGCAAAAAAGTAATAAATGCTAACAAACTTCAATCAAATTGCTGCAGATTTTTAAAGTAATATTACAGATATAGTAATTATAAAACAACAAATACAAGGAGACAAAAGGAGCCTAGCTCATATTTGTTGATTTTGTATTTAACGAGTAAACCAGAAACAGGCAATGTGGGTGTACGATATGTCATTCAAATCCCAGTGTTCATGGTTTCAAGCCAAATCCTGACTTACAGTCAAATTCATCAGCCCCATGGATTTGCCAGATTTCAGTCAGGCCAGTTAGTGCATTCTTTATGGAGAAGAATATCTCACCCTGGGGAATAAACAATCAATAACAATAGCTGAAAGAAAAGACCCTCACTAATTTGGGAATATGCTTCACAGATGTGAAGTCTGTTTTTCGATTGTTAGTATGAAGATAGCTTGGATGACTCGGTGATATATTTCCTTGATTGATACTGAAACAAATGGTGACTAAAAATATCTGGATTAAGAAAAACAGGCACTGTGAATAAACCATTGCACGTGGTAATACCCACATTAACCATCAGCTAGGACATTGAAAAATCTTGGGAATTAAATTAAAATGGATTAATTTGCCTTCCTAAATAAAAGAGTATATAAGGAAGCATGTAGCAAGGAGGAGTTAAGGAGAAGCAGGGGATGGGACAGGGAAGAAGAAAGGCAGTCACAGAAAAATTCATTGGAAACAGCTGTAATTTACATGCACAGGTAGAAAAAGTAATTAAAAAGGCTAATGAAAAGTTAACCTTCATCTCAGGGGGCTGGAATACAAAGAGGAGGAAGCTTCTTCCTTGAATGATGTGGAAATTTGGGTAGTACAAAACTTGTATTATCCAGGCCAAAAGAGGAGAAAAACCCAAATGGGGTGAAATGCAACCCGTTTTGGACCCCCACTTTGGTATGAATTCCGCCAAGGCCAGCACGCAGTGATGCTTTATGTGCACAGAACTTACTCTATCAACTTGTCTCCCGTTCAACAACGATGAAAGCAGTGTTGAATCTGGTTCTGGGAAATGAAGTAGAGCAAGTGGACTGCCTTACATAAGGTAGGAGTTCACATAGTTAACAGTGACCACAATTCAGTTTAAAGTAATGACGGAAAGAGACAAGAAAATATCAAAGGTGTTATGGACAGAGAAAGGAGACAAAACTGAACTCCTTTATTTTCCTCGCCATCTGTCCGTAAGCAGAGGTGTTTTTAATTTTTGAAATAGGCTGTGGCGTGTCTCCCCAAACCTTCTGTTTGTGCGGTCAGTTTTTAAAGTGACTCGCAGAAAACTCACTTTAGGGTTAAATCAGAAGTAAAGTTTATTCATACATTCAAACCCGGGGAATGGTCACAACCTCACACACACACACACACACACACACACACACACACAATGAGAAGATAGGAAAGAAGAGTTTTTACAACCACGAATAACTTAAAGAAAAAGCACCACACATGTGAACATCTGTTCATGTGATTGTCAGAGTCTAGAAAGTCAGAGATCAGTGAGAGTTTCTCCACGGAGGAGCTGCAGTTCAGCTACCTGAAGCAGGATTTCGCAAAATTCCTTTAAAATTGATGGTGACGCAGCGAGATGAGGCTGGTATTAAGTTAGGTTAGCTGGATCCAAAATTGCCTCATTGACAGAAACAAAGAGTAATGCCTTTGCGAATGGAAAACAGTTTCCAATGGCATTCCACAGGGCTCAGTATTGAGTCCCTTGCTATTTGTTGTATATATTAATGATCTGGAATTAAATGTAGGAGCCATGATTGGGAAATTTGCAGATCACACAAAAAATGGCTGTGTAGTTGATACTGAAAAGTATAGCTGTTGTCTCCAGAATTATATCTATGGTTTGGTTGAGTGAGCGGAAAAGTGGCAGATGGAATTCAATCCAGAGAAGTGTGAGGTATTGCGTTTGGGGAGGGCAAACAAAGCTAAGGAATACACAATAAATGGGAGGATATTGGGAGAGGTAGAGGAAGTGAGAGACCTTGGAGTGCTCCGCAGGTCCCTGAAGCTGGCAGGACAGGTGGATAAGGTGGTAAAGAAAGCATGTGGAATGCTTTTCTTTATTGGATGAGGTATAGAATACAAAAACAGGGATGTAATGATGGAACTGTATAAAACACTGGTTAGGCCACAGCTGGAATTTTTGTGTACAGTTCTGGTTGTCACGTTATAGCAAGGATATAATTGCCCTGGAGAGAATGCAGAGGAGATTTACAAGAATGTTGCCATGGCTTGAAAATTTCAACTATGAGGTAAGATTGGATAGGCTGGGATTATTTTCCTTGGCACTAAGGAGGCTGAGGGGTGACCTGATTGAGGTGTACAAGATTACAAGGGGCCTAGATAGAGTAGACAGTGATGTCCTGTTTCCCCTAAAGGAGAGATCAATTACCAGGGGGCACAAATTTAAAGTGATTGGTAGAAGGATTAGAGGGAACATGAGGAAAAGGTTTTTCAACCAGAGGGTGTTGGGTGTTTGGAATTTGCTGCCTGGTTTGTTGGTGGAGGCAGAAACCTTCGATTCATTTAAAAGGTACCTGGACCTGCACCTAAAATGCTGCAACCTGCAAGGCTATAGATTGGTGCTAGAAGCTGGGATTAGAATGGATAGCAAGTTTTAAAAATTTTTTTGGCTGGCACAGACATGATGGGCTGAATGGCCTCTTTCTGTGCTGTAACTTTTCTATTGTTTTATGTTTCTATGATATGTGGATATTTGGTCTGCTTAGCAGGTGATGGCGGGAATCTTCCAGAAAACAGGG
Source organism: Cetorhinus maximus (assembly GCF_964194155.1). Classification (NCBI taxonomy): domain Eukaryota; kingdom Metazoa; phylum Chordata; class Chondrichthyes; order Lamniformes; family Cetorhinidae; genus Cetorhinus; species Cetorhinus maximus. The sequence goes on along the minus strand of NC_135881.1, from coordinate 123,303,317 downwards.
TTTGAGGATGCTTCGACCTGACACAGGCTGTTGGTCAGCCTGGAGTCCTGCTTTGATGTTTGCAGGCTGGACTTTAAACCGCAAACTGAATTGCGAGTCTGGAAATGTAATACTAAAACTTTCCAAAGGCAAAAGATTAGGTCATGTATTGTTGCCCATTAATGACTCAGTTACAAGCTAACAAGCAGCTTCTTTGTCTCTGGTCAAAATCCATTGTTCAACTTAGGAAGCTTTTGGCACCTTTGCAGGTATTTCGATGGTTTCCCCTTTGTTATAGTCCAGGCTGGAGAGACGGATCATCTGCTGGCCTTTGGTTTTGTTGATTGTAATGTGCCCTCACAATGAGAGGTGTGAGGTTCCACAAGTATGAGGGTTGAGCTTTTGTTCTGTAACTGCTGTTGGAAATTGCCAGAAACTGTAGCCAACTTGTGAATCATGTGACCTGTAGCAGCCATCTTTTAGATTTAGCAAAGTCATTTTTTAAAATAATCAAAAGGTAAGGTTTTATTTAATAGTTTATGATCTCTTTCACGTCTTAGGGACATGACAAAGGTAAAAATGCTCTATTGGGAAAGTGCTAATTTCAGTGATTTAAGAAGGGATCTAATAAAGATAGTTTGGAAAAGGCACTTGTATGCTAAAGCAGAAACAGAGCAAAGGAGGGCTGTCAGGAAAAAGTTAGTTCTGGTGCAAATTAGGCACATTTCTTTGAAAGGAAAAGGTAGAGCATCTAAAGTTCATGCGCCCTGGATGACAAAGGAAATAAAAGTTAGTATAAAAAAGAAAAAAGGGGGCTTATGATCAATGTCAGGAGCAAATTTCAGTTAAATAATGAGGAAAATTATGGAAAGTACAGAAGAAAAATTAAAAAGTTAATATACGAGGTGAAGAGAGGTTATGAGAAAAGACTAGCAGGAAACAAAAAAGTGAACCTTAAAACATTTTATAAGCATACAGGGCTAGATTTTCTTGTCCCATCAAAAGGCTAAAGTTCATTAGGCAGGTTTTAAAAATGATGGGTGGGGCCTGAATCCAGGATTCCTTCCCCCATTCACAGTGCTAGCAAATTTCACCAGAGTGGTACAAGGGGATAGGGTGGGAGCCCACCTGCTGATCACCTGATGTTGCTAGCAACATTATGGAAGTGGACATTGAGACCTCTGCAATTTTGATGGAGTTGGGCCGCTTTTGAAAGGCAACATGAATCACACCAGCACAGAAGTGATAGGAAGCGTGGGGAAACCTTGGTTTGGAGGTAGGAACCACATGAAGGGTAAGTAAAAAAGGTGTTACCTATTTTACATATCATGAAGAAATGCTGTTGCCTAAATTATATATGTTTTTAATACATGAGTGATGATAGGGCTTTGTTTTGAAAAGATAAGTGACCATTAAATAATATGGTTGCCAGGTTTTTACTTAATGCAAATGGTAAGCTGTCAAGGGAATGAACAACATTGTAAAAGTGGACAAGTCTTCAGATGCATTAGAGTATGTTATCCACTGGATAAAATAGCATTCTGCATTGTACCATAGTGAAACCCAGATCTGATGGTGTGAAATGTCCCCACTGTTCTGATTTTATCCTTGAAGTTCAGCTCAAGCATCTATTAGGCTCTTTCAAAGCTTTGACAGATGGCCAAGCCTCTGGCTGTCTTCAAAGGCCATAATGAATTCTGCTCTGGAGGGTTCAGTGGAATCTCATTGTGAATGCTTGGCTGACTTCCAAACTCAGTAATGGATTCTGTTCAGCACGTGTTATTGACAGAGCTATGAAGGAGAAGGTGAGCTTGTTCACTTTAACAACTTTATCAGCTTTTGAGAGAATAATGTTTTGAAGATGATATTTAAGTAATACTTGTTTATTTTGACATATTTATGAGATTTTAAGAAGATAATGCTGTTAAAGTGCCTATTCAAGTAATATGTATTTATTTTGATAGATTTAAAAGCTTTTCAAAGAGTTTGACATGTTATATAGAGCTTGTGAGTTCTGTTTGTGGTGAATACTGGATGAGTGGGTTTGGAGTATGGGGAAATGGGGGCTTGGGTATTTGGGAGTATGGGGGGTTGAGGGAGTATGGGGGTGAGGGGATTATGGGGGTGAGGCGGGTATGGGGTGCTGAGGGAGTATGGGAAGTTAAGGGTGAGGAGAGGGGTAGGGTTTGAGGAGGGTGATGTGGGTATGTGGGGGGGAGGGGGGTGGGGGTGACACAGGTGAGATGGTAGAGGGTAGGGGGGTGAGAGTTAGGTTGCCTCGCAGTCATCTCCAGAAATGGACCAATGTCTCAGCAAACGGACATCTGTTCTTTTAATCTTTAAAAACCTTTTAAGCTGGCTGCCTTGGCATTAGCCCACCTGCATCTCCGTGACATACCTGCTGCTGGAGGTGGCAGGCCAGACTCCAACTCATCCCAATTGCCAAACTTTGAAGATAGTGTCGTCATGCATCCACCAGGCAGGAGGAGGGATTGTGATGTCAGCAAACCCCGATTCCTGTCTGCAAGTTGAAAATCTGGTCCATAAAGCACAAGTGGTTAGCTAGAGATAAAGTTGGGCTTTTTAAGGACCTAAAATGAATTCTTCGTGTAGAAGCAGTGGACAAAGCTAGAGTATTGAATGAGTACTTTGGTTCTGCCTTCACAAAAGGAACTGGATAATGTGAATCTTACACTATGAACAGAAGAGTAATAGATAGAAATACTAAAAAGATTAACGTTACTGAAAGTTGGCAAATCACCTGATGCAGATGGAATGTATCTCTGCTTGCTGAAAGAAGCAAAGGTAGAAATAACAGAGGTAATGGTAACAACCTTCCAATCCACACTGGATACAAGAATAGTGCCAGAGGACTGGAGGGTTCTAATGTTATGCCACTATTCAAGAATGGAGAGAGGGATAAACCAGGAAACTCTGAGCCAGTCAACCTAACATTGGTGGTGGGCAAGTTACTGGAAACCATTATCAGGAACAACGTCAACTTCCATGACCTCGGTTAATCAATGAACGACAGCATGGACTTGTTAAAGGCAAATCATGTTGAACTAATTTGATTGAATTCTTTGATGAGGTAACAAAGAAAGTTGATTAAAGTAGTGCAGTAGATGCTGTATATAGGAACTTTCAAAAGGCATTCAACAAAGTGCCACAGAGGAGGCTCATTAAGAAAATGGAAGCCTGTGAAATAAATGGGAATGTAGCAGGAGGGATAAACATTTGGTTTAGTACTGGAAGCAAAGAGTATTAGTGAATGGAGGGTGAAATTTTCTGCTTCTGCTGGCGTATTTGAAGATGGGGGTGGGGTGGGCGGGGTCATGTAAAATAAAGCAGGTTGCCAACATGCTGCCTTCCCACCCACCCCCGACCAGCCCCCCATATTATGAATGGTGGGTAAGGCATCAGGCAACCTGGCTGCCCTTAGGCTTATTAAACCCGTAAGTGGACAATGAACTGCCACTTAAGGACCCCATTCCATCTCTGCCACAATTTTTCAGTCTGCGGGGGAAGGTGGAAGGAAAGTGACCAGTCTGTCGACTTTCACAACAGGCTAAAGGTGGGCAGAAATGGGGGTGTGGAGGATCCCGCTGCCCAACAGGGGCATCACCCTCCCCACTCCGCCTGGCAAGATTCAAAGCCACTACCAAAACATCTGGAGGAAAAAGGCAGATGAGAATTTTTTTCCACTCAGAGGGTTGTCAGGATCTGCAAATGTAAATTTGTTAAAGTGTAAATCCATTTCTGAAAAACAGCAGATCATCAACAGTGAAACCTACAAAAATAGCCCTTTTAAATCTCATGAACTTCAAAGCTCTTTCTTTTCATTTTAGTTTAAGTAAATACCTCAAGGATGTTTTTGTAACCTTTTTGAAACAGCCATGACTCACAAAGATAGCTTTGGATGGTGGGCACATGTTTCAGACCTCAAACACCAAATGCTCATTCTAGGTTAGTTTTTCAACAAACCTGAAAAGGACAGTTTTGTATATATGCTTTTCTTGAATAATGTAATTATTGCCTCAGTGTATTATAATGATTCGTCTCTGAAGGCCAGATATTGCCAAAAGATTTGCAGAAACCATTGGCTCTGCCTCAAAGGATGTTGGAAACCGATTCCATGAATAATTTTAAAAGGAAGCTCAGCCGCTACCTGAGAATGAAGAGCTAGAGGGTTACAGTCAAAAAGTGGGACTAAGCATGACTACCCTTTCAAAGAGCCAGTGCAGGCACAATGGACTCGATGGCCTCCTTCTGTGCTGTGCAGTTTCTGTGATCTTTATGCTTCTGTTACACAGAAGCTTTGTCAGACCTTATCAGGAAAGATATTTTGGCTTTTAATGGGCTACAGAGCAGATTTCACCAGAATTATACAGGGACTTAGAGTCAATTTTTGCGACCAGATTAGTTAAATTTGGGTTGTATTCCCTCGAGTTTATAAGGTTAAGGGATGATCTGATTGACATATTTTAAATTATAAGAAATAATTTGATAAAGTAGATACAGAAAAGCTAATCACCAGACCGGGATGGGGGGGCGTCCTGAACAAGGGGACTCAATGTTAAAATTTGAGGTGGTCATCAGGAGTTGAATCAGGAAACACTTTTTCATACAAGGCTAGCAGAAATGTAAAATTCTTTCCCCAAAAGGCTGTGAATGTTGTGTTAATTGAAATTTTCAAGACTGAGAGTAATAAGTTTTCATTATGCAAAGGTATCGAGGGATATTGGTCAAGTGAAATTCCATCCCTAAACCTCTCTGCCTTTCTATCTCACTTTCTCCTTTTGTTCCTTTAAACCTACCTCTTTGACCCAACATTTGGTCACCTGCCCTAATATTGCCTTGCATGGCTTGGTGTCAAATTTTGCTTTATAACGCTTCTGTGGAGCATATTTGGATGTCTTATTACTTTAAAGATCCTGGATATTTTACTGTAAAGGTCGTATCCAAATATAAACTGTTGCTGCTGTTGAGGGGTGCAAATGGAGTTGATAATAGATCAGCCATGATCTAATTGAATGATAAAATTCTCTCAAGGGTCTGAATGGCTTACTTCATGTAAATTTGTTAAAGTGTAAATCCATTTCTGAAAAACAGCAGACTATCAACAGTGAAACCTACAAACCTACCCTTTTAAATCTCATGAACTTCAAAGCTCTTTCTTTTCATTTTAGTTTAAGTAAATACCTCAAGGATGTTTTTGTAACCTTTTTGAAACAGCCATGACTCACAAAGATAGCTTTGGATGGTGAGCACATGTTTCAGACCTCAAACACCAAATGCTCATTCTAGGTTAGTTTTTCAACAAACCTGTAAAGGACAGTTTTGTATATATGTGCTTTTCTTGAATAATGTAATTATTGCCTCAGTCTATTATAATGATTCATCTCTGAAGGCCAGATATTGCCAAAAGATTTGCAGAAACCATTGGCAATTGCAACATTGTAATGGTGCTGCAATGAACAATTACAAAATAGCATCCTGCTGCTTAGTATCACCAAAGCTGATTTTTTTGATCAAACATGAAACAAGTCAAATTAATATAATCATTATCATAGTTAAAACGTAGTGGTAGAGATGGAGATAAATAAATCATTGTTCATAAATGACTTGAAAATGTTTCACACAAAGCACTAATTGGTGCTCTTCAAATTTTTAAAAAAGCATTTTAATTTCCTGACATGTTAGGTGAAATGGCATAAAATGCAATTAAGTTCACAGAATTCAGATTTTCAATCTTCACGATAGATGTGAACATATGAAAATTAATGTTAGGTCTTTGGATTACTTCCTTATCATTTATTGCATATTTTTGTTTTATATGTGCACTGGCAAATGTCCCATGCATTGCTCACAGTAAGTCGGAGGATATGCTGCTTTATAACAATATGGATATAACCAAGAAGGTACCACTTGGAAAGTATCACAGGTAAGTTGATGAACATTTTTTTTACTTGTTGATAGGATTAAGAGAGGCCTCAAAACTTTGCTCCACAATGGCAACTATGATTATTTTAACTCTTCATCTCCACATTTCTCATGGATACTACCTTGGAATTGAAAATCAGGGAAGGTTTATAATGGACTTTTTATACTGCAGCTTCCGTGTACTTTAGGCCCATTTTACACCACTCTGCTGACTATACATTAGTTTTGCATCTACCAGCAAATTAGCTGTCTTGCGAATAAATATGTCAGCAAGTTAACATGCCAGGAAACTAAAATGTTTTTTTGAAAAGGGGAAGAGCACCAATTAATGCTTCGTAAATTGGACTAACTAGGGTTTTCTCAGCAGTTTTCTGTGAAATATGTTTAAACCATTTGTGAGCAATTAATTATTTATATCCATATCTACTGCTGATTTTTAACTACTGTAATGATTACGTTAACTTAACTTGTTCATGTTTGATGATATACAGCACAATGCTATTTCGTAATGGTTAATTGCAGCATTGCTACAATATTGCAATGGCCAGTGGATACTGCAAATGTTTTTGCAACATATAACCTACAAATGATTATGATAGACTGAGACAATAATTACATGATTAAAAGAAAAACAAATATTATACAAAGCAGGTCTTTTCAGAGATTTGTTGAAAAAACTGACCAGAATGAGCATTTATGTTTGAGCTTTGAAACATATGTCCACCATCCAAAGCTATCTTTGTGAATCATGGTTGTTACAAGAAGGTCTGAGTCATGGTTGTTACGAAAATGTCACAAAAGCATCGTTGAGGTACTTACTTCAACTGAATTGAAAAGAAATAGCTTTGAAGCTCATGGGATTTAAAAAGGCAGGTTTTTGTAGGTTTCACTGTAGATAGTCTATGTTGTTTTGCAGAAATAGATGTACACTTTAACAAATTTACACCAGCCACATTAGACAGAATAGGGATTGGAGTAGGCCATTCAACTGCTTGAGCATGCTCTATTAAATTCTATTCTACCGAATAACTGAAAATGACTTAAAATACAGAACCTTTTGCTAGTTATATTGAGGCACAGTAGTCAGTTTCTCAGTAAATAAAAAATAAAATCAAAAGATTTATCTTTGAGTGTTCTTGCACCCCAAAAAACTGGCTTAATTCTTGCAGCTTTCTTAAAGGCCCACAAACAGCTGATTTTCTGGGAGATACAAAATAATACAGTACCAGTGAAAGAAAAAATAAAGTTCCAATGAAAAACGATTTGCACCCACTGAGCTCATTTGCATACCTGGCAGAGTGGTGTAAAATAGGAATACCAAAAGTACACAGAAACTGCTGTGTAAGAAGTACATTGTAAACCTCCCTTTATTTTTGTTCCAAGGCAAAGTCCATCACAAGTGGGTGCAAGGGATTCTTGCAACCATTTCCTGCTATGCAGATATCATAGAGCAAAGATTAGGGATGATGTCATCCATTGGAAATCTTAATAGTTACCTGTTGATTGGGACCACACCTTTGACACAGCAGTTTGCCACCCATAGGCTTCCTTAAATATAGTTCAAGTATTGATTCATCCTTTGTATTCAATGTCAGTTATGCTGGTTTCCATGGTGATCAATCCTTCCAATTTTGGTTGGTCTGCGGTTGGGGGGTTGGATTGAGTGGGGAAGTGGTGGTGACAGGTGTTAGCAATCAGTACCAAGTATACAAATGTTAACACCGTTTTAAAGGGCCACCAGCAAATAAGGCCCAATTTGGCACTTCAAATTGAAACCAGAAAGCAAAGCTTCTTAATTTGTCATTTTTGGCTGGGTCAATTTTGCACTTCAAATGCTCCAGCACCCATCAATCATGGAATGCTTCAAGCATACCAGTGAACACCACATGCTCATTCTTCAGGGACATTCAAGATCGACATAGTCATAGAGAAGAGGCAGCCTATCAGGATGGATAGTTACTTTCAATGTGCTTTTGGCAATATCTATCCCACAGAGACAAATTATTATAATAGATTGAGGCAGTAGTTACATTATTAAAGAAAAGCACAAATTGTTATACAACATAATACAAAACTGTTCTTTTCACAAATTTACCCAACAGTGATAATTGGACTAAAACAAATTTAGTTTGGTCATCAGTTATACATCTGTCCTTTGTCATGCTCATGCAATAAAGACCCAAAAATTTAAGGAAAATAAACACTACTTTTAAAACAAAATGGAGTTGAGAGGTCAGGTGACCGTTTACCTTTCCTGTCAATATACATGGAATGTATTTTGAATGTACAAGAAAAGAGGTGGAGACCCAATGGATCCTCCTTCATATCCTCCTCACTACCCAGGTTGCATAGCTCCAAATTGCAAAAAATCAGGAAATTCATAGTTGTTGATTTCAATTGCTGTGGGTGGAAGTGAGCTCTTTGCAAGCATCGTTATACCAATGTGCAGAATTCTCTTCTGAACAGGACACTTAGGAGTTCCAGAGAGGTAGAAGTAAGACAATGCAAATATTGCACTGACTAACACGAACCCACAGTACTACTGCCACTGTGAGTCCATTAACTAGTGCCTGAAAGTGATGTGATTAATGTCTCCCTAGGGTAATTGTCTTACTCAGATGTTCAATGTTCACTTTTTTTTTTTACAGACAACATCCTAGCTAAAGAGATGGTCTATCCAAACTAAAAACAAAGATGTAGAGGAAACTTTCCCTTTCAACCTGTTGATTCTGGAATGGCTCCTCCACAGCTGTCCTGATATTGAGATTGGAGTACACACTACTTCATTGTCCAGAGGCATTAAAATATCTACAAGGCTTCAACTGACCTCAAAGCCTCATTCAACTTAAAATAAAATTTTGAGCATACTTGAAGAGGTTATTATAGTACAGGCTTTTTTCTCTAATGTGTGAGAATTTTGGAATTGGAGGGTTTTCCTTTTTGTTAAAGCAATTCTAAATATCCTGCACTTCCTTTGCTACCAATTATGTATAGACTGGTATCATCCATCTGAAATATTACCAAACTCAGGCTCCAAGCACTGGCCCAGAGTATGCTGGTTTGACAAAGAAGGGTTTCTCTGACTGCCTGATACTGTTCTGAACTCTAATCGATACCTACATGACTTTGGAATACAATCAAAAGGTGTCCATTGGTTCAATTAGTTTTTTTTTGCCATTGGAGGCTACCACATGATATTGATGAGAACCAAACCATCATTCTATACACCTATTTTTAGTTTGACTGGGCTGCTTCCTTTATATGGGTGGTGCCTTCCTTCTGAGGGGATAGCACTAGGAGTTATATTTGTAATAATGGCATTTGATTCATGCACACTCTTGGTTCTGACAAAAAAATAGAACCAATCTCATGCCCTTGAAAGCAGTGAGTTTCTGTGAAAATCATGATATGCATTGCAAATTTATTGAAATAAGATTGGTTTCAGCATCTTCTTCAGATGCTGTTAGACCTGCTGAGTTTTTCCAGCATTTTCTGTTTTTGTTTCACATTTCCAACATCCGCAGTATTTTGCTTTTATTCCAGGAAGAGGTTCCTTGTTCTGATGTAGGAAAATTAGAGTTGATAGAGTTTTTCGTAATTGCAATGAATTTACGAAATTTATTTTCAAAAGGCTATAAATTTCGATTTACAAAAAAAGGTTCTCTGAGCCCTACATTCGGTTGGCCCTGGGTGCCTTACCCGTTGTGCTCATCTCTGCAGACTCCAATACCACCGTCACCATCGCCACTCAGCAACCGCACGAGCCAACCTAATATCAAAGCCCAGTCCCCGCCTTCCCATGATTGGCGGGCCAGAAGCACCGCCTTTATGACGCAGACGGCCTGCCATTGGTCGTCCGTTTGGAGCCGCGTTGTGATTGGATGGTTCCGGCCGCCAATCCTGAGACAGTGGCGACTCGGACAGTAAGTGAGTGAGGGGACCGAGCCACAGGAGGGAAATCGGCCTAAAACGGGCGGCTCGGAGCGGGTCAGGTGTCGGTGGAGATTGAGTTGAGTCAGTTTTTGAAGCTGGCTCGCTGGTTGGCTGCAGGTGGGTCGGCTTCTTGTGTTGGACTAGCCGGGATGTGGGGCGGACGAGGGGTCCGATGGAGCAGCTTGCACGGGGCTCTTGTCCGGGCCAGCGAGGTTTAGAGTGAAGTTTGAGTTTGTTTTAGTCCCGCCCCCTCGGTTTGTGTATTTGTGAGAGGGAACCCGAGGGGATTCAGTTGCCTTTTCCTTTGAGTCCGCAGGAGGGCAGTTGCTTAAGTCTCGGTGGTTTAATGCCGGCTCCCTGATGACTGCTAATTGGCAAGTAAACGGTTCAATTATAATTAACTTGTGCTGAGAATCGGAAAGTGGCGACTTCCTGGGTAGGTGAAATATATAGATCTCTCTCACACACATTGAGACACACCCACAGTCTGAGGGACCAGGCAATTGTCATTGAAACAAAAGGCAGCGAACCAGACTCATCGCGCGCACTTTTCATGCACAAAAGTTGTTGGTGTTCATAGGGAGTGAAATGTAGGGGAAAAAAGCTGATTTTTATTGTTCGTATGACCACTACTTGTATGACTGTAATTCTCCTCTGCGTAAACATCGCAATGAATACACCCTCCACTCCGAGAGAGGATGCATGGAGTCATAGGCGTGTATAGATGGGTTCTCTTGAAATGCGAGCATTGCCTATAAAATTCATATAAAGGAAATGAAGGAGTTTTCGTCCGCAAGCTCCCTCCCAATTTGCAGCTGATATGGGCAATCTGATATGGCTGCCAGCACTGTGAGAAATCCTTACATTTATGGTACAAAGTGAATTATAATGTTGTCGATGGCAGTACAAAACTGCAATGATTTAAAAGTTGCGATGGCGCCTGCAAGCCAAAATACAAAAAAAAATGCTGGAGATACTCGGCAGGACAGGTAGCAGCTGCGGAGAGAAACAGTGTTAACGCTTCAAGTCGATGACCTTTCATCAGAACAGTTCTGGTGGAAGGTCATCGACCTGAAGCGTTAACGCTGTTTCTCTCCTTAGATGCTGCCTGACCTGCTGAGTTTTTCCAGCATTATCTTGCGTTTTGTTTTCAGATTTCCAGCATCTGTAGTATTTTGCTTTTGGGGGAGGGGAGGGGAGGGGAGGGTGGGGGATGGTGCAGCGAAGCATTGTTGACTAGTATCGATGGGCAAAATACTGAAAAAAATGCAAAAAATGGTAGTGGTAAGTTACACAGGAGTTTTGGTGTCTTGACCCAACCAAGATTACCCAAGAAGGGTTATCAATATATTTAACTCCTATTTGTGGGGCTGTGCTGTTTGCCAATTGCTTTGCTTTCTTTGCCTAACTAACAATGATTGTCCATCAAAAGTAATTAGTTGGCTATGAAGTACTTTGTAACATCTGAGGCTGTGAAAGTGCTATCTATATACATTGTTTTTTTTGTTCTGCACCAGTTTGCTCTTATGGCAGTTCTGGGAATGATTGTCTTGCTGCGATTATCTGACGCAGATCACGAAAATAGTTTAAACATGAGAGAACTTGGAGTGTGTATTTGGCTACAGGATATCTGGGTTGTTTCACATTTGGATCTTTTTGTTCTGCGAGCGACTGCTTGGTCTAAATTCTAAGAGACATCTGCCTTGATTACACTTCCTTGTGGCACCATCTGGTTATACCTCTTGTAGGCTGTAATCAGAATTCAATAATTCAAATTTAAATGAATGAGTTGGAATGAGCTGACCTGTTTAATAGTCATGATTGCAATATGTAGTATACTTCTGCAAGCATGTTCATCGAATAGATGAGATCCTTATATAAGGTCCTGCAGGATCGTTGTTCCCTACCAGTTTATACTGATTTCTGTTGGAATTGGCAACATCATAAAACCTTCCACGGATGTGAGAAATTTGAATTACACCAACACTGATTTGAGCAAGTAATTTGGTTGTTTTATAATGGAATGATTTAATTGAAAAAAAGTCTGATCTTTACCATTACAAATGACATTTAATGCCTTTTGCATTCATATGCATGGATGGTTCTTAAAAAATCTATAGGCAATATTCATATAAGGAAATGGAAGAGTTTGCACCTCCCTGCCCCCAAAATGTATGGCTGATCAATCTTTTTTGGATTCTGGTACTGTTGGAATTCAGGAACAACTTTATAGCACCTTTAACATAATGAAATGTCCCAAGATGCTTCACAGGAGCATAATAACCATATGAAACCGACTCATAACTGGATATTAGGCCAGATGACCAAAAGCCTGGTCAAAGTTCAGTTTTAAGGAGTGTCTCAAAGGAAGAAAGCGAGGTAGAGGGGTGTAGGGAAGGTATACCAGAGCTTCAGGCCTAGGCAACTGAAAGCACAGCCATCAATAATGATGCATTTAACATTGGGGATGCACAAGATGCCAGAATTAGAGGAGTGCAGATACCGGAGAATTGTGGGGCTGGAGTAGATTACAGAAATAGGGAGGGGAAAGGCCGTGGAGGGACTTGAAAACTAAGAATTTTAAAATCGAGGCATTGCTTGACAAGGGGCCAATGTCAGTCAACACAGGGATGATAGGGAAACACGACTTGCTTAAATTAAGACACAGACAGTAGCATTTTGGATGATCTCAAACTTATGGAAGGTAAAATGTGGGAAACCAGCCAGGAGTGTTTTGGAATAGTAGAATGCAGAAATGACAAATGAGGGTTTCAGCTGCTGATGAACTGAGAGATGGCGTGAAGCCCTGCGATTGTTATGGAGGTGGAAATAGGGGATCTTAGCGACGACATGTCAGAGTTTAGAAACTCATCTCAGGTTCATTTATGCTACAGGCTGAATTACAAATGAATTGTAGCTGGACAAAGAATTATCAAAGTAATGTGCGGATTATTGGTTCTTGATGGTTATGTTGTGGTGCCTGAACATTGTCTTTGTAGCTGCTCAGGTGAACATCAAGATATCTTTCAGACAGTTTGTACAGTTTAAATTACTGTTAGTTCAGATATATCTAAAGTGTAAAGATCAGGTAGCATTTGAATGTTTCTACTTGTGGTTAATTTTCACTTTTCTGCAGCACCTTTGCAAAAATTATGCAATTTGCATTATATTGCCAAATTCGGAAATTCTTACTGCGGCATTGTGCTAATGAAATGCAAGTTTGGGATCATCATTCAACTTATGGGCAAATTTCATGGTATTTTAACAGCCAGAAAAGAAATGTAGTTCAACAATATAGCTTAAATCATGCCACCTACACCTACATAAGAGTAATGCATCATTATACTATGCTTTTAATTTTGCATTTCCCACGAGTACTCATGGCACGATTATAGATATGTACTTAACAAAATACACGATATTAGCAGACTTTCTGCTGATTTTATAGTGCTGTGTTAAATCTACTTTGTGCAGCTGTGATAATTATGTAAATTCTGCAAGCCCGGAAAAACACAACCTATTTATGACATAATTTGGTGTTGTGCTTCTGATTAGTAATTCTCTAAGCAGCCAACAACACTGAATCTAGCCTTGGCAACAGTCGTAAAGTTCAGTTGTATAATTGGTAACAAAGCCAACAATAGATTTCTTTGTAGACAAGATTGCTCATTACTGGATAGAACATTTTCCTAACGCTTTAAAAAATGTTCTGAAATTTAACCTTTGGTCCTAGAGTTTTTGCTGCTGAAACTTCAATGGGTTAAGGAGCAGTCATAGGGTCATACACTGTTTTGTCTTGTATGGGGAATTTATGCCAAGTTATGCATTAACGATTTAGAGAGCACAATGGAATAGTAAATGCAATTTATTAAATGTGAAATACTGTTTGGCTTTTAGTTGTAATGGAAATAATATTCTTGAAATGTATCAGTGCTAATTTAGATGACAGCTGAAGTGTCTTGGCTTTATGGGTCTAATGAACCTAAATTAATTTAATGTAAGATGATCAGATTTGTCGATGCCAAACTTTTTGAAATGATGGGCTTCAGCACAACTAGTTGAATATGAAGACAGTCCAACAACAAAGCAACTTGTATTTATGTAGCATCTTTAGTATAATGAAACGTCTAAAGAGGTAAGTTTTAAGGAGTATCTTAAAGGCAGGAAGTGAGGATGAGGTCATTAGGAGCTCTGCGAGTTAAGACTCGGGCAGCAGTAAGTCTCATTTCTCTAACACCCCTGGCCTTGCCCCTCCCTATCTCTGTTATCTTCCCTAGCCCCACAACCCTCTGAGATATATGCACTCCTCTAATTCTGGCTCCTTGTGCATTCCTAATTACAGTTGTTCCACCATTGTTGGCTGTGCTTTCAGCTGCCTAGACCCTAAACTCTGAAATTCCCTCCCTATACCCACCTCCCTGTCCCGCTCTCTTTTTCTCTCTCTCTCCTCAAAGACACTCCTGAAAGCCTATCTCTGAACTGCATAAGCAGATTTTGGGTCAGCTGACCAAAAGCTGCATCAGTGTCATACTTTGTTTTAAATCGGACAATGAATGGCAGATAAGTTTCAGTAGTACAACGTACGGCATATGAAGAAAAATAGCTGACATACACACACTAGTCTTAAGTTAGCTAAGGGGGAAGAATTGAAATAGATTTGGGGAGTATTAAAAGATCTGACACCTAATATGTCAAATCACTACAGAGCAGCAACCACAGGTCAAAATAGAATCCTGAAGTTTATAGTCAAAACCATAGAGTATAATTCAAAGGATATCGCACCAAAAGTGCGCGGTTGTAGTCAAATCACACTATCCAATTGTTGTTATTGGGACATTTGTTTAAGCCCTGGAGGCACTACAGCTGATCAGCTACAAAGCTGATTTCCAAAATTGTTTTGGGAAATAAACCTACCTGTTATTGATGTATGGGGGTGAGGTTGTGGTTTGGGACATAAAGGGGAGCGCAGTGATATTTAAAATAGTAATTGGGATTTTTATGCTTTGGGTCATTGGGTTTGCTGTGTCCCGTGAACACGAGCTGTGCCCTTGATATCTACAGTCAGTGCTTGAAACAACGTAGGCAGAGAGAGGCCGATTTACTTAACAAACACTGGTGGTTTATTGGAACTAAGAACAGAACACTAACACAATGTGTGCTTCTTCAGTCACCTCCAGCTCTAGACTTGCAGCATGGGCTACTTGGGTAACTATATCAATTGGTCGATACAGTCACGTGGTCAATTAATTACATTCTCTTAAAGGTACAATGGTCGAAAGGGCATTAAAAAGTGGGTGACTTGCTTTGATCTTTTTTCAGAGTCAGTGATTTACCCAGCAGGGTTGCAATATTGTGAAAAATAACTCTAATTTTTATCCATATAAGAAAATGGCGTGAGGCTGCTTCTTGGCATTCTCCACAGAGACATAGCTAAGATGGTGAATGTCAGCAGGATGGAATATCAAACCTGATTTACCAGCAGTCTGATAATGTGCATTGGCTTGCAGCTTAAACAAAAGTAAGGTAGAGGAGCTTGACTTCAGTGGTTGACTTCCTGATTTTAGTTAATTGATTTTCTTGAGTTTGAGACTGGAGGGGAACAATTATTTGATTTTCTTGGGCTCAATTATCAATCATCACCGACCCCACCCCCAACATGAATATGCCAAAGAGACCACAGGTGGGAACCTCGATGCTGGGCATCCTCAATGTTGGGGGAGCCCAGTGCATGAGTGCAAAAGAGAAGACTGAAGCACTTTCTAAAATCTTCAGTCAGAAATGCCAAGTGGATGATCCATCTCTGCTTCCTCAAGAGTCCCCAGCATCACTGATGCCAGTCTTCAGCCAATTCGATTCACGTCACGTGATATCAAAAAATGGCTGAAGGCGCTGGATATTGCAAAGTCTATGGTCCTAACAATATTCCGACAATAGTACTGAAGACTTGTACTCCAGAACTTGCTACGCCCCTAGCCAAGCTGTTGCAGTACAGCTACAACACTGGCATCTACCCAGGTATGTCCTGTATGCCACAAAGCAGGTCAAATCTAACCTGCCCAATTACCATCCCATCACTCTATTCTCAATCATCAGTAAAGTGATGGAATGGGTCATCAACAGTGCTATCAAGCAGCACTTGCTTAGCAATAGCCTGCTCACTGATGCTCAGTTTGGGTTCCGCCAGGGTCACTATCTCCTGACCTCATGACAGCCTTGGTTCAAACATAGACAAAAGGGCTGAACTCCAGAGGTGAGGTGAGTGTGACTGCCTTTGACACCAAAGCCACATTTGACCGAGTGTGGCATCAAGGAACCCTGGCAAAACTGGAGTCAGTGGGAATCTGAGGTGGGGAAAACTCGTCACTGGTTGGAGTCATACCTAGCACAAAGGAAGATGGTTGTGGTTGCTGGGAGTCAGTCATCTCAGCTTCAGGACACCACTGCAGGAGTTCCTCAGGGTAGTGTCTTCGGCCCAACCACCTTCAGCTGCTTCATCAATGATCCTCCCTCCATCATAAGGTCAGAAGTGGGGATGTTCGCTGATGATTGCACGATGTTCAGCACCATTTGTGACTCCTCAGATACTGAAGCAGTCTATGTCCAAATGCAGAAAGACCTGAACAATATCCAGGCTTGGGCTGACACGTGGCAACGAACATTCGCACCACACAAGTGCCAGGCAATGACCATCTCCAAGAAGAGAAAATCCAACCAACGCCCGTTGATGTTCAATGGCATTACCATCACTGAATTCCCCCACTATCAACATCCTAGGAGTTACCATTGACCAGAAACTGAACTGGACTAGCCATATAAATACTGTGGCTACAAGAGCAGTTCAGAGGCTGGGAAGCCTGCAGCGAGTAACTCCCCACCTGACTCTCCAAAGCCCGCCCACCATCTACAAGGTACAAGCCAGGAGTGTGACGGAATACACTCCCCTTGCGTGGATGAGTGGAGCTCCAACACTTGAGAAGCTTGATGCTGTCCAAGACAAAGCAGCCTGCTTGATTGGCACCCCATCCACAAAAAACATTCACTCCCTCTACCACTAACGCACGGTAGCAGCAGTGTGTACTGTTTACAAGATGCACTGCAGAAACGCACCAATGCTTCCAAACTCACAACTACTACCATCTAGAAGGACAAGGGCAACAGACACAAGGGAACACTGCCACCTGCAAGTTCCCCTCCAAATCACTCACCATCCTGACTTGGAAATATATCGCTGTTCCTTCACTGTCACTGGGTCAAAATCCTGGAACCCCCTCCCTAACAGCACTGTCGATGTACCTACACCACATGGACTCCAGCAGTTCAAGAAGGCAGCTCACAACCATCTTAAGGGCAACTTGGGATGGGCGATAAATGCTGGCCTGGCCAGTGAAGCCCACATCCATTGAATGAGTAATAAAAAAACAAGCCACCTATAATTGAAAATTTGGATATCTGTTACTCATGATTTTGTGCACGGTTCTTGCCCAGATTTCTCGCGTTCATGATATAGTCAGGAAATTGCTTATTGCGGATAAACCTTTTTGTGGTTTGACACTCGCTGTGTACCAGGAGAGAGCCTTGAACCCTGTCCATAATTTTTAAGCTGAACTTGCAAACAACATGGCATGTAGCACAACCATCTTTTCATTTCATACATTACTTAAACTTTGCTGAATGTGATGTCAATTGAGTGTGATTTGTCAGACTGTAGATCTCGGCAGAACATACTATCCCGAATCCCAGTGTGTTTTCAGAATGGAATATCTACAATTGACATGGTTTTCTCAGTCCAGCAACTGCAAGAGGAATGCCGCAAACAAAGAGAACCACCAAGATATTTGACCATGTGAGCAGAGGCGGTCTATTTAAACTTCTGGAGAAATTTGGCTGCCTGCTGGAGCTGCTCCATGTGATCTCTTTCCATAACATGATGGGCAAGATCAGCTATGCTGGGGCAACATTGGAACCCTATGAGATCTGTAGTGGGATCAAACAGGGTTGTGTTCTGGCAGTGACACTCTTTAGCATATTCTCTTTGCTGCTGTCATATGCCTTCAGGTCATCCACTGAGGGGGGTCTACTTACATACTAGAACTGGCAGAAAACTGTTCAGCATTACTTACCTGAGATCTAAGACAAAGGTGCGCCAAGTCCTCATCAGACAGCAGTGCTATACCAATGATGCTGCACTAGCAATCCACACAGGAACGCCTGCAGTTGCAAATTGGCAGACTCTTACAGGCATGAGAGTTTTTTGACAATCAGCATCAGGAAGACAAATATCAAGGTCTAGAATATTGCCATACTGCCATCCATCTGCATTGAATGTGATACTGGAGGTTGTTGATGGTTTCACAGTCACCAGCACCCTGTCACTTGATGCTGAATTCGACACACCTCATTGCAAAAATTGCAGCTGTTTAAGTTTCTTTTTATTTGTTTATGGGATGTGGGTGTCGCTGGCTAGGCTAGCATTTATTGCCTGTCCCTAATTGCCCTTGTTCAGAGGGCATTTAAGAGTTAACCACATTGTGGTAAGCCAGACCAGGTAAGGAGAGTAGATTTCCTTCCCTAAAGGACATCAGTGAACCAGATGAGCTTTTGCAACAATCAACAATGGTTTCATAGTCATCATTAGACTTTTTTAATTTCAGATTTTTATTGAATTCAAATTCCACCATCTGCTGTGGTGGGATTCGAACCCAGATCCCCAGAGCATTACCCTGGGTCTCTGGATCACTAGTCCAGCGATAATACTACTACACCATCCTTATGTCCAAGCTGAGCAAGTGTAGAAAAGCATCAACCTGTTTGAAAATACAAAACTGCTCACCTACTAAGCCTGCATCCTAAGTGCGCACCTTTTACAGTGGTGAAACCTGGACAAAATATGCTAGGCAGGAGAAAAGACTGAACAGTTTCTACCTTCGTTCTTTCAGATGTATCCTCTATCTCTTGGCAGGACACGGTTGCCAACCTGGAGGTCCTGGAGTGTGTTAATTCAATCAGCGCACACTAAATGCTAATCCAACAACAACATCATCTGCGCTGGCTTGGTCACATTGATTGGATGGATGACCACTGTATATACAAAGACCTTCTGTAAAGTGAACAGACCACAGGGTCCTGACCTCCTGGGCATCCATACCTCCGCTATCATACCTCTGCTACAAGGACACGTGTAAGCAAGATATGAAGGTGCTGGATATTGACACTGACAACTGTGAGGCAGTCTCTGATAGTTGTGACCTTTGGAGGCTGACTGTTTGGAAGGGCATCGGAAGGGGCAAGCAGCATTTGAAAGTTAAAATGGCCAAGACGGGGCCCAGAGAAAACAGGCCAGAGAATTGTGCACCTTCAGCCCATCGTCATCCTCTGCAGGAAATGCAGTAGAGATGGCCATGTAGTTGGGCTCCTGAGCCACACCTGGCAATGCTTAACCATAGAGTTGACCAGCGCAAAGAATCATCTTACTGGCTGGAAGGTTGCCTTAACTACTTGTATAAGGATCAGCGTAATCTTTAGATGCTTTCACAAGCAATATGAGGATGGTTTTATACACCACTTGTTATGTTTTTCTCCCTGTTGCTGGTAAGGGACACTATTTTATGCTTTTGTGCAGTGCCATACTTAATTATGATCAGCATAGATCTAGAATAATACAATGGGAATAGTGTGTGATGGAGTCTAGTGGGGATTGGAGAGAATAACTCCATTGATGGTGGTGAACACGAAATTAACAAGCTATTGCTTGTTATAAATGAAGCTTTTTTAAACAAAAGATTGGTTTTAAAGTTACAGTTGATTAGTGTAATTATAGAATAGCTTCATTGTTTCTGTTTTTAGAAGTGGGGTTAGGAGCAATTTGAGTGGTGTGTAATCTTCCAACATTTTTTTTGTGAACGGAACAACTGAAAGCTATGAAATGTACACCAGACCAGATACTTCTAAATGTGGATTTCAACAGTCTATGCTTCAGAATAAAATGTCTGGATTCCTTTTAAATGTGCGATTAGCTCTCTCTTATTGCTGTTGATATAACTGCAAGACAGGGTATTTGACGTTG
Organism: Cetorhinus maximus; assembly: GCF_964194155.1. Taxonomy (NCBI): domain Eukaryota; kingdom Metazoa; phylum Chordata; class Chondrichthyes; order Lamniformes; family Cetorhinidae; genus Cetorhinus; species Cetorhinus maximus. Next base: position 123,283,399 of record NC_135881.1, on the reverse strand, counting down.
GATTTTTTTCATCCCTGTTGCTGTTGGATGTCATGGTGGGTGTAAACAGACAATATGGAGAGAAGGCAAAAAATCTGTTTCACGCTGCCGTGAAACCAGTTTGCGATTGTTCGCTCCGCCTGTCAATGGCGGGCCACATTTCCTGCCGCCAGATGTCGGGAACATAATTTTAATACATCTTCTTATCATCTATAAGCCCTGCTCGCTGGAAGCACTCCACCCCACCCCCAGCCCCGTGCTGGGTCATTGGCCTGATGGGAGTGCACAAGCACATGTGGGGTGGAAGCAGCCATACATTAGGAAACCTTGTATAAAGTGACAATTCCTCTGCAGCTGGAACAGTTCAGGTGCAGCTACGTTGACATGGCTTGGAGTCAGGCCTCTAGCTTGTCTGCCCACTTGAGCAATGCAGAGGCATCAAAGTGCCAACAAATAATCCAGAGTAGAATCCCCTTATGAAGGCTGACCATGGAGCAGTCACTGGTGGAGGTGCTCACAGCCCCTTGCAATGTCGTCATCTTGGTTTGTACCAGTCTTCCCCATGGTTCAAGCTAACAGTGCAGCCTTGCAGTGCGCCTGAGCTGAGAGCACAGCATGTGGAGTACAGTGGGTGAAGCTGTCTCCAATCAGTCAGGTGGAGTGAAGCCGAGGTGGGTGGGGTTTCGGGCAGCTGTGCAGCGCACGAGGCACTGGCCGTCCATGTGATGGCTAGCACTCTCCGGGATGAGCTAAGGGGCCTTCAGACTTAACCAAGAGAGATTCTTGGAACACCCATGCTAATCCATGCATCTCTCTCTTTCATCCTGCAGGAGTAGTACATCAGGAGCATGGAGCCTGGTGACCTAGCGTATGCCTCTTGGCTTACAGGGAGCTGAGACGAAGGACAAGAGAGCAACGGACGTTCCTGGTTGGACAGAGGGAGGAACAGCACCCTCGAAGAAGGGGTGGATGGGGTTCTGCGCATGCCGCTGAAGAGCCACAGCGAGCCGTCATTGGTCAGTGCCTAGCTAGACCCAGGGTCTATGGACAGCGCTTGACATTCCTGCAGATGATCTACAACTAGTGTTGCTGAAGACTGCGCATGTCCAGGGAACTGATCAGTTGCATCTGTCACCTGCTGCAGGATTTGGTGCCAAGGGGAGCATCCATTGCCCATGGTCATGAAGATGACTGTGGCACTCAATTTCAATGCCAGCAGCTCCTTTCAGGGCTCCACTGGTGACCACTGTGCGATATCGCAAGCCTCCATCCATAAATGCATCCATGAGGTGATGGATGTCATACTTATGAAGGCACACAACATTGTGCATTTTGCCCAGGATCAGGAAAGCCAGGAAGCAAGAGTGCTGGGATTTGCCCAGATCTCAGGTTTTCCGCAGGTGCAGGGTGCCATCAACTGCACTCACATGATGCTCAGATATCTGTGGCAACAAGCGGTTAACTATGTCAACTGCAAGGGCTTCCACTTGCTGAATGTTCAGCTAGTGTGCAGCCACCACATATACATCCTACAGGTCTGTGAGTGGTTCCCAGGGAGCGTCCACAAGCCCTATATTCTCAGTAGGTCTCAGATCCTTGACATCTTCCAGGGTCCACAGAAGCTGCAGGCTTGGCTCCTCAGGGACTAGGGCTACCCACAGAGGACGTGGCTGATGATGCCTGTGCGGTGGCCTCAGACTGCAGCAGTGCGAAGGTACAACGAGGGTCACGTTGCAACTCACACCTTGGTGGAGCAAACCACCGGGATGTTGAAAATGAGGTTCTGCTGCCTGGACTGGTCTGGTGGAGCCCTGCAATACAGTCCACAGAGGGTGTCACGCATAGTTGTCACCTGCTGCACCCTTCACAACCTGGCGCTGCAACAGGGAGAGGAGCTGGCTGAGGAGGAGATGGAGGAGCTACATGTCTCCTTTGATGAAAAGGACATCGGGGATGAGGGTGAGGAGGCCCATGAAGGAGAGGATGATAGCGATGTAGCCATCTCACTGGCTAGATCAGGCAGGCGTGCTCGGGAGGCCCTCATAGCTGCTAGGCTCGTGGAGGATGATGACGACATGCAGAGAGGAGACACCATAGATTGCAGCTGTGAATGTTTGACTCCTGTCTGGCTGATGCCAGTGCACATACCCTCTGTCATAAGGCCGCCTGTCATGGAGATGCAGCGGATGCTCATGGTCCCAACAATCGAGGACGATGATGACGACATGCAGTAGGGACACTGTAGATCCTCACATAACTTATGTCTGACTCCTGCCTGGCTGATGGCAGATCGTTTGTGCTCTGTGAACAGGGTCATATGGAGATGCAGCAGGAAAACTTGAACTTCTGATCTTTTACAATCCTTTGTGAGTTGAACCCTTCAGGGCCACACTGTCACCGGACACACATGCTGATGAGATAGGGAGCAGCAGTACTTCAAAGGAGAATGACGGAAGTCTATATGCCGCTGGCCCAGGACATTCTGGCAGCAATGATGAGCCCCATCGAGGTGTAGGCGTGATTGATGTGTCCAGTGACTGTGAAGGCACATGAAACACTGGGAAGAGGCCCTGGACTGAGACATCTGCCTTTATCTTGTGCGGGGACCAAGGTTTCACATCTGAGTGATGTGAACACTGCTCATCAAAACAAGGAGCCTATAGGCAAGGAGACATTCTTGGGAGCTTATTTACTATATTGAACAATATATACCATTGATTAACACCCATGTTCAGGCTATCCAACCCATACAACCACAAGATGTGTTGGTTCAGACTCCCAAGATGCCTGTGTCTTTTGCGGCCTTGTGGAGTCCGTGGACCATGCTTATATAAGCTGTTTTAGGCTGCACCTCTTTAGTTACTTGAAAAACTTTTTGCTTTTGTGTTGTTTGCACTTCAGTCCCACACTCCTGATTTACGGGCACCCGGTGGGGGGTGGGGGGTGGGGGGGGCGTCATCAGGCAGCGTGCAATCGAGCGGATCATCTGACCTTTTGCCCCTCTTCCACGGCTACGTTCGTTGCCGGGTGCCCCTGGAGAGGGAGCACGTGGTGCCCACTGCCATTGTCGCGGCTTCCATGCTCTGTGGGCACTGGGGTGCTTTATTGACCCCTTTATTCATATTTTGATTTTTTATGTTTTGTAAGTTTCTTTTAAATTTTGTCTTTTGGCTTTGCAGATTCCCTTTAAGGGGCTGCCTTTTAAGTTGTCCCTTGATTTTGTTAATTTAGTTTATTTGTTTTGTACCAACAGATTTGCATCTTCTCAACATTCCTAACCCTGCCATTATGTCTTGGTGCTCCTCTGACCTCCACAGCGGAGGTGGAGGCAGCCTGCTGACTGCTACACCCTGTCTGCGATGACACTCCAGCTTCCCTTTTCTCCTCAAGGAGTCAGCCTGGGGCCCTGGGGCACCCATAGGGAGGAGGATCAGCAGCTCGACACCCTGGGGCCATCCACCCAGATGACTGAGTGTATGGCTTATCTGAATTCCCTCCTCCTGTGACCTGAGATTGAGCTTCCCTGCACCCCTCTCGCGTTGGCATTGCCAATGTCATCAGCGATGGAGTTCAACCCACGCAGCAGCGTAGGACTGATGTCCTGGACCAAAGTCTCCAGTGCGGCCACTATCCTACCAGTGTTGACCTCGGTGTGTTGACATGCCGGCGCTATCACCTCAGCCTGTAGGCGGATGGACTCCTCTACCGTGCCTTGCAATCTGAGGAGTGCAGCGGACACCCCTTCCTGATGTTCCCGATCTTGCCTTTGCAGCTACAGCAACTGAGACATGACCAAGTCCAGAGGCTCGTCATCTGACTTGGACTCAGCAGATTTCTGGTCTCCAAATGCCGGAAACCTGGGGAGGACTGCTGAAGTCCCTGATGCTGCCTGCTGTGCGATGTGTTTGCTAGATTGTGATCCCAAGGCTGCTCTAAAGCTAAGCCCCACCAAGATGTGTCTCTATGCTGGTGGACAGTGTGGATGAGCACTGTGATCTTCAGTGAGGGTGTCATCAGATTCTTCAGGGCTTGAGTCGAGGACCTGGGTCATGGACCCCCTCAGCTGTTTTCCAGATGTGCCTGTGAAAGCAAGGAGAGATAATCAGTGCATGGCAGGGGACTGCGCAACAGGAAGTTACTCACGGCCCAGTTGTTTGATGGATGTTGCATTGCTGGATCCGCACTTGGATGAGCACCGCCGACCTCGCTGTCAGCACAGGAATGGTGCAGATTGCCTGCCAGCTGGATGACTCTATTTTCAAAATCCGTGAAGACCTTGATTTCAGGCGTTCCTTCACCAGTCTGTGACCGCTCCCTTTTGTGTGCCAGCTTGTCCTGCATGAAGACAGATGGAGAGATTGTAAACAGGGCACCTACCAGGCCAGATGAGAAGATGCCTGGCATGTGTGGGTGCTGAGTGGTGCCATGGACAGGATGAGGATACGATCCACAAGGCAGATGAAGGTGTGGGAGAGAATGAATGGTGATGTCCCTTGAACTGGCAGCAAGTGAGATCTCTGTGGATATGTGATATGTTTGTAAGTGTGAGAATTGAGAGTGATTGAGAAGAGTGATTTACCCTGGCAGAACAGAGATCATTCATCCTCTTCCTGCACTGGATGGCTGTCCTCTTTTGCAGGGTGTTGGCACTGACCACCATTGTCACTGCCTCCCATGCAGGATTGGTGACCTTGCGTGATGGCCTTCACCCAGAGCAGGGGTAAGGACATTGCAGGCCTCCATTGTGTCCAGAGGTGCTTGAGAGAGGCGTTGCTAAATCTGGGGGCAGCGCGTTTCCTCTTTTTTTTTTTGCAACCATCCGTTCCCAGCAGCTTCCTATCCCTGGAAGAGTGCTAGCTCTTTGCAGGGGCAGCCCTTAAATATGGTGCCCGGTTTACTGAAGGCCTGAGGTGATGGCGCGGCAGGCGAATCAGAGGATGCCCAACCAGCAACTTGACATTTTTCCCAGGAATGCATAATGAATGAGGCAGGAATGGGACGATACGGTGCAAAAAACCTGCCATTTGTGGCCGGCAGATAAAATGCCTTTTTTCCCACTCCGCTACCGCATTTTGTGCAAATCTAGGACGATTGTGTCCTGAGATTTTAACAGGCAGATATGCTGAGCGGGCTGGAGTTATTTTACTGCCGACCTGCAGCTAGATCCAAAATTGTCGTCTTCAAATACTGTCTTTGTGCTCTTCATAGCACTCAACCTAGGCCCTGGCAGCCCTCCCTCATTGTCCTGTTGTCTGCTTTTGATTACACAAAGTAGTATTATTAAAGTTCTTTTGAGGCTATGATTAGGAGGGTAGATAAAGGGAAACCAGTGGATGTAGTATATCTGGATTTTCAGAAGGAATTTTGCAAGCCAAGGGCATGATCACTTCAGCCATGATCTTATTGAATGGCAGAGCAGGCTCAAGGGGCTGAATGGCCTACTCCTCCTGTTGCTTATGTGAGTTGCTACACAGAAGGTTGTTGTAAGAACAGAAATAGGAGCAGGAATAAACCATTTGGACCCTTGAGCTTGCTCTGCCATTCAATAAGATCATGTCTGTATGCTGGAAATCACAAGGCGCCTATTTAATTTTGGTGAGACCCAGATTCAAGTGAACAAAATGATAGAAATGAAGAAATTTAATGCCACTAAAGAGTGATAAATGCCCAGGACAAAATGTTTTCAATTCAAATTTTAAAGGAAGTAGGTGAGAATATTGCAGATGCCTGCCTATAATCTTCCAAAGTTCTCTTGATTCAGGAAATGTTGCGTTAGACTGGAAAATTGCACGTCATTCCACTATTTGAGAAAAGTAAGTGGAGGGATCCAGGGAATTATAATCCAGTTAGCCTAACATATGTTGTTGGATAAAAATAAAACTAATCTAATTAAGGGTAGAGTGACTGAACACCTTGAAAATTTTCACTTGATTGGAGAGAGCTAGCATCGATTTGTAAAGGATAGGTTATGTCTGACAATTCTGATTGAATATTTTTTTGAAGAGGGGACTGAAGTAGTGGATAGGGGAATATACATGCATGTTATTTATGTGGACTTCCAGAAGGCATTTGATAAAGTCCTTAAAATTTTCAAAGAGATTGTTAGCTCATGGAATTAAAGGCAAATTATTGACTTGGTTGAGAGATTGGCTGAGCAGCAGGAGAATAATGGGATAATGGGCAGTACTCTAATTGGCAGAATGCAATTCGTGGTATCATGCAAGAATCTGTGTTAGTGCCGCAGCTGTTCACCATATTTATTAAGAACTTGGGTGATGAGATAGAAAGATACATCCAGATTTGCTGATTGCTCCAAGACCAGTCGTATTGAAAACTTAAAATTAATAGATAAAAGGTTAAATATATGAACAAAACTATCAAATTAATTTCAGTGTAGGCAAATGTAAGGACCTCCACTTGGAATAAAGCACTTTCTAAGTGGTGAAAAACTAGAAACGGTGAAGATTCATGGAGGTTTGGGGATCTTGCACATCATTAAAATGTCATGAGAAAGTACAGAAAATAATCAAAAAGGCTAGAGGAAGGGTGGACTCTATCTAGAGGAATGGAATACAAGGGGGTAGAAGTCATGCTTCAGCTATACAAAGCCCTGGTTAGACCTCACCCAAGTATTGTGAGCAGTTCAGGTGACCACATCTCGGGAAGGATGTATTGGTCTTGGAGGGAATGCAGCATACATTTACCAGATTGATAGCTGGACCCCAAGGGTTAAGATCCAAGACGAGGTTACACAAACTAGGGTTCTACTGTTTGGAATTTAGAAGGTTAAGGAGTAATTTGATTGAAGTTTTCGAGATCTTAATGGGAACAGATAGGCTAGATAGAAACTTTCTACTGGCTGAGGAGTCTAGGACTAGGGGGCATAATCTAAAAATTAAATTAGGAAACACTTCTATGGATAAAGGATGGTAGAAGTTTGGAACTCTCTGCTGCAGATGGCAATTGATGCTAGATAAATTGTTAATTTTAAAATTGATATTTATAGATTTTTGTTATTAAAAATTGTCAGGATACAGGGAAAAGCAAGGTATATGGAGATTGGTCACAGATCAGCCATGTTATTGATTAGCAAAACAGTCTTGAGGGGTTAATTAGTGTACTCCCCTTGTATGTTCCTAAAGGGCAATTGGAATCAAAAAGAAAAGAACATCTGCAAAAATAGCTGAAGTCAGGAGAGAAAATGTAATCCTCTGAAATGCAATGTTTTCCAACATGTCATAACCCATACAGACTCTGAATGCATCACAGCTTGACACACACATACGACCATACGAATTGGGAGCAGGAGTAGGCAATTCGGCCCCTTGAGCCTGCTCTGCCATTTAATAAGATCATGGCTGACCTGATTGTGGCCTCAGCTCTACTTTCCTGAGAATTTATCTAACGCAGCTTTAAAAGTATTCAATGAACCTGTATCCACTGCTCTCTGAAAAGAGAATTCCACGTACTAGATACGTTACTGAGCTGCAATCAGAGAATAGTTATATTGGTTTAATGTCTCTACCTGAAACTTCAGGTCAGAACTGGCCTTCTGAAATGTTTAAGAAATAACAAGCTGTTACCCAGTAGAGCCACATTCTTAAATTATGCTTCGAGTTTGTGTGGTGATCTGACTTCAGGGGAAATTTAATCACATGGTTGAAAACCAGTAACTGCAGACGAGGCCATTTTTGGCTCCTCCATCACATTTCTTGTGAGAACTTAAGGCAGCAGACGAGGAAAGCTTCCAGTTTTTATGGTGCTCTGGTCCATTTGCAAGAACTGCTGCTAGATTTTTGAAAGAGAAGACTGGAACTGAAAACAGTAGCATTAGTTTCCCTTTGATCTTTACAAACCCCAGTTGAAATTTGTTTGATAATGTATCAGAAAAATGTAAATACTGATTTGACTACTGTGACGAGAAGGTACACTTAGTTAAGACTTAGTGCACTGCTCTTGCTTGTCATCGGAATGGAAATACTCAAATGTGCCTGTGCTATAACTTGCCAGAAGCAATCTAAGCCCTGAAGTTGAGCTCGTTGTGCATCACTGATGCAAAGAAAATATAAGCACTGGCTATAATTTAATATTACGAACCTCCCATGGCTTTGTTCAGTGTCTCAGATGTTACAAATTTTCAAGCTTCCCGAAGAGATCAAACTAATTACATTTATCATTTTTTATCAAATGCCTTTATACTTCCAAAAGGTTCTGCTTAACCTAATATTTAAATTAGACTGTTTAGAGCATTCCTTTTGAATTAAATAATGATACTGCCCTTTCTTCCACAGTAATTTCAATTTTCCTTTCTCATAAAATCAATGCAGCTGCTCAATGTTTAGAATACATGTAAATCAGAGCTCTGCTCACTGACTTTATTGTAGCAACTTACTTTTGTAGAATGCTGTTATGACCGATGCAGTTGGTAAAGCGGAGTTATTTTTAAAAATCCCAGAGGGAAACTTTAAACAACTGTCATACCAATAATTTTAAGCGTTATGTTTGAGATGCGACTCTGAACTTAGGAATCAGACCATTAGTTCTCGAGGTTTTACATTAAACTAAATGAAACATTAATTTACAAAGGTTAAAATATATGTACACATGGCTACAAATTATTACTATCATAACTTTTAACAAATTCCCAAACTAATCTCCATTAAGGCAACAGCAAGCTATAGACTTAACCAAACACCAGGCAAAGTATTTTCACCTTATGAATTCAGAATTAGGTTCTTTTCACTGTGGAGCCAGTAGGAGGCTCGCAGCTGCCTTTTGATCTTACATTGCCTCTGCTCTGCACACCCAAAAACTACTGAAGTTATACCTACCACCACTGATTTGAATTCAAATTCTCATTGTTAAAAGGTAAAGTTCAAAGAGACTGGTGAGACAATGAAACCCCATTCATTATTGCTTGGTATCTGCTAGAAAGGCGTCAAGTTTTCACCCTACTTCTTGAATGCTCTATTCAAAAAAATGCAAATGCACGCTATCTCTCTTACATATCAAAACTAGTACATATCAAAGCACCCAAACTAGCTGGCTTTAATCCAGTTAAGACATACCTGCAGATTAAACCTCTATTTTAAAAGAAAAATATTTTCCAAAATATTATATACATTAATTGCTTCATGACAAACACGCTTTCTATTAGAATTTCAAAATAGACGCTTTACTTTTGTCTTAGTTTATAGAATCCTAACTGTTTTCGATAATTGCTTCCCTGGAGGCCACAGTTGCCAGGCTTCCATGAATGGTGGATTTCAGATTCAGAATTTAAAGCAGCAAAGCTTGGCCAATTATGATATGGCCAGCATTACTGTCATTTATTTATTTATTTATTTTTAAAAAGGCCCTGTCGCCTGATGTTTTCTGGGAGCTGTTTACCACAGTAAGTCCCCGTTTTAAGTCGTCGCGCATTAACGTCAGTCATTAAAAGGGGTCTGTATTCTTGTTTCACAACGCGAGTTTTGCTTTAAAGTTGTTTCGTGCCAGTCTGAAGCAGGGCTGCCTGATCAGTGCCATTTTGGAGTGGCAGCTCCCTAACCCACCCTCTCACTGCTGACCCTCCGCTTCACAACTTGCCTCCTGCAAGCCATAAACAGCTTCTCCTGCCTCTCACTTCTGCATTCACAGTGAGGGTTCAGGAGCAAGAAGCAGTGAGTGGGAGAGTTGGAGTGTGGGAGGTTCAGCGAGAGGAAGGGTCAGAGAATGGCAGAGGCCATGAGCTGGAGGATCAGCAGCGTATGTGTGGGTTAAGGAGTGGGAGACCCACAAGCCCAAAAGGTTAGCAGTGAGATGGAGGGCCATGAAACTGCAGAGGCTGCAAACTCTGTGGTCATAGTGAGAAGGAAGGTCAAGGATTGCGGGGTGTGTGATGAGGGGGAGGTTTGGGAAAAACATGGGAACATACTCCTGCTCCTAATTCGTACGTCACTCAGCCCCTTGAGCCTGCTCCGCCATTCAGTAAGATCATGGCTGATCAGATTGTGACCTCCCATCAACCCCAATAACCTTTCACCCCCTTGTTTATCATGAATCTATCTATCTTTGCCTTAAAAATATTCACAGACACTGCTCCCACTGCCTTTTGAGGAAGGAATTCCAAAAATATTCTGCCCTCAAGAGAGAAGATTTCTTCTCATCTGTGTCTTAAATGGGCGACCCTTACTTTTAAACAGTGACTCCTAGTTCTAAATTCTCCTACAGGAGGCTACATCTTCTCTGTCAAGGCCCCGCAGTGTCTTGTATGTTTCAATCAAGTCACCTCTTACTCATCTAAGCTTCAGTGGATACAAGCCTAGTCTGTTCAACCTCTCCTCGTTGGACAGCTCTCCCATTCCTAGAAAACCTTCTCTGAACTGCTTCTAATGCATTTATATCCTTCATTAAATAAGGAGACAAATGCTGTACAGAGTACTCCAGATGTGGCCTCATTAGTGCCCTGTACAATTGCAGCATAACCTCCCTACTTGTACAGTCAATTCCCCTCACAGTGAATGATAACATTCTATTAGCTTTCCTAATTACTTGCTGTACCTGCATACTAGCCTTTTGCGATTCATGCACTAGAACATCCAGATCCTTCTGAATCTCAGAGCTCTGGAATCTCACCATTTAGATAATATGCTTTCCTTATTCTTCTACCAAAATGGACAATTTTACATTTTGCTCACATACTCCATTTGCCAAATCTTTGCCTACTCACTTAAGGAGGCTACAAAAGGACATGTTCTCTTCACAACTTACTCTCCTGCCCACCTTTGAAACACAGCAAATTTAGCAACCATACCTTCAGTCCCTTCATCCAATCATTTATATAAATTGTAAAAAGTTGAGGCACCAGCACTGATTCCTATAGCACACCTTGCCAACCTGAAAAAGACCCTTTTATGCCTACTCTTTCCTGTTAACTAGTCAGTCTTCTATCCAAGCCAATATGTTACCCCCTATACCATGAACTTTTATTTTCTGCAATAACCTTTGATATGGCATCTTAACACATGCGTTCTGGAAATCTAAAGTATAGTATATCCACCGGCTCCCCTTTATCCACAGCACATGTGACCCCTTCCAAGAACTCCAGTAAATTGGTTAAACATAAATCCCCTTTCATAAAACCATGTTGATTCTGCCTAATTTCATTGGATTTTTCCCAAGTGTCCTGCTATAATGTCTTTAATAATAGCTTCTTTTCCCTATGACATGTTAAGCTAACTGGCCTGTAGTTTCCTGCTTTCTACCTTCCTTTTTGAAGAAAGGAGTTACACTTGCTATTTTCTAATCTAATGGAAACTTCCCTGAAACTACAGAGCTTTAGAAAATTAAAACCAGTGCATCATCTATCTCACTAGCCACTCCTTTTAAAACCCTAGGATGAAGTCCTCGAGAACCTGGGAACTTGCCAGCCCATGGTTCCAACAATTTGCTAAGTACCACTTCCCTGGTGATTGTAATTTTCCTGAGTTTCTCCCTCCCTTCCATTTCCTGATTTACAGATATTTCTAGGATGTCACTTGTATTATCTACACTGAAGACCAGTACAAAATACCTGTTCAATTCATATGCCATCTCCCTTATTTTCCATTATCAATTCCCCAGACTCACTTTTTCTATAGGACCAGCGCTCACTTTAACTATTTTCTTAACTCTTACTATCTGTTTTTATGCTTCTAGCTAGCTTTCTCACATACTCTAATATTTTCCTCCTTATTAATCTTTTAGTCTTTCTTTGCTGTTCTTTATATTCTATCTAGTTTTCTGACCTGCCACCCATCCTTGTACAATTAAATGCTTTTTCTTTAAGTTTGTTACCATCTTTAACTTTTCTAGTTAGCCATGGATAGTGGATCCGCCCCTTGGAATTTTTCTTTCTCATTGGAATGCATCTATTCTGTGTATTCTGAAATATCCCTTTAAATATCTGCCATTGCATCTCTATTGACCTATACCTATTTCTTAACCTTATTTTCCAGTTCCATTCCCACATAATTGCCCAAGTTTAAAATGCTAGTCTTAAACCCACTCTCTTCTCTCTCTCTCTCTCTCTCTCTCTCTCTCTCTCTCTCTCTCTCTCTCAAACTCAGTGTAAAACTCAATCATATTATGATCACTGCTACCTTGGGGCATCTTTACTATGAGATCGTTAATCCTGTCTCATTGCATAATACCAGATCTAGTATAGTATGTTCTCTGGTTGGCTTCAGATGGTGCTGTTTTAAGAAACTATCCCCAAAACATCCTATGAACTCCTCATCCAGGCTACCTTTTCCAATTTGTAGAATAAAATCCCCCATGATTATCATCGTATCTTTCTTACAAGCTCCCATTATTGTGTCCTTTTATACTTTGCCCTACCATGTGGTTACTGTTAGGTGGGCCAGTACACCACTCCCACATTTCTCATCTACCCAAACCACTTCTACATCCTGGTTTCCTGAACTTAAGTAATTCCTCTCTATTGTGTTAATACCATCATTAATTAACAGAGCCACCTTTTCCTAGCTTCCTGTCCTCCCTAAATGTCATGTATTCTTCAATATTCAGGCTCTAATCTATGTCATCCTGCAGCTATGTCTCTGTAATAGCTATCAGATTGTACTTATTTATTTCTATTTGCACTCTCAGTTCATCTGTTTGGTTATGAATGCTACTTGCATTCAGATACAGAGCCTTTAGCTTTGTCCTTTTTTATTAATTTTGTAACCTCTAGCCTTAACTGCTGACATACTATTAGCTTTCTACTCTCTATCGCTTCCTGACAAGGTCTATTTATCATTTCCCATATTAATACCTTACTTGCTTGTGTTGCCTCTACTCTTTGATATGCCACAGCTTTCCAGATTTGATCCCTTGCCCCCAGTTTTTAGCTTCAAGCCCTCCTCTACTTCCCTAGTTATGCGGCTCACTGGAACACCGGTTCCAGTGTAGACCGTCCCAATGGTACAGATCGCATTTTCCCCAATACTGGTGCCAGTGCCCCATGAACCGGAACCCACTTCTTCCACACCAGTCTTTGAGCCATGCATTCATTTCTCTGACCTTATTTGCCCTGTTCCAATTTGCACGTGGCTCAGGTTATAATTCAGAGATGATTACCTTTTGAGGTTCTGCTTCTTGATATGGTGCCTAGCTCCTCATACTGACTATGCGGAACCTCTTTCCTGGTTCCACCTATGTCATTGGTACCTACGTGGACCACACCGACTGGATCCGCATGGTATGTTGCCTGCCCGGTGCCAGGGTGAGGGACATCTCTGACCGGCTTGAAAGTATATTGGAGAGGGAGGGGGAGGATCCAGTGGTCGGGACAAATAACATAGGTAAGACTAGGAAAGAGGACCTGTTTGGGGATTATCAGGAACTAGGAACTAAATTAAAGAACAGGTCCTCAAGGGTTATAATCTCCGGATTACTAGCCGAGCTACGTGCAAATTGGCATAGGGACGCGAGAATAAGGGAAGTAAACACGTGGCTAAAGGAGTGGTGTGGGAAAGAGGGATTCCATTTTGTGGGGCACTGGCATCAGTATTAGAACAGGAGGGATCTGTACGGTTGGGACAGTCTCCACCTGAACCGATCTGGGACCAATGTTCTAGCGAAAAGGGTAAATAGGGTGGTCAACAGGACTTTAAACTAGAAAGTGGCGGGGGAGGGAAGGGTATAACTCCAAGAAGTATGACTAATGGGAAACAAAGCAGCAGGTTAGTGTGTGGGGGGGTGGATTCAACTTCATGGAAAATAATGAAAAAACTGAAAAGAAAGGAAAGCCCAGGAGAGACTATTAGAGTCCCCAGAACACAAAATAGGACAGAGTGGAAAGGGCTAGGAATCTAACTTCAAGCACATCAGATAAAGGGACGACAATGAGAAAGGGGACGGGAAATACAGGACTGAAGGTGTTGTATCTGAATGCACGCAGTATACAAATAAGGTAAATGAGCTTGTGGCACAGATTGAAATTGGCAGTTATGATGTGGTGGGCATCACGGAGACATGGCTGCAAGGGGATCAGGACTGGGAGCTAAATATCCAAGGATATACATCCTATCGAAAAGATAGGCAGGTTGGCAGAGGGGGTGGGGTTGCTTTGTTAGTAAGAAATTAAATTAAATTAAATCGATAGCAAGAAATGATGTAGGGTCAGATGATGTAGAATCTGTGTGGGTAGAGTTGAGGAACCGCAAAGGTAAAAAAACCATAATATGAGTTATGTACAGGCCTCCGAACAGTAGTCAGGATGTGGGGCACAAGATACACCAGGAGATAGAAAAGACGTGTAAAAAAGGCAAGGTTACAGTGATCATGGGGGATTTCAATATGCAGGTAGACTGGGAAAATCAGGTTGGTAGTGGATCCCAAGAAAAAGAAATTTGTGGAATGTCTACGAGATGGCTTTTTGGAGCAGCTTGTGGTGAGCCCACGAGGGAACAGGCAATCCTAGATTTAGTGATGTGTAATGAGGCAGATTTGATAAGGGAGCTTAAGGTGAAGGAACCCTTAGGAGGAAGTGACCATAATATGATAGAATTTACCCTACAATTTGAGAGGAAAAAGCTGGAATCAGATGTAACGGTATTACAGTTGAATAAAGGCAACTACAGAGGCATGAGGGAGGAGCTGGCCAGAATTGACAGGGAGATGAGCCTAGCAGGAAAGACAGTGGAACAGCAATGGCAGGAGTTTCTGGGAGTAATTTGGGAGACACAGCAAAAATTCATCCCTAGGAAGAAGAAGCATACTAAAGGGAGGATGAGGCAACCATGGCTGACAAGGGAAGTGAAGGACAGCATAAAAGCTAAAGAGAAAGCATACAATGCGGCGAAGAGCAGTGGGAAACCAGGGGATTGGGAAGCCTACAAAGACCAACAGAGGACAACTAAAAAAGAAATAAGGAGGGAGAAGATTAAATATGAGGGTAAACTAGCCAGTAATATAAGAGAAGATTCCAAGAGTTTTTTTTAGATATATAAAGAGTAAAAGAGAGGCAAAAGTGGACATTGGGCCGCTGGAAAATGACGCTGGAGAAGCAGTAGTGGGGAACAAAGAAATCGCAGAGGAACTGATAGGTACTTTGCGTCAGTCTTCATGGTGGAAGACACGAGTGACATCCCCAAAGTTCAAGAGAGTCGGGGGGCAGAGGTGAGTATGGTGGCCATTACCGAGGAGAAGGTGCTAGGAAAACTGAAAGGTCTGAAGGTGGATAAATCACCTGGACCAGATGGATTACACCCCAGAGTTCTGAAGGAGATAGCTGAAGAGATAGTGGAGGCGTTAGTGGTGATCTTTCAGGAATCACTGGAGTCAGGGAGGGTCCCAGAGGACTGAAAAATCGCTAATGTAACCCCCCTGTTTAAGAAGGGAGTGAGGCAAAAGGTGGGAAATTACAGGCCGATTAGCCTGACCTCAGTCATTGGTAAGATTTATGAGTCCATTATTAAGGATGAGATTTCAGAATACTTGGAAGTGCATGGTAAAATAGGGCAAAGTCAGCATGGTTTCATCAAGGGGAGGTCATGCCTGACAAATCTGTTAGAATTCTTTGAGGAGGTAATGAGTAGGTTAGACAAAGAAGAGCCAATGGATGTTATCCAATTGGACTTCCAGAAGGCCTTTGACAAGGTGCCGCACAGGAGGCTGCTCAGTAAGATAAGAGCCCATGGTGTTAGAGGCAAGGTACTAGCATGGATAGAAGATTGGCTGTCTGGCAGGAGGCAGAGAGTGGGGGATAAGGGGGTCCTTCTCAGGATGGCGGCCGGTGACTAGTGGAGTTCCGCAGGGGTCAGTGTTGGGACCACAACTTTTCACTTTATACATTAATGATCTAGATTAAGGAACTGAGGGCATCCTGGCTAAGTTTGCAGATGATACAAAGATAGGTGGAGGGACAGATAGTATTGAGGAGGCAGGGAGGCTGCAGAAGGATTTAGACAGGTTAGGAGAATGGGCAAAGAAGTGGCAGATGGAATACAACGTGGGGAAGTGTGAGGTCATGCATTTTGGTAGAAAGAATAGAGGCATAGACTATTTTCTAAATGGGGAGAGAATTCAGAAATCTGGAGTGCAAAGGGACTTGGGAGTCCTAGTCCAGGATTCTCTTAAGGCTAACTTGCATGTTGAGTCGGTAGTTAGGAAGGCAAATGCAATGTTGACATTTATTTCGAGAGGACTAGAATATAAAAGCAGGGATGTGCTGCTGAAGCTTTATAAGGCTCTGGTCAGACCACGTTTAGAATATTGTGAGCAATTTTGGGCCCCGTATCTCAGGAAGGATGTTCTGGCCCTCGAGAGGGTCCAGAGGAGGTTCATGAGAACGATCCCAGGAATGAAAGGCTTAACATATGAGGAACGTTTGAGGACTCTGGGTCTATACTCGATGGAGTTTAGAAGGATGAGGGGGGATCTGATTGAAACTTACAGAATACTGAAAGGCCTGGATAGAGTGGACGTGGGGAAGATGTTTCCATTAGTAGGAGAGACTAGGACCCGAGGGCACAGCCTCAGAGTAAAGGGAAGACCTTTTAGAACAGAGATGAGGAGAAACCTCTTTAGCCAGAGAGTGGTGAATCTATGGAATTCATTGCCACAGCAGGCTGTGGAGGCCAGGTCATTGAGTGTATTTAAGACGGAGATAGATAAGGTTTTTGATTGGTAAGGGGATCAAAGGTTACGGGGAGAAGGCGGGAGAATGGGGTTGAGAAACTTACCAGCCATGATTGAATGGCGGAGCAGACTCGATGGGCCGAATGGCCTAATTTCTGCTCCTATGTCTTATTGTCTTATGATCCACCCCCTCCCACTACAAGTTTCTCTCCACCCCTGAGTGAGTGTCCTGAACCCTGGCACCAGGCAGACAACACAGCTGCCTGGACTCTTGGTCTTTGCTGCGGAGAACAGTGTTAATCCCCTTGCTATACTGTCTCCTACTACCACTATATTCCTTTTTGGTATCCCCCACTTGAATGGTTTCCTGTACTACGGTGCCATGGTTGGTCAGCTCATCCATCCCGCAGCCTACACACATCCAAAAAAGCTGAAAGAACCTCAGACCTTTCGAATAATGGCAAACGCTGAAGCTCCTGTGCATCTGCCACCTGGGTCCCCTTATTTGCCTTGCTCACAGTCACAATCTCCTGTCCCTGATCACTGACCAAATCAGAAGACCTGATCCTAATAAGTGTGACTGCCTCCTGGTACAATGTATCAAGATTCTGAGCTGAAGCTGTTCTAGCCACAAACACTTGCTGCATCC
Source organism: Cetorhinus maximus (assembly GCF_964194155.1). Classification (NCBI taxonomy): domain Eukaryota; kingdom Metazoa; phylum Chordata; class Chondrichthyes; order Lamniformes; family Cetorhinidae; genus Cetorhinus; species Cetorhinus maximus. The sequence goes on along the minus strand of NC_135881.1, from coordinate 123,266,166 downwards.
AAGATCTCCCACGTGCAGCCTGACACGTTGCCTGTCATGATGTCGTTAATGTGTCTTTAACTGCTTAAATTATTTTATTTATTTATTAACCTTACCACCAGTTTGTATTCTTTTTAAACAAGAGTGGAACAGACTTTAACACTTCCCAGATACTCACCAAACAACTAGCTTTTGCCCCTGTAGTAGAGTAAGAACCAATTCCTACAGGATGAACACGTTAGAACAGGCAAAAGCAAAGGAGCACCTATCTCACTTAATCACCCAACTCCAGAACTCTGTTCGAAGTTGCACTCCGTGTTAAGTTGCACTTAAGTGGCTGTTTGTATGTCCTTCTGAAACTGAGTTAGTTGACCCCAGTTACAGAAAAAGTGATTTAAGCTGCTGTGCTTGATTAGCCAACTTCAGCTGCTCTTCCAGTAGTTCCCTGAAACCCTCCTTAAGGCTGGGAGATTGAAAATTTAGGCAGTCAAATTCAGTGAAATGGTAAATACAAACAAAATTAGATTTTTACATAGAGATTAACAATGCGTTACTTACCCAAACTTCCAGCAATCAAGAAGCAAGAATCAATCAGGAAGTGAGATCGACTGCAAGTGGGAGGTATGTAGGAAGTTAGCATATTTCCTTTATATTTTAAATTTATTTTTAAAAGTTATTTCATTTACCAATATGTACGAATTTGGGAACATTACCTATTTTGCTAGCTGTGACTTGTTGCTCCTCGATTGAAATTTGAGCTGCTCCAGACTGAAGTGTGATGCATTTAAGAAAGCGAATCCAATGTTTGACACCTTGATGCACGTTTTATTCATTACATGATGCCCAACTATTTCTCTGCATAAATTTTGGGAGCTGAACATAGGGACAGGCATAGGACACTCAATCCCTTGTATGTGTTGCGCCCAATATTTGTAGGAGTTGATGCTAATTCTATGCAGGAAATAGGTGGGAAAGTAAGTTGCAAGGAAGAAATAAGAAATTTACTAATGGACATGGACAGGTTAGGTGAATGGGCCAAAATTTGGCAGATGGAGTTTAACGTGGATAAGTGTGAGCTTATCCATTTTGGTCAGAAGAATAAAAAGGCGACTTATTATTTAAATGGAGAGAAACTTCAGAACGCTTCAGTGCAGAGGGATCTGGGTGTCCTCATGCATGAATCGCTGAAAGCTAGTATGCAGGTACAGCAGGTAATAAGGAAGGCAAATGGAATTTTGGCATTTATTGCTAAAGGAATAGAGTATAAAAATAGGGAAGTGTTGTTGCAACTGTACAAGGCACTGGTGAGACCCATGCTGGAATACTATGCACAGTTTTGGTCCCCTTACTTGAGGAAGGATGTAGTTGCACTGGAGGCGGTTCAGAGGAGGTTCACTAGATTGATTCCAGAGATGCAGGGCTTGTCTTATGAGGAGAGATTGAGCAGTTTAGGCCTATACTTGCTAGAGTTTAGAAGGATGAGAGGAGATCTAATTGAGGTATATAAGATGCTAAAGGGGATAGACAAAGTAGACGTGGAGTGGATGTTTCCCCTTGTGGGGCATTCTAGAACGAGAGGCCATAGTTTTAGGCTAAAGGGTGGTAGATTTAAATCAAAGATGAGGAGGGTTGTGAATCTGTGGAATTCACTACTTCAAAGTGCAGTGGATGCCAGGATGCTGAATAAATTTAAGGAGGACATAGACAGATTTTTAATTAGTAATGGGTTGAACGGTTATGGGGAGAGGGCAGGAAATTGGAGTTGAGGCTGAAATGAGATCAGCCATGATCGTTATGAATGGCGGGGCAGGCTTGAGGGGCTGAATAGCTTACTCCTGCTAGTTCTTATGTTCTTATGTAAATGGTTGACAGAAAATGTAGCTGAATTCAACCAAGCACTTTAAGAGTAGAAAGATATTTGTGATTAGTTAAATGGCTTAGAAGATTCTGCTCCAATTTGACAAATCTTTGTGATTCAACATGAACTATGAAACTCTTGAAGGGTGAGGGCTATGATTGTTCGTTGTTCTTTGATCTTTTTGAGTGCCACATTTTTTTCTATTGACTCACTGAATAAGTGTGAAGTACAGAACATGCTACAACTTAGTTTCAAGCCATAAGTGGTAATATTCTTAGTTATGCCTAAATAAGGTAATTTCAAAGTGTTTTAAGAACATTTGGTTAGAAATTCTTCATTTGCAGTTGAAGTTTGCACAATTAAAATAGTGTGTCTCATAAGTTTAAAATAAGCAAACTGTTTACCTTGGTCAGTAATCAGAGGATGAACATGAACAAAATTCAGAAACGTCAAATAAGACTATGATTTGGAAGGAAGCTTACCCACAGGATCGTGAGCATGGGGAACAGACTCCCAGAGAAGGTAATTAATTGTGCATTGACAACTGTAAAAAGAAACTGCATCTGCTTAAAGGTGATTAAAAGTTAGAGAAAATTTCATTACTTGAATTCTTTTTTCCAGAGTTATTCAGGTGAGATAGGGTAAGGAACCTACGTTTTTTTTAGAAAAAAGGGCGGCCCATAGAGCAATCCTTAATGCAGTTGACCTGATGGTTGGAGTAGCCTTTAATTTTTATATTTCTAAATATCTATTACTGACCAGTTATCTTTTCTAACTACATTAGACCTGTACATAGCTGTTCCTAAACCAGCATAATATACTCTTCCGGACCAGTGAAATAAAACCTGTTCTCTGAACTTCCATAACATCCAGAAGAAAAATGTAACATATTTACATTAAAAGTATATAACTGTAAAATGCTATCTTGTGTTCTTAAATGAATGATTGATTCATAAGAAGCTGGAGTAGGCCATTCAGCCCCTTGAACCAGCTCCACTATTCAATAAGATCATGGCTGATCTGATTGTGGCCTCGGCTCCCAATTTTCTGTTTGCTATCCGTGCCCTTTACTCCCTTTTTTATAGAGAAAAAGAAATCTGTTTAGCTCCTCTTGAATATGTTCAATGACCCAGACTCCACAGCTCCCTGGAGTAGAGAATTCCAAATATTGATGATGCTCAGAGAACAAATTCCTCCTCCTAAGTAAAAACAGAAAATGTTGCAAATTCTCAGCAGGTAATGGCAGATTTTGTGGAGAGAAAGAGTTAACGTTTCAGGCCTGTGACCATTCATCAGAACTGGGAAAAGTTAGAAATATAATAGGTTTTGAGCAAGGGGTCAGTGAGACAAGGACAAAAAGGTCTGTGATAGGGTGAAAGACAGGAGAGATTGAAAAACAGAAGAGGTAGCATTCTCTTTGACCCTGCAAGATTCATGGGGCAAGAAAAGAAACAAACAATGTGCCTAGAGAAGGTGTGCTGCTGACTGCAAGCAAAAAACAAGAGAAAAAGCTAAAGATGTACAGAAAAGAAAACAAAATGAACACTCAGATTATGGCCTGAAGTTGTTGAACCCAATGAGTCCTGAAGGCTGTAAAGTGCCTAATTGAAAAATGAGATACTGTTTTTCAAGCGTGCACTGAGCTTCACTGGAACTGTGCAGTAGGTGAAGGACAGAAATGTCAGAGAGCGCAAGGTGGAGAATTAAAATACCGGGGCCATTGGAAGCTCGGGGTTATGCTTGCAGTCTGATGGACAGAATGATCCCTTCAGAGGGGAAAATGTGTTTGGAGGTGGCGGAAATGGTGAAATCATTTCCTGTCGAATCTGGAAGTTGGTGGGGTGGGAAGTGAGGGCAAGGGGAACCCTATTGTGGAACTTGTGGGAGACCCCTTTTTCTGTAATTGTGCCTCCTAGTTCTAGATTCCCCAATGAGAGGAAATATCCTTTTGAGCATCTATGCTGTCAAGCTCCCTCAGAATCTTGCTTTTCAATAAAATAACCTCTTGTTCTTCTTAACTCCAATGAGTATAGGCCCAACCTTCTCAACGTTTCCTCATAAGACAACCCCTTCATCCCAGGGATCAACCTAATGAACCAGCTCTGAACTGTCTCCAATGCAAGAATATCCCTCAAAGTAAGGAGACTAAAACCATATGCACTACTGTAGGCGTTAACTTTGGGTTGGGTTTTGAGATGGTGAAAACTGATATTGTCATCCGTGTTATAGGCTTTGAAAGATTATGGAGATCATGCAAAAGAGCCCTCGAATCACTCTGGGTTTATAACTATATCTGCTGTTAACTCCTTGCCTGCATGCGCGCACAAAAAATTATTATATTTTTACATCAGATTGTACTTTGCAGCTAAACAAATGTGATCATAATTCTGGAATCTGGTTTCAACCTGACTCTGGTGGGGAGGGGTTAGTGTCATACCACATGGGTCTGCAACTTAATGGAATCTAACTCATGTGATGTCAAACAGTTTTACAAATATCAGTGGTACCTTAAGCACTTAATAAATGTGCTGCTGCTTGTAGCTGCTCCTGCCAGGAGACCTGCTGTCATGGTATGCCACGTTTGTCTGTCTTGCACCATCCTCTCACATCCATTGTAGCTTGTCTGCAGCCACTCTGTGGCATCCATAGATTGTTTTAAATGTTTTGGCAAAATGAATTCTACCTCTATGGATCCTCTGTACATGTGTATAAGCATGTATGTTCTCTGTCCGAGCGTATAAACTTGCTATGGAATGGGCAATATAAACTGAAGTCTTGCATCTCTGGAACTGATTCTGGAGCTGCTGGTCCTGTAATTACCTGTAGTAATGTTTTGGTGTAAAAGGCAAAATGGTTAGAAATCCTGAGATAATTGCGTTCAGTATTTAATTCACGTCCATTTTCTCCCTGGCATATTGATCTTTTCTCAGAGTGCCATTGGTCCTTGCAGTCACTATTATAAATACTGCAGAGAGGTAGATAAAATGTCAATAGATTCTTACCTCTGTAGTCTTTTCCCTGCCTTAACGTTTATACACTTAATACATGCATACAATGTGTCAAATAGTGTAAAATATTAGTTTGCAATTTAAGCAGGTAAATGTGGTCTATGAGCTGGCATTCCAGATAGCAAATTTGATAGTTTGCGTGCTACCTATGTGCATAATATGTAGAGATTGTGTATGTTTTTGTGCTACTCAATTTCCTTCCTTTCCTTTAGTGAGACCATACCTGGAGTAGTGTGTGCAGCTTTGGCCTCCATATTTAAGGAAGCATATACTTTGGAGGCAGTACAGCAAAGGTTCAGCTGGTTGGTCCCAAGGATGAGGGAGTTGTGCTATGATGAATGGCTGAGTAAATTGAGCCCATACTCATTGGAGTTAAGAAGAATGAGGTGAGCTCACTGAAACATACAAGATTCGGAAAGGAAATAACAGGCTAGACAGTGTAAGTTTGTTTCCACTGACAAGGGAGAGCATGGGGGCAATGTCTCAGAATAAGGGATTGATCACTTAGGACTCAGGAGAAATTTCTTCACTTAGAGTTGTAAATCTTTGGAATTCTGTACCTATAGAGTTGTGGATGCTCCATTGTTGAGCATATTTAAGGCTGAGATGGAAAGATTTTTTGGTGTCTCGTGGAATCAAGAGATTTGGGGAAGTGCATGACAAAGTCAAGTTGACGCCCATGATCATATTATATGGCAGGGCAGTGAAGCAGTCCATGTCCAAACGTAGCAAGACCTGCACAATATCCAGGCTTGGGCTGATAAGTAACATTTGTGCCACACACGTGCCAGGCAATGACCATCTCCAACAAGAGAGAATCTAACCATTGCCCCATAGCATTCAATGGCATTACCATCGCTGAATCCCCACGACGAACATCTGGGGTTATTATTGACCAGAAACTGGACTAGACATGTAAATACTGTGGCTACAAGAGCAGGTCAGAGGCTAGGAATCCTGCAGCTCTCCTCCTGACTCCCCAAAGTCTGTCCACCATTTACAAGGCACAAGTCAGGAGTGTGATGGAATACTCTCCATTTGCCTGGATGAGTGCAGCTCCAACAACAATTCAGAAGCTTGACATCATCCAGGACAAAGCAGCCCACTTGATTGGCACCCCATCCAGATATTCACTCCCTCCATCACTGACACACAGTGGGAGCAGTGTGTACCATCTACAAGATGCACTGCAGAAACTCACCAAGGCCGTTTAGACAGCACCTTCCAAACCCATGACCTCTCTCTTATCTAGAAGGACAAGGGCAGCAGACACATGGGAACACCACCACCTGGAAGTTTCCCTCCAAGCCACTCACCATCCTGATATCTCTGTTCCTTCACTGTCGCTGGGTCAAAATCCTGGAACTCCCTTCTTAACAGCTCTGTGGGTATACCTACACCACGGGCTGCAGCGGTTCAAGAAGGCAGCTCACCACCACCTATGAACGAATTAAATAAAAGCAGGCTTGATGGACTTTGTGGTCTACTGCTTTTATTTCTTGTGTTCTTGTACTCTTCCTCTTGGTAAAGCATTAATTACCTGGGTTGTGGTTCCATTTGTGATCTATTCTTCCTATGTGACCTTCTAGTACTTAATCCAAGAGACATGAGCTCTGCAATTGACTGTCCTTGCCAAATCTGCAGACATACACTTCCAACAACTTGCATTTAGAAAAGGGGGCCTAAGGTTGCTGATGCTAACTGTTATACTCCTACCATGTGGCTAGAAACAACTAATTTGGTGCACACTGAAGATCAAACTGGGGGCCTTTCTAGTGTGTATGGCTCAGCTGCTAATTGATTGAACTTGCAGAGACATCAGGGAAGCTTCAGTTTACTCAAATGTGCTATTAAGGACAAAATTGAGAGTCTTAGCTTAACTATATAGATCTATGCAAGAATTTGATAACTTGTAGAATTGAATTTTACCATTGCACATTCAGCTTTGCATAGCCAGCTGATCATCCTCTACCATTTCTGAGATTTCCAGTGTGCCATCGACACTAAGTACATGTTGCCTTCCCCTCCTTTCAGCATTCTGAAAGGACTGATAAACTGTGACACCCAGGTCTTTGATCATCTCCAACACCCCTTTCCTTTCCTGTGCCAGTTTTGTGTGCAAGGGAAGGAGTTGTCACCTGCCCTTTTAACCCCTTCCGTCCCCAAGAGCCAAGGCCCTGAACATTCCTTCCAGGTAAAGCTGGGGTTTAGTTGTCCTTTCAATTAAATGTACCATATTCCCAGTTTACAGTACTGTCTCTTCTATGTGGGAAGGCCAAACACCGTGGGCGACTGTGTTTGTTTTGCAATTCACCCCTCTTTAGTCTGCAAATGTGACCCTGAGCTTCTGATCGCCTGTAATTTTAATTCAGAGCCCAACTCCCACTCTGACTTCTAAGTTCTTGGCCTCCTATACTGTTCCAGTGAACATAAACTCGAGGAACATGACCTCTTGTTTTGATTTCACCTTCCAGCTTTCAGGACTCCACACTGAGTTCAATAATTTCGGATCATAATCTCTGCCCCCATTTATTTTTTGGGTATAGCTTCTACTTTTTCCCCTATTTACATTTCCTCTAGATCAATTGTTTGTTTCTTTACCGTTATCTCCTTTTGCCTTACACCATCACCCTTTTTGTCATTCTTAAACTTTCCTGCCCTCTATCCTATCACCGATATTTCTCCATTTTATTTGTTCCCTGCATAAAATCAGGTACCTGGTTTTGACGCAAGACCATTGTATTGAAATGCTAACTCTTTATCCTTCATTGTTGCCTGACTTGCTGCTTATTTCAAGCATTTTCATTTTTTTATGCCGTTTAACAACAGTTAATGTGTCACACTACTTTGACTTGACTGGAGTTGGAAGCACAAAATTCTATTCCCTTATGGAAGATTGTGGAAGGTCCAATTTTCCACTATTGGAGTTTTGAAAAGAAGCATTTTAATACCTTCTGAGTGTGTATTTTAATAAAAAACGTATACTCCAACTTAACAGAGTGACTGAAGATAATTGAACGTAATGGATTGAATGGAATGTGCCTGTTTTTGAAAATGAAATGTTTTTTAATTGCTGTTTAGTGTAATCAACAAAGGTTTTGCTGAGAACAGTAGCATATTCTCTCTATTCTAAGGTAAGGAATTTAATTGTATGATGTGGAATAATATATGCTTCACATTTATTACAAGGTAGCAATTAACTAATTAAATGTGTATTAAAAAGCTGGGTGGTTTTAGAACTGCAATCTGAATCTGAAGATTATACAGGATAGTCCTTATGCAACTTCCAGCTTTAGTTTAATGATGGTGGGTGGTGAGGAATCGTTACAATTCAGAATGAGTAAATTACTACAACATGGAATGGGGAAAGAACACTGAGTCCACTGAAAACCTCAACCAACACATAGTGTACAGTTTTCCCTTTCATGTACTTGAGACATGTAACTAAATAGTTGGTAACGTTTGTGCTTTCTCCCATTTAACCAAACAAAATGTCAGTACGTTTACGCTGGATGTAAAACAAGCAGTAAATGCATCTTTCCCTTTAAAAGATGAAAGTACACAATGCTTCCCATTTCTTAAATGTAATTGTATAATATAAGTTCCGTCTACCTGAGCATAGAGCTATGAACTGCCCTGGTGGTTTGTAATTTACAGGCTTTCATTTGGTGCTGGCTGCCAGCTTCCTACTATTGGTGGGTTGGCACTGTTTTTCCTCTGTGACACTGGCTGCTTGCATTTTTTTTAGTATGTTGGTTTTGCCTCTTAAGTTTTTTTTTATGGGTTTGGATAAGTCAATATTCTACCTTCCTAATGGATACAGTGGACTGGATTTTGTGGGAAAGATGTTACACTTTTATTAAATTTTTAAAAACCTACATGAAACCTCATCCCACCCATGGATGGGGCTTCATGCTTTCTCTAAAACCTGCCAGGGCTCCCAGACTGCCCACCAACCTTAAGGTTGGATGGGCAAGTCTATCAATTAGGTTAAGTACTTGGTCAATGGCCACAACAGGCCATTGACAGGTTGGCTGAGCCCCCGTCGATCTGAAAATTGAAACGAGGCGGGGTGACGTCATCCCGCGTCATTTTACGTGTCGGCGAGCGGGAAATCCTGGCCATTAATTCTGTTTCTCTTTCCACAGATGCTGTCAGACCACCTGAGTTTTTCCAGAATTTTCTGTTTTTATTTCAGATTTCCAGCATCTGCAGTATTTTGCTTTTATCTCAGTGCTTGACTCTTAACTGCCCTCTGAAATGGTGTGGCATGCCACTCGGTTCCAAGGGCAATTAGAGATGGACAACAAATGCTGGCCTTGCCAGCGACACCCTCATCCCATGAAAGAATCAAGATAAGGTGTCAGTGTCTGAATTCTGTGCAGTTTTTACCACAATTAAAAGTTTAATAATGGACGATTAATGAAGACTTAATTACAAAAGGATATTTTTGTTTTGGAGTATTGCAATGCATATTTAACTGTATCTTATTGCTTACATGTATCATTTAATCTGCTGATGAACTGAGCACATTGTTCCAATAGCATGATTTTTTTTTACCTTTTGAATAGAATCTAGAAACATGGAGAGTATCCCATGAGACCACCAATGTTCAGTACTGCGATTAGGTGGTCTGTGTTACTCGCAGGGATTTTACTATTAATAGCATGTGTAAGAATGCAGTTTTGGTTTTCTGAAGACTCCATATGTCTAAGGAAACTGCCTTTATGAACACAAAAGGACTGAGAAAGTCAATGGCCTGAATATTGCTGTCGGTATGCGGGGGCGGGCCCGACGTGCCAACGTGCAAAATGACGAGAGATGACCTTGGGTGTGTGTCCCGAAGTCACTGCGCGTCATTTAGATCTTTCGTTCGGCAGGTGTGCACCGGAGACAGCTGCGCGCCCGCCAAACTGTCAACGTTGTTTGCAACTCTGTCTGTCCAACCTTAAGGTTGGCGGGCAGGTCAAGAGCCCAAGTGGCCTTCGCATTTTTTAGGAAACCTCATCCATGGGCGGGATGAGGTTTCCTAAAGCTTTTATCAATTAAATGATAAAATTTCCCTAAATATAAAAACATGTTCCAGCGCATGTCACATGAGGGAACATGTTTAAATAATTTTGTACTTTATTTATAACTACATTTTTTAAGCAACTTAATCTCTCTGAGCCAGCACCGTGCCTCAGGGAGATTCCTGCGCTCTTTCGTGTGCATGTGCGAAAGAGCACAGGCCCCGACTCTCCCTCTTTCCCACCCCCCCGCGGCCCGGGGCCCGCACAGGTAGCGTTGAGCGTTACCAGCCATGAGTCACGCTGGGCGGGCCTTAATTGCCCACCCATGTTAAATGGCGGCGTGCAGCCGATTGCGGGCAGCGATCGGCTCCGCTCCCACCTAGCCCGCCCAACGCAGGTAAGTTTCTGGCCAATAATCTTTGATCTTGCGAAATTTAATACAGATACAGTACCTCGAATCCAGCTATCCCAAAAACAAGTGGCTTATGAAAAATCCATTTTTTTTTAAGTAGGCCGTGCAAGAATTTTAAATGAGTGGAAAAAAAACTTACTGGCTTGTTCGGTTGCTACATTGGTGCGTGCCTGATGTTTTGAGTGGCTTAGCAACCACCTGTCATGAAGAGATATTAATGTCAATAATGTTATTGGAAATTATTGTTAAATTGGAATTGTAGTAAAGTCTGTGTGTGTTTTATTGGATTAAAGCCAGCTAATCTGGGTGCTTTGATGTATAGTAGTTTTGAGATGTTAATTAGATAAAGGTAAGGAGGATAGAAGGTAAAATGTAAATTTTCATTTGTTGAATAAAGCATTCAAAAATGGGAGTAAAATCTCGTACCTAGCTGGGAGACGGCAAGCAATGTGTTTATGTTACTAATAGGTGGAATGAAAGGATTGTTAGGAGAGGTAAAATTAAAAACCTAGTAATGCAATGGAAAATTTACATTCAAAGGGGAAGCTAGGTATAAACAGAAAGGAGTTGGTGTGTTTCGGTCAGAGGCATTTAAGATCTAACCAGCCTGTAAGCCTACAACTGCCTGCAAAGGAACCAAATTGAAAGGCACCTCATTTTGAATTCATAAGATCAAATGTGCTTTGCCTGGTGTCTGTTTAAAGTTTATGGGTTACTGTTGCCTTGGTGAAGATTTGCCTGGGAGTGATTTAATTTGGGGATTTGTTTAAAAGTTATTATGGTAGTAATTTGTAGGCTTGTATATATGTTTAATTTGTTGTTAAATTAATAAATGTTTAATTTTTTTAATATAAAAACCTCTTGAGGATTGGTGGTTTTATTCCTGAATTCCGAGCTGCATCTTAAACATAGCAATTGAAAGTATAGTTTATATCAGTTGTTCAAGTTTCCTTCTGGGATTTAAACAACTCGGCCTTTACCAATTGCTGTGTCATAACACCGCCCGACCTAGCTTGGGAAAGTTCGAGGGTTTCCAGCATTGGCGTGACTTACTGTGCCTGTCATTTCCTGCCCTGAGTGGTCGGAGATGTGGCAGAGATGGTTAACTCATCCAGGAAGAGTAAGAGTCTTATAGAATCCAATATTTAGCAATGTGTTGTGCTTGGGATCAGGACATGTACCTATTTTTGCTACAGCTTTGAGTTTTGATGCCATTAAAGCCTGCCAAATAGAAGCCCACAGGCTTAAATTCAAACATTGCACTTAATTCCCAAAAGTCTTTAAGTTCCATGCGCACTGGTTGCCACCTTGCAGCTGACGTGTCAGTTCCAAAGAGAGTTATTAAAGAGTACTGTACAATCTTGCATGAGTTAAAAAATATATAGTTTTCAGTTATAACTTTTATATTTCAGTTTGATCTTATCTCAGTTTAAACAGGGTGCGCTGACGTAGGGAACTGGGGAGGCATGAAAGCGTTATGAAATGCAATGCATGAGAACTGAATATCAGCAGAATATCACGTGGCTGTTAACCTAAAGTGCTTTGCAGTCATATAATTTGCTTTTCATGTGTCCCCTATTTGTTGAATTAAGGGGTTCTGATTTTTTTTTCCCTGAAATCTGGCATGGACCTAACTCTGTGGTTGCTGGTTTTGAGACATTCTACCTCTAATTGTTTTTAAAAAAAAAATCAGATATAGAATCTTTATCTGCTGCTACATAGTTAGCAGTTTTTTTTTTGCTGTTTATGTTCTAATAACTACTGGACATGGGTACGTGATGGCAATGGCCTCCGTTTCTAGATTTGAAATGGCACAACTAAAAGTCAGTAGAGTACAATACATTAAGGATTTTTGATGTGGTCTGGAAGATGCACATTCGAGTAACTCAATTATTTTGGGTGAGATTCTCAATTTATATTTGTAGCTGTTAGATCATCGCACGTACAAATTCTACTATCCACTAATTTTGATCTTAGGTAAACTTGGTCAGTTAATAAGCAACTAGTTTATTTAACTTCCATTTTGTTAATTGTACATGGCTTAGTTGTTTCATTAAATCTTATTTCCTTTGGAAGCATCCCAATTATCACTGAGTATAAAAACTGCCCAAAATTATTTTTTCTGCATATTAACAATTAGATTTATGTAATTATTTTAGATATTGTTCCTAATTTTTTTTTCTTTTTGAAAGGTTGACCTAAGTGAAATACCAAGATGTTGGCTTCAGACAAAGGGGTGGTGGAGTGGCTGTCAGAATTTAAGGTACAGTTCCCATTACTTAAATGCCTATGTTTAAATTGAGCAGACAGCGCAAACCATTCATCATAACATTATTGTCATTTACTAAATTGTCACATAAAGCATATAGTAAACAGTCCACTTCTATGGAGTACTGCTTCTACAAAGTGCTAAACTTGGGAATTTGGTGAGCTGAGGAAAAGGTGCTGTTCTGGTATTTAAAAAAAAAAACAAGGAGCTGTCCAAGAGCGGGAGCGTGAGTCAGTACGACCTGAGAGCCAAGTCTAGAAACATTAGTTAAAATTGATATTTTTAAAAGGTACTGACAAGATTCTGAAAAAGGAACAGAGTTATTTTTTCAGCCCATGGAATGGCAGCTGAGACCTGTTGCTTACAATTCCCTGAGCCATATGGGAACTTCAGGGCACTTTGTATCTTGAGACCATGTGTATTAAGTGTCTCCAGCTGTTTAAGCTTAAGATTAGGGTTTCTAAACTTGAGGGACAGCCCTCAATCAGGGAGCATGAGAGAAGCTGAGAGTTTCCTGGATTGTACATTCCAGGACGTAACCACCACACAGGTAGAGAGAGTTCAGGATATTAGATGGATTGCCATTTGGAAGAGTAGGAAGAGGCAGGAACTGCAGGAGTCTTTGGGTGTGTGCCACTCAGTATTGGAGATTACTGGAAGTGATGACACATTGAAGGAGTGTAGTCCAGGCCTTGACACCAATGGGCAAGGGACTGCACAGGGGGGAAGCAGCGAAGCATAAGAATGTAGTCATAGGAGATTCTGTTAGGGGAACTGATAGGTGTATCTGTAACTGTTGGTGTGAGTTGCACATGGTATGTTGCCTTCCTGATGCCAGATAAAGGATATCAGGGAGAGGATGCAGAATATTCTGCAATAGAGGGGAGTGAGCCAAACTTGGACGTGTGACAAAAAGTGAGGATGATGCCGATCGACTGCAACAAGACATGGGTAAGTTAGCAGAATGGATAGACGAGTGTCAGATGGCATTTATTACAGAGAAATATGAGGTGAAGCATTTTGGCAGAAGGGATAGGGAAAGGCAATATAGGCTTAATGGCACAGATCTACTGTGCAGGGACAAAGGGATGTAGGGTTTCATGTGCATTGATCTTTGAAGATGACAGGACACATTGAAAGCGTGGTTAGCAAAACATATGGGATATTGGACTTCATAAATGAAGGTAATTGAGTACAAAAGCAGGGAAATTATGCTGAGCCTTTATAAAGCTCTGGTGAGGCCTTAACTTGAGTATTGCATCCACTTCTGATCACCACACTTTAGGTTGTTTGGGTCTTTGAGAGGGAATGGAGGAGATTTACCAGAATGGTTCCAGAGGGGAGCGAATTTAGCTACATGTAGGGTTGGCAAAGTTGCAGTTGCCCTCCTTAGAGCAAAGGAGGCTGAAGGGAGGTCTGATAGAGGTGTACAAAATAGTGATAGGTTTAGATAGGGTAGGCAGTGGAAGTTGTTCCCATTAGCTGATGGTACAAGGACTAAGGGACACAGATTTCAGGTTTTTAGGCAAGAGGTGTGCCAAAGTTGTGGGTGGGGTGGGCGTTGGTGTGGAGAGGAAGATAATGTGGGCTTTCAGTCAATGTGCAATAAGGAAAGAAAGCAACTTGATGAAAAATTCTCAAAATAGTCCTTGCACATTAGATTTAATGAAATAACCTACAGAATTGTGATTACAGTGCAGAATCACATAGACAATTCTCCAGTGGAATTGCTGGTGAGTCATTTTGTCTTGTTTAGAGTAGCGGACACAGCTTGGTGGGATTGGGGGAGGAAGAAAACTCTCGTTATATATTACGAACATTACAGCTTTACTTTCATATCCCCAGCCCCTTGATATTAGCATAATAAAGGAAGTATGCTCGCTAATATCCTGTCTGTGTGTAAAACACACTCTCCATACTCTGTGAAGTTGTTGTAGTTTAACTTATTGTGCTGATCGTTGCTCTATGATATCAACGCAGACGTTTGTCGGACTTCTTCCATTTCAGAAATTTTGTTTTCTGCATGGTTTTGCTCTGTGAAACTGTTAACTAGATTTTCTTTTTCCATTAATTTACTGAAAATGGTGAAGTGTTTTGTCCCTTTTTATATGATGAATTTTCTTAAATAACAACAGTGGAAGAGAGGAGCAAAAGTAACAGATTAGCAAGAATTGAGATTCACAACAAAGGGGCACACCAGCCCAAGAGAGCTGTAACATCTGACAAAGCTTTAAAAGTTATGGTTGCTAAATATGCACAATAAATAGTACATAAATAATTAAGTATTCAGATTGCAGGAAGTAATGCCATGTTTTGCATGCAACTAGTGAATATTGTGCAAGACTTGGCTTAATTTCCAGATTTCTCATGGCAGCATAAACAAAAGAGGAAATGATTCATCTGTACTACTGAACAGGCTTATGAACAAAAACATTGATTCATATAAACTGTCCATTGTGTCTTGGGGCAAAGCCATGTTAGCATCAAAGCACTCCCTTTCAGTGGTGGGGACTTCATGACTTATGTTGCAGTGGGCAATACCAAGTGTCTTTTTATAATTTATTTTAAAATCTCCTATTTCAACAAGCATATTCGTTCCTATGGCACTTGGTATATAACTTTCAAAAGCTCTATGATGAGTATGATTTTGTTTCTTTGATTGCAGACCTAGGCTGCAAGGAATCTGCCTGCTGAAACTGTCTAAATTTTTCCCACTGAGTCATCTTTTGGAAAAGTCTGTCTGTACTATTGTTGCATTTAGATGCTTTGTTATCTGGAGAAAAATATAATGACCCAGATCTTCTGAAACGTTCACTGCTATTGAGGGCTGCAATTGCATTGGATGTTCTGGGGAGCTGATTTTACATTGGAACCAGGAACTTCAGATACCTCAGAAATGCCTCCAAGTCATGAACCACTGTTTATTAATAAAGTTGTTTTCTCAGACTATTAACACATTCTGTTTGTTTTCCATATCGATCAGTCAAAATGCACATAATTATTTACCCACAAAGTATACAATTTTTCATTTTGTAATGTTTCTATACTGCTATATTTGTAGATTCTCCAGAATCTACGGTTGGAACCCATATCTATCTCTGCGGTGGTTGACTTTTTTCAACTGGCCAGAAGAATGTTCCATGGTGTTGCCATTCTCTGATGTGATAGGAGGACTGTTGCAGATTGTTGTCATTACAGGAGTGGTGCAGAATTTGCTCTGGTCATGGTTGGAGCTTCTCTAGGTTTCTTAATTGGTCATTTTCATTAATTTAGATCAGAGGAAAAATTGAGCAGCAACCACTTTGCATAGTAAAATCCCATAACAGTGCATGAGATAAGCAATCGCTAATCAGTTTTGTTGATTGGATAAATGTTGGTCAGGACATTGGGAGAACTCTGCTACTTTTCTTTGAGTACTGGATTGGGATTTTTATGTCCTGTCAGAACAGGCTGATGAGACCTCTGTTGAGAGTCTAAAAGACAGTCTGACAATGCTGCACATCTTCAGTACCACACTGAATTGGCAGCTGAAATTGCTCCAGATCATAGTGACCCTCTACCAATGAACTAAGCTGACACTTGAGGAAAAAAAAGTTGCATATGAAATTATTCATATTCACGTTTTTAAAATATATCAGTAAGTTGCAGGCCAATTTAGATTTTGGACAGCTGGGTTATCCTGTGGAATGTCCCCTTTACTGTGAATAAATATAAAAGTTTTTGCTTTTATACTGATGCAAATTAGCATACAATCAATGTATATGATTTGCATATAGATGGTGGAAAAGTTGAATTATAAATAGAGATATTACCGAGTTTTCTGGTAGCAAACAAAAGCATGTTCTTGCCGTTACTGGCGGTCTGCTTTGAGCAGAATTGTGGTGAAACCAGAATTATATTAGGTGTGTCACAACAGGATGTGACTGTAAGGCATTGCTGTGTCAAAAGCTCTCATTGTTGATGGAAAAATGGTCAAATAGGCTTTTAAATTTTAATGAAATGGACATTTATTTTAAAATTGCATCCATTATATTGCAGTTTTAACTTGCTTTTTACTTTGAATTCAGACACTGCCTGAGACTTCTATATCCAGTTATGCTTCAAGTTTAAAAGGCAAGAGTACTCTGGTTTCGGAATTATACACAGTCATCTGTGAGCCGCATAGTGAGGTAGGAATAAAAATAAATAAAAAATCTAAAATGCCACACTTTGTACCCAAGTCTGCCTAATTCTTCAAATACTTGTGATATTCATGCTCTGGATTTCTTGCCATATACCCTGTCTCTTCCATCCTTTTTAAGATTTTCCTTAAAACCCACACCTTTGGTCAAGCTTCTGGTCACCATTCTTATTCTTTGCTCTTTTTGGTTTGTCATTCATTGCTGCTCATGTGTCCCTGTAGCACCTTTTGATGTTTGTCTAACAATAATGCTACAACATAAATGCAGGTTATGCAGGGCAACTTCACTCCAACACTGAACTTCAGGCTATAACTTTTGACTCTTCGATATCGCCTTTTCCCTGTTCTCTAATTGCATCATGTCCAACACAGACAAAATGTGTTGAATCACCACAACGTGTGCTGTATGATTCCAGGTTGGTCCTAATTTCTGCCATATCTATCTAATTTGTTTTCTCGATGCATGTTTTTGGCTATCATTCCGTATCCGAGCTAAATACTTATATCTTTTTTTCCTAATCCCTCTGCGGTTCTACTGTCCTGACTCCTTTGGGCCACCTTTCTTTTCACCTGACAGATATATTACCTCAACCCATCACTCTTTCTTTGCCTTACTATTATGTTTTTGGCTGGATTTCATTCCTCATTTGCATGCTGCTTGGTGACATGATATCAACTTCCACATATGCTGCTGACATCCAGTTCTATCTTCCACCACCATGTTGACTGAAAGCTCTTCACTGTTTCTCTCTCTCTTCTCCATCTCTTCCTCTCTTCACCCCCCCCACCCCGGCCCACCACCGACTGTTTCTCTCTCTCTTCTCCACCACGCCCCCCTGCCCCTCGCCTCACTTTCAGAAGCTCATGCAATGTCCTGACAGGAAAGCTGATAAAATCAGAAAACTCCTGACTTTGAGACCAAGCTCTGCAGTCGTGCCACATCCAGTCGTGAATGGTAGTGAACAATTAAACAACTAACTGGAGAAGAAGGCTCCACAAATGCCCTCAATGATGGGGGAGCCCAGCACATCAGTGCTAAAATTGAGGCTGAAACATTTGCAATCATCTTCAGCCAGAAGTGCTGAGTGGATGATCCATCTCAGCCTCCTCCAAAGAACCCCAGCATCACAGGTGCCAGTCTTCAGCCAACTCAATTCACTTCATGTGATATCAAGAAACAGCTGAAGGCACTGGATACTGGAAAGGCTATGGGCCCTGACAACATTCCAACAATGGTAGTGAAGACTTGTGCTTCAGAACTAGCCATGCCCCCAGCCAAGCTGTTCCAGTACAGCTACAACATTGGTTGGGGGGGGGGGGGGGGGCATTTAAATAAGTTTAATCTATGACTAGTTGGCTAGCATTGCTATTTTTCCAAAGCAATGGAAATTTTAAAGGTCAGGATGTTCTGCAACACATTTGTGAGAAAAGTGAACAAAGTAGGACTAAGGACCAACTTTTTGTCTTTGCTTTTTGTCTTTGTGGTGGTGCCAAATTTGTAAATAACCCCTTCACTGAGACTTCACCAACTGCTCTATAATAAATGGAGCTTTCAGAATAGACTTCCTAACAGCTTCCTAAAGTTAAAGAATGCTTGTGTTCTGTAAGTTGAATGAGGGCTGTCAGGCTTGTGGATTTTTTTTTTTCTTTTAATTATTGATGCTCTGATTTTTATGATGTCCTCCTTCATCTTGTTTATTTGTACTGACATTTTCTGGAAACTCTTCAACATCTTATTTTAACTTTAGTTGCTGGAGCCAGTTTGCCACCAGTTGTTTGAATTTTATCGCAGTGGTGAGGTTGAGCTGAAGAGATTCACATTACAGTATCTTCCTGAGCTTGTATGGAGCTACCTTTCAGTCATAGCAACAAGAGATATGCACAGTAGTGGCTGCACTGAGGCACTCCTCTTGGGCATCTACAATTTGGTATGTAATATCAAATATTTTGCCATAAAATTATAATTTGGTGTTTCAATTTATTTTAAGACCACAGAGCAAGGCTTAAGTCATTTCAACTTTGCTTAGACATTTAGACACATTGCCCTTTGTTTGACATGACACAAGTTAATATTTTTGTCTATATAATGCAGTGACTGCACTTTTTAAAGTAGTTAATAGCTCCTAGACTTGAAAAGATACAATGCAAGAGCAAGTTCACTTTTGGATTACATTGAATTTAAATATTGGAGATAAATGATATCTATGAAAAAGATGATTTCCAACCAAGAGAGCATTTTCTTTAAAATAAAAGCAAAATACTGCAGATGCCGGAGATCTGAAATAAAAACAAAGTGCTGGGAAAACTCAGCAGGCCTGGCAGCATCTGTGAAAAGTGAAATAGAGTTAACCTTTTAGCTTGATGGCCTTTCACCAGAACCCGAGTTCCAGCATTTTATGATTTTACCCAAAGCAAATGGTTTGCTTGTTTATTTACTTGCTGTTTTGTTTAAACACCAAATTGTTGTCTAAATCGAGACTCAAATTTACAATTATTTTCCAGGAAATTGTCGATAAAGATGGATGTAGTAAAGTGCAGTCTTTTACAATTCCATCTCTTTCAAAACCTTCTGTGTATCATGAGGTAAGAGACCTATTTTAGTGTATTCTAAACACTTTTAAAGTTTGTTGGCAAATCACATGCATTTTATTACTTTGAGATTACTGGAACACGGTGATGAAAGTGCTTTTAATTTTAATACTGGAAGTGTTTTTAGCATCTAGATAGGAGCTCTTCATTTTCAGTAAATTGCTTTTGCAAAGAAGAGCTAAATTTAAAATGCCTTGTATGTAATATTTTGCAATGCAAATGTATCCTGCTGCAGTATAAATAAATGTTCTCGTTCTGCTATCCATTTCTTCTGGTGTTCATTGTAAAGTAAGAGAGGAATTGGAATTAATATGCCTTCAAACCCGCTGGCGGGGAGCATTAAATTCAGCCCCCAGAGTGTCACATGCAGTGCCATAATTTGTCTTCACCTCTAACGAGGGACCAAATGGCAGTCAAGTTCTCTTCCTGGATGCTAACCAGCAAGTTCTGGTGAAAAACACAAATGACGAGACGTAGAGAATCCGGTTGCAGACGATCGGGGTGAATGTTCCTGAGTGGGGATAAAAGCATCCAAAACATTCGTTAGGTGTCTGCGGCTTGCTGGCTCAATGAGGAAGCCTGATAGCAATATTGTGTGCGCCATTGGTCTGTCCATTCTGACATAGTGATCATTCCCTGCACCCACTGCATGTTCAAATTTGAAGGTCTTGCGATAATGTGCCCAATTACTTCTAAAGCCAAGCCTTTCTTATGGCTCTTATACATTTTTAAAATATCAGCATTAATGACCTATAAAATATTCTTGAGTGTGTTATTTTAACCCTCATTAGACTAGCAACTCAATTATCTTAACTGATATCACAAAGCTGTTTCAAAAATCAGGATTATAATCTTTACCCTTGTATTGAGGTGAAGTCTAAAATATTTATCAGTGTGTACCTGTTTTCCATTACTTTTCTGAGATGCTGAAATGTATTTTTATAAATTCCTTGCTTTCCCTCTGTGCTTTATTGACCTCTTTCTAGTTTCTAGATGGAACAAGTGAATTTGTTGTCACCCACTTTCTGCAACAAATCCTTTGAATTTCCACATTTATTGCATGTATGATTTGCTGTTCAAGCTAATCAGTTTTCACAAGAAGTCCCAGAGCAGTGAAACTGCTGGAATTGCTTGTGCCTTATTTAGATATTATTTGTGTTTTGAGTGGCAGTTTATGTAAGGATACTTAATTGAGATTAATGTTCACTCTACCTGGGTGGGTCAAATGAAGCTAGGCAAATCGCTTGATGTTGATACTTAGTGCCAGAAGTAGAAAAATATTTTAATTCCATATTTAAAAATAGAATCCCAAATGGGGTCTTCAAAAGCTGAATTTTAGGTAAATTAAAGAAAACTGAACTCTGACTAGTTACATCACTAGTTATAGAACTAAATTTTGAATTCCAAATTAGCCCAATTAACACCTGTGATGGCATGGTAGTGCAAGCAGTGGGGCAACTGAAAGAAGTAGTTTCATTAGCTCTCTGGGAGATGGTGATGCAATACAGCTTTTCAGTATTCCATCTCCACAGCATTGTGACTGTGATTGAGATCTCGTTGACAAGGCTCAAATGTGTACCTACCACTCCATGGCACAATACTTTGATGTTAAAATATGCTATCTTATGCATATTATCATACAAAAAGTTATTTTTCAAAATGTTATGTGGTAGAATTACTCCATGTCCAGATTTTGTGTTTGATGTATATTTTGTTGATTAACCTTTTCAATGGTGCTTTAGCCTTCTAGTTTTGGTTCTATGGCACTTACAGAAGGCGCTTTATCTCGACATGGCTTGACTAGAGTTGTACATTCTGGACCTTACTGTCAAAGGGAAACATTTACAGCACAAAACAGGTAAGATATTAATTAGACTGCAGATGTTTGAAATTATGTAAAGTAGCTCATGGAACTAACAGTACCAACTGAATAAATGTATTATAGTTTTAAAATTCAATTGTAAAAATTGACAATTTTAAATAAAATTTCAAGAGAATATAGTAAATGTTTTTTTTCTTAAAGCTGATTACATAAACCAAATAATGAGATTTGTAATCATGTAGATTTATGTTAGGTCAAGATGAATGTCACAATTGGGGTATAGAATTTTACTCTGTTTTATCGTTGTCTATTTGTACCGCAATAGGTAAACTATTAAATAGATTCATTCTGATTTTTGCGTTAACTAAATTAACGCATGGATTGCAGACATGGTTTTGGTTTCACAGTACTATCTGATCTTGGTAATGATTTCATCTTCTTCAAGTACAAAAGTACTTTTAGGTGATGGCCCAATTTTTGCACAAGCACTGTAGATGAGTTGTATGCTTTGTCTCATTTCTATCATGTAAAATAATTTATTCTGTAGCAAGTTAAATTGTTTATATTAATTTTTAAATAATAGCAAACAGCTATAAAAACATGCTTTAGAGATGGGAAAATGCAAAATTGTAAACTTGCATTTATGCTTTGTGATGCCCTTAAATTAGATTAATTTTCCTTTACTTATTAAACAGGTTTGAAGTGCTGACATTTCTATTTCTCTGTTACAATACGTCCATAATCTACATGCCTTCCCCTTCTCTACGATCTCTGTGCCACACATGCTCCAGGTGAGATCCCGAGAATTCACGACTCAAATCAATTTGTTGAGAATTGAGAAATATCACATTTAAATTAGGTCTTTTTTTTAAGGATAATGGATGCACTTTTAGGTTGGTCTCTCCTGGTAGTTGTGAACAGGTAATTTCAAGCCCCCCAAAACAGGTGAAACTCTGTCAGAAGTTAAAATGTTAAATGAAATGGGAACCCAAATTATCTGTTTTGATTTGAATGTGACAGGTGATCAACCAGTTCCCAGGAGGTAGGTTGGTCATTGAAATTTTTTAAGGAGGCTACATGCCTTCATTTTAAGCTCTTCTGTTTTAACCATTGTGGGCAGGGTTTCTTGGGCCCAAGGCAACTTGGCAGATAAAAGGAGGTCAGAAGGGCTGAGTACTTCAGGTAAGTGGCTTTTATAAAACTTGTTCTTTCTGGGTAGGAGGAGTAAAAGAATTTCCTCCAGGCCCAAAAGGCAGACCTATAAATGCCGTTTCCCACTTCCCCCAACACCTCCACAGTCTTCCCCTGTGAACATTGCCCAAACACCCTCTGATCACCGACCTCTCCTACCGCCCCCACCCGTGATCTCTGACTTTTTCCCCAGTTTATTCTCCTCTGACTGTCTCTACTCATCTCTGCTTTTGATATCTCCCCTGACTTCTGCCACACCCACCACATCTTTGTCTCAGATTTCTGATCTTCCAATCCCTCCTGAGCCCTGTCTCTGCTGCTGAACATTCTCTGACCTCACATGCTCCTCTGATCTATCCCCGGTCCTTCTTCACTTCCACATCTTTGCCTCCAATCTCTGTGATCATCCCAGATCCTTCAAACTACAGTGTACTCCCCCTGACCCTCATTCCCCAGCCATCTCAATGCCGAACCACACTAAACTTAGTTGCTCCTGGGCTGCAGCGGTTTGACAGTATGCCCTGCCTGACTGGGAGCCAAGTCTGTCAATCAGGCTGGCTTCCAGGTAGGGAATCTGTTTTTAGCTTGCGGGAATAAAACACACAACACACTGGTGTTACAAATACATGGTAATGGGAGAAACACAGATTTCCAAGCTTCTGGATTATACCTCATGTTGAGGTCCATCCTTCACCTTAGAAATCTCACCCCAGTAAGTAACAGGGCTAAAATATCTGGAATAGGTGAGCTTAAAGTCAAATAAAAGCTTAATGTCTCAAAATCTTGGCAGAACATAATTACTAAACAAACTAAGATATGGTGCAACTTAATAGCCCTAAGAACCAAAGTGCTTGGCTGTCAGTGCACAAGGTTGTGGATCTGAATTGCGGCTCAGATTGAGGACCACACTCAACTACCCTCATTACGTTGAATTTACGGCACAGAAACAAGCCATTGGCCCAGCAGGGTGTTTATGCTTCACATGAGTCTCCTCCAACTCTGTTTGCTTCATCACACTCTTCTGACATATCCTTCTATTTCTTTTGCTCTTGTCCTTATCTAGCTTGTCCTTAGGTGCACCTATGTTATTGGTCTCAACAACTCCATGTATTAGCAAGTTACACATTCTCACTGCTCTCCTAAGTAAAGATGTTTCTGCTGAATTCCTTATTGGATTTATTAATGGCTATCTTGTGTTTGTAGTCCCTGGTTTTGCACTCCCTACAAATGGAAACATATCAAACCCCCTTCTAATTTTAGACCTGTATCAGGTCACCCCTGTCTCTTTTTTTAGAGAAAAGAGCCTCAATCTGTACAGTCTATTTTTATTTCTAATAGTTTTACCCTCTCAGTTCTGGTATCATATGTGTAAATCTTTTTTCACTTTATCCAGAGCTTCTGTAATTTTGTAAAATGGAAACTAGAACTGTGTATAGTACACCCAAGTGTGGTCTGATCAAGGTTCTGTAAGTTTAACATAGCTTCTCTGCTTTCTTGTGCCACAGTGTTTTTGTGGTTTTCATGGTTTTGTTAACCTGTATTGGTATGTTTAATGATTTGTTTGTATGCTTCGAGATCCCCTTGTGCTTCCACCCCATTTAGACTCTTACTTTCCAAGGAATATTTTTAAAAATTCTTTTAGGGGATGTAGGTGCTGCTGGCTAGACCATCCCTAATTGCCCTTGAGAAGGTGGTGATGAATTGACTTCTAGAACTGCTGCAGTCCACGTGGTGTAGATACACCCACAGTGCTGTTAGCGAGGTAGTTCCAGGATTTTGACCCAACAACAGTGAAGGAACGGCAATATATTTCCAAGTCATGATGGTGAGTGACTTGGAGGGGAACTTGCAGGTGGTGGTGTTCCCATCTATCTGCTGCCCTTGGCCTTCTAGATGATAGAGTTTGTGGGTTTGGAAAGTACTGTTGAAGGAGCCTTGGTGAGTTGATGCTGTGCATCTTGTAAATGGCTCCCACTGTGTGTCAGTGGTGGAGGGAGTGGATGCTGAAGGTGATGGATGGGGTGCTTTGTTCTGGATGGTGTCAAGCTTCTTGAGTGTTGTTGGAGCAGCATTCATTCAGGCAAATACAGTATTCCAGCACACTGCTAACTTTTGCCCTGCAGATGGAGGACAGGCTTTGGGGAGTCGGGAGATGAGTTACTCTCCACAGAATTCCCAGCCTCTGACCTCTTGTAGCCTTCTAATTCCTCCTCCCAAGTACACCACCTTGCACATATTCTTATTGAATTTCATTTGCCATTTACACATCCATTTTTCGTGTTGTTAACGTTCAGTTGTATTTTATCGCAGAGCTCCTCATTGTTAACTATAATCTTTAATTTGGTGATATCCATAAACTTTGATATTGTATAGCTCTCTGCTGACATATAGTCAGGTACCCAGATGCAAGGCAATGGAGAAAGTAAAACTGCAAAGCTCGCTTGCCCTATAGCATATGTCTTCTGCTGAATGTTCTGAGTACTTTGACAGTAATTTGTGGGATGGGCATTAATGGTTGACTGAATTGGGAAATGAGGTGACAGTTGGATTGACATAAAAGAACAAAATGTACGCAAATGTCACATCAATATATAAATCTATACAGACCCACATTTGATGTCAGAGTTGCAGGATATGCCGTTTAATAACTTATGCCCTGCATTGCATAATGTCCTAACTTCAGAGTTACTCATTTATGGTGATATTATAAAGACTGAACAGTTGTAATTCTATGGTTTTCAGTGATTTAGTCTAACATCTGTCATTGGAAAAATGTTAAAATCAATTAAGGGGGTAGTAGCAGGACATTTTGAAAATCATAATACAGTCGGGCAGAATCAACATGGTTTGTGAAAGGGAACAATGCTTTACAAATTTATTAGAGCTCTTTGAGGATATAATGAGGGTGGATAAAAGGGCACCAGTACATGGGGCAGGATTTTACCGTCGGCAAGCGGGGGTGGGGCCCGCTTGCCAAAGCATAAAATAATGCACGGTGACTTCGGGGGAAACTCCCGACATCACCGCGCCTGATTTCAATTTTCAGGAAGGCGAGAGCGCAGCAAAATCAGCTGTGGGCCCACCGACCTGTCAATAGCCAATTGAGGCCATTGACAGGATCAATTAAGCAATTAAAGGACCTGCCCGTCCAACCTTAAGGTTGGTGGGCAGGGCAGGCCAGGAGCCCCGGCAGCAACTAGAAAAAACACGAAACCTCATCCACTGGCGAGATGAGGTTTCATGTAGGGTTTAAAAAATTTTTAAAAAGTTGTTATGGAAATTATGAACATGTCCCAAAACGTGATATTGTCACATTTGTCACATGAGGGGACATGTAAGGGAATTTTTTTTTTCTATTTTTAACATTGTTGGAAGTAGCGGCGATCTCCCTGGGGCAACACTTAGGGAGATGGGTGCTTTCTATCATGTGCATGCGCGAAAGAGCATGCACTCGATTTTAGGCATTCCTCCCCACCCCCCAACCACCACCACCTACACAGGGAGCGCATAGTGCTTCCGTGCGGACGTCATGCTTGGTGGGCCTTAATTGGGTCGCCCATGTAAAATGGTGTCGATCGGAAGTGCGCCCTCCCAGCAACTCCTCCATGCCCCCCCCCCCCCCCCCCGGCCCCCTGATTGGGGGGGGGGGGGGGGCGGGGGGCGTGGAAATTCTGCCCATGTTGTGCATTTGGATTTCCAAAATGCAGTCGGTAAGGTGTCAGGTAAAATGTTACCACAAAAGAGCTCATGATGTTGGGGTGACATTAACTTGCATAGAGGTTTGGCTAACTAATGGGAAACAATCGTCAAGTGGGTCATTTTCAGGTTTTCAAAAAATGGAGTTCTCTCTCTCTCGCTCTCTCTTGCTCTCTCCCTCTTTCTCTCGCTTTCTCCCTCCCTCTCTCTCGCTCTCTCTGTCTTCCTCTCTCACTTTCTCCCTCTCTCTCTGTTTTCCCCTCTCTCTATCTCTCTCTCTCTCTCTCACTCTTTTTCTCTCTCTCTCACTCTTTTTCTCTCTCTCTCACTCTTTTTCTCTCTCTCTCACGCTTTTTCTCTCTCTCTCACTCTTTTTCTCTCTCTCTCTCCCCCTTCCCCTCTCTCTCTCCCCCTTCCCCTCTCTCTCTCTCCCTCTTCCCCTCTCTCTCTCTCTCTCCCCCTTCCCCTCTCTCTCTCTCTCCCCCTTCCCCTCTCTCTCTCTCTCTCCCCCTCCCCTCTCTCTCTCTCCCCCTCCCCCTCCCCTCTCTCTCTCTCCCCCTCCCCTCTCTC